>NC_137938.1:33982587-34695087 GCF_963969265.1 Rhamphochromis sp. 'chilingali' | reverse complement strand
TGCGACTTTAAAAGGTAGAAATATGCTGGTGTTTTGTGGACATGGGAAGCAGGCTGATGGGTGCATAAATAAGGCATGTTGGAACATCTGGTCTTTGTTGTGCGTTCAGCTTTTTAATGTCTTCAAAGAGCAACTCTGACGCATCGCTGACTTCCACTCCTTGCTCCGGCTTCATTTTAGCATGGAATAATAAACCATCTTTGGGGAATTGAGTCCCTCAGTCTCTCTCTCCCTCACTCGCTCTCTCGTTTCATTTGGATATGCCATTGCAACAACCCCCCACCCCCACCCTCACCACCCCTCCACCCCATTTAAGACAACTTTCCTTTTTACTTAGTTGATTTTAAATTTTTATACCTTAGGGAACGCTGGTGTGTGTCACTGCAGTCGCCGGCTGTGTTGCTGCAAGCACAATTAAAATTCACGCACACTTTCCCCGTCCCCATTCCCCAGCATGCTCAGATGCTTCTTCTTTGGATGGCGCCGAGATGGAAAAGTTGTAAATTTCTGATTATATGCAGAATAGATTTAGTCTGGAAGGCCCCTCTCAACACGATTAAGCACCCAGCACCCATAAATTAAACACATATAGGACTTGGTATCTGAATGATAATCCTGTTGACCATGAGAGCTCTGCTCGGCTTGTACTTTCATTACGAGTGTAGTCACAGACTATGTTCAACCAGAGCTCTTCTGCTCAACTTAAATCAACCAGTGACATGACACATTAGGAAATGTTTCTAGCAGCCCAACACAGAAAAGTTGTTCTGTCGCAGGCACCAAAGACACGGCAACACTCTCACAGCGTGTCATGTTGCTATTTTAAGAGAACTCATTCACTTTGGCACATGGTAATTGAAAGATGACGGCACACTGTATTCCCTGAGAAAATGATAATTCACATGTGGACTCAATGGAAGGAAGTGTTGAGGAACAAAAGGCATTTTCTGACTTTGGTGCCGTGGTGTTGTGGGACATGAATGCTGTGAAAATTGGCACGCATGCTGAGGTCAGGCCACTTTTAGTATTTAGTCTTATGAGTGGCACATGACTCGCTGGTGATGCAGATTTAGTTTGTTTAGCTGCAGGAGTTAAACTGAAGCCACCTGAGGTTAAAAGTGTTTCACACTTAAGAATCGTAATGTAAGAGAAGAAGTCCTGATCTAAAATCTTTAACCTTCCAGGGATGGATGCTGGAAAGGTGAAACTCTCTACGCACGTTCATGAGTCAGAGAGAGAGAGAGAGAGCTGTTTCTGAACCAGAAGACACGGACCTCTTACCCTGACTTCATCTGTGCCCTGACACCAGGCTACAGCACTAAGCAGATGGGTCTGTTGCTCTGAATTAAACATTTTTTGTTTAATTTACTGCTGTGAAGAGGAGTAGTTTAACCCCAACAATGAACTCTCTGTTAACCTCAGGAAAAAGGTTTTAGTGCTTACAACTAACCAACTAGTTTTTAGTATCAAACCCAATCAGTGAGTGAAACTGAAAGAAAAAAGTGAGTGAAAATGAAAAAAAATCCAGCACTACTGTCTCCTGGTTGATAAACCTGTGACCTGTCCCACCATGCTTCTTCGACCCTTTTAATGTAGATTTTGTCGCCTTCTAAAAATGGGACCTTTAACTCTCCGTGGCCATTATTGCCACGGCCAGTGCATCAAGGACACCTTGTGTGCAACGGTAAGATGCAGGTGACATTTGAGAAAATGGCTCATCACACCTCGGGATGAGAATACGCTGAACCAGCCTGCTGTATAAAATTATAGAAACCCAAAGAAAAAGTACAACACAAACAGCTCCAATGCTGTTTAAATGCTGCGGCATGCATCCATCTCGTCATGAATCGGCTGTGTAATGAAGGCAGGAAAGGACCCAAAATGCAGACTCACGGAGACGGGACTTAAACTCAAAACTCAGCTTTATTTGCTGAAAGGGAAAAACATAAACTACACTGGGAAATAACAGAAACTAACGACATGAAGCGGCACACAGGGGAAACACACAACCATAAGGGAGACTGGGACACCAGACAGAGGGAGACACAGACCTAAATGCACAAAATGATAACGAGGGAGGTGGAAACACACGGGGAACACAGCTGACACATATTAGAACTGATGGGACGGGGAGGAAAGCAAAAATGAAACACTAACCCAGGACATGGACTGTCAAAGTAAAACAGGAAACATGGTGAGACGTAGACTGTGACAACCAGACATGGAACATGCAGATATGAAACACACGACTGGAACACAAGAAGGGGGACAAGGGGACAGGCAAAGAGTTAAAACACAGACACACAGGACAAAGACATGGGGGGAATCCAATAATCGAGGAACTGAACAGGGAACATAAACTCAGACTAAGGCTACTAATGAACCTAAACCAAAATACAAAATATCACAAAAACACAAGAAACTCAGAATGCTGGGTCAAAAGGACCCAGAACCATGACGCATCTAATGTTAAGCTTATCCAATTTAGGGTCGGGGTGAAAGCCCAGCCCAGCTTACATAGGGTAAGAGGTGGGGTACACCCTGCACAGCTCAGCTGATGCCAGGCTAATGGTGCAACAAGACCAGCTTTTAATCTTTTATCAGAATTTTGAAGCAAGATCTTTTCTTTTTTTTAATAGTATTTCAGCATTCGCATCAGACAACTACAGCTCATTCAGAACTCTGCTGCTCGAGTCCTCACTAAGACCAAAAAAGTGGACCACATCAGTCCAGCTCTGAGGTCTTTACACTGGCTGCCTGTCCGTCAGAGGATAGACTTTAAAGTTCTGATGCTGGCCTATAAAGCTCTGAATGGTTTAGGACCAAAATACATCAGTGACCTCCTGACCCAGTATGAACCTTCCAGATCCCTCGGTCATCTGGATCCGGTCTTTTATCAGTTCCCAGAGTCAGAACCAGACACGGAGAAGCTGCATTCAGCTTTTATGCTCCTTATATCTGGAACAAACTCCCAGAAAGCCTCAGATCAGCTGAAACACTCAGTTTATTTAAATCCAGGTTGAAGACTCACCTGTTCTCAGCTGCATTTGAATAAAGCACCAAATCCACACTTTTAAGCTTAAATTTCAAAACTTACACTAACTACTGATCTTATCTATTTCTGATTTTATCTGTTTTGATTTTATATACTGTTTTGTTTGTTTGTTAAGCTTAAATTTCAAAACTTACATTAACTACTGATTTTACCTACTGTTCTGATTTTATCTGTTTTGATTTTATATACTGTTTTGTTTGTTTGTTTGTTTGTTAAGTGGGTTTAGAGCTCTGGGTAGCTCCCCAGCTGGGTCTAGACTGGGTCTAGAGAGTATTTTAAATTCAGGGAATTTAAAATAGAAAGTAGCTCGTCCACAGAAGGACTGGTAGCTCCCCTTACGATAAGGGTTCAGATCGCGCGAACAGGTGTGAAATGTGTGTGTTTAGTTAGTTTGTTTGTTTGCTTGTTTTAACCTTCCTGCCTTCTTGGGACCTTTTTGTGCCACTGCTATGTGTTAAATGGCTGCCATTTCCACTGTGTTCAGTGGAATATAACCAAACTTGCCACAGGATAGTTTTTACCTGTCAATGTTAATATTCCAGTGTGAATTCCTTAAATCAGCCTAAAATGGCTGAGCAGCAGAAATCCCCACACCCATCACCCTGGGGACCATTTTCTGCCCATTGACTTCCATTATAAACGCTATTTTTCAACCCCAAATTATCATCATATGATTTTATTTTTTCTTCTTTTCTTGGATGTCAATGAAGACTCAGGGCCTTGAAGTTTTAATTTTTAAATTGCAAAAAAAATGCAAAAAAAATAATGGCAGGTCAAAATGTATGTTGGTGCCAATCTTTGGTCCATCTAAAGGCCTACTTATAATGACAATCACATATTACTTCAACTGGTTTTTTGTGGAAATATTTAGTTTCGTTTTTTGGTTTTTGGGGCTTATAACACAGGGCGCTCATGTAATAACACTGGGATTTGAAGGGTTAAAACAACGAAAATATAATTAAAACTTTACATGAATATTTCAGGGAGAAGTAGTTTTACAAGGTTGGCTAATTTAAAGTGGAATAAAATATGGATATATGGTCTTTTTATGGCGTGGCTGAGAATGGTCCCTAGGGTGATGGGTGTGAGTTTTTTAAAGGATGGCAGGAGGGTTAATCAATTTTAAATCATGCTTTTTATTTGTTTTTGTTTCTAATGTCTCTGTAAAGCACTTTGAATCACCTTGTTGTTGAATTGTGCTATACAAATAAATTTGCCTTGCCTTGCCTTGCCTTCCTTTGTTGCTGGCAGCCCATTTTAGCACTTAATACTATGCTATGCTACTGTGATATGATCGGCAGAGTATGTTGCTGTAAAATCTGGATGCATATCATCCAGCACTGATGGTGCCTTCACAGATGTGAAGTGGATGTGGACTTGGATGGATGAACTCAAATCAGTAAATTAATATCTGGATGTTGTTCTATATATTTTTTAAACTTATTAACATTTGTGTGAGTCCATGTAACGATTTACACAAAGAAACTTGTTATTAATCATCTGTGTTTTCTTTAAATTGTACACATTCATCTTATGTCCTGTTATTTTTTTTGTGGAGAAACTGTATTTTCACCCTATTTCCCACTTTTTTTCAAAACCTTATGATCTCCCTCTGTCTATCTTGGACAGACTCGTCCACACGTACACGGGTATTTTTGAAAACGGAGAATTTCCGTTTTCGTTTTAAAAAATAATCCCGTCCACATGTAAAGGCAGAAATGAAGGAAAACGCTGCTAGGAACATGCCAAAGCAACAGGTGGCGATATATTCCTAACCATGCAGAAATGTTGGCCAATCAGAAGTCTAGAAGCCTCGGTGGAAAAAAGTAAACAAAGCTGGGGCATAGAAGCAGAACCGAGTCGTATGTGTGGACGGACAGTAACTGTGTGTATATGTAAACATTTAAACACTGCAGAGAGTACAATTAACAGTAATAGTATTGTAGAAATTCATTTCACCGAAACAATAATGTGGCGCACAGTGTGACGTCAAAAAATGCGCACACCTTTGACGCTGTGTTTTCTGCGTTTTTGCCGTTTTTCTCATCCAAACGTAAATGCAAAAACGGCGTTTTCAAAAATATCCACCCTGGCCGGAGTTTTTAGAAATCTCCGTTTTCAGTGACCAAAAACGCCGTTTACGTGTGGACGAAAGGTGCAAACGCATAGAAAAATCTGCGTTTTCAAAAATACCCGGGTACGTGTGGACGTAGCCATAGCCTCAGCCTCTCTGGAAAGCTTTTTTATTTTTAAATATTCAGTCAAGTTCCATCAGACCTGTTACTATTTAACCTAATTGGCTGTGGGATGCGCTATGCTATCATCAGGTGTTACGCATATGGAACGCACTGCACTTTTCCAGTCTATTATTGTGACTGGGACAACTTGTTTGATATGTGTTTGTGTTTTTCAAATATTCTCAACTTTTTGGACTTTGTCTTGTACAGATGATTGTTTTGTTACTGTACAGATGTCATAAATGCAACAGCTGTTCCCTAAAATTGGCTTAAACCAGTGTTTGCCACATTAACTACTATTAAACCTATTCTGGGCAAGATATTTAGATATTTAGCGATTCACAATATAATTTCAAACAAATGTCTGAAGGAACATTGGCTTCACAACATGCGTTTCAAGCACCTACAAATTTGCATGTAAACCATCAACGAGTCAGTAAAAACTTTCCTCTGACCCTCAAGCGTGAAGTCGATATTTTCACTCTAGAACAAGATGTAGATGCTCATTTACAATGTAACAGTTAGGAAAAGGTATGATACCAAAGGATTTAACTTCTTTTCCCCTGAAATCAACCATTAATTAGCAATAAACAATTTCTCCTCACTATCTAATTGGCATCACATTTGTCAAGATACAGTTAAAGAGACTGCTTAATTAATTAAACATGAAATAACACCTTTCCTGAGTGTTTCAGAATACAGATGTAACCATAGATTTTTTTCTGCACAAACACACATGCACACACCTGCACGCACGCACACACACACACACACACACACACACACACACACACACACACACACACACACACACACACACACACACACCTCCACCCCACCTTCTAACAAAAATCCAGCACCAGATTTGATAAGATTTGTTCTCTTTATCACTTTAATTAGCACCTCCCTCCTGTCCCCTTTGCAAATGAGGGTTAGGTGAGGGGGTTCGGGATTTGATGACTTAAAATGCACACAGCTAACGAGTTATTCATACCCTGCACAGCTGTTAAGGCAATTTAACTGCTTCTTCTCTGTTCTCCCTGCTTTCACGTGATGCTTACTTGTCGAGGAGGGAAAGGTGGCAAGAAGCCGAGAACTGCTCCATTATCTTACAAGAGACACTGTCTGATTCAAAAAGGGTCACAATTTCCACCATTCACCTGTAACAGCAAAGATTTACAACTATTCATATCTCAAAGTTGCATCTTTCCTGGAACTTCTGACAGTTTTTAATGCAACTCTGTCTCAGCTGTGAAAACGTAGGTGTTGGGTAGGCAAGCAGAGTCTAAAAAAACCCCACCTGACTGCTTTAAAGCTGTTCCTGTTTGGAGCTATGAGCACATTTCTATGCATGCTGTATACTTGTGCGCTCCACCATTGCCCATCTGTCACTGTGCAATTATGATCAGGGGAAAAAAATGCTCGAATGTAGTATCTGCACCTCGGCTCCTCTGCAGATTGCCGACCAGGACGTGTCAACTTCTCCTGGATAAGCATCCCCATGATTGGAAGATCACAACTCACATCTACAAACACTGACGCAGATGCAAGCATGCTTTACCTAAATCCGCTGAATTAACTTCAATAAGGTTCAAATATTGCAAAGGTTCTACACGGTTTAAAGACATTTAGGAATATCAAAGACAAAGACTGAATAGGATTTTTCTCCTTTTTGTTTTTGAATTTAATAAGGCCGGAGTGTGGAAACCTCCAAGGACAGGCTTGTGAAGAGACCTCCTAAACTGCCTGATTTTGGGTGAGTGCTCATACCTTAAGTTTACCTACAGAGATGCTTTCAGCTCTCTACTTTTAACAGCCTCGCACTGAATACATTAAACATAATTCACACCGATAAGTGGCGAGGCACTTTGACGTGCCAGCGGCCTAAAAATCTGCAATGCAACTTTCACTGTTGAGTCTGTTTTGGTCAATGCATAAGTGGAACTATTGTGACAAGTGGAGCCTGGTGAGTGGTGTTGTTCATCGATGAGTTATTGCTTTAAAATGAAAGTGGTAAGACAGGTTTAGAAAAGGAAAATGGGTTCAATTAGTACTTCAAATAACAAGTGGCCACTTCAACTAAATTCCTAGAAAATGAACAACAGGCCGCAGACTCGATAAATAGAGAGTAGTTGATTTTCGCTGTAATTTTAAAGCAGCCCGCTGCAGTGGCTGCTCAGTCAGGTATAATTCATTAGCAAAAAGACAGAAAAACCAACATTCGTTAATATATCAGCTCACTTCTATCCCCGAATTTACGTTGCTTTTTCCTAAAAAGCAAAAGTGATTACTCAATTCTTTAAAAATACATTAAAAAATACTCATATCCGTTCCTTCAGACAACAAGGCGAGTGAATGGACTCATACATACATCTCTAAGTTTGCAGATGTCAACATTCTTGGAGGCCTATTAGATTCATCTGCCCGTTTCACAACGTTATGCTTGAGATGCTTGAACTGTAAACGGAGGTGGAAGGGTCTGAGCGCCATGGAGCCACCGCTGTGCTGTTGTGTCTGCCTCCAGACTTCAAACAAAAGCTGTTATGTCTGAAACAGTGGAGGCGAATAAAAGGGCAGCCATAGGTGTCGGCCCCAAACATAAATACAAGCAGTGGAATGTGGTACTTACACTCTCAGAAAATGAAGTACCCTATTGTACTTTTAGTGGTACGCTCCTAGGGTTCTCAAAGTGCCCACGAGGGCAACAAGGAAAGAATGCAGCGCTGTGCATTTAATTCACCCAGAGTTCATATTGATATAACGGCTCGTGGAGCACTTCTATTCAATTCCAGCTCTTCTGTTTCAGCCATCATGGCTGACTAAACCTTCATAACACAATACAACTGCCAGACAACAAGAGTAACAGCGACCTCAGTAATGGTTAAAAAAAACCCTGTAATCTAGCATAAAAGTGCCAGTTACTCTGAAGTGACACCAAGCACGTGCACAGGTAGAGCTCAGACACATTACAAGTGTAAATATATAAGTCCAGAACATAAGTCCGCTTCAAGTGTCACTCAGTTTTTATCAGTTTTGCTTTTTTCCTCTTACATTTTACACATTTTACAATACAGATATCATCAAAAACAGTATTTTTAAATGGACTCACTCTTATGACACTCTCCTACTCTACTTGAACATTCAAAGCACTTTTTTGTTAAGCATTTGGTAATTGGAGCAAAACCAAGTGCAGGTTGGAAATATTCAATGCAAAAGATCATCATATAAATATAAATTACTAATATACTAATTTTTGATCTGATGGATATCTGCAGGAGTGCTGAATGAAAAATATCTCAAGCAAGTAAAAGCTGTGTTACTTTGTGCAGCTTCATTTTTACATTTTTTATTATACTTATGTATTTGCTCCTTTTTCGGTTTGAACACATGCCTCCTAAAGTGTCTGTGCACAGCTATGACTGACACATTACACCGATGTTTGATGTCATAGCCGTGGGAACTTATTTCAGGTATGAGGGTGATGTGGAGATGAGGCATCTGTGCAAAGGAACATCTGTTAGATGAGGGCAGCACCCTCAATACAAATACAAATATAAATCTGTGTTACCAGTTTACCTGGGCAGCTGGCCGTTAACTGAGAAGAGGCAAAGACACTAGATCATCACAAAAAAATCATTTTAGGCTTTAATTTGTCGTTATAGACATGCATCACCAACGCATGCTCCAGGATCCTCAGCAGCCCTGCTTCACATGTTCTTGTCTGTGTGCATTAATTTCTATGTGTGATATACGCCTCATATGCTATAAAAATAATGCTGTTGTACCCTTATTGGTACCCAGGTGAATTGGACATTATAGATATCAGTCATGCTTGTCTGGTGACAATTCTGTACCTTAGCGTAGTGGTAAAAATTGCTTTATATTCTAATAATATTAATATCTTAATATTCCATTCAAACAGTAGTTGTCAGTTTATTTCTCCTATATCTGTAGATACATTTACAATCATCAGTTAACCTATGGACTGTGGGTGTGGGAGTTTGTGTAGATTGTACCTTTAAGGCCAGAAATGGACTATTATTGTACTCCTACTTCTAAAATTGCGCCAGGTTAGACCCTTTGAAACGAGCTAAAGATGATATCTGCAAACCTTTTGTGAGATGAGCCCCTTATCTTGCAATGACATAATAGGATAAAGCACAGGCATGTGCCACTTGTGACATAAATCAGACAATATATGCATGGGAGTGTAATATTTCTACATGAATGTGACCAGAAGGACACCTTGAGTCCCCTGAGTAAGTCCGTGTTTAATTTTATCACCTTAAAACAACGAGCGAGAGGGCAGAAATCAACTCTGTGATGAATGTCATTAATTTCCACACCTCTAACCTGTTTCTGCATCTTTACATTTGTTGAGAAGTGTTTCATTTTGCTCTTACCAAGCAGCTTGGCATAGGAGCGAGGGAGAGACAAGTTCCCAATTTACGTTGTGGTGATCCCGCAGAGATTGCTATCATTAGAATAACTTTATTAGACTTTCTGCTGCATTTCCTGTTTGATTTACTGCGCAGTCCCGAGGGCTCGCGTGTAGGCACAGAGGACTCCGCTATGCGAGCCAGACCTGCCGATGTTGTGGCGCAGGAACCTGAGTGTAACGTCCCGATTAATCTGGAGCTAAACGTAGCAGAAACATAACCAAGACACTGCCCAGTAAATCTGCTGCAGACCTTTTACATCAGCATGTGTATGCATTGGTACGTCAGCGTTTGTGTTAGCAGAAAGCTAACAACCATTTGCGGCTCTGGTACTGCAAAGCTTAGTCCTTGAAATGCAATTAAATATATTGTGTATATTCATATCACAGCTATGATTGTAAATAAATGCATTTAAAAAAAGTAGCTCGGGTGTTTTATCAATTCATGGCATATGTGACACCAGTATTTTACTAAATGAGGTAAAATGTTTGTGATTATATAGAATCTATTCAAACACAACAATGAACAATCAGAAGCAAACAAACTGCGTCACTGTCCCTTGTTGTGGTGTCTGTTAGCGAGCAAAGATTTCCTACTTTGTAAACAGTGTAAATAAACAACCTACAACTTTCTCCAGTTGTGTGACTTTTCCCTATAATCTTGTATAAACCAAGGAATTATTCAAGGACTGCAGCAGAAAATAAACAGAGGTGAACTTTGCTTTGTGCTGTAACTGTGTGTTAAAGAATTAAACTATTTTGTTGAGCTCCCTTTGGCCCGTTAAGGACTTAGACTGTATACAAACAATGAACGTTATGAACGCTATATTTGCCCCAAAACAAAGCTTAAAAATGCACGCAGCTTCATAGCTAAGTAACAATGTCCAGGACTGAAAAATGAAAGCAATATGAAATTGCCAAAAACTCTAATGGGCGCTAGGGGCTGGCTCCCAAAGACTCCCATGTTAAAGTGCCCAACTTCACAGTATTAAAAGCATGTTTTCAACCTTATACAAAACAGTTTTGGTCTCCAGTGCAATAAGATGCGAAGTAGATGTAAAACAGGGACACAAACAAGTATCCAAAAACACAAGGAAGAGGCGAAATCTAAGGACAGCCATGGAAACAAAGTAACTGGGCTGCAGGACACATCTTGACAAAGTACACAGGGAGGATTGGGTTATTTATACACACACAGATGGCTGATTAGGGATTAGACACAGGAGGGGAATGAGACACAGGGCCACACTGTCAACAACAAATGAAAACAATCAGGGAATCAAGCGAAGACAGAGAGGAAGCAAAACTACCACAGAACACAAAAGAAAACTAACCTTCAAAGTAAAACAGGAAAAAACACAAAGAGACTAATATCCATGAACGTTAACACTAAACAAGAGAACACAGAGGGACTAAGGAATAAACTGCTGCTACTACTACTGCTACAGATAACAATAATAACAGACCTAAACAAAAACACAAAATGGAAACTCATCACTAAAATGAACAAAGTAATAACATCAAGACTCACACAATACTGGAACAAAGAAATCAAAGCAGGAATTTAAAATCCAAAGACTAAAAATAAAACACAAACGCTATAACAACCATGAACTGGGGCTGTGTTGAGCTAGGTGGCTTGGCTAGGCTTGCCTTGCTTGCAAGCATTAGCTTATAGCTTGATGATAGCACTTCACCCCGTTGTCTAAACACCTGGCCACAATCAGTGGCGGTCCTAGCCTGTTAGGCGCCACAGACAAAACATATTAAGGATTGTACATTAACATAAAGCTGTTGCACACACACACACATATGAAGAGAGAGAGAGTATGCATAGTATGCTAACGGCTACCAAACAGCCATCACAATTCATCATACAATGAGAACAGGACAAATCAACAATTGACAATGACTAATTAATATTAAAATCTGTAACATAATGTATTGTTTGGAGTTTAGTCTGTTACTGTTACTATTTTTACCATTTCTTCTTGGAGCAACTGTAACCCACATAATTTCCTTAGGGATTAATAAAGTATTCTGATTCTGATTGTTTCAGGATGACCTGCCATTGTCCAATCACACATCTGCTTACCTGCATCTTTTACTCGTTTCTCCTCCTCTTCTTTTCTCTTTTTTCTAAACTGATGGCTTTGAACTTTTCTTGTCCATCTTACATTGGTTTTAATTTTGCACTCCAGTATGAACACCCATCCCTCAACCCAAGGATCACCACAACATGATCTAACACACCTACACCTTAGTTCACAGATTCACTTTGTCTAGGGTGCATTTCTGAGATTTCTTGAAGCTTGGATTTACAACCTTATAAATGAAATGTGCTCTATTTGGAAGCAGCCGCCCCCCGCCCTCCCCTTTCGACGGGTTGTGTGTGAGACTTTAAATCATCAAACTGTAAATTTTAAATTGTTATTGATCCCTTTACCCCAAGTCCTAAAATGTAAATTTATTTTCTTACTCTTCTTATATATATTGTTTGTTTACTTGCACTGCTGTAACTGGAGCCTCGTCGTCTCGTCTCTCTATATACTGGACTGTATGTAACGGAAATGACAATAAAGTTTACTTTGACTTCAGCAGCGAGCAGGCGCACCGAGGGCTCTCGCGCTCACTTTTCGTGTATAGAATTTCGAAAAAACATTGTTGCAAATTATAAGTCTGGTGTTTTCGTGTTTGTTGGTTTGTTTTTATTTTGTTTTATTTTGCGAGTTGGTTATTAGATGCTGCACCAGCCGGTCAGAGAATCCCCCGCCACCGGGCGATAGAAAACCGATCGGTGCCTATGCCATTCCCAATATGCGCTGGCATGACGTCGGGGCAGCATGAGTACGAGCATTTTTTAAATTTTTTTTTTTGCAGATGCCCGTGATGCCGCCCGTATCTAAAACCACTACTGGCCACAATGCTAATGTTGAGACTTGCAAAGTCGGGAGTCCAAAATCAGTCACAGAGCCTACTTCCATCTTTTATGTACAGTTTATGTTAACCCCATAGTACCGACTCAAGCTAATCCTACCAGAGCACTAAACATGCTAATTGATGCTAATTCCCAAACCAGTAGAGGACTAAAGTGTTCTATGAGTATCTGAATGGTGTACTCAAATATCAAAAAGTTGAGTGTGGAGCACTGTACATCTTCAACAGTCAATATTTTGGCTGTATAGCTGAAAGATCGAGGCAAGCAAAGATTTCAGTTATCACTGATAATGATGATGAAATCAGTGGCAGCTAGCTAACTGCAGCAGATTTTTTCATCATGCAGGTGAGAGCAAACATTGCATGTGTTACATGTGTGGTAAACTGTTCACAAAGTGCAGTAGCTAGCACAGCAATTGCAGTCAGATATTGCATGCTATTTATGGTGCACAGCACAGCGCTTCTATTTCAGACAACACTACCCTTTCAGAGTGCATGTAACAAACGAGTAACTAATAAAGAATGTGCAAAAGAGGGACTGGTTTGTATTGGCCACCACCATCTTGTTTTTTATTAGAAGTGACCATATTTGGATTAAAAACTGAGGTTACAAGCTAGTGCTGTTAATCTTGGTTAGTGAGGTCTACATATAAACTATAAGAGTGTAATGTACTGTCATAGATATTTGCTAAGAAATAGTGCTAAGTAACAGCCACTCACCAAAACTGAAGCACAGACCTTTGTTGGCATCACAAAATAAGATATTTTAACTGTAAAATAATTACATTTTTAAAAATTCTCAAAAAGGCACAAACACAGTAGAGAGGTCCAGTTTAGCGACTCCAAATAGCAGAGATGAGGCCTATTTGATCGATCAGGTGTCAAAGTGGCCATGTCTAAAATCCTGTTTTTAAATGGAAGAGTTAATATCATTTTTTTAATCACCCCACTTGGAGTTGTTATGAAGCCGTGCAAGGATTCACTCACCATTGGAACAAGCTTACTAAAGGAAATGCAGTTTTTGGCACATCTGCGTTATTATTCCTTTAGCTGCGCTGCCTAGGCTGCTGGGGACGTCTTTCTTCTTCAATCACCTCTTTCATTCTCTATGTATTTATACACCATTCTGTATGTAATCATTAGTTATTAATAATCTCTGGCTCTTCCACAGTGTATTTTTTGTTCTGTCTTCCTCCCATCGCCCCTAACCAGTCACAGCATACGACTGCCCCTCCCTCTGCTGGAGGCTTCTTCCTGTTAAAAGGGAGTTTTTACTTCCCACTGTTGCTTGCTCAGAAGCGGTCGTTTACTTGTTGGGGTTTTCTCTGTGTTATTCCTTGTCACACAAAGCACCCTCAGGAGACTGCTGTTGTTATTTGGTGCTATATAGATGAGCCTGAATTGAAAACTTGAATTGAATTGGATTCTGCTGCAACTTGGAAAGTCCTTGACGATTGATCTGACAATAATAAATAATAAAAGCTGACAATAAGCTACACACGGTCTGAAGCAATGCAAAACTGCATATCTTTGAGTGTTATTTGAATCAGTCATATATCATCGTGTACACAGTCCACCTTCCTTCCATGTTTGAAGTTTAAAATGCTTCCTTTGCATGGAAGTTTTAAGGTCATGCTCTATGTCACAACCACTTTGCACAAAACTTATGTTAACCTCTGTTTTCCAAGTAAGATGTCCTATTTCTCCCCAGCACTAAGAAATAAAATTATACCACCTCATGATGCTGTAAAATTCTCAGAATTTCTCTCTAACTGCTGAACGTCGACTATTAGTCTGATGAGTACAAACACTGGATCAAATATCACGTGAACGATTACGAAACAGAGCCTGTGAGAGACCGGGCCAAGCCGTGAGCCCATCCCCTGGTTTACCCAACACTGAGACACTTTCAGAGCTCTTTTTTCAGAGTTGCTAAGTGTCTGTTATGATAACACAAAGTGGAAAAAAAAACACTCACACACACACGCAAAATATGATGCATCCCCTCAAATCTGCATTCAGAAAGCTCAAACTCCTGCTTCCTTCAAATCGCCTGTGAAGTGTTAATGTTCATTGTTGATTGACATCTTTGCATGTACCCTGGGGGGTTGTGTTCAGTGGAGCATGTATACGTTCTTTGAATGTGTCCATCGTGCAGCTGTGCAGCCCAGAAATATAAAATACACATTAGTGGGATAACATACTCCTACTGTAGGTTTTTCATCAGGGATGTTTGATTTTAAATTGTCACTTCAGTTCTGTTTCTGTCCACCATTTGTCTTTTTTTTTTTTTCAATTTGTGCGCTGGTGGAGTGTAGCTGTGTACAATGTTTTAAAATACTGTACTTAAACACTTTTCACCACAAACCTGGAAGCCGTCCAGCACGACAATCTGACATGTTGGCAGTTGGAATTAAAGGCCTCACTCAGGAGCTTCTCTTTGACGGAGCACAGAAGGTACTTTTTACAGCACAGCACTGACATATTTAGTTATCAGACAGAAAATAATTTAACTCTGAAAACATGCTAAAAAGAAGATACTACATTAAGATGACACATTTGTAAAGAATATTAAGTGCAGCTTTTTAAAAATCTTTATCAACTTTGACAATGTCCTTTTTTTTGTTACATCACAGGCTTTTGTATATATTAAAACACATTTGGACCAAATATTAAAAGTGTATGTGCATCTTCCATTCATTTGGATAACATAATTTCAACATAAAGTACTAAACCTAATTGAGATGAATAGTTGTCAGTCAAAAATATATGTAATAAAAAAAATATATATATCATATATTTATGAATGTAAAACTGACACGCAATTAAAAAACAGACTTTTTTGTGTATGTTGCATTATTGCTGAACTTCCATGCCTGGCCTGTGTAAATGTAAGGCAAAGCTCTACACCAACTCCATTAAGCTCCTATGACCTGCAGGTAAAATATCACTTTATATGTGACATGATATCTCCGCTTAAAGTTGGATACCTCCTGTGACATCCAAATATACATACCTGTGAATTTAGTTAAAAATAAACTTTGTTTGGCATTTTGACCTCAGCCTCTCCAGCCCACCGTCTGCCAGCCACGTCTTTATGTGGAAGCTGTTTATTTGCTCTGACGCTGAGGATTTCTACAAATATCACAAGAAGACACTGTATCTGCTGGGCTTCTTTCTCCACCGGCGGCATACCACAGTATGATGTGGCGTCATCTACATGCTTTCTGGTAAATTTGTGTAGCCTGCTAATTTTTTTCTAAATAAGCAACAGCATGAGGCGCCCGGGGGTAACGGAGTCAGTGATTCATCAGTCACCATTCTTGTCGTAATTATGATTTCTATTTTGACATCAGGGAAAGTCTTTGAAGTGTGTTTGGTGCCGTGGAGAGCCAGCGAACAGCCTAATGGAGATGGAGTATCAAACCTGTTCGGTGCTTGCCAGTCTTCTCTGAGCAATCACCCATGATACCCACCCATGGTGAAACAGAACTGGCTCTTTCTTGTCATGGCAAACCTCCTCATCTCACGATCCCCTGAAATAACACCATGTTTGCCGAAGACTTTTTTTTACAGCTGCTGGAGAACACCGGATAACCCCTCTGTAGGATATTTCACTTTATAGCTGAACTTTTCCAGAAAACATCAGAAATCAAGTCTTGAACCACTGTTAGAGCAAAGTATTAGCCATCTGTGTAGAAAAACCTTTTGTAAGCGTGCGGCAAATATAGCTGATCCTTATGAAAACAGTGATAATGAGGAGGAGTATTACGCTAGAGTTCCTGTTTGTTGGTGCCTTCACCTCTGTTTGTCAGTGAGTAAGCCATTTGTAATGTCAAAATGGAGAAATAATGAAGCATAATGGCGCCTCTTTGCTCTGTGACATGCGGTAATGTTTTTTTATCACCTCTTAACACGTATCGTGTACCCTCTGATCACCTCTGACAAAAGGATGTCCTCTTGAGAGCATCTGACACTTCTATATGTCTGTTTCGTTTGATTGTTCTTTTCCCGTGAATGTACACAACATTGCACTGTGGATTTCTTTCTATATTTATGGGATAAAAACAGCACAACACAAAGGGAACGCTGGCCCAGACAGGCTGGCACATATCTCAGGGTGTGAACGGGTGGGGGTAATTTCCTAAAGGTGTAGACACCTGGCCCCGCCTGGGGTTTACGGCAAGGTCAGGACACCTGCGCTGTTTTATAGCCGAACTTCCTGCAGAGGGCTTTGCTATTACAGGTGTTCACACCTAACATTTATTTATTTTAGATTTCAAAGGTGGTTCACATACACTCAGCATGTAGAAGTGGAGATGCAGCAGAAGAGCCCCGGTACAGTCGGTTTGGGAGGAAGAGGCACGACAGAATGGCGATTCAGCTTTGTACGGTGAGCTTTTGCACAAACTTCAAATATATTTACAATATTAAACAATTAATGATTCATAAGATGTGATATTTACAGATATTACAAGTGACATGGGTTCAGTGATCGCAGCGGAATGAGTCAGTAACTGGAGTTGCTCTTTCTTAGCAGAACTTGAAAGAAAAAAGCAAAAAGAAAACCAAGAAAAACCAAAAAAAAAACCCAACCATTTCACATTGTTTCCTCTCCTGTTTCCAGAGGAGACAAACACACCTCTGGTGTCAAAAGAGCCTGGTCAAGTTAATGCCAAGAAATCTGTGGTACAATACAAACAGTTTAATTGTGTAATTAACAATCAATAACCACTTCTAGTTAGAACATTTCTGCCGAAAGGAACCGAGAAACACTTATAAAACAGTCAGTCGTAACAAAATAACTGGTGTTCTCATTGAAATGAACTCATAAAAAAGAAACACTTTTTTACAGAATATTTATACAGGAGTAGCTTTTTGAATTGGATTCTTAACCAAAGGAAGACACATCGCAGACATCGATTTTCACACAGATTGCATATGTTTTTCTTTCTAAGGTGTTCTATAGGTTAGTCATTTTACCTAAGCTTATTTGCATGATAGTAAAAATTGCATACAACATTAATTGTGAAGCTTGTAGCATGAGTTGCTTGACATACAGCACTTTTTATAGGCAACCTTTAAAGCACATTTCTCCATTTAAAACGTTTAAGACACTTCTTGTTTTTACTGCCCACTGAAATTACATTTATAAATAGAAACAAGATCGGTGGAATAAAAAAAAGAGAGAGAGAGCGCGCACAAGGAAACATAAACTGTTTTTTTAGTTTTTTTTTTAGAAAAAGTAATTACATCAGAAACACTGCATGAACTGCAAATAAATAATGTCAGACAACATAAACATTGTGAAATTCACATTTCCAACTGTGTGTCAATTCAGAAAGTTACAGTGACAAAGGTTTTGCAAAATAATCTAACATCGGCAGTGCCGTATAGTACAAGGCATTTGTTGGCATAGTTTTTTAAGACTGTATTTTTTTTACAGTTACAATATAATGTCTATATATATATATATTTATATTTCTTCCCTAACAAATAATATGTAAAGAGACTGAGCTATTCTCGTAGATGCACCTGGGCTGGGTGATCGCGTTCCAGAGTTTGGAGTGATCCATAATCACATTATGCGCTTTTTAAAAAGAATAACTAATCTGCCAGCAGGCTCCAGACTTGATACCTCATAATTAAGGCCTTGTCATCCACATGGTCCTTGATTTCATTTGCTATTTTCTTAAAAAAAAAAGAATCCAGTTAAACATCACATACGTAAACACCTATCGAAGTCCTAGCAAACTCCAGGGGAACTTTTTTTTCCTTTTTCAATATAATCAGTAGCTCAAAAAGATAAAGTAAGTCAGTGTAAAACAACAGACATAGAGTGCAGTCAGCAAATATCCACGGCAACATACTTAATAATTTTTTTGTGCAGATTATTTAAACGATGCATCAGTCTTTACAGTGAATAATACAAGTTTTACAAAATCGAAAAAGTAGTACTTTTTGTATTACTGAGTCTGAAATGGGCTTTCCAGTGTGTGAACACTCATTTCGCACTGTGAGTTCATATGTGTGTGTGTGTGTGTGTGTGTATATATATATATATATATATATATATGAACACTCCTCATACAGTCCAGATGCTGTACTGATTGAAAACACTACTTCTCTTTGTTTGCAGTGTGGTGTTTCTGTGGCGGCCAGAGCGTTACATTTAGCACAGTCACCAGTCTGTGTGCACAGGAAAACTCTCAGTACATGTTTCAGAGGGAGAGTCCTACTCCCTGGCCTCGTGCTCTGACTCGGACTGGGCTTCGGCACCTCGGCCCAGCTGCTCTTCGATCTTGATGGAGAAGATGGTGCTGTTGGTCTGCGTGCTCTCGTCCAGCTCCTTCAACAGCTCTCCGCTCTCCCTGAAGTCCGTCAGCTCTTCCTCAAAGGCCGGGCTGCTGCTGCTGCTACTGCTGCTGGTGGTGTTGTTGACGATGGCTGCAATAGTGGTGTTGTTGTTGTTGTTGTTAATGGGCTCCTTGGGTGCCTTTGCTGGGTGACTGACATAAAAGCGCTGGTTCTGGAAGAACTTGATGATGGTGAGCTTGGGCAGGTCCAGCTGGGCTGAAAGGGTGTGGATGGCCTCCTCGTCGGGGTATAGGCCCACGTCCTGGATGAAGCTCTGCAGGATACCTAGAGCTTCCAGGGAGATCTTGCCTCCACCCGTGCGGGATTTGATGCTCCCTCCGCGGCTGCCTTCGTCCTCCGTTTCGGCCGGAGAGGCGGTGGAGGGTTGGCGAGGTGGCAACCGGGGACCGGTGGTGGGCTGCTGTTGCTGCAAGGGCTGTTGGGAGGGGTGGAGGGACAAGGAGGGCTGGTGCTGCTGCTGTGTCTGAGGCGGCTGAGCCTGCAGTGAGGAAAAAAAAAGAAAGAGGGAAGAGAAAGGAGATGGGGATGTTATCAGTGAACACTTATCGGCGCCTTAATAAGGCCTTTCATTAAAATCAATTGAGTTGTGAGGAAAAATGGGCCTGCTGTGTATAGAACAGGCACTTGGTTGAAGGAATTTTCCATGTAATATCTGATTGAATGCAATCAGTTCTGCAGATATGATGTTTTTCCTTTTTCGGTAGTGGGAGCTTGAGTCTCATTGTGGAGGTAGAGGAGGCAACAGCCCCACACCAGCATATACACTCGTACACATGAGTGACACGATCGGCTCCACGCACACTGGGAATTCACAGGCAAACTGGCCTCTCTATTATATCCTGTGCTGCTTATCGGCCTCTATTGCCCGGCAGTGATAAACAAGCTCCCTGTGTACAATTCACATCGCGATGGTCTGGCTGATTTGCCGCCGTGTGAGAATGCTATCGATGGCTTTCGCTCTGCCGTCAGAGTCCCGTTAGTGTAAACACATGACACATTACTCGTAAAATGTCTCATTGTGTGGTTGGAGAGCGAGTGAGTGGGCAACTCGTGGTCTCTATTGACCCTGCAAAATGGGCGCTCTTTTATTTTCATTTCTGAGTCAGACACTGTAGATAGGTGTTTCATAATGAAGTTTGCAAAACAGCACTTTGCAGGGACTCTGCTTGCCAGCTGCATAAATGCACCCAAAGATGTGATTTTTACTGTATCCATATACTGAGCCGGGCTAGTTCTTGTTGAGCAAATGTGAGCTAATTTGGCTAATGTATCACGTTAGTAAAAGAGCAGCACAAAATAGTTAAACACCAGTCTCTTATGGACACTGTAAAACTGCACCATTAAATCAGAAATAATCCTATTTTATCAATCTGCAACCGTTTTGCATTTGCATGCAAAGTATGCACAAAATTCCCTCATTCCATATCTGCTGCTCAAACTGATTTGTCAAAGAAATCCTATTACCTTATTTATATCCACTAAATGACAGTCTTTGTGAAACGCTGCCATTGTATCCAAGTAACCAAATAACTAATCAACCACTCTGCTGTGGCTCAGACTTTTAATAGAAGTATTATTGTACTTCATTAAGATGTTTCGACCGTTAACCGAGCCTGTGTGTTATTTTCTATTCATCTGCCAGATGTCTCTTATAAAGCAGCTCTGTTAAGCAAGTTCAGCCTAATGATATCTTTGAAAACGTTTTTTGCTTAAAAAGTAGCAACTTTTAAGTGTTGCAGTGTTGTTAATTTATGTGTTCGCAGAAACTCCTGAGTGCTGTTAGGGTTAGAATTACTGAAAGAAGAAGTCAAATGGGGAAAATTAAGGTTTCCCTTTTTTTTTAAACTAAATTATTTTTGACACAGACCTTTGGAAAACAGGATATGCACAGATACAATAATCAGACTTCATTAGGATTTTTAAAAATGATTCTCTCCACTGTTACATAATATCTTTAAACTACTTTTCATAAGAAATTGTACCAAAAAGAGATCCAAATCACAAGCACAAATAATCAAATTGCTTTGATTTAGCAATTAGTGATCCATCTATCCATTTTTTTAACAGCTGGGGGAGGGGAGCACCTTATATTTTACTTTGACATCCACACCTAAGGGCAGTTTAGAATAAGCAGTTAACCCAACATGTGATCAGCCACAGCCAACCAGTGGATTCAGCCCCAGAAACATATTGCTGTGATTCAATATTCATGTTCTGGAACACATCTGTTGTAGTTTTAGCTCGGTGCCTTGCCCAAAGGCACTGGCTCAGGTCATAATCTTGTGAAAAATATCACACTCACCTGTAGCTGGTCACTGGAAATGTGCATCAAGTGCGACGGCCGCTCGTTGTGGTGCTGCTGGCCGGCGCTGCTCTCCTGCTCGTAGATGGCATCGCGTTCGGCCTGAGAGAGGCTCAGGAAGCGTCGGATCATGGAGAGGTTCTCCCAGAGTGTTCGGTTCTCTGGAGACGGATCCTCTTTCCAGCGCAGCAGCTCACAGAGCCAGCCCTGGACAAAACATTTGAAAGGAAGGAGGGAGAAGGAAGGAGAAAAAGGATACAAATCAGTAAGAATAGAATGTACTGCAATTCGGACCGTGATGTCCAAAATGTTTAAGCACAGTTGCAGCCCTAAAAAGGCCAAACAATCAACCAGACTACGAAACCTTAAAACAGAGCTGCTTCTATCGGAAGCATCAAAGTACTGTGAGGAAGAAAAAGCCACTGTGACACCATTTCAAAATAATTAACACATTTTTTCACTAAAATGAACAAAATAAAACGAAAACCACTCATAAAATGCACCATTGGGGCTTTTTTGGGTTACACAGCTGAAGATGAAGACGTAAGGTAGACAAGGTCAAGCAGCACAGCAGGAGGGAACATTTTAATATGACAAGAAAGACATACTGGCATATTGAGTAGCACCCTTGGGAGGAAGTGAGTGACTCCCATGTTTAAAATGCTCCAGCAGAGGGCCATGAAAGACAGAGCTGAGGAACAGTATAAGACAAGTGCACTTAGAAAAGGCTTTATTTGATTAATACAATGCACAAAGAGGTCTGACCTTGGTGATTAAAAGATTCAGCGAGAGCCCGACACAGGAAGCGCTAACACTCAAAGTGCAGCGGGGAAGGCAGAACCCCCCCCCCCCCACACACACACACACACACACACACACACACACGTATTTGACAACATGACTTGAACATGCATGATAAAAGTTGGTCTCCTTTTAGAGACATCGCATCATTTGGTCATACTGCTTTGATATTTTATTCTTTGTTATATTAAATTTTTGTTGTTTAAATAGGGAACTAATCAGTTGCTAAAATAATCAAGATGTTCGAGTTCATGTGTTCATTGGATGTTTGAAGATCAAGATGCAATACACATATGAATCTAATGATAAATTGAAATGACCAAGAAATCAGTGGGCAGGATTATTGCTCATAAAAACAGCTGCAGGTAGCGATGCACCAACATGTCAGCTTATTATTGGTACCATCAGATTTTGCTGATGTCGACTGACATCCACGTAATCAGCAAAAACATGAAGACTTAGCAAAGTCAGGCTACGTTTTGTTTTCAAAATATGAAAAATTTAAAATGGTTGCTTCCCCAGTATAAAGGGAGAACACAATAAAAATAGAAAATGATCAGAACTGTTGCTTGGTCAAACTATTATTTAAAGTGTTGGTAACATCGGTGTTACTCGATTCTAACTACTAATCTCACTTCCCTTTCATTTCTTTACAAACAGAAACGCCTCACGGTCACAGTTGCTAAATGTGTGTTTATGTTTGCTCATGGAGCCGAGTGAAAGGCTGAGGACTGCACAGACAGAAGGGTTCTACAGGGGCTGAGTGACGTGGTCAGACGTGATGACCTAAACCTCAGCAGGCCAGTGTGTGAGTGTGTGAGTAAGAGTGAAAGGAAATAACGCACTGAAGAGCTGCGTGGGAGAGAGAGAAGGGTAACGAAGTGGGGGGGCCTGCAGTGATGTGGGCATGAAATTGTAGTGAAGCTAGAAGAGAGCTGTAA
Source organism: Rhamphochromis sp. 'chilingali' (assembly GCF_963969265.1). Classification (NCBI taxonomy): domain Eukaryota; kingdom Metazoa; phylum Chordata; class Actinopteri; order Cichliformes; family Cichlidae; genus Rhamphochromis; species Rhamphochromis sp. 'chilingali'. Next base: position 34,671,998 of record NC_137938.1, on the reverse strand, counting down.
AGGAACAAGAGAGGATGAAGAAGGAGGGATGGCCGCGGAGCAAAAAGCAGCGAGGAGGAAACGCGGCGTCAAAGACAGACAGCGAGGTGTGTGAGTGTGTGTGTTACAGAGGGCCGCTCTCTCAGCCGGGTAGTCTGTCCTGGCAGCGCGACAGAGCGGCGCTGTAATCTCCCGGCCAGTGCGCGGCAGCACCTTTCATTTCCACAGGATTACACCGTGCTGCTGGTCTGCACGCAGACACACATGCACACACACAGAGGGCAGAGCCACGCCGCCACACTGCATGCAAGAGATAACTCAGCAGTTTGGTTGTCCCCTGTTCCAACTCCTCCCATAAGCCACATCAAACCCAGGAGGGGTTTTGGAGGAAGGCGAGAGGGGGAGAAAGAGAGGGAGAGAGAGAGACATAAAGGGAGGGAAGGAGAGAGAGAAAGGTGGGGGAGAGGGGGCCATAAAGCCTGCGTGCCCACCTTGTTCCTTTGCCACGTTTATTGTTGCGTTTTTAATTTGCATGCAGAGGGATTTGGACAGCACTCCAGTTGGGCTGTCTGTGGTTTCAGCTGATTCGGTAGTGAGGAAGAACACACACACACACACACACACACACACACAGACACCCCCCCCCCCCCCCCCCCAAAAAAAAAACAAAACACAAACAGATGCACACAAACCACCACACACCATCTTGTCAAAGCCAGAGAAACAGTACCCCAGCCCAACGATGGAGTAATCCAACTCAAACACTCCCCAAACCAGCAGGATTAAACCCAAAGTAGCAGAGCCAATCAAACAAAGGCGCGACGTGAACTCCATTCCAATGCCAGGAAGTCCATTTGATGAAATAAAGTACAGAGTTTATTAGTTCACAAGTGTGAATGTTCGTTTGTGTGGCTTTTTTTCTCTCTTTTTTGCTTTCGACTGTTTCTGGGCTGCCATAGACGATGCTGAAGGAAGAATCACGTGCCAGGAAGAAAAGAATGTTTTTAAACGCCGCCCCTGTCCAACACTGCGGACAGTGGACAGTCAGCACTTTCCAGCTTCAAGAGCTCTGTTTGTGTTTGTCTAATTGCATTGCTTCCACAGTCCAGGCAGAGGCAGGGGGACGGCAGAGAGGACAGAGATGGAGAGGGACAACGAGAGCGAGACAGAGAAAGAAGTGAGCAGTTCCCTCTTGAACTTTGGAAGAAATAAAGTTGGGATAAAGTAAAGTAACAAATGTACTGTAAAATATGGCATACCATGAAATTTATTTGATATAAAACCTACTTAAATATGACTATTTTTCACAAAAATTACCCCATCAACGAGACTTTATGTTCAACATTCCCGCACTCCACTGATATTACCATACTGTTTCAAATCTGTTTTCCCCTTTATTGTTTAATGTAATTTGTTGAGCCTCTCCACTGCAGCTGACAAGCACCAACTGCTCTTGATTGGATCATGGAACTTGCTGCCCCTGCCACTAAAGTGTTCCAATACGGCCCAGAAAACAAAAATCTAGGGCTCTTCAATGCAGTGTACTCAGTGTTTTGTTGAAGATCATTAAGGGCTCTCTATAAATAAACAGAACAGGTAGTTCAGAACAGGCCTGTTTGACGACCAATAGAGAATACGGCGCTCTCTCAAAGTGTTTCACAACAACATTGTTGTAAAGGCATTTTCTCATATCGCATGACTACAAAATGCTGCAGCAACAGGAACCAAAAGTCTACTTATACTTGCTACACTGTCTTTGGCTGATAACTTTGATAATGATCAGTTACAGCAAACCTACATTCATATCAGAAACAGAAGTAACAGATTTATTTTTATTAGGTGGACTCTACAGTTCTAATCTTCGCACCTCTCATCCCCCCTCACAGTTTGCAACCGCAGAAAACAATGTCAGCCAAGCTAGAACTCAACACCCAGCAGAAAAACGACGACCAAACTTAACAAATGTCTGTGTTGGAAGCGAACGGTGACCTAAAACCGGTGTAAACATTCATTTTCCTCACTCTCCTTTGCGTCTGCCGCACCTGTAATTTGCCCATGGTGGGAAATCACTTGCACTTTTGGAAAACGCCACAAAGTAGGCCTTTTACAGTTTTCCACTAAATTTTCTCTCGGGTGAAAACTGTTGCATTGTTTTCATTTGAATCATTAGTTTGACCTCAAAGTCACAACATTGACCCCAAAAATTGCAATTCTTCATGACATTCTGACTTTTTACTGACAATTAACCTTCACTTTAACGGTTAATAAATCATATTTACTATGCATTTAAGGACAAACAGCTTTACAGCTGACCTAATAAAGAAAGCTATTGCTCAGGAGAGCAGAGGTCAGTTCTCAGGCTGCTTGTCCTTAGCATACTCTAAATACTGGACTACAAATTGCCCCCACGTGTAGCTATTAGCATGCGAGTGTTTAAAGTGAAAAAAATGTTTCATAAATGGGTGAATGTGGCTTGTAGTATAAAAAGCGCTTTGAGCGGTCAGCAAGACTAGAAAAGCACTATACAAATACCCGTCCATCCAAACACATTTTTTCCAACCTAGATAACCTCAGAAATCACAGATTAAGTAGTGAACTGGAAAGGCAGTTTATTTGGATACAAAGCACATCTCTCAGTTGAACTCACAGATGCTGCAAACAGGTTCATTGAAGCAATAAGTACTGAAAGGCATAGGATTATCTTGCTATGCTGGCACACACCTGCAACAATATTGCGCTGTAATCCGCTGCCTCTGGGTCATTGTTGCTTAATTATTAATTACTTTCAAACAACTGGACTGACAATCAAGGATTCTTTTTCTTGTTTTGAAACAGACATGACCGGTGGCTCATGGGGCTACGGGGTCATGGGGTGCCAAATTAAAAGAGCACCTCGGGGCCCTAGAGGTCAGATCTGAGCACAGCCCCATGAGCTTCAGCAGACCATTGTATAATATTGATATAAATAGTAACCGGGTGTTCTGAGAGAAACGGTTTCCTTGCAACACAATAGTTGAATTCATGCGCAAGATTCACCCAGCTATGCAATGCAGTACACCGTGTATGTGTGCTGCAGTCACAAGCTGCCAATGAGAGCATAGGCCTGCTCTGTCAGAGAACAGCATGGTATTCACCGCTCAACCCACCCACCCATTCACCACCAAACTACTGCTGCAAACACCCCCAACATGGAAGGAGGAACGTTTAAAAAAAAATCTGGCTCTGCTGTGAGACAGGCCGAGTGGACAGACAGGCAGACAGACAGGGAGAGGTCTGTCATATGGCCTGGACCAACACCTTCCCCCTAATCTCATTTGCTTGTTATCAGCCCCATCAAGCTGACCTCGGCCACTGCAAAAATAAATAACTAAAATAAGCCAACAGATGTCCATCAATTTGCCATTTGAGGTTTTTCCCGCCCTCCTTTCTCAGATTACTGCGTGACCAAAAATAATGCCTCACATTCAACCCAACAAAAAGTACTTTGAGCACCATTTGGATTTTAACCATCTGGACAAAAAAGGCCAAGATGACACAAAAAAATGAAAAGGGAAACTCGGTGATGAAGAAATGATTGTGGCTATTGTTGTGGCTGGCTGGTTGGAGGAGAAGACGGTTTCTGAGACAGCCAGACAAACCTCCTGTGTCTGAATAAGGGAGCGAGCTAAAAGAAAGGGGAAGACAATGCATCACTGTCTTTCCTCCTCCTTGAACCTGGCAGAGGCCCAGCACTGGCAGGCAACACTATGCAGATAAACGCAGCCGATAACACGGTATGTTCAAACCTGTTTCTCCTCCCCGAGCACACCAATCCAGCGTCTGCGCACGCAGGTTCAACCCTGCGAGGTAACGTGCGCCGTGTTGTAAATACATTACGGCATGGTGGACGCCCATCTGCTGACGACGGTGGAGTCTTGAGATGTTCCCGATGCTTCGGCATATGCGAATCTCCCGCAACAATAAGCAATAATTGACTGCACATTTCTGGGCCAGATTCCTTTGCGGCGTGTGGGTCTTTATAAGCAAACAGAAAAAGCTTTGACTGTACGAATTGTTTCTGGCATACAGTGAGGATGAAAAGGCAGTGGAAACGGGGTCAGTAGCCTTAATTGAACTGCAGTGGCAATTGGAAGGACGGCCAAAAAATATACTAAGAGCACATTGTTCCCATCTCTTGTAACAGATGAACTCTGTGACAAAAATGTACACTTCTTCAAGTTCAACTCAATTGTGTTTGTGTAGTTTGCCTTCTCGGAGCAAACGTACAAACTCGCACAAACTTCATCTAGCCCTTTAACAAAAGGACAGGCCTTAATCCAAATATATGTTCCTCTGTGGGGGTGATCCAGTGATCAATGCTTAAAGGGAAGGAATTAATTTGCAGTTCAGCTAAGGATTTACCACATTGATTATCGTTGCACCGCTGCAGCTAGATGAATATGTTGGGTTATGCGGGGAATTTATTATGTAGCCAAAGTAATCGTGTTTATTTTCTTTCATTCTCCGTGTGATAGGCAGATGATCAGGACAAGGGCAAGATTTGCACTAAAAATGTCTGCTAGCAAGATTTGAACATACAAATTTGTCTCGCTACTGGAATGGAAAAGATTACTGAACTGTGCATTCATCATATATCCAAAGTAATGCAAAGTAATCGTGTTTGCATTATTTCTTTTACTTAAGAGAAGGTTTGTGCTGGAAATGGCTTTGCTATATGACAAAATACTAATGTATCCAATGTTGCTGAAAAGGAGATTACTGAGCTCTGTTTCAGGCCGCTTTATGTTGCATTTATAATGCCGCTTCTGGCTAGACTTTATGTCTTGATGCATAGTTTTTGAGAAAGACCACGCCAATACTAAAGAGCCAGTACTAAATCTGATCAATTCTGGAGAAACTAGGGACCCACCAAATCACTAGTTTGCCTCTCTAAGCAACTCATGAGTGGATATTAACTACAGAAGACAACACGGCACTGAAAGTATGAGGCATTTCCAACGGATCGAGAGAAAAACGTTCAGTGCATTTATTACTTTCTAATAATATACCCCCTTCTTTGTATCGTATCTAAGGCTGTTCACCAGATGGTGATCAAAGAGTTGAATTTATTGTTAAGCCACATTTTTATTTACCTCTGCATAATTTTTCATAACCTCACCATCTGATTCTAATTCACACGCAGGTCCTAGGCCCTCATGAAGGAGGCAGACTACAAAACAAACGGATCAAACGACCATCTTTGTAAAATGACAGACAGGCCCCAAGGATGGCTGGATTTGCAACTGCAGAAATTAATGATGAAATTTCTAGTACGGTCGCTTCTTTCTTAAGGAAAGCTTTTAAGGATTAAAAACTGAGTCATCTAAATCTTTAGAAACTTGCCTTTAAAACTCTATTTTTTTTAGTTATTAAATCTCGTTGATACGACTCTGATGTCTTGTCAGAGAGGATGCTTTCCAGATTGTGGTTGCCAGATTGTGTTACTATCTTCTTTTGTGAGGATGTCAGTGGCTGAGCTTTAGGAGAGAGATTCGCCAGTCTGAATCATACATGCCAAACATTTAATCTCAATTCGAGCTGTGACACGGAGAAGTCTTAGCCAAACAGCGAGCGTTTTCTGAAGAGGGGTCGCGACCTCTCCAGATACAATAAGCAAGTTGACAACAATAACAGACTGACAGCTAATGCGACACACATTGTGAGGGCGAGGCATGACTGTGCAGGAAATGGCCCTCTCTCTGTGTCAGCACTCCTTCCCAGAAACAATACCGACTAGCTCTGTGTGGCAGTTTACGTCATGGCTGCCGAACCAATAAAGCATTGAGGGTATTTTCGAGCAACCAAATAGAGGCAGATGGAGCATAAAGAATAACCAAAGGCAAATGACCAGTCCATCAAAAATGGAGCACATTAAACATCTGTGTGGTTACAGTTTCGTTTTTTTTTAACCACACATTTTATTCTTTTCCAGCAAAGTTCTTCACACACAACTGCACATAACACAGTAACAATTGTACGACCAGGGACTTTCCCACAGTCATCCTCCTGCAGAAAATCCTGATTGTCTGCAGGATGAATGCGCTGCCCGAGCCCAAGGAAAAAAATTGTTATAATTTGCATATCCACAAATTAAACTGTTGTAATATTTTGCTCAGTCCTGACCAAACACTTGCAGGAAATATATTTTCTCTCCTAAGAAGGTAAACTTCACATTTTAGTGGACTCTTTGTCCAGGAAAGCACCACAGATTTTTCATGTGTACAAAATGGCTGAAAATGGAGTCACTGATGATGCTACAGTACACGTGTCTCTCTGTATCAAATATTAGTATTGTTGAAATTGCACCATAATCTAGTTTAGCCTGGTGGTGGGCTGATATTTGTATATCCGCACTGTCTGCACAGCCACACTGAATGTTCAAACACTGTTCTCCATCCACAAATTTACCTCTTGTTTATAATCTTTTCTATTCAATACTGCTGAGGCAGATGGAGGATGAATGCACACAAGACAACAAACACATCGAAGATGAACTGCAGATAATCAACAACTGCAGCAACATTACAAACGCAGAAAGCACCTACATGGAGTCTGATTCCATCAATTATAAGAGCTTGATTGAGATTTAATTCAAAGCTGGGGTTTAATTGCTAATATCAAAGCATAATTAAGCTGATAAATCATGACTGATCTTATTGAATTAGGGATTGAAATAGCAGGGAACCTGCAAATTGTCTATGTCAGCTAAATAAGTGTTCTTAATTGTTGACAAGTTTGCAGATTTTAGTGAAACTGATCAAATATTTAAAGGCAGACAAAAGATATATGTTTTTTTTGTTTCCTGTTCAATTTGAAGGGACTTGTCTTAAAATAAAATCACAATTTTCAAATGTTGAGAAAATAGCTGAAAAACCTCAAATGTCTCTGTGAAACATGGCTGGAAGCCCTTCGTCAGGCTCAGTTCATGCAGTATATTGTAAATTTACCCACTAATAGAATTCAATGTGGATAAAGTGATTAGTAGTGAGAGGCAGTCATCCTCAGAGGAAGCAAAGAGACAGAGAGGAGATTTTGAAAGACAGAGAGGAGAACAAATAATGCTAGCAAAACCAAGTGAACGTAAGCAGGATGAGGACTTAGATAGGTCCTAATATCTCCCCATGCAATTCCCCCTCTCTCACACTCTGTATGCACGCACACTAGCACAGATACACACTCTCTCTCTCTCTCTCACGCTGCATCTGCCGGAGCTAGTGGCTGTAGTTAAATTGAAATATTTCCCGGCGTGTGTCAGAAGCATGCAGAATGGTAATTATGACAGATCTGATTAGGCGGGCCGAGTCGGGCGGCTCCGGGCTGCAGGTGCGACCTTGTGCATTCCTGCGTGTGTAAATAAAATTAATTACAAGCGTAGGGGGCGCGCAGCGCGTGACATCAGCGCGCACAGGGGGGACTCCCACGGGGGGCACCCTAATGGAATATTTTCCCCGAGTCTAATAATACAGTTGGTATTGACTTGAGGTAATTAGGGGGATCATTAAAGCGCTTTTCCCGGCGTATTTGCCTGCCTGATCAGATTAGCGAGAATGGGCCTCAGAACAAGCCCTGTGTGGTCTGTCAGGAGAAGTGGAGACAGTGGGAGTGGGTTAGCTTGCTAACATTTGCAGGAAAGAAAAAGCTAGCAAAACCCTGTGCCTGTCAGTGGAATAGGAGTAACTTTTTCTAACAAGCCAGAAAACAGTGAGAACTAGTGATGTGAGCTGTGTGACAGAATAAGCATCGGTTAGGCTTGTTTATCGAGAGAGCTCTAGTGCTACTTCAGTTATGTAGCGAACTGGCTAACAGCTGCTGTGCTCCACGAAACATTTGTCATACAGTAATGTACTAGAGGTGATGAGGATGAGACAATTTGGAGTCTTGACAGTCGGGGCAGATTCCTAGTTTGGACTGCAGGGAAGGAGGTGGGCGACGAGGGGGGAGGGAGTTGTGCGGTTGGAGACAGATGGGGTGAGAGGTGGCACGTAAGGCGTAAGTGAGAGAGATGGCAGGAGAGACACAAAGTGCTCTGAGCATGCTCAGTGAGACCCCGTGCTCCCACTAAGAGGAGGAGGGCTCAGAAAACAGGCTGGTGGGAATTCCACTGTCCATTAAACAATAAGAGAAAGGCTCATTTCAGAGGGAGGGGAAGACTTACCGTTTGCAAGATAATTCGTTCACTAAATTAATTATTCAGACAGCTGGGTCTCCAGTTCAAGAAATTGTGTCTTTAATAATGGAGGGGATCTGGCCTAGCCTGTTTCCCATGGCAACCTAATAACCAAGCAGGCACGGGAGATAAATAAATAAATCAATTAATAAACAGTCACGGCCCTTTTAGATCCCCAGGGGCTGTGATATGCTCACTCTGATCTGCCTAATTTGAGAGAGAGAGGTGAGGAGAAGCACACAAACAAAAATTAAGACTTGATGCCAGCACTGCTGTAACAGTAAAAGTCAAACTTGTGGGAAGCGATGCAAAACTGTAACAAGTACCAGTGTAACATCTTCACTGTCGATTCTGACGATCTATGGATGCCACGATTTTCATGCAAAACGCGACTTTTAATATTCCGACCCCGAGCAACAGACAAACCTCTGAACGGTCACAATCTAGACAGAGACACCGAAAAGGTCAGCCATCTGCCCCTCTTGTAAAGCAGCCACTGGATGGAGCAGAGCTGCATGTGTGTGTCTGGTTTGGTATAGTTGGCTGAGATTAAAGCTAAGAAAAGCTTTCATGTCCATATAAAACATGTAAAACCACTAAGCGGATTCTACCCGTAACAGGAAATTAGCAACTTTGGAAACATGAAGCAGTCACAGTTATGCGGTCACCCTCCCTTCCTCCTATCAGTATCCCCACCCGCCGCCTCCACCCACCTTCACCCAATAGTCCATATCCTTAGACCAACGAGGCACTCACTCCCCGCCATCACCGGCCCCCCACCACTCCCCTCCTCCACTCCAGGGACTGCCGTGCCAGGCGGGTGCAGGGTGACAGATGGCATACACCAACCTCCCCCCCCTCTCTCTCCCCTACTGCACCAGCCCCCCTGCTCGGCCCCCCCGGTGGCGCAGCGGCGGACCAGATCAGTGCCATTCTGTCTCATTAGAGCCTGGCTAATTAGCGTAGCCTCTTCCAGGGGAGAATGAGCGAGTGAGAGAGGGAGACAGAAAGAGAAAGAGAGATGGGGAGGGAGGGCGCCGTTTGTGGTGTTGACTGCGTTCTGTACTCCACTGGCCATTGAGGAGTCGGAGGGCTTTGAGCCCCGCAGTGCGCAGGGCTCCCAGGGTGCTTGTTTTATGACAGCAGGGACTCTGATTCCATCCACCGCACAGTTCCTCTCAGGAAGTGTTGGGAATGTTTAGACATAAAAGTCGTGTCAAAGGAATGCCCCCGATCCGCTCCACCCCACCCTCAGCCGACCTCCCATCGCTCAGCTGAATATTAGCTGCCCTCTCCGTCAGGCTAGCCAACACAGCAAGCCTCCCCTGTTAACATGAATGAAAACAAAGCACTGCAGCTTGCTAGATAGTGCACTAGCCCTACTGAGCCAGTTAATAATGTTGACATCAACTCCAAGCTATCCAGATCATAGCTTGCACCTCTGCAGGCTAAAATGAAATGGGCCGTTTGGCAAATAGCACAACTTCTGGCAGTGTCAACGCTGGATTTGAACCAGCAGCGCGCAGTTGTTTTCTCCAAGTCTGACATCTCCTGAAGCTAAATGGAGATGGAGCATTCTTGGAGCGTTCGATCAGTCTGAATCATTGAGGAACGGATCATGAATAATGATTTCGATTTTATCAAAGAGTAAACACAATATGTATCCTAATAAATCAGAATGGCTTTGTGGATTGCTTAAAAAAATGAATGGTCTGACTTCAAGTAAATAGCAAACATTAATCTGATAAAGTATTATGGCTCGGGTTAGAGTCACTGCTCTATAGTTACTACTCTGAATATGTGGCAGTAAAAGAGTGATTGAAACGCAACGTTGAATATGTGCATGTGGAGGGTGAGGACTGGCAGAGGCCTTCAGTGGTTACGAGCCCTAGGAGAGGACAGAATGGCTGCGTTCCAAAAACTCCCCAAACACCAGCCGACATAAATATGCACACTGGAGTATACATGCACTGGTCCACGCATTCAATGTGCCTCCTCAGAAAAACACACAGTACATGCTCCACACCTAACCGCACGCTCAGTGGAGCGTGAACCAATGAGCAGGCTCGGGTTAACTTTTCTACTCAAAGTATTGCTGCCCGTGGCCTCCGTCAGGTCACCATCTCCCATCTTTCTCTCCTTAAAGATTGTCAGATCTGTTCTCATCTTCTTGGCTGTCTCAGATACTCTAAATACACCAAGTGGTGTGCACCTACCCGCATGTGTCCAAGTCACCTGGTCCCGTGCTTATGTAAACATACTGGGAAACCCTAAGCTGAGCTGAACAGGCAGAGTTTGAAATGCAAACCAAGCAGACAGGACAGTGCCAGTTTCAGTGATGAGGCCTCTTCCTTCCCCTCCCCCCATGATTATTTCCCTGGACCCCATATGGGCATCCTGCCAGTCTAGCCCATCCTCCATCCTCATCACCAACCACAGTACCAGCAGTCTCTGCTGGCATGGTGCTCTACCCACGGCTCGGATGGTTATTTTTTTCCCCCTGCAAGGCTGCAAACCTCTCTTGACCTAAGCTTAAGTGATGATTTTGAACATTATAAATGGATACATTCAGCTGTTCCTCTCACTGATTTAGACAAGCATTTTACTAGCATTTTAAAAACCTAAAAAATGTTTTTAAAGCAACACCTCTTTTAAAAATGAGTAACCACTGCAGCCAATAATATGTAATATGACTAAAGAGACAACAAATCACTGCTAATCACTAACGAGCATATTGTGGGTATGTGTTCTACAACAAACCACCACATTTTAAAATGATTTTTTCTGGTTAAAATAAAACTAGTGCCATCTTTTATCAGTTAGCATAAAGGCAGCACACTTTTACTGGATATGATATTTCATGTTTAATAGTTCAAAATCTACTAATATTTTCATCATTAATCAATAACTATTATATTGACTAATCACTTGGTTTTGTTAAATCGGCAACAATCTTTTGAAAAAAATGGCCGTCATAATTTCCCAGGAACCAAGGTGACGCACTGAGGAAGAGAACAGGACGTCTGCTTGGTTCTTATCTATTTAGGAATCTGTGTGTGTGTTCCTGTCTAGCTATCTTTGTGAGGACCGAAATCTGCATTCTACTATACTTGTGAGAACCAACAGTCACTTGTGAGAACACACACACCGGTCCTCACAAGTTTGAGGCTCAAAATGTATTTTTAGTGTCAGGATTACAATTAGGTTATGGTTAGGTTTAGGGTTAGGCATTCATTTTTAATGGTCAGGGTAAGGGGCTAGGGAAACCATTATGTCAATGAAGGTCCTCACTAAGATAGCTGAACGGGCTTGTGTGTGTGTGTGTGTGTGTGTGTGTGTGTGTGTGTGTGGGTAGCGGGATGGTTTGTTCTCATTTCTTGACAATTGTTCACCTGCTTCGGGTGTATTGCTAGAGACCTGATTTAGTGCAGTGTCAAGTCTTTGTATTTTGACTAAGAGCTGCCTTCTATTACACTTTCACATCTACCGATCGCCTGTCTGTGAGGCATTTAGAGAACATTGGTAAACTGCAGCTTCATCACTCCCAGCCACAAGGATACTTTCAATCTGTACGAAAAACTGCAGTAAAATTGAGTACAAAGATGGTAATAAAGGTTCTCACTAAATACAACTTTGTTCCTTATCTGCATGTCAGAGGAAGTGATTAATACAGGGCGAGATTACATTTGATTAGTTACCAACTGGCTCAGTGAGCATTAGCTCTGCTGCTCAGACTTGCTCCATATGGTTTGTGTTAAGTAATTGTATCCTTATAGGCATCTTCTATTCAATACAGTAACGCTATATCTGTGTATCACCTTTCATAGCCGTTTGCCTGTTTGCGAGGTGTTTAGGGACGTCTGTAAATTTCAGTTGTGGTGATTAACTCTTTCCGCAAGTCTTTACAACGAGACCTGACAAAAATGATTGACTCATTGCTTGACGAGCAAACTAGCTAATCTATCATTTAACATATCATTGCAGCCCTGCGGTTGCCTACACAAAGTGCCATATTTATTTACTTTTGTGTATGACAGTGATACTATACACAGCATTGAGGGAAAGGAAACCCTTTTTTATCCAGACTGCGATGCTGGCATTGAGGATAGTAAGATAAAAATGCTTGAACTGTCTGCCCAGAGCATGAAACTAACACAATGAACCCACTGTCCTGCTTTAAATTAAAAAAATATATATTGACAATTTCTTTTTTGAATATTTTTGAGGAAACTGCAGCGGAAAGCTGGGTCCCAGCATCTGATTTTCAGAGTACGTGGGTGCTGCTGGGGAGGAGCAGCCGCTGGCCTGGCGGTGCTGGTAGATGTGGCAATGCCGGCTGGGTAGTAAGGGGGGAGGACCAGCTGCCCGGGGAGCGCCCATTACGAGATAGAGCCAGAGATAAGTGCTCTCCCAGGCCCCTTTTCAGAGGCATAATTAGCACACTTCTTATCTGCTGCTCAATTCACATTCACACCCGCCTGCCATGAATGGAACGTGAAAGAGAGGCAGAAATCGGGGGAACGAGAGAGGTAGAGGGGCAAGACAGAGAGATGGGAGGGAGGTGGAGACAGCATGATGGAAACCTGTTCCCAGACAAACCGTCATTTGAGAAGAGAGAGACATGAGCGAGTTAATACTGCGACCGCCTCACTCTCCCCCTTTTCTCTATCCTTCCAAGGAGTCTTTGAACTCCTTAACAAAAACAGTGGTTTGTGCATCAAACTGCAATTTGGTAAAACAAAGCTATCTGGGGCTATAATCATCCTAATCAGCAAGAAAAAAATAAAGCCTTTGCAGATATTTCAAGATTATTCCGCCCTTGGTGATCTATTTCTCCCCCCCACCATCTTCTTCATCAAGCACAATTGTGGAAATCTTCCCAACTCTGCCTGCGACAGACACACGAAAACCTTTAATAATAAGTCCTCAGTGCTACATTTTTAATTGCTTTTAATAAAGAGTTAAACTGGCGCTATGTTTTCACCCTCTGTTTCCAACACACACAAGCTTGTGTTGTGTGAGCTCTGCGCTCTTTGTGAGAAGATGACAGGGGCTCCCATCATCATCTAACTGAGTGGAGCTAATATAAACAGGTTTGTTTGGTGTTGAAACAGTGTCGACTGCTAAACTCCAAACCCACAATAAAGAAGACATGTGTCATTATGACGATAAATCGCTCCACTGATACACTGAGCTAAGTTTCCTTATGCGCCGTCTCCAACCTTTGATGGAGATGTACAGTTTTCCTGCACACACGCATTGAAGGAAATTCACCAGAGTTCACCAATCAGAGACAAAAGGTCCTCAATTTCTGGCTTTAAACACAAAGGCTGTGTCTGCACGTGTGTGGACATTGGACAATTACGTATGCCCGTCTGGACTTTCAGGCTTGGATTTATGGCATATCAGTACAGCTCTACTTTAGAAAGCACGATCCAATTAACAAATTATGCTACCTAAACACAGAGGACAATTTGCGACAGTTCTTTAGTGTGTATTTCACTACCTGGCTCTTGGAGGCCGCCACCTTTGCAAACAAGGCCTGGGACACTTTGGCCCTCTTCATCTCCTGCTGGATCTCATCGTAGATGGTGGAGTTGATGTTGAGGATGCAGCTGTCTGCCTTGCCGTTCCACTCGCTGGGCAGCGGTGACGGTTTAACCTGGTAATAAAAAGAACAAACATTTGATTTAAAGGCTTTCCCGGTTTTATTAAACTCTAATATGTTGTTAGATATAAGATTCTATTTGTATTTGGCAGGTTTAGATTGCATGTGTGGACCTGGACTCTCTACTCTGTCTGAAGATTTTTTTTTATTAGTGTTGTGTGACAGTTGGTTTACTAAATACTGCAACAGAGTAATGTAATGTAATTTAACTTTATTGTTCCAGACTTTCTGATAACACTTTGCGCTGATAGACAGAGAAATTAATATTTGCCTCGCGCTTGAAAAATAACTTTCCAGCTTCATAAACATAGAAAACACTAAAATTGCACTGACATAGGGATATTGTTGTCAATGAGAGTGACTTGTATTTTCAATGAGAATGTATCTGCCCAGTTGGCAGTGCTGGGGTTGGGGAAGTGAAGGGGTGAAGTTGTTTGCTCACAGGTGAAATGCCCACAGGGATTCGGGGATTCCAATCCTCCGGCCTTACGCTGTTACAGTCTTCCCTTCGGGGCTAGAACACAACACAACCATATTTGTTCAGGCTCACATAAGAAAAAATAATAATAAAGGGAATCTGTCTGAACACATGATCATGCATGCAGCCAACTCTTACACACACACCCGCGCGCTCGAGTGTAGATTTCACCCACACACAGCACCAGCCTTACTTTGCTCAAAAACACTTAGATGTGTTGTGTGAAACGTTATTATTCTTATGTCAAGCCGGTGATTAAAAAATAAATGTAAGTCAAGTGAAATCAAATCATCTTCATTCAGCGGCTTGTTGCATCTTGACGAAAATCCTTTGACAAGGTAACAAGTATCCTAATAAAAGCATTACCCAAGAACCATTAGCATATGAATCATTCCATACGAGTCTTTTTGAAAGGAACCATCGACAGGGTTGGGTGTGGGTACAAGTAAATGGCATTCAAATAAACCATAATAACACCAACAGCTACCATCTCACGATGGAACTGGTGATCAAAAAACATATATATTCAAGTATTTGTCTAGACACCTAATACGAGCTCCTTTATGTGTTAAAAAACAATCTCTGAAATTTGTGGTGAAAGTGGAATGTCTGAGAATTTCTGGGCCTTTTATCCTGTTTTATGACAGCTCGACACGGGCTTGTCAGCGGGAGCAGGAGGGTACCGTGTCAAGCAAATTGTTAAGGCAGAGACATGCACTAACTGGCTTTGGGAGAGTCGAGCCGAGCCATCGGTACATGTGAGAGAAACATACCTCTGCATCTGTTTTTATGAGGCCAATAAAAACCCTCCTCTGTCTCAGGCTCAATTGCCACCCTGTCTGATTTATGTGCTTAAATTCACACCGCATTGCTTCATAGGAGAGGCTGGCAGATGGCCAGGTGTATGAGTGTGCAAATCTGTGTGTGCGCGTGAGAGGAAGGACAGAAAACAGGTCTATATGATAAATGTCAATTGGTTTAAGTCATACAGGTGAAGCATATTAGGCCTTGAGATATTGTACTGATGTGCCAACAGTATTTTGAGTGATGTGAAAATAAAAATCAGAAAGCAGGATTTGAATTTTCTACACCATGCTGTAGCCACTGCCTTTATTCTCCGCCTTGGAGATTTATTTCTGTTTTATTTTGTTTCGTTATGTGCCTCTGCAGCTCTGTGAGCTCACTGCAGATATGCTAAGATAAGCCTGATATGAACTTAACAGGCACTTCATAGTTCCACGTTCCTGCCTTGGCTTTAAGGACACTAACAGGAACACTAGAAGCAGATTATTTTGCCAAAACCTTCTTTTATTTTCCTTTTTTTACATCAATAAATTCCTGTGCGATAGTTCACTCTGCTGCTTTGAGTTCCCGTCCTGTGCCGGCACAGCCTGAGATTGTAAAGATGAGCCGTGAACTGCAAAATGCTCCTGCTTTAAGTTCAGCACCGCTGCTTCACAGTACGACTCTTTCTTTTCAGCCGGCCACTGCCACCACGCTGAGCCTTTTCAGAGGGAAGATTGATTTTTAAGATGGGTGGGCTGGGGCTTCTATCTCACTCTCCTCCGCACCTAAATAAAAGCCAAATTTTCACCGGAGACAGGACAGAAGAAGCCTTTGTCTGGCCCTCTCACCTCCCAAATGCAGCTGACCGCACTTCAAATGGGCTTAAGTGGTAGAAAGTTGCCACATACCTTTCAAATGAGGGACACTGATTTGCGGCGAGGGTACAAAGTTGTGCTGTGGTACGAAGCGATTTTGAAAGACGCACTGACTAAACGATGTTTGATCTTTCACAGAGCTTGTCATCACCGAGTGAGCTTTATTTTTTTGAAATGGGAGGGCTGTTAATGCTGCCTAATGCATGGTAAAAGGTCAAAATTAGCACAAAAAATTATCCATCATTTGTGCACCATTCTCACCTGTGTGGTGAGGGCGGGGATGATGCACAACTCATTTACATGCAGGAAGAATGTAAAGTATGTTCTCTTTACCACTGACAGACTTTTATTTGTTCCATGTGTTTCTGGAGAGGCTGATACAATAGAGGGGAATGTGAAGTATGCAAAGAAACAATGTGTTGGGGTTGTTCTTGTACACACGCTTGTTGTTGTCCCAGAAAACAGAGTGTGCTAATGAGTGCATGAGGTGCCTGTGTTTGTACAGTATAAATATTTAACATCGCGCAAATGTTTTATACCAACTGACTGAATCTTCTGAAGAAGAAAGAAAAAGGAAATAGCGTTTTGTTTGACCTTGTGTGGTTTGCAGCACCTCTAAAAAAGCGCCCGCGTCACGAGGTTTGATTCACACGTCTGTCTGTCTGTCTGTGATCCCAACACAAAGACGGACGGACAGACATTCTCAGCTCAATCCAACCTGCTCTCACGCATGCATACCTTTACCCGTTGCTCACTGCGTGTAAACACATTCATGAAATACCAACAACATCTCGGCAGAGCTGGCTCAACAGTTCAAAGGAACAGATCCCTTCAGATATGTCGTTTTATGGGGTAGAAATGTAGATTTATCAGCCCTGAGTGTTGCGTGCACACTGAAAACTATAACCGTGTAGAAAGTAGATTTTCTTTGCTTTTTGTCAGCCACAGGACTTTAAAGAACTGTCACTTCATTTCAGATTACTCTGACTCGGAGCAGAAAGGGTTTTCTTTGAGTTGGCCACACAACAGAATAGTTGTGGAGTTTAATAAGCAGGGTAATGGCAATAAACATCTGGGTTCGGTTGGCAATACTACATGATCAATACTACATGATTTTTGGGTCCCAAAGTTGACAAAGTATTTACTACAACTGCTGATGCTTTGTGTTTTATCCATCACACTTCTGCTACCAGTGGAGCACAGCCTCATCTCACATCATATGTCAAGTTCACCGTCCTAATTTGGTGGCGTATTTAAGCTCCATAACTTTGCATGTGTGTCTGCTGGTTGAACCCATCCACCACCCCAGCATCCACTATAAGCAGCAGGGGCCTGTTCTACTTAAGCAAGTTTTTTTTAGGTTATTACAACATGCTGTATAACCACAGAAGAGCATCCACAGAAACAATAATTTACCTGTACAGGTCGGCTGGATGGGGTGCTGATGAGCGGAGCGGAGCCCATTGCAGAGGCGGCCGTGAGGCTGCGCTCCCGCTCATCCTGATAGATGCGGTCACGTTCGGCCTCCGGCAGCTGCAGGAAGTTCTGCATGGCGCGCAGGTTGACCAGTAGCGACTGGGACGCCGTCTTGGGATCTTCCTCCTTACGCAGGATCTCAGACAGTAAGCCCTACATGATGAAACCACATTTAGTATATATATTTAAAAAAAGAAAAAAAGAAAAAGAAACGAGAAGGTGCCAAAAGAGCAGTGGACGGAGAGCAGCATCAAAGAAAAGTGAAAGAGGAAGAGAGAGTAAGAGGCTCCCAGAGCGGGAAATAGATGTGAAGCAGGGGTCACGGTGGTAACCAATAAGGAGAATAATCACATTAGAGGGTTCTTAAGTAAGACAGTAAAGTGTAAATGGAGACTCTAATGACAATGGAGCTGTGACGCTCTCACACACGCTTTCTTTTCTGAGTCAACTGATTATATGAGAGTCTCCACCTCTCACAGACTTGCAGGAGCTTTGTCTACAGAGAGCAGTCCATTATTAATGTTATAAAATCATCCCATCATATCCTCATGACTCTCTGCAGGGCTTTTGTCTGGAAGTACAACAATACTGTTCTGTCAGTCTAAAGCACTTCATCCATGATCATTTGTGGAGATGACGGGAAAAAAACCCACTTTACTGAAACTTGTGTGTGGCCTCTGAACCCATCGCACATGGGTGGTATTTAGCACATCTTGGACATATTCTTTGAGTCGTGTACTGCTTTGGATAAGAGCGGAGCTACTCGCCTGAAACATCTTGTCTTGTTCAGCGGGCAATCAGTGTATCCTCTGTTTACTTTTCAATAGCGCTCAATTCCATCATTATGAGACGGCGATGACTCCATTATCAGAGACGTGTGATTGGGCCTTTTCATCAGCTCTTGGCCACACACTGTGCAAACCATCGCTCCGCTTCTCTCACCATCAATACGTGTGATTTGGTAATAAAACAAAGTGATGGTAAAAACAGATTTGTGCCTTTATTTATTTATTTTTAAAGCATTCGAGTCCTCTCGGGCTAATGATCAGAACTGCAATATGCGATTGGCGGTGTTTCTTCGGTGACTATTAAAATATATGCAGCCATATATGTCATGTTTAAAATATGCAGGTCTGTGGTATGCAGACATGTGTGAACAAACCACACATTTTTATTGGTGTGACTGTGTACTTGATGGATACACATTGTCAGAGGACAGATTAGCAGTATATCCTTTTTATGCTTGAACTCTGTGTGTGTCTGTTTGCATTCTTCAGTGTGAACATGCTTATCAGTTTTCACCATCAACCATTTCTATCTGTCTCTTTGGGTTGAGTAGTGTCCACCCCATTAAAAAAAAAGCAACCTCTGCTCCTTTGATCCACCTCCTGCACTGACAGAGGCCCCTTCACCCTGCTAACCAACACCTCCCTCCCCTGTCCTTTTATTAATGCAGACTTTGTGAAGAAACACAAACCTAATAAATAATCCTCCGAAGGCACGTTGGACTAATTCCTAACATCAGCCACCGATAAGGCTCTATTTGTGTGGGAGCCTGCCATGCTGCACAAAACCACCACTGTCTGAGTAAGTAACACAAACACTCACATAATTTTTGTTGCTGTACGTTCTAACTCCAATAGATCCTTATCGCTCTTTTTCCCCCCTTTTCTTTTTCACATATAGAACTTCAAAGAAAATGGAGAGGTAATGAGGTTTGTTGTCAACCCCCCAACACAGATAGTACGTCTTAAGGCTTTAACGCTGCCATCTGTGTGTCTGTTGATATGTCTGTTAGGCCTCTGACTCTGCAGTGAAACCACATATTTTTGGCAGAGAGAGAACGGATGCCATGACCGAACCTGGGTCTTTCACATGGCAGCCTGCCAGCTGTCTTCAAGTGAAGCAGAGGTGCTAGACTACTGGAGTGTGTGAGAATTATGAATAAGCAGTGGATTCATACAGAAGCCTTTCCTAACATTTCATAGCGAGAGAGATCTCGTGAAATTGTAGAAATGATAATGTGATACGCTTCCTTTTCAAACAGGATGTTGTTGTAAGATATACACTTGATGTGTTACTACGGGAGATAAAAGCTGATGTTTTTGGTTTGATTTTGGTTGGGAGTATTTGGCTGAATTTCACCGGTGCCACTTGATTTTACAACTAAAGAACTTTAAGGGGATGTAAAGGTACCTTTTCCATATTTTAAATACTTTATTAACATCTGAATATACACAGTATTGATAAAAAATGAATGAAGACTGTATGATGTAGGCAGATGCAGTATGTTTTTTATAATTTTCTTCCAGTTTAAATATAACCCACTGATTGAGGTCAGTTCTGTTACAATTCGATCTCCTCACCTGTGTTCTGTTGAAGGCCACACGGGCAAAGACAGCCTGTGAGATGCCGGCCCGTTTTAGCTCGTCCCTCACCCACTGGTAAATCTCAGAGGAAACCTCTGTGTTCGATGCCACCTGTGGCTCCAGAGGCTTGGTGTGGGAGCTGCGGTTGACAGGTGGGTGGTTGAGGTACTGCTGTGACAGGGATTGCTGCGCCAGCAGCCGGTTCACTGCATACTGCTGGTTGAGGATCTGTGCCATCACAAGCTGCTGGTTGACCAGCTGGGGACTGATGGGTGTGGACACCAAGCCCGGGTGATGCAGACCGGGGAGCTGGGGCTGTCGGCCTCCCGTTTGACCACCGTGCGGCGGCGGAGCATGAGGCAGCGGCGGCACCGGCGACGAAGGAGTCTGCTCCGCTGTGCTGCCGGGGATCGGCTGCTGCTGCTGGGAAAAACTCAGGTGGTTGTGGTTGTGGTTAGAGCCAGGTGGGGAGAGGTCGGACAAGCCGTCCATTTCCGCTGGAGAAAGACAAAGAAAAATAGACACGAACAAATGATTGGCTTAAATTCCACAAAGAAAACAGAGGAGGAAAAAACAGGCGCGGAGAATGACGTAAAAAGAAAAACTAGCAGATAGCCATCTAACAATCATGAACATCAGTTTAATGGCACCATAGTCATACTCTCTAATCAGAAGAAATGAAACAGACCCGGCCTGCATCAGATCAAATGTTTGCCTCGAGTCAATCTAAGCCTGTCAGCTTACATTCCTGTTTACATTATATGAGAAGGGAATTCATTTGTGAAGCTCGCACATATCTAAGAAACCAACGAAAAGCAACGGGAGGTTAGAATCTTCCCCCTAACCAGAACTCTCCACTGGTCTCTTCCTCCCTGCCAATGACCGGGTAAAAAAAAGAGAAAAACGAAAAAGATGGAAACGCAGATAAAAGAGCCTCATTGTGTTTGACCTGTGTCTTCCACTAACCATGCCTTCGAAATTAAGTACAGAATGTCTGTGGCCTCATCATGTGAAAAAAAAAAATTCTTGTGTGTGTGTGTAGGTACAGAAATGATATGTGCGTGTTTGTGTGTATGTGCATGCACAGAGGCAGAAGCAATACAGCTAAATCTGATTCTCTCTTTGCATCCTTAATTCTAAAATAAGGAACACAAGCTAGCCAATATGACATATTTAGGGGAGGATGGTTTAAATATAAAATGTTTGGAACAGCGAAGAGAGAAAGGAGGGGTACATTGGAGGACAGAACGAGTAACCGGAGGAACTGCCCTGTTTGAAATACTGAAACGGTTTTGACTCGAACTGTCTGTGAGAAAAAAAAAAATTCTATGTGCCGTCATTTAATGGCATTTTGGAGATTTTTGCAGCATCTCTTGCTTTGGGAATCTTTAAGTCCATAATGGCTGCTGGGGAATATTTTAAGACAGGTTTAAATTATGTGCTTAGAGGATGAAAACAATGATTTAACATTTAAAGTGCTACCCACAACGAAGTGAATGAGCATTTGGAGCAGCTGAATGTTTTCAGGTTACCGCCTCTCTTTAAGGAATTCACATATGCTGAGGCTCTTTGCATGTACTATGCCGAGTGAGTGAGGGGGCAGTATTTAAGAATTCATACGGATGGCAACATTAACACCTCAGAAGTGTGCTGCGGCCTCCACATCCCACAGAAAAGCATCGTATGAGAATGTGAAAAGCATAAATTGCTGTTAAGGGAAGGGGTGGTTTTGGGGGGGGGGTCTTCAACAAGCTGAATTTTTCAGCAGATGAAAGATTAAGTGCATGGATGTTTTCCAAAAATACCCACAATAATCGTGTGTTTGAGCTGCCTGTTTCTTAACTGTCAGCAAGCACAAAACACCCGGCCAAGACGGGTCTATTGAGTGTTTGTCGAAAACAAATGATGTGGAGGGGGGGGGGGGGGGGGGGGGGGGCAACAAAAAATAAAAATCTTGGTAATAATCACATCTCTTTCCATAATCCCTGGCATTCCCTGGCTCTGATGGTATGGTGTGCCTTTTCACTCATATGTGAATGTGTGTATGTGCGTAGTGCGCATATGCTCGCTCACACAGACTGCTGGGGGGCATACTCGCAACACACAAACACACAGGCACATGGAGGCATTTCCATGCAAATTGAAAAGAGAAGGGGTGACAGAAGAGCATGGCAGGCCCTGGGAGAAAAAGGCTGCCACAGAAGCGGGAGTCCTCGTGTGGAATCCTGCCACAAAAGAGCCCCGGATTAAACACACAATGGGAATGGGATGTGGGCTGAGGGAGGGAGGGAGTGTGTGTTTGTGACTGGGAGTGAGAGAGAGAGCGAGAGAATGAGGGAACGAGAAAGAGAGAGAGACACTGACCCAACTCCTGCTCCTGTTTCCTTCCCTGCGCTCACTCGCTGGCACCCACTTCAGCTGACAGAGAGTACCTGTGACCAGGTACTTGTTCCCCTTGACTTCAGGCTAAAGCTACTCACTGAACATGATGTGCTGAAGTGAATTTAGAGTCACATAAGACACTGCTTTCAAAACACAAAGGGTTGCTGTGCCCCCCGCCCCTCTCTCTCTCGCAGCCTTCATGCTTGGCAGTTCACCAGTGTTTTTTCTCTTGCTGCCATTTGTGGCCACATACAACAGCCCATCATAAATACTGAGGTTGGACTGGGGCAGGAGGTTTTGCCACGGGCATGTGGTGGGCACCTGAGGCTCATGTGCCAAAGTTTTTGCTTCTGAGGTTTGGCTAACATGGCGTGCGTGCGTGTGAGTTTATCTGAGTGTGTACGAGTACATCCTGAGATGCTATCGCTGCTTCTCTGTGTGCGTACACATCTGTGGTTAGGTTCTTATCAGGATTCGAAGTCCTCAGAGAGTATCATGCAAAGAAAAAACACAACTGTGTAGTAATTATTGCTTTTTTTAAAAAGACAAGCATAAATCATTTAGATTGATTCTCAAATTGTAAAGGAACTCTAAGTTTAGTTGTGACTGAGATGGAGATTTCCACGTGTAGCCTGTGGGTTAAAGTTAACAGAGCGATTTTTTTTTTGTTTTAATTGTGACTTTAAAATGACTGTTGTTGGTTTTTGGATCAAGATTATAATTGTGATTCAGTTTTTGGAAAGTCTGGTTGTTAACGGCAGTTAAGGTCACAGTCTGAGTATAAAGGAAAGTTTCTCAAAAAGTGACTGTGTGTTTATCTTTGTGTATTAATCTGTATAATCTCATTACAAGAAACAGGTACAAACAAGGAGAAAGGCTGTAAGGATCAGGTTTGACATCACCGTAAGTAATGCTATACTGAGTTTCCGCACAATTAATTAATGCCAAAGCAAAGTCCTCTACAGTGTGTGTGTGTGAGTATTTGTGTGTGTGCCCACGTTGCAACATACCTAGTGCATTGGCACGTGGGCTCTCACGGAGGACACACGTCCCCAGGTACCCCTCCAGCTGGGAGGGTTGACGCATGCCTGAATAGTCAAATAGCGAGGCACACACACACACACACACACACACACACACACACACACACACACACACACACACACACACACACACACACATTGCAGAGTTGTGAGGAAAGAAAGACAGGGTTAAGGCTTTTTACAATTTGTCTCTCCCACTCCAGCTAAGCAGAAATATGACATTTAAAACATCAGCATTTAAAACTGAGGCCGGACTGGCAGCTGCAGCGCTTCCACTTTTAAGGAACATAAAACCAAAAAGAAAACAACTGTGACAGAAAATGTGTAGGTGTATGCAAGAGAGTACTAAAGTACAGCAGGTCTCGAGTAAATAAAGTTCCCAGTGTATGTTGCTACTTTAACTGATGGAGGGGGGAAAAAAAACATCAGATAAGATATGATCACAACACACTATTTGCATGGAAGGCTGTGAAAACATTTTGATATAATATCTGTGTCTATCATCACTGCGAGCAGCAGCAGCAGCACACTGGTAAAGAAAAAAGATAATGTTCAACAGATTGGTAAAGCTAATATCTCAGCATTAAACCAGCTCACAACAGAGCGCTGTTCTGCTGAATCAAAAGACATAAAAATATATCGGCGTGCTATCTGCAGCTTGGGTGCTACTGCTATTATATAACCTCATTTCCTGGCAGGTCAAAGGGGATTTTTCTGCGATTATATAAAGCACGTGTTGGTAGAAGTTTGATAAGAAAATCTAATTGAATTTTAGACTAGGCCGGCTGAAGTCATACTTGCCTTTTGTTCACTCACACACACACACACACAAACAAAACACAAAACATCTTGGGTCACTTTGGCTCTTGCATTAGTGTTAGTTAAAGCAATAATGGATGAAGCAAAGTTAACACTGTGTGTAACTGTAACACTGCCTGCAGTGAGCTTAAATTATTAGACAACAAAATAAAAATGTATTTCTGCTTCATGCAACAGCAGGAAGACAAAGAGACGGTTGGTTAGGGAACATATTGCAATGGTGACTGGTGTGTGTGTGTGTGTGTGTGTGTGTGTGAGAGAGAGAATGTGTGTGCAAAGAGACAAAAGTGTGAGCGCCATACTTTGCGCCCCTCCGTTTTGCTTACCCATCATATCTTTTGTCTTCTTGAAATGTTTATACCAGCGCCCAAATTCCTGACACTTCGCCGCCGACACATTTGCATAGTAAGTGCTGTTCACAATGGAGGAAATCATACTCTGAAAGAGAGAGATTGATTGAGGGAGAGGGAGAGAAAACGAGAGAGAGACTTTAGATTCTCATTGTGGAAAATGCAGACATAATAGTAAAGCTTGTGAAACATGCAGTAACACTGTAGCTTGTCAAAACAAATAAAATATAGGGATCGAGTAAAACCCAGTACCAGGGGAAAAAAGCTAACTGAAAAGTATCAGACATGCAGAAATCTGAGATTGTTTTCTTCTACAGGTAAAACAAATTAAACCAAAGAAGGGGATTTATCTCTTATTAATTAATCAATTACTTTTATTTTTTTTTATCAAATGCCGATGAGTTTGTCTGAACTTTTTGGGTCACTTATAAGGTCACCTGAGCTCTACATCTGCTCACTCCATGAGCATGCAGTGGGAAAGATATTTACCTTTGAAAGGAAAAGAAGATAGCTGCTTATTGAATATCAGCACCTGGGGAGCTCGGCGATGTAAACAGATAAACCTCTTTTATTTTGCGGCTCTTTATTTATACAATCTGTTAAAGACAACGACTTCGAGCAGATTGGGGGCCGCACCGAGCATGTCGTTCTCCGATGCGTACGTGCTCCCATCTCCCCCCTATACAGTCGCCTCTTTGCCCTCTCAACATTTACTTCAACCGCTCTCCTTCGCCTGGGAAAAACAAAGAGCTGTTTTTTTTCCTCTTTCCCATCCAGTTTCATTAAAATGAATGTTTTAACACCTTGCCGGCCTCCGGGTGAATAGCGAGGTTGGCACAGGAGAAATTGTTTTTGATTGTTATAAATATTCAAAAGAACCAAACCATCTGTTTTCAAATTATAGGTATGCCATCTTTATCATTTTCTATAATATATGCGCTTGGAGGATGGTGGGGGGAACCTTCTGGCAGAGTAGCATGGCAGTGTGAGCAGAAATGAACAGCCACAGGATGATTCTGGTTCTCTGGCTCCAGCTTTTCACCACAAAAGGAGGTTAAAGGGTGACAGCTGTGCCATCAAAAAGGTCGATCAAACTCTGAACTCCTGACCTCCGGATTAAAGCTGTACGCCGCACCTTATACAGCAGCGCTGCAGCTAAGTGTGACGCACCGAAAACTTTAGACATGGCAGGAACGAGCCACCCAAAAGAAACAAGACAGACACAGGTTCCTTTTGTTAAAAAAAAAAAAAGCAGCAGGTAAGGCACAATTTTAACCAGCTTCCTCCTAAAAGATTTACATGAGGAATATTTTCCATTCCTCTGTTTGAGACAGAGAATACCACACAGGAGACGTTATAAAAGCTAGAGCTCTGTGCTAGCCAAGTCTTGGTTCAGTAATATTAAAACCCAGCCGAGGTTGGAAAAGAAGCAATTACATGTTTAGGAAGACATCGAATTTTGTGTCATGGAAATGACAAAAGACACCAACTATCACACACACAATTACTACTATACCTGCTTGTACCAGGTGGAGTCAAGTTCAACATTCAGCTGCTTATTATTATTAATATTTCTTTCTTTCTTTTTCTTTAAAGGCAAATTCAGGCAGCTGAGGCGAGTCACATTCGTGCAGCTGGGTGAGAACTTGTGCCAACCATGCTGCGGTGCATGATGAAAAACAGGAGGGTGAAAAGGTCTGCATTTGGACTTGTACGCTACAACAAAGCAGTCTTTTATCAATATATTGAAAAGCCTTCATTCAACGGAAGCGCTGACGGAGTTCAGGTTCGGTTTAATGGGTCACACTTTTATGCATGAACTGACTCATTTTTATACAATACTGGTATTAGGAAATAGTAGCTGCAAGTTCAAAATTCTCTGGTCCTACATTGACAGTCTCTCTCCAACTCCACGTCCCCACCCAAAGATCCATCTGCAAACCACGTATTTAAAACGTAAGAAGAATTCGCCTTTAAGTCAGGGGGATAATGAACTCCTCTCCTCCAGCCTGGCATCTTTTATTTACAGTATATCTGGGCTTAGGCGGCTCCAGGCAACAAACAGGAGGCCTGCAAAAGACGGTGTGCTTTTTTCTCCCTCACTTCCCGTCTTTCTCCCCTATCTCTCTCGCTCCCTCTTTCTCCGCCATCTTTGACACAGATGTTCTAATAAACGCTCCTCATTAATCAGCCCTCTCCCTCAATACATCACTCTACCTCTCACAGGGGGCCCTGTGTGTATGTGAGAACGAAACAACACACACACACCTATTCTCTCCCTCTCCCCACCGCTCTGTCACACACACATGCATACGCACTAAGTGAAATCAAGCAGATAACCAGAGCCTCTGCTGCCACTGCGGTGCCAGCGGGAGGGCTGTGCTAGGGCTTGTCAACAGGTAGCATGACTGCATTTGTGTGTGTGTGAGAGTTTGCGGGTGTGTCTCTGTGCATGAGCACGTGTGTGGACCCTTTAAGTGATAGCCATCTGCAGCACAGAGAGCTTATCAGCAAGACCAGGAAGTGGCACTGGGCTACTATCGGTCCCCAACATCTATTCCACTCCCCAACATGGGAGACAGGAAGAGCGAGGAAAGAGTGTGTGTGTGTGTGTGTGTGTGTGTGTGTGTGTGTGTGTGTGTGTGTGTGTGTGTGTGTGTGTGTGTGTGTGTGTGTGTGTGTGTGTGTGTAAGAAAATAGCAGTGCAGCAGGCAGGTACTGTAGGCACCCAGCTGCTAGTGTTAGAGTGTGGTATATACACACTGGCAAACACACACACACACATACAGAGTACAACCCCTGCAGACAAACACACATGGTGCTGTTACACAAACTCACACAAGCACATACACAATTAAACACCAACACGCATTCCAACTTAGCCTGATGTCTTGAATCAGCTGGGGAAAAAAGCGCATCCCATTTGCAACACTGCGCCTCGTCTCTCGCCAACATCTAACAGAGCTCAATTATGGCACATATCCACCTCAACTGGGATGACCCCTCCCCTTCCTTCATTCTAACACACACACACGCACTGGCAGCCAGGTTATGCCTGTGGCAGCCGAGGTGGTGAAGGCCTGCAAAAGATGGCATTTTGATGACTATTTGCTGCTACACAACGCAGCAGCTGGTGCATCAGGGGCCGCCCAGCGAGAGTGAACAGGGGGTGGGCAAGAAGAGGTAGTGGTGGCAATGGGAAAGAGTGGGGTGAGGTGGTGGCGATGGTGGGGGGTGTGGGGGGGAAATCTCATTTGTTGCCATAGTTTCTGAGAATATGGGCAAGGGGGATGCTAAGCTTGGTAGCAACCTCAGAAAACAAAATCAGCCTGATTGAGGGAGAAGTTGTATTTTGCAGATGCCTCTCCCAGCTATGAACTGTGAATCCTGAAGCGTGCTTCGTATTTCGCACGGGTCAGAAACAGTTCCTGTAGCAGAATGACAACAGGCATTAGTGAACACTGCATTCTCTTGAGTTTCCTCGAGCCATTTGTAGGCCGAACACACAAAGCATGACTCTCCGCTACAAAAGAATGAAACTAAATGTTTGACAAGGCCCCGGACAAAAGAAGCATTTCACAAAATAACGCCCCACCGCCCTCCCCTCGCTGCTCTGCTCCCCCTCCTCCTCTACCCCCCACCCCTGTCTCTCTTCAGAGCCCTGTTCAGAGGTGGGCTAATTCTCTTTCACTCACTCGCTGCGATTCTCTCATCTGTTAACCTCTCTTTTCGGTCTGGGATTACGCAGAAGAATATCAAGGAAACACTAATCCTAAAAAGGTGCCAATCTTCTGCTCCCTCCTGCAACGCCCCTTTCTCCTCCCACTCATTTCTCTCTCCTTTTTTTTTCTGTCAACTCAGAAATCTCAGCGGGTGGGCCAAATGCTTCCTGGCTTCTCACCTTCTCATGAGACTGCACACAGGCGGTGACATCACCGCTCGCAAGGCAGGGAGTCCGTGTATCGAAGCAACGTGCGGATGACCACGGTCGTAAACCAATCGGGTTTAGGAGGAGCAAACTGCCGCTCCATGGGTGTAACTGGCCACATGCAACCCCACAGAGTAACAGATGTCAAACACCATCGTGGCAGCCATGTTTCAGTGAGGCAGATAGAGATACATGCGAGGAGATCATCAGATTATCAAGCAGCAACACGGCAAAGCTGCCAAGTTACACGAAAACTTAAAAACTGGATTATTCTTTTTAAGCTCGCTGCCTTACATTTTGACTGTAGCTGCCATAAATCTACAAAGGACGCTGCCATTTAAATGTTGCCGCTGAAATCCAGACTGGCTTGTAAAATACATAAGATATTCACAAAGAAAAAAAGATCAGATAATTTCAGGTCTGCAGCTCGTCCTCTCTGCAAACCAAAAACAATCTTCAGTTTAATTTGAGACTGGTGTGTATGTCAATATAGCAAAAATGTGTCTGAGCAGGAGTGTGTGTGCTTGTGTGGTAAATCCTCTGAGCTAGCGTGTGCTCTCTTCTGAGCCGTCTTCACATATGGACCGTAAACAGGGTGATTACCAGACCGGGCTGGGCTCCGCCTGAACGCCACCCAGGGACTCTTTACATCATCA
Organism: Rhamphochromis sp. 'chilingali'; assembly: GCF_963969265.1. Taxonomy (NCBI): domain Eukaryota; kingdom Metazoa; phylum Chordata; class Actinopteri; order Cichliformes; family Cichlidae; genus Rhamphochromis; species Rhamphochromis sp. 'chilingali'. Next base: position 34,642,983 of record NC_137938.1, on the reverse strand, counting down.
GCGCACTGCTCATGCCCGGCTAAACAGACACACACACACGCACGAACACACACCGAGAGCAGCAGCTCACTCGCACGCGTTCGCACACAACGCAAATGAGGGTCTCCAGGTGACCATACGGTGGCCTAGGAGGAGAGCTGGCTTCGTACTGAAGGCACCTACGCACACGCTCCGATGTGAATACACACACGCATGCAAAACGCAAATAGCAATTTCGCATATGCGCTCTGCACATTGATATACAAGCAAATACACACAGGTGCACACATATCTCCTTGTGCTGTAACTCCCTCACACACGCACATTATTGGCCCCTGTGAGAGATATACTGCCATTTCATTCCATTCACTCCAGAGCTGCCTCTGTGATATACTGACTACACCGCCTGTTAATACAATATCTGCACTAGTGCTTTCTATCCAACCTCCCAGCCGACAAAAAAAAAAAAAAAAAAGAGGAAAAGAAAGACACAGAATATAAAACCTAAACATACCTCCAGCCTGAAATGTTGAGAGTGAATCAAATGAGAAAAGAACAAAAAGCATCCAGATCGTTCTGGGCCCGGGCCAGTGTTTATCTCACAATAACCATACGTTCAACAACACCTCTGCTTTTTGGCTGCTGGTACATACGAGCCTGTGTGTGTGTGTGTGTGTGTGTGTGTGTGTGTCGTGGGTGGTAAAAGAAAGAAACAAAAAAAAAATCAAGAGGCAAACAAATAACAATAGCCATTGATTTGGATTTTCTATGCTGATTCTCTTTCCCATGTGATCAAACTCACGGCATTTGATAAGTTAAAGATAAAACACGGAGGTGATGGACACAGTGGTGTTTGTTTAGTTGTGCGGTATGATAGAAGGGTGTAGGGTTGGGCTTTTTGTTTTGTTTTTTGTCTTTTTTTTTGGAATAAGCAGTTTGGTCTTCAGCACCTGTGATAAAGGACATTCTTTAGCCAGAGAGCTCTGATTCATGTCTTTGAGTAACTCCTTGAGGGCGTTTCTTACTGTAGAGTGGCTCCATTGCTCGGGCGGCAGGTCCTCCAGCTTAGGACAACTGTGAAGAGAGAGGAGACACACAGGGATTTGGGGTGGAGGGTGACAGGGAGGATAAGGATGGGGAGAAGAAGAAAGGGATGAGTGTGAGGAAAGGACAGACAGGGATAGAAAGGAGAAGGGGGGAAAGAGTAGAGCATGAAAACAAATTCAGATGGAACGGAGACTGAGACAGGAAGGCAGCAGCTTTGATGGGATCTTCAATGAAATGCTAAAATTCACAATCTTGCAACTGAGTATAGACATTACACATGTGTATTACACATTGAACTATAGAGGTATTTTTGTGCAACTTCAATCCAACATCATAGACCTTAAAAATCTCGCTGCATCTTAAATCACATATTTTCACATTTACATTTGATATTTCAAGTGTAACAGTCAAAAAGCTGGGTGTGAAACACTGTCCACATCTTACTCTTAGAGGTTGCCAGACGGAGGGAAAACCAAACAATCTGCAGCTTTTGGAAAGGGTCAGCAGGTGTCGTGATGTTAATACTGGCTAGCTAAGAGTAGAAGCTTTTTTCCTACTTTTTTCCACACACTGAACGTGTTGGCATTGTTTTGTGTGAAATTTTCATTCGAAGAAATTACTATTCTGTACTAATACAAAACGCAGACAACTGTAGTGAAATGTTGTAAATGACATATCTAGTGAGTATACAATTCTACCCCACTGAAAATGATAAGTGCACAGTATCCAGCGTGTACAACATAAAAGCATAAGAAAAATTTAAGAGTCGAGATAGGTGTTTTCTTCAGTCTACTCCTAAAACTGCCTAATATTTGTAAAAGCTGTGGACATTATCACCTGCAGCGAGTGGATATTTTATTGTAGCATAATTTCAATACTTTTGCTATTCGATTTAGCCTACACATGTCAGAAACCATAACAAAATGTCTTGAAATCGCATGTTAAAATTGTTATGTTCTATTTTCTAAAAACAAGAGAAACGCACCAAATCCTCAGCCACGAGACGCTTGAACCTTTTTCGATTATCATCATTACTCCTGATTAATTTTCTGTCAGTCAACTCGACTGATCATTTCCCCACTAATCAAGTGCTGAGCTGAAAATTCTGGAAGCAAATCACTTTCCCCAAAAACAAAGGTGTCAAACACAGTTTGCAGCATTTCGCCTGACCCCGGTTGAGGAACATATACATGCATACGTGGATAAATTGGCTGGTTTGCATCAAATAGGCAGAGCAGCAAAGACAGAGAGGAAACCAGAGAGAAAGCGAGCTGAATGCACACGGGTCCCTGCTCGTTTTTCCTGCTGCAAGCGCCCCTCCAAGACAGACAGATTTCATTTGGCGCATCAAGCAGATGCATCTGGAGATTGCTCTGTCTCTCTCTCTCTCTCTCTCTGTATCTGCCTGCCTCGATCTCTCTCCCTCTTTCATATTCTCTCTCTCTCTCTTTTTCTCTCTCTCCTGATTGTTCTGATTAGTTAATTACTTTATACAACACATCTGCTGGATTGATGCATGAATTATACATCAGCTGCATGTGGCGACTATTATTTCGTGTTACTTCTACCTTCCTGGCTTGTTGTGCTCGGCGAAACAATTTAAGGTGTTACTGGCGAGATTTCTGCTGCAGTCGGGGCGGGGGGGCTTTAAGAGTTTGGCGGCGTGGGTAAGAAAAAGGGGAAAAACAAATACAAACCAATAACAATATTGACAATTGCGTATATACGGCGTAATCAAAATGAAGCTGTATATCAAACAGACTGTCTTTGCTGTTCGCCTGTGCTGCAATCGCGAGCTGCAGAGACACCGACTGAATTCTGGGTTTTGAAAACGTAAAATATATTTACGTGGTGGGTGGAAGCAGAGAATAACTCAACTGGGCTCCCGTGACTTTGTGTGTGTTTCGCATTACACTTACCGCTGAATTACTTCACGTTAAACCTGGCTAGAGACGTGAATAAGAGAGCGATGAGGGCGCATGAGATGCTGTGTGTGTGTGTGCCTGTCCATAAATCTGTCAGCCGGTGTGTTGGAAATGTTATGAGCGAGGAGAACAGAAAAGGGATGCACACCACATCTGCTACTAAGAAAACATACACATGCACACTCTAACACACAAACAATGGATTTTCCAGAACACCTTAAACTGCTCCAGCAGCTAGAAAGCCTCTGGGGAGACGGAAGTGAACAAGAGGAGGGAGAGTGGGAGAGAGAGACAGGCAGAGAGAGAGAGAGAGAGAGAGAGAGGGGGGCAGCGGAGAAAGACAGCTATCCATGCATTCAGGGGCTAGCAAGCCGGAAATAAACACAACCTTCTGTAGTCTGGCTGGTGGACGTGTTCACATCAGTCGCCGTGCCTGTGTGTGTGTGCGTGTGTGTGAGTGCTTCATTGGTGGAGGTGGGTGGTGATGGTGTTGGTGGCGGGGGAAACAGAAGGAGAGGGAAGAGAAAAGGAAGAGGCAGAGCGAGGTAGAAAAAGAGTAGAAACAGCTCTCCAGAGGGTTGCAGAACACTGGGTTAGCGTGCAGCTGGCACAAGCCTCCACACCAGAGCCAGTCGGCTGTTTGTGTGCGCGCGCATGTGTGTGTGTGTCCATGAGTGCATATGAGCCTGTTTGTGTCCATGTCTATAAATGCTTGTATGCTCTTGCCGTGTGTATAAATATGACAAAGCCTCACACCTACAGAGAATAATTTAGCATACAATATGGTGAGCAATGACAGGAGAAAGCTAGCAGTATTCAGTATAGTAAAGGTTTCATCTTCATCATTCACAATGTAGACTCAAAAGAAATATATTTTGCCTAAAATATCCGCTGCAGCCAGGTTTATTTATGGAACTATTTCAGGTGAGTCATTTTTAGCCACGCAGTCACCGACCACATTCGTTTATTTGGTTTTTTTGGAGCTGAAGCAGAGCTTGGTTTAAAAACGGTTATTTACTTATCATATTTCACGTTTCCACTGCAACATGTTAAAAATCACTCAGCGGTTAATTTCATAGAATCACTTCTCAGCTATGGATAAGCTAGATTGTTACCAAGAGTTCGAATTCTCCGGAATCTGTGTTCTGATCAATTAATCAGTGGTTTTTTTTGGTTTATGAATGGGTTTTTCCCACTTCCTGGAAACGGCCAGTCTGAGTAATAATGTTTTTCTCGGTATTAAACACGTAAACTGGCACATGCTATATGTGTTATTGCTAGAAGCAGAGATTGAGAGGTTGAGATTGAGATTACACACTTTCAAGAGAGAGTTCATTAAAAAAAGGTCTAATTTATGTATTTTTAATTTGGCCTGCTGTGGTATTTATCTAACAGATTTTGGTGTGAACTGTCCAGTTTGGGAGATGTCAGCTGATGTCCCGTTTGAATCATGGTCAATTCACACAACAGCAAAGAAGCTAGTAGTAGCAGAGCTTTTAAGGTAAAAACAAAGCTTTTTAAAAGCCTTAATTTAGGACAAAGTCAAGAAAAAAGTAATTGAAAGAAACTGCTGATTTTAAACAAGTCTTGAAAATCACGCTTATTTACAAAAATGCTTCAAAATAACCACCCAAGTGAGTGCCCGCATGTGTTTCAAGATGGCTGCCAAGTTGCTTACTTGAAGGACTTGTGACACATTTGAAAAGTTGACCATCTCTCTTTCCAGAAAACCCCCCCAAACACTTTTAACTTCAGCCGTTCACTGTGTCACTCTCTAAAAGGGACACAAAAGGCTTATGCTAGTGACAAAAACACCACCAGCACATGTAATAAACAGTGTGATAAACACTGACGGTATCTCCTTTGCCTGAGTTGTACTGTTTGCTAGCTGCACCAATCTTTTGCGTGGCGGATGTAGACAGCAAAAAGAAAATAGTTCCTACACGAAACTACTCACAGCTAGGTTGGTGGACTGTTTTGAGCAACCAGGTTATGATTTCCAGAAATACATATTGCTGCTGAGTTTTGTTTAATTATGTATTGTCTTGGCATTTTTGCACCACAAGATATGTGTCATTTATTTCCATTATACCAATGAGAAGGCAGACATTTCTACAACCAATATATCTTCAAAACGCTGAAACTCACATCGAAATTATCTAGATGGATAAACAGCGCAACAGATCAGAGGGGGGAAAATGCTAATGTGATCATGACTAACTGTTCTCTTCAAACACAGTTTTGTGGTTAGCACTCAGGTAAGAATATGTATGAACATGTGCACACATTCTGGGCTGGTGCAACTGTAAATATTCCGGTGCACATGTGCCCAAACTTGTGGATTGGTTGCTTACCTGTGCAGCTGGATCTTAAGTGTGACCACGTGGTAGACGTCCTGCAGCATGTCTGCCACTGTGGCGTCTGGTGCGTCTGTCACATATGACAGTGGGACGGGGTTCCACTTCCCCACCTGAATCATACCTGGATGATGCAAAACACATGCAGGCACACATAAATATGGACAAAATGTGGAAACGCATGAAAAAAAATCACAGATTTGGAAACAAAAGCACAACAATGGACACAGAAGCAAATAAATCAGCACGAAGCTCGCTTTCACTGTTCATTTCAAAGCCGTAAACATGTACGGTAGGAACGAAGCCACGCATAGATACCCCCAGGAGCATTCCGGTGCCATAAATGCTCTTTATTTCCTTAATTTTCACTGAAATCGCAACAACCACGCAGGAATTTTTCCTGAGAGTGCTTTTAAAACAGTGGCAGCCCGCACAGCAGAAAGAGAGATGGAAGACTGCTCATGAGAAAGGTGGCCTAGGATGTGTATGTATGTGCAGCGTGATGGACAGCCTATAATAAAAGAGCATGCATCGAGGCACCTTGAAACAGCCGCACTCAGCCTACGTGTGCTCAAGTGCAATTAGCAGACCCTTTCCTCCACCTGCCCCTCCCACCCACTGTCACCGAGGGTATATGTATATAAATATATACAATATGAGCACTCAAGTGAATGTGCATGTAAACATTTTACTGTGCAGCTAGCCTCTGTGAGAGTGCGAGGATACCTCTGTGTGGGAATATGTAGCGTATGACCCCTGGGAGACTTTCTGGGATCAGTGTCAGGTTGTGTTACTGTGGCTTCAGATCTGCTGGCGGTAAGCTATTATGGTCACAGAGTGTATGTGTGTCTGTAGGTTTGAGTGAGTGTGTGTGTGCACAAGCACCAGCATGTCTGAAAATGCTGTAGAAAAGACGCTGATAAGCATAAAAGAAGAGCGTCAGATCAGAGAAGAAAGAGATGACAATGATGAGAGTGGGTGAGGGGGTTACCTTTGGCCTGGGCTGCTGAGCTGTGGGAGTAGCCCAGTGACAGCAGGGCCATCTCGATGAGCTGGTTGAAGAGCATGTCCTTGCGCACCAGGACAAATTCAGCGTGCTCCTCCTTGCTGTCAAAATCCATGGGATTCTCGTAGTGCTCGACCACACAGAACACAGGCAGCATGTTGCCTGCAGACAAAGAGACACAAGCCATTTCTTCACATGCAAAACTCTGACCTTCAGTCCTCTGTTTGCAGAGGAATGGGATTAAAATTTAGTGCAGATGATTAAGTTACACTGAGGTTGGCTGTCGAGGGATTAGAAGTGAACATCCAGGTTTAAGCTCTGAACACAAGTTTGGACCACAAAGGCATATTTCATCTTTTATAGGGCAATTTCCTTCAACACCTTCACCTCTTTGTCCCATTGCCAAACTCTATGATCAGCTTGAGGGATCAAATATTACTTGGGTGCATAATTTTAGACACAGAATTTGCTTCGTCTTTTAAGAAATTGCCCTCTTTTTTCTTTCTTTTTTTTCCATTTCCATCATCTCCCCCCTGATGCTTTTTGCTCCAAATTCCCATTTTAAGATTCATTTTAAATGTTGTAGCATTCCTTCATGTTGCCTAAAGCTTTAAGATGATGACATAATATTGCAGAGGTGTTGCACTATGGCCTGCACTGATTGGTATTGCTTGTGATAATGATAACCTTAACCGCGTGTGAACAAACATGCCGCAAAAAACAGAAAGTCTCGTCTCTCTTTTTGGCACAATACACAGTTTATTCACTGTCAAGGTGCTGGGATCACATTAGCCTTTTTCCCCTTGACTGCCAACCCAAAATCATCTTCCCATGATGCAGCGCTACAAATCCCGAGCCACCTCTGCGCCCTGAGGTTTACGAGTCTGTGTCAACAGTGGCTCTGCTGTTAGGTGGAATGAACAATCCTTGTCCAAAGACTGTCAAATGTTCAAGGGACCAACTGTGCAAATATCATCCAATATGCCATTTTGGCTAAAATAACAGGCGTGAAATTTAGACTTTGAGGGCACAGGGGCGGCTTGGCCTTTTGAAGTTTTAGTCTGAATAAAAACAGAAAGTCAAAATTATGTCAAAGTACTGACTGGAGGTAATCTTTTGCTTACTGTACTTTGTAAATGTTGCCCTGTTTCCCCACTTTTTCAGTAGGTCTCTGCTCTACCTGCTGCCACCTGGGAACGTTTCTTTACATACGCTGTAAGTGCAGATAGAAATGATAAACATTGCCATATTTTCTAATCCCAAGCATTCCAGAAGATGCACACAGCTCTGGCAAAACAATCAATAAGCCAACAGATGCAAAAGAATGTGCTGAAAGAGCTGCTTTTCTCCTCCCCTGATTTTAATAGATAAAGATCTAACAATAAAGACTGCTGTGCAGGTTCATTTGGGGGATCAATACTGGCTTTGTTTCCAGGGAGCCCAGAGAGGGCTGCGGTAAATAGTGTTTCGGGCTCGGACACAATGCCCACTGTGGGCCCTCTGCGAAGCCTCCGTGGCTGACCAGCCGCCTCTCTCGGCTGCTTCGCTCTTTTCTAAAATTTGACAAAAAAAAAAGGATGAGAGGAAAAAGAAGAGGAGGGGAGGGCAAAGAGGATGCTTGGAGGAGCAAACGTTGTAGGAGGCCAAGAGAAGCAGAGATGATGAAGGTGAGAAATTAGGCTCTCTCAGCTGGTGTGCAACACGTAGATAAAAAGCAGCGAATAAGAGAAATGGCCCATCCGAGGACACTCTCGCAGCTACATTCCAAGACTTCCTTAGTCCCTGTTGGCCAAAGAAAACCAAACCAGCCAAACAAACAAACATTTGAGCCCTCGCAGCCAAGTGCTATTACAACTCCAAACCTGCAGGATTTCAAACTCAAAAAAAAAGAAAGAAACATAATCATAAAATGAAGGTTCACATATTGGATGGCTTTGCCTGGCGTGTTTTTCACAAGATGACACTGGTTATATTAAAAAGCTATGTCATAATCTCAAAGTAAAGGCTCCCTTTAAGCAGCAATGGCTCTTAAAGGACTGAAACTTTCCCTTAATAAACAAATGTCAGAGCAGGAGTGCCGGGGTTGGAGAGAGCAGCAGTGACACAGCGCTATGCAGCACGGCACAGGAATAATTCTCACAGTGCTTTTCTATTAGCTATTGTCTGGGCAAATAAGTGGGAGTGTGTGTGTGTGTGTGTGTGTGTGTGTGTGTGTGTGTGTGTGTGTGTGTGTGTGTGTGTGTGTGTGTGTGTGTGTACTGAGATGACTAAAGAAGCATTGTAAAAAGGTTTAAGAGTTTTGGAGAGCATGCAGGGGTGGTGGTGGGTGGAAGGTGCTGTGTGTGTGTGTGGGAGGGGGCCTATTTAAACTGCATTTAAATTACTTTCCTCTTTTTACATTGGTTATGTTTCCTCTCAGTCATTACAAATACACGCAGAGCTGCGTATACTTTATTTGTATTGCATGCGGCTGATACAGGCTGGCACTGCGGCTAACATTTAACACCTTCAAGATTATCTTGTTGTGTATAAAGGACAACTATAAAAGATGTCAAAAAATAAGGCCTGAAAGTAAATGGTTATTTTGAATTTAAAATAATTTTGTCTGTAAAATAACAAAAAGTTTTTTTCTTAAAAGAAAAAAGCAGTGAAAACATTTTCCGATCATTTGTTTTTCCTACCAACACTTAACCCCCCTAAAATATTCAGTTTTCTGTCATATAAAAGAAATAAAAGCAGAAACTATTCTAATTTTAGACGCACATATTTGGGATATGTGCTTGATCACCTGATTTGCGATTAATTTTCACCTGTGTGATTAACGCACAAAGCGCCACACAATTTCCCAGGACCCAGAGGGAAGTCTTCAAATTGATTATTTTTGCCAATAAACACTCCAAAAAAACAAAAAAAGAATACAATTATATGTTTACAATTATTCTCAATAAATTCCTTTTGATCCGTTTCGGTCTTTCTTACCTTTCTTATGGCAGGTCTTCAGCAGGTGGCTGGTGGGTTTGTACGGGACCCCTCCGAGTTTGGTCCCGGTGCTTCCCAGCCTGGCCCGTCCCAGGGGGCTGCCGTTCTGCTCCAGCCGGGGCAGCTTGGCCGGCGGGGCCTTGGCGTCTGCCATGCTGTTGACCAGCTCTGAGTTCTCCTTGCCCAAACACGTCTCGCTGAGATGTTCCATCATTCTCAGCACCTCAGCTCACTATCACCTGGGGGAGGCAGAAACAGCATGTAATCAGCTGCCAGGGGAGATATGTGTGTGGCATAAAAGAAGCAGGAGAATGAAGAGTTGCCATGTGATACAAAAGGGGCAATGAACGCAAAATCTTTTGTGTTGATATCACTGACATGTGAAGATGTGAAGGGACATTTTTATAGAGCAAAAAAAAGTCCTTTAAGTAATTGAGACCTCTGAAAACGGACCCATTACGGCAGTAACTGTCAATTCGCCTCGGTTATGATGACTCGGGCCGCGGTGATGTCATCTTGCTGCTGTAATGTTCCCATTTTTTAACGCATGTATTATGTATGGGTGTCCCGCTAGAAATTCCCATGCGAGCGGAGGCAAACAGGCCGAGGTTTTAGAGCAAATACATTAATTTGCTGGGAGATTCCACTTCAATAAATACAGTACAGTTCAAGGAACAAGGTTGTGCTGCGGAGCACGCACGGAAGGGGAAACTAACGTAATTCAGTTTGTGAGTCACTTTGTGTGGCTTACCATTCGTGACGCAGCTTGGAGAAAAAAAGAAAGAAGGCAAAAGGCCGCACCGTCATTTTGTTGTGACAGACAAACAAAATCAGTTACAAGCTTTTACAGGTGTGAACTTTATTTTTAGATTCTGCAAGTGCAGCGAAACACCCGTGGCGAGCAATGAGTTTACAACTTTAGGATGTGGGGGGGAGAAAGCAGCTTGAGGAAACTCCAAAACAGGCAGTAGCTGACTCATGAGGGTAGTCATCTAAAGTGGGAAAGAAAAGGGAGGAAGAGACAAAAAGGAAAGATGGAGGATGGCTGCTTTACCCACAGGTGTGCTTACACACACAAACACACACACAGCTTCCTACATCATTTGAAGTGCTCGGGCAAACTTTGAAAATCTGATCAATAATAATAGTAATATGAATAATATTAGGTCACAACAGAAAAATAATTATTCGTGGTGGTTAGTGGGTGCCGGTGGACTGAACTGGAATGCTGTTGTCAAAGAGTGAAAAGGGCAAAATCATCCACCCCCACTCAAAAGATCATGAACTCCTCGATTCATAACATCCAATGAAGCAACTAATTCCCCACAGAGAGGGAGCCAAAGGAATCCAGACCCGGATACAGTCTGGATCCAGGTCAGGATTTTTATATGACCTTAAAACACAAAAACTCTTTGAAGTTTTTACCACTTATTATTATTCAATTTTTTTTAAATCCAATAAAAAAATTGTAATATTATAAATAAAGCTACCCAACAATATAGAAAATGATTAAATTAGTCTTTTGATGCAAAATAAAGTGCTATGTACACTATTGAATCAGCAAATATGATAAGATGATGTATATTTTTCTGCATCATCAATATTTTAACTGTAAGTACCTAAAAGTACTGCTAAAGTTTTAGTACTTGTAGACTTTGACTTAAATAAAGAGTTTAACCACTTTGTAAAAGAGTTTCTTAATACAAAACAAGTCACAATCAATTCATCAAACACTGCTTTCTACAAGGCCCCCCTTGCTTTGTTCTGGGCCACCCCATTTACAAAAATCCTGGACGCCCCTGCTCAAAGGGGGGTGGGAGTTAAGAGAGGAGAAGTTGAGTTTAAAAAAAAAAGAAAGAAAGAAAAGAAATAGAAAAGAAAAAAACTTCAAACCAACCTGAACCGCAGCACTTCAGCACTGGAGAGCATATAACACCGGCTGGAAAACGCTTCTTCTTCAAGTTTGGCCAGGGTAGAAAAGATAGAAGAAGAAAAAGGAAAAAAGAAAGAAACCCCCCCTCCCCAAAAACAACTCCCGGTTCCTCTCTTGTTATCTCTCTACGTGTGCATGACAGCGAGGGGTTCCCAAAATCAGTGTTTAAAAAGATGCTTTCTCCTGCTCTTCTTGGCGGAGGACTGGCAGGCGGTGCGAAAAAACAACAACAACCCGGGTCTGTGCAAGGGAGGACGAGGTCGAGATGGACCGTGATAGGCGAACATTGGTAAGCGGTTGTGCGTGTGCGGCAGGAGCGGAGAGAGACAGGAGTGTGCAGCCCTGACGTTACAGCCAATTCCGTCCAAGTGGAGGAAAAAGGACGGCAACGGAAAGCGTTAAAACCGGCGACATTTAGCAACGCTTACAAGTGAAGGCGACTTCGGCTTTAGTTCGCAGCACAACATCCAAAACGGCGAGCAGGCAGCCGCACAGTACGGCCAGCACGAACCACAAGCACCTCGGACACAGTTGTAACAACAACAACCGCCGCCGAGACCTAACAAACCCTCGCTGTGTGTGTTCACGGAGGGACTACGGGAAAAAATAGCTCAGCGTCGGCTTAGCTAGATTTGACTGCCGGCAGACTGAGAGAGAGCAAAAATACTAAGAAGCGACTGTGTGAGCTTGCCATGGAGGCGATGTGGAGACGATATGCGGACAGTCGAAACAGGTTCGCAAAATAAAACAAGGAGAGGGGGGTCAAAAAGTGCGGTTTACTTTCCGATGCCGAGGATGAATAAGGCTCGCTGTGGATGCATAAGAGAGCTGCCTTGATAGTAATAGTAGGAGGTGTCCTGTTGGCTGGGGATTGGCGTCCGGACGGAGCTCCTCTTTCTCTCTATCTCCCTCTCTGTCTCTCCCCCTCTCACTCCGTCTCTCCCTCTCTGTCCCCATTAAATTATTAGTTGTATTGACTCATCACTCCCCCCTCTCCTCTCCTCGCTGCTGGTGCTGCCGCTGCCTCTGCTTTCCTTCTCTCCTCCTCATTTCAAATGGCGTGGTAAGAGGGGGTAAAAAAAATAGGGTAAAAAAATAGAAGAAAGGATGGGGATGTGTGTGTGTGGGAGAGAGAGCGCAGGAGATGGGGTGTAAAGTGTGTGAGAATAAGAGAAAATAAGAGGAATAATCCCCTCACACACCACCAGCACCAGCAGCCTTCCCTATTAAAATCAAAACAGATTATTCCTCCGCATCTCAGGCAGGAAAAGTCCTGGCGGAGACAAAGTGGAGAAAGTGGACCGGGAGCGAAACCACACACACATAAACACACATGCATTCACACACACTCACTAATACACACACAACGGGGAGGAACGGTGGTGCGATTTCCGGCTGTGCGCGCAGGAATTTTTAATCAGCTTGATTAGAGTGAGGCGGTCCTGCATTTATTACCGAGTAACACACAGATGCTCACACACACACGCGCGCGCGATACCTTAATTTATGATGTGTTTTATTTATTTATTTATTTCAGGACTTTACTTTGGGCCAAATGTATAGTTTTTGTTTGACAAATTAATCTACATCCAGATGAAGTCAGAATAGCAAAATAAGTAAGGTGGCTGGCCCTTTGAGACAAACTGAAAGCAAAACGTAAAAGTGAGAAAAAATTTAACAAATGCTGTGTTTGCAAAAAACAAAACCCATTTATTTAAAACTCCAAAATAATCTCATAACTAGGAATAAAAATAAATTTTTGCAGAGTAGAAATATTGTTTGGAGTTTGATCCAAACCATACACCAAATATATTTAAGGCCACTTTAAATGACCTCAGGATGCAAATATGATGACTGACCATAACTGACCCTGCTTAAGTCTGAGCTTTAACATTAACCATTTTGCTTTGTCTCATACACATAAGTACCTATAATGTTCCTATTCCATGTGTGGATTACTGATCACAGTTGATTGTGCTGATGTTTATCTTGGCAGACACACATTTCCAAAAGATATTTTTAATCTCAAGAGTCATATTTTCCTAGTTAAATAAAGACTAAATAAAAATACAAAACTAAATACGCTACAAAGTAATATAAGAAATTACACATATAAGTCTAAAAAGCAGATAATAGCTTTATTTCAAATAAAAACTGACTACATATTAATATATTTATTTACATTTTCCACCCTTACAGCAATAATATACAATTTAGACTCATATTTTTGTATTAATATGTACGTTGGTTGTTTATCAACTTGAATATTAAGCTTTAGTGATTTCTCAGGGCTATTACTGACTTATTGCTTTGTAAATAGTACAAGTAATACAGTTTTTTTTTTTTTAAAAGCAGTCTTCATTGCCACATCTCTCATTTCCCTCTCTCAACATTTAGCTTTCAGCAGTCTTCCCATATGTGCTAAAACTTTACCTCCACTGCAAGTTAGACCAAAATATTAGATGAGCTAATCTCTGTTGATATTGTCAACAAAAACCCTGAACAGGCTGATGTTAAGCTATTGTCATTATTTTGTAATTATTTCTCAAACCAGTCCCTGCTGGCCGAACTGCCAAAACATCACACAAGTTAATCTGTTGGTATTGTCAATAAAGGCCTGATCTGGTGTTTTTACCGAACCATTAAGGTGACCCAATAATAAGATCCTCACTCTGACTTCATGAGAAAAAGGTCATTTTAATGATGGACACACCCACACATGGTGTGAGGGGTGGCATATCTGACTCTCCATCTTTAGATCCTAGAAAGAGCCAGATGGGGGAGTGTGTGAGGCAAAGTTCAGCGTTGAGAATACATGGGGAAATAGATTTTGCACATTAAATGAAAGCATGGGGACACTTGTTTCATAAAAAGCGTGCTTTTCTTCACACTTAACATAAGGTGTGGCTTTGTCATCAGGCCAGTGTGTACATCAAAGAGAAATGAAGAAGCACGTCTGTCCAGGCTGTGCAAGAACAAAAACAGGAAACCAACAGAAAACAGGAAGTGTGTGTACCTATCACATCGACAGAACCTGAATGTTGTCGATCGTGGAGGTCAGGTGTGCATGAAGTGCTACATAATGCTACATGCTGACTTACGATGTGTTTGCAGGGTTGATAAAGCTCATCCCCGCAAAAAAAAAAGAAAAAAAAAGACTGCAAATCGTCTCACACAAAGCTGCTGTTTCATAAACAATGCATCCCGGCAGTTGTAAGCATCTTAGCTTAACCAGTGACGGCAGTCGGAGAAGCCCGACAAAGAAAATGGTTCTAAATTTACATAAAGTGCTTCTTTTAGGCAGGGAAAGACCTGGAGGTCTTTAAAATAAAGCCAAACCTGGAACCGATCAAAAAAAACAATCACGGAAGAAGTGATGCATCACAGTTACACCTCTCATTCACCCCCCTGGTTGTGAAACTAAATCATTGTTCCACCCACCTTTGTGGGGTCAAAAGTTTGTTCATTTTAAAATACATTTGTGTCCAAAAACACTGCATTAGGAATTCATAGCAGGAGGCCATCAAAGAGGCTTTTAACGGAAAAAAAAAATGCAACGTGAAACTCACCTTTCGGACCTGAGATGGAACGTCTTGCAATATTGACACCTAGTTAGTGTGAGGTGTAAGTTTTGAGGAGGCGGTTGCATTTTAAAAGGGTCCCACGTCGTATGTGGTTTTTTTAACAGGAAGTAGAAGAGTTGTTGAAAATGCTGATATGCGACCCCAGCATGTTTGAATTCACGTGCAGAGGCTGTCACTCAAAGATTCAGCAATCAATTCTTATCTCCACCAGTCTCTGGTTTTCAGTGAGCTGCCAACACTTGCATTAAACCCAGCTGTGGTGTGCAGTGTGGTTAAAGGACCCAAACTGTGGAGTAAATACTATTTATACATCTTCAGAGATTCATATTATTCAGCAACAAGACTTCCACCAAGCCCTTTAAGACATAAAAGTCACAAATGGATTATTTGTAAGTTTACCACATCATAGATACATGAAAGTAAAGGACATTTGACTTTATTTTTCATGAATAGAAATAATAATCATGAATATCGTGTGTGTGTGCATGCATGCGCCTCCTTTTCAGGTTCTCTGTGATTTGTACTAACATGAATCTGACAGGCTGGAGCCCCCCTACACCCACACCTTCTCTTCAGCAGATTGCTTTGCATCACCTCGGCTTGCACAGCATTGCTACTCAACGTTCTGCACGTTGACATGTTTTCCACGTTTGACATGTTTTACATGATGTTCACGGCAGCGGCTCCCGTTCCTCTCTCTTTCTTTTTTTTAACCAGTTTTTTTCTTCCTTGGCCGTCGTTAGCAGCATCCGGAAAACAGGAGCGATGGTGAAAGCGAGCCATTGTCGGCAAATGCTCTTTTCTATCTGGCATGACGCAAGCAGCCGCAGTCATTTCCACTGTGATTGTCGGGCACCATCAGAGAGCATCGATAACCCCTGCCAGGCCTTGGCACCGCCAACAGGTGCCGGCACTGCCAGCTAGGTTGGCACCGACGTGGCTGTGAAAACCCTCTGACATCCAGAAGGGCACAGATTTGCACTGAATGCACCACTGAATCAACACTGCTGATTATCAATTAACATATACCGTTTTGTATCACACAGAAAAGAGGGAAAAATGGGTTTTGAAACACAGAAAGCCGTTTTAAAAATACTAGCTGTGCGGTGTTATAATCATGTGCTGAATGCAGATTTAGCTCTGTTCAAGGTGGGTTTTTACAAGCCTTGTGTGGCTTTGTGTTGGGGAGATGCATGTACACAAGTGTAATTGTTCAGGCAGGATTTTGTGCCTGATGGCTACATTTGTAAAGAAATCATGAAAAATGACATGACAGACTGGATGCTAAAGAGACACCTCATATTTAAATAATATTAAAATATATTTCACCCTCAGTGTGTGCATTATCACAGGTACCGCGTGTGTTTTTTTCCCATAACACACTTATCAGTGGTATCATATCTGGCCCGCTGCTTTTTAAACTACACGTCCCTGAAGAAATGAAGTATTATGTGCCTTTCATTTAAAAGGATACTAATCATTGGCACACAAAAGGGGGAGAAAAGGCTGAAAATGAATAAGAAAATATATTATTGTTGGCTCAGCATCGAGAGGCGTCTTTATTTAGTGTGTCAAGCGAAGCGGCAGCGCCATCACTTACTCTACGTAGGTGTTGTGATGTCTTCATGCTCACCACTTGTGATGCTTCTAATGGGAATTAATGCGATTATTTGGTTACTAATACAAATTAGTCTGCGGATCCAGTCTGAGCAAACACACAGACGCAGCATGGGGGTTAGCGCTGTCACTGGTTCGACTTTGAGCTCTTTCTGCAAGTGTCTCGCGCAACAAAAAAAACACACACACATAAACATAATAGTATTATTAGAGGCTGAAGAGGATTTAATAATCTGTCGAGGAAACGTGTCAAAACACGCCTGCATCAGTGTGGGTGCGCAGACGAACCTCAAAAATATGTCATGTGCAGAGAAAAAATGAAAACAAGGGTGTTGTACAGTAGATGCCGTGCAAAACCAAGAAGCAGTTAAATGAGTAGCAAAAAAAAAAAGCCACAAAAATAAAGCGAACCTCTTTTCTAAACAAGAGCACAGCACTTGGTGCAGAATTGATTTTTCTATCATGAATGAATTCAGGAAAAAGGGAGGCGTTTGACTTGTTTAGTGCCACTGACATTTCTTTGACAGTGTGTGGGCAAATAAGTTTCAAAAGGCGCTACAGACTCCACTAACCCAACCCAGAATATTACACTTTCTTAACAATACAAGCGCAATGTGTCATCATTTGGTTCGATGCTGTCTCAGAGGTGCTCATTGTTTTCTCAGAAATGTTTTTTTAAGAGTGACCGGTTTCACCCTTGGTCTGTGTGTGTGTTTGCTGTCACAGGTACTGCTTGCGTTTTCCTGTTGCGCACAGACAGCTCGCATTCAGCTCTGTACAGAGCTCAGCTTTGAGGTGGTTTATTAATATTTACATGCAAGACGTAAAGAGCTACTTACACAGCTGCTGCGAGGTGACCACAAAAAGACAAACTACTCCGCCGTGAATATATCCTTCAGCTCGAATTAGTTCCGTGTTTTAAATTAGCTTCTCATACAAGGAGTGTGGCTTTCAATTAGCGGCAGGAGAAGGTGATTTCTACATTTCTCATATGTCCGCACTTTGGTGTGGGAGGAGGCAGAAAAGAGAGAAAGAAAGAACAAGGGGGATGTAATGAACTGAGAGTCGGCTCCTAAGTACTTAATTGTTTTATAATCACATGAAGTCGACAGAAATAGAAGCAGAGCAAGTGGTCTCCACCTCAGGCCTGCTGACAGGAAGGCCTAACGCCAGTTCCCCTCAGAGGGTCTTGGCGTCGCTGCAGACAGCAGACCCCACGAGGATTTCCTCCCTCCCCATTTCTGATACACAGACAGATCGACCGCTGCACTCCCACCTCTTGTTTTCAGGTTAAAACTCTCCACACCCAGCAGCCACCCCCGATGGCGTGTGGTGTACACTGTACACTGTGCAGCTCCCACACAGATGCACGCCACACAGACAGACACATGTACATCCGCTCAGTGGTGGCGAGCGTTTTTCCGCGCCGTTTGTAACGAGGCCCCTCTGCCCTGGAAGTTCGTGCCTTTTGCCCGAACCCGTGACCCCCGCCATCAGGATAATATTGGCTGTAATGACCGCCGAGCAGCGCCGTGTCGGTTCAAGCCCATGTCAGGCCTCCTCACAGGAATCTGCGCTAACGATTCAAAGCCAACATCCCCACCCAGGCGCACCCAGAGGACCCTTCACCGCCTTGTTTATCACCCCCCTCCCTCTCTTGCGCCTCTGCGCCTTTATCGAATTATAAAACCAATTAGTCATAGAACAATCAACAGGCATCAGAGGCAGGGCCCTGTTTGGAGAAATTACTTTTCTGTCACTGCGTGCTGGACACCGGTCGTCACATGATCAAATAATTAAACTCTAATTTCTGCCTCGTGGACGGCAAAAAATAAACAATTAATAGAGTTAGAGAGACACGGGTGTTAGTGTGTGAGAGGCAGAAAGAAATACTGAAGACGGCTTTGTGAGAGAGGGCATGCTGAAGGGGCGAGAAAGGTTGTCATGGCTCGCTGGGTTTTTCCTGAAGTGGGTGAGAGGCGGTGAAGGGCACAGTTCCCCTGGCCTTGTGGGGAGTGTTAAGGAAATGAGGGCAGGTGACGGGATGGTGTTACTCGCCTCAGTGTGCAAGAAGTGAGGCTGCAGTGAGTTGAAGGGAAAAAAGATGGCACGCAAGCGTGTAAGGAAACCGCACTTAATATTCAGGCTTAGGCAGAAGTATTGAATAAGAAGCACAGACTTAAAGATGTGTTTCTTTATCTACATATTTTTCTTTGCATATTTAATCCCTTGTCAAAGGATGCATCATCCATCCACTGACGAACAAAACAGTTGATAAGGCAAATGTGTGTGTGTGTGTGTGTGTGTGTGTGTGTGTGTGTGTGTGTGTGTGTGTGTGTGTGTGTGTGTGTGTGTGTGTGAGACAGAGAGTACAGTATCTGTTGAAATTGTTTCATTGGGGTATGTGGGTGGGTATTAACAACCTGATCTTAGCGGGATGCGCTTTCCTCTAAATCGCTGTTTTTTTTCCTCCCTCTGAACAAAGGATTCAGAAAAACCTACACAGATCGGATGAAGACAAGCATCGAATGAAAGACAATGAGGGTTTTTTTCCCTCTTGAGAAAAAAAACATACGATTAGACCGGTAATAATATGATTTGAATCATGAAAACTTGAATGTGTTTGCGTCTGTAATTTATATTTGATACAGGAGCATGAAGCACAATAAAGAACAAGAACACACACCCCCCAACTCCAAACTCCAAAAAAAAATCTAACATAAGAGGGATGTCATTTCATAAAAGCGTGACAAAACCAATGTGACGGACTTCGGATATTTTTTTATGTCCCAGGGAGGACACGCCAAGCCATTCAGCGAACGGGGCTGACTGTGGGGACCCAAAAACAATATGATGCTTTTATCACTAAGCCAAGGAATCTGGATCAACAGTATGCAAAGCATATGCCAAAATAAATGCAGTTGAACATGCCGGGACAACATAACCCACCCCTGTTTCTTTCTTATAGAGAACTTTCCAGATAATGACAAAATGAGCTGTAACTCCTGAATCACACACACTAAAAGCATGCACCCAGGGTGGTATGTCTGTAACTGACAGGGGGGGGCTTTCTTACATTTTTGAGCCCTGGAATGCAGCAGTCATTATTAACTCACCAGCGTTTTCTTATTCCACACTAGTTGTAACACGCCACCAAAAAGAAAAAACGGGGAAAAAAAGAGGGAATCATTGTTATCTTTCTCCTCTATTAGCAATCATAACAGAGCTATTTCATACAGAGGAGGCATGGCGGGGAGTGTGGAGGGATGGAATCCCCAAAGAGCCACACATTAAAAAACGAGACAGGCCTCTTATTTACTGGCGACAGTCTAATAAATACATTTGCTGGCAGCTAAACAGGTATTTACTCTGCTCCCTACCACAGGTATAATTTCACTGTTTGCTGAGCTGTTATTTTGCTACAGCGATAATTATCGAGGTGGTAAAGAAAGACGATTAATGGTTTTAGCCTGAGATATCAGCCTCAGCAAAGTGAGGAACAGCCCAGCTCTAAACTCCCAGCAAATACTCAGCGAGTGAGGTGGTGGTGGTGGGGGAGTTAATAAACAGCATCTTTTGCTGGAGGAATTCAAACAACAACCATGACACACAGCCGACACAGCAAAGCTTATGGAGACGTATAGGAGTGTCTGTTGTGTGTTTAGAGACAGCCTCTTTCCCTGAACTTTTTTGTCTAATTTTACTGAAAGCAATGATGATTGAGAGCATAATTCAATTTTAAAGCAAAGTGATGAAGCATTCCTAATATAATTTGAGTGCAGACTGCACAGCAAAAACAACAACAAAAATCACAACCTGTGCTCTCCGATGTCCACGCTAATTGGTGTCTCGGGGTCACCGGACAAACTTTCTGCTCCCGCTCACTCCTGACAACCTGCCCTTCAGAGTCTGTGAACCTGACACTGAGCGAGAGCACGGCAACGTGCAGACACTGATATACACTTAACTAACACCACCTCCACCTGAGAGATAAGATTTAATTTGTCATCCTGCCAGTCCTACGAAACCCTTTGACCTGACGACCTGAAACTGATGATTAAAAGAGATGTGATGCAGAAGCGTCACTGGGATTTAAAAGCAAAAGACGGTGAGAAAGCCCTGAGTGTTTGTGCACACTACACGCTGATTTCCTGCTATTACAACACTACTACAGTACAGTAAATGCCGCGTGCACTAGTTTCGATTAGTCGTAATGAAAACAAAACTAAGCTCTGAGGGGAAAAATCTGAGTATAACAAGGTTAAACCTGTAACTTAAAAGAAGAAGGGTGAGTATATTTAAATGTCTTCTCAGATCGTAGGTTTATTGTAAATCACGGTAGGGTTATTGTAAGAACTGGGAACACATTCAGAGGATTTCATTAGGCACTAATAAGCTGTAACAGATGTTTAAGCTTTACTGCTGGATCTGTGTGACCCAGCAGTATGAAGCAACGCTGACATCTTCACACTCTGATTCTTATCATTCCTGCTAAACTAGAACGAGTGGAGAAATTTTGCCAAACATATTGACATGGTATCGTATGTACACAAACATTTTTTGTGCCACTTTCACAACCGCAAGCTGATAAGGAGTGGTTGTAATGAAGGCGAGGAGTAATACCGAGAAGTTTTGCTTCAACGCTCACAAACTGCCGTTGAGGCTTTCTTCTGGTTGTCTGAGGACTTTTACAAGAAGTGACACATGGCAGCCCGAGACAGGAAAAAGGCTGTTTGTCATTGCTGTCTAAGGCACTGACCAGATAAGCCACAGAACCTTGAACTGCCACAGATCTGCAAAGATAAAAGGGAGAAAAATCACCGGTGTTGTGCCATAACCTGCTTTTTCCCATGCAGTAGTGCCACTCTTGACCTTGTAATTTGCACGTGCGTGAGCAACGCACATGACCTGACTACAGCAGCAACATGGTAAACAACCGGTGACACCGTGAAGTAATTATTATTTTTCAGAAAGCTATCAGATCAGGTCTCTGAAATGCAAAACGCCGCTAGATTATTATTATTTTGTATAAAATTAATTTCTCTGCACAATTGTCACAAATGATCACCCCTGTGCCACATCTTGCTTGTGCCTTAAACGCAAACTCTACTCTGTCTTACATGTGTGTATTTATGCTGATATCTATATATAAATAATCTCGAATATCTGAGTGAAAGCCACTGGCCTTGCTGCTGTGTGAAATGTCAGCTATTTTTCAAAAGGAACAGACAGAGAGTGAAACCTTTAAAAACCTGTAAACCACAGAAGATTGGTGCCCACGCATTTTGAGCACACTAATACATCTTCTCATAACTGCTCCCTATTCTCTATCTCTTTATCTAACACACACATAAACACACACACACAGGTCTGGTTGTACCTGAAATTACTTTATCAGCACTGTGACAAAAGCCATAAGGCAGACCAAAACAGCATTACCACGCCGACTCTGTCATCACATCCTCCTGACTGCCTCACGCCATGTCAAGCAGAAAGAAAGCAATAAAGTCATTTAATGTTTGTTTCCTTCTGAGTCTCTCACACCTTTTTTATACCTTGTTGGGCTCAGTCAGTGTTTTTTTTTAAGAGTTACACAAAATGTTTCATGTCACAGCAGTAAAAATGTTGAAGCAAGTTGACACGTAATTAAATGGTAAGTATGTGGAGGAAATAAATGAAGTGGCTCTAATGGCCTAATAAAAAGTAGTAAAAGTAGATGGGCAGTTGGGCTGCAGTAGATTCATTTCTAATAGACGTGTCAGCTGTTTGATAGCACGCACTTCATTATAAGTAAGAGAGGAAGGCCTGATTTTGAAGTCTAGTATTTTCTACAAGATTCACGACTCGACGGAAAACTAAGCAACTTTCTGTGACACGGTCAGGCCAGGAGCAGCGGTGGCGATGGCTGCATCACTTCTCCTCCTCCTCTGCTGCGACGCAGAGTAAGTTGTTAAATGAATTAGAGGAGATGGGTGCACTTAACCCCGCGAATATCACGAGTGCTTTGCTTATTTGTGCAGAAACGACACGGGCCCGTTTAAATTTAGAAAGTTCTGAATGCGTGCGTTTAGGTTCGGCGTCACCGCTCACAATCTCGATTTTAATTTTATTTATTTTATTTTAAAAATCTCTCTGAAATATTAAATTCTTACAGCCACTTTTGGTCTGCGGGTTTTAAGTGATTTGGAAGATGAAGGTCTGCAAAATTGCTTTTAATTCATTTAGAGTATCTCACTCTTCTAATTCCAAGGAGACCCCCTTTTTTAATGTGACACGCAATAAAAATGTGATTTCAAACCCGTGCAGATGCTCTAATAAAGAGGCATGTGACAGAATGACAGCGGACAGCGATCACTTGAGCAGAAACAGTTTAGAGTAAGAGACCGTACCTTTAAAGTCAGCAGTCGCCCGACCTCTTGTTTTCCATCAAAAGTTGAACAATCTCTTGTCACTGCTCCACGGCGAGAGATCCAAAAATAGGCGACTGCTCTGTGGGAGGAAGAACTGCTTTTTTTAAAAAAAGAAAAAGAAAAAAAAAGTCAAAAGTCCTACGGATGAGGAGGAGGAGGAGGGGGTCGTCAAGTAGAAACCGCACTGGCGGAGGTTGGAGTGAAGTTGGGGAGCGCACACGGCTGATGGAGCGCAGAAACGTGAGCAACCGTGCGCTGCGGGCAGCGGGGGTGAAGAAGAGGAGAGTAGAGTAGCGGCATGTGAGGAGGGCTGCTTTGAGAGGGTGGCAGGTAAATGAACCGCCCCTCCCCGTTTCTGATGCTCAAATCGATGATTTGCCAGCTGTGGCGCAGCTTGTCTCATTGCCCCACTTTGGTTTTTACAGCCGCTCCTCTCCGACGCGCCGCTCTCCGGGGACAGAGAGCGAGCGAGCGAGAGAGCGAGAGAGAGAGAGAGAGAGAGAGAGAGAGAAGTCACTGCCAGGAGAGCTCTTATACTCATTCATTTTCATATTTACACGCCACATGTTTGCATGTCAAGAAGAAGAAGAAGGGAGGAAAAAAAAGTCTGGTAAATAGTAAAAGTGCGCGCAGCGGCGTGCGTTTTGCTCCGAAGCGACTCAAAGCCTGTTGTTTTAATAGCGGAGGGCAACCTGCCAGCTTTCCCTCCCCGCACACCTGAGCCGAGCATGAAACCGTACTGCCCGGTACAGTCTGGTATACATCACATGCTCGTATCGACATAAAGAGCTGTTTATTAAAGCAGATGGGTTGATTTGTCTGAAAGCCGCCAAAATATAGGAAACAAGGAAGGGGGGGAAAAGTTTTCAAGAATAATTAAGTTTGAACAATGCTGGTTGAAAGGCGTGTTAATGCTGCAGTCTGTTCTTCTGCTGTGTTTGCCGACAGCTATTTTTCCAATTAATTTCGCCAATTTAAACAAGGCTTTTAGTGGGAAATAATTATTATTCCGACTATTCGGCAGTGAACATTTTTAATGCATCATTACTGAACCACACTCACTTTGATTTTATCAACGCAAGCTGTTGCTGTGTGCTTTTTTTGCGCTTATAACTTAACTGCGGACATCACGCAGACACAGATCCACCAACCGAAGTCAATACAGGCCTGTTTAAATAAGAAATTAAAAAATATATATACTAAATGACTGCAAATTTGTAAAACCAGCATAGAGAGAGGATCATTTCATTTTATTTGTTGTCTTGGATATTTTTTAAGAACACAGTAAGAAGCTGAATTAGCCGAGACACTGAGGATGCTGACAGAGAAAGAAGAAGAGAGAAAAAACCTTTTATTTTCCGCCCTGATAGCGTCTAAATATATTTGTGATATTTTAATTGATTTTCATATACTGAGTGCTGTATTTACGTGAAAAAAAAATACAATATAGAGAGATATAGGTCGCTTTTTCTGCTGAAGTCTGAAAATAGATGGGAAACATCTGTACATATGGTAAATTCAATTTAATAGTCTTAATGAAGTACATATTACACTTAGTAAAGGAAATTATTTTTATACCTCTACATGTTGTGCTTGAACGTCCCCAACAATATCCTTCAGCATCAGAAAAAAGATGAAAGAGTTTAATGCAAAAATAATTTATTATATTTGACTTTATTTGTGCCAATCGTGTATGTGCATGAGCTGCTGCTGATCATGTGGATGTGACACTATAATGTGAGTGTGTTTTATACTGTGTGTGTGTGCATCACAGATTGTGGTTTGCAAGAATTTTTTTTTTTTTTAATTTGTGTCATGTGTTTGAACTTTCTTGCACCTTGCACATTTATACACATTTGTCACA
Source organism: Rhamphochromis sp. 'chilingali' (assembly GCF_963969265.1). Lineage (NCBI taxonomy): Eukaryota > Metazoa > Chordata > Actinopteri > Cichliformes > Cichlidae > Rhamphochromis > Rhamphochromis sp. 'chilingali'. Next base: position 34,618,282 of record NC_137938.1, on the reverse strand, counting down.
TGCACGCCTTTGTTTGTTTGCCTGCGTGTGTGAAATGATTGACAGTTTGCATCTGCACAGGCTAACTGCTATGCACTAGCAGGTGTGCAGGAGCCCACAGGTAATGCAGCTGTTTACTTACAATACGAACGTGTTTCTTTGGCTGGATTTAGCATAATAACACACTGATCCATTTACATTTACACTTAATTTACAAACCCCCGTGAAAATAGAATTAGTGAGGGGAGGGAAAGGAGCTAAAAGAAACTGAGCAACAGAAGGTGAGATGAAGATAGAGTTAGTCTTAAAAAAATCTGAATGTTTCTCTTGTTGTCCACGCTGAACGTAAAGGACTGGAGTCATTATTGTAAGCTCATATATGAAAATACTTCTCAGAAAAGTTCATTTGTTGTGGTTTTGGGACTCCACAAAAGTTTCATTATGAAGTATCTGAGATCTGCATTAAAAAAAAAAAAAACAGGGAGGAAAAAAATCACACACACACTCTCTCACAGATACACACAATCTCTGCATATGATTCACAACAGCTCTCTCCCGGGAGATTGAATGGGAATTGAAAAGTTCCAGTAAAGAGATTCAAATTTGCTTTTTGCATAATTATAAATTCATGCTAAGTTGGGGATGTTTTCATCATTACGGACAACAGCTGGTGATTTCAATGCAGCCTCTGTTTTATTCAACAATTCATGCTGCTGCCTCCCTGAGCCCACATGTGCTGCAGTTGTTACTTTAACCACAAGGGGGACCAGTGAGTTTCATGTTAAACAGGGTAGAGTAAGAGGAGAGGAGGTCAGCAAATGATGGCCCCTCTTTATAAGACTCTTTTCATTCTTTGGGTTTAATATGCTGGCATCCAGCAGCTTTTACCAGTATTTCTGAGAGTAAAAAAACAGCAAACCCTGACCTCTGGATTCAAACACAAAGAACATTAGTGCAGCAGCGATGTGCGAGAGCTGTGGATGTGTTCCAAAACATTAATACAAATTGTTAATGTGCATCTATGTTGCTGAAGCATGAGTAGGGCACATATAAAGCACAAAGAGAGGACCAAGTGTGTGTGAAGCGCAAGCAAATCAAAGCAGACCTTGAGCTGAGACATTTCAATCGTCTGCACTAAAAAAATTTTCTCTGAAAACAATAAACAGCACTTGCAAAATTACAAGGGTTATACACCCCAGAATTAATCTTTCCAACCCATAACTAAATAGAGAGACACTGTTGCGTCTCCATCAAGTGGGTATATTTTAATTACAGGCTATTGACTACTCAAAGTAATTTGTCTCAGAAAGATGCCCAAGAGCTATAAGACAGACGTCTCGTCTAAATCAGGAATGCTCAGCCACTTTGTGTGCGGGTGTGTTTTCTTTTTTAAGCTCTGGTTTTGTGGTTAGCCTTTGTAACTTTCCTCAATAGATCTTTTATAATCTTTCACCTTTTAAAGATTAACAAGGATTCCTGTCTACCTATGACTTGTCTACCTGGCTTCATCCAAGGGTAAACACTGGCTTCCCACATTTTCTCCTCCTCTGATCTCCTCGGCAGGAATCGAAATGGAAGTGCAATTTTTCCTTGCTTTTCTTTACAGCATCTCTTCACATTTTGAGAGAGGAGTATACTTCACAAGCTCACCTCTCAAATGAAACACTATTAATCCTCATTTGCGTGCTGCCAACGAGGACAGTGGAGATGAGAACCAATCAGAACAACAAAAGCTGACCCGCAGCAGCAACTCCAAAGCGCACACGCCTACAGCTGTTAAGTCAGCTGGGCGAAAGAAAACAGCCCAGAAGAGTAATTACTTTCCGGTGTGAACTCTCCCGTCAGATGTGGCAGCTTAATGTCACTTAGTACATTACTGCACGTGGAGAGCGTCAGTTGAACATTGGTGGCAGCTGCCCAGATGTTAGAGGACTCTGTGATCACAAATTTTCTTCAGGTATACCGATGTGCTCGTTTTTCTGTGTAACACATTAAGATCTTGTGTCAGTTATGCAGTGAGGGGCACAGTGGGATTTCTTTTCCTTGAGCATCCTGGTAATGTGAACATCATGAAACCATCTCCAGCCCTGCAGTGTTAAACTCTTGACCTCAAACTGATCCTAGGATCACGGAGGATCATAAGGAGGATTTTTTTAAAGCTTAATTGAGCAAAAAGTTTTGAGTTTTAAATTTATATCACATTGTGTCTGTTGATCCCCAGAGAGAATGTGAAGTAGTTTGGATCATCGGGAACAGCTGTGACTTTAGTGGTTGTCAAAAAAAGACTGTGTTCTTTGTCCCTTGTTTCTTTTTTTTCTCTTATCCACAGTCCTTGTACTGATAATGGTGACGCATCAGCTTCTTAAAGTTGAGAAACTACTACCTGATTAGTGTCAGAGAAAAGTATGTTTATTGTCAGTGGGAAACTCCTGTCTCCTCAGTCTGATGTTTGATGGGCTCATCCATCCCACCCTCCTCCCTAACTTACTCTGGGTGCCTACTGACTTTCTCCTTTTCCTGGAGGGTTTTGTCTCTCTATTTCAAGCAACATTGTTTTTAAACACTTGCCTTTCTTGTTGAAGGAAAACTTTAATCAGAAGAGTCTGAAAGTCCAAGAATTCTATTTACAAAAATCCAACGCAGCATTAAAGAGTGGCTCTTGGTTGGTGGCAGTGTGCATATGAAATTACGATGTACGATTGTAGCTCTTTGTCATATTTTGGATGTCGTTGGGTTGTTCGTAGCTCTTTCAGAGGCATTTCTGCTCTAAACGTGTCACACAGTTTCACTTTGATAATCTCTGAATTGTTCAACAGCTGAAAAAAGAATCAAAGATTAAAGGAAAGTAGAAAATCAGATATATTTCAGTCTTTCACTCTGATACATATCAGTGCTCTGAACTAACTGTTTAAAAAGGACACAACATTAAACTCACCTACCTAATAGTGTGTAACCCTCCCCAGGACCTCTGGAGTATCCTGTAGCATTTGTCTCTAGAACATCAGAGCCTTTGGGTGGGGCTGCAGATGTTGATCAGATTGGATTTCATGAACAGTTGACCCACTGAGGGAGGCTAATGTCGTTGGGAAGTGCCATTACCACGAGGCATGTGTGTCTGCAGTGTGCAATGTTTAAATGAGTGACAACTAACAAATTAAAGTCCACACAATGACACAACACAGTGTTATCAGTGTCATGCAGTTCACCTGGGACCGTAAGTATGAATCATTCAAATATTTGTGTGTGTTCATATAAGTAGAAAACAATGTAAAAGTGAAATGAGCACTTTGAATGGAATATTTCTACAGTGCAGTATTGTTGCTCTGAGATCTGGTTTATTATCACTTATGTGTAGACGACATCATGCCTTTCATGTGAATTCACAGTTTTATAAAATATGCTTTTAATGCAGCTGGAATATATAAAATGACCATATTGTCTCTGTCAAAGGAACAAAGAAACACCAGGTGTTAAGAACATCTGGTCAAGGGTCGGTTAAAGTGTCTATATGTTGCAAAAAAGCAGTCGTGTAATTATATATCTTAATATTACACATTATTTAGGATGATACCACCCGCAAACAGTTGGATTTTCTGTCATAGAAAGGAGGCTAAAGAGCATGTATGTTGTTAAAAAGTTACGCATTCCTCTGGCATCCATCCACGCAACATTTAACCCGTAGCTTGGTCGTGTCAAGTCTGTAAACACGGCTGGATGTCGGGCATGTCAACCAGCACAGAGCTAGGGGAACTACAGCGTCTAGGCCTCTGTGTTTGACATGCATCTCAGAGCAGCGCTGCCGTCACAGTGAGACACCCTATCTCCTGGAGAGTCTATTAGCTGTGCTTAATTAAACAAATGTGATTAGACTGATCCAAACTCACACAACTGAATCCCCGTTAAGAAGTCAACCATGAGAGGAGGCTGCAGAGAGAAAGTCGAGTCACGCATGGCTTGGCTTTATTAATAGCGCCTATTACACGCTAACGCACAGCCTTGCAAGCTGCAGAGTTAACGTGTGAGTAATGTGTGCGGGCAGCGACGTTTTCGGGTCCACTTCTGAAGTTTGTCAATCAGAGTTTAGTGCTGACGTACAAAGAGAAAACGAAAGTCGGAGTATCAGGATAAGGTGATAACTAATAAGAGATTGATTACTGGTAATTTAGTGCAAAATACGTGGGAGGGATTTAGCCACGGCTGTCTGCTGTAACTGGGTGGAAAGCAACAGGGAAATTTTCACTAACTTGAAAAAGATGAATCATTGACAGAGACAGAGAGATGAGAGAGAAACCAAGGTAACTCCATGTGCTAATATTTTAGGGGGATTTTAACTGTGAGTCATTTCAATTCATCGTCAAGCATAAGCTGTTTCTGTCAAGAAATATTATTTGCTACTCAGTAGGTTTTTAGTTGAGGAAAGAAGTAGCAGAAAGATGCAGAGTTGCAGAAACTCAGTTAAAGTTTGAACTCTCTCTGCCCTTGCATCTCCTCAATTTGATTGTGCACTCATTAGTCAATCACAGACAACCTAGACATGCAGGGCAGCGCTGCTTAAAACAATGGTCTGTCTATGTCTGAGTGAACCGAGGGCTTCTAATGAGCCACTGCAGGTAATATGGCTCTGATATCTAACTGGGTGGATGCCAGTTCAAATAATGAGGCCTCTGGTAGTTTCTTAAAAAGTTCACCAAGTTTAGTTCAATTAAATGACTCCTTTAAAACCCTCGTCTTTCAAAAATAGCAAAGTTCCCGTAGTTGAATTTTTTCCACAGGCTTCTCGGGTCAGGCAGTTTCAAAACGGTATAAATTCATCTACACACCGTCCTTAAAACAACAACTGTGTCATATATTTCCTTTCATTTATTATTTGTGTCGTGCACTACATTTTGTCACTCAAAGGATCCGAGAACAACCAATTCGGTACATTCAGGAAGCATCAAGGTGCTAAACTCCTCCTCCTCCTGGATAGTGTTTCTCTAACCTGAAGTGGTGTGCTTGGAGGAATATTTGACACCCAGAGGGACTGTGTTTGGGCTGGATTGGTGACTCAGTACCAATATTTTTGAATCTTGCTATCTCAGATTTAAAATTATTAAAATATAAAATGCTTTCTGGCAGAAGTGACCCTTGGTAAGGTTACTTACCAAAGTTTAACCTCAGTATCTTCATGACTTGGTTTGTTTTTAAAACTTGCTAACTGTCAGAGGTGGGGCCAAGTCATTGTTTTGCAAGTCTCAAGTAAGTCTCAAGTCTTTATCCTCAAGTCTCAAGTCAAGTCTCAAGTAATGTCAGGCAAGTCAGAGTCGAGTCTCAAGTCACTGGTGTAAAAGTCCAAGTAAAGTCACAAGTCTGAAATTTTGAATTTCAAGTCCTTTCGAGTCTTAAAAAAAAAAACGAAAAAAAGCATGTTGCAGTTATGCTAAATGTAAATATTAGACCATGTAATTTTAAATCTGTGTTTTTCTCAACACATGACAAAATAGTGAACTTAGAAAATATACACAAATTGTGAAATTGCACCTCTTTAAAATGCAGCTCAATTAAACCTAGCTCCAAGAATAATTTTCACCGACAGTTCTGAGATAAGCTGCATGTTATTCTTGGATGCGGTTGTAGGACCGGCTTTAAAATCGCATGACAAAAATATCATACATAAATAAATGATATTTTTTTTAAAATATCATTTTTTAAAAAACTGCATCACCAACGTAGCCTGGAAAACATTTGCTAGTTAGATGAAGTCAGCTATCTCATCGTAGCATATTTATATGCATATTTATAATTATACGCTTCTTGGAGTGAGTGCATACACTCATGAAGTTTAGTAACTTCCGGTCACTGCAACAAGCCCAGGTACAGTTTACCGACGGATGGGTACAGGACCTTGAAATGCACCGTGTAGAAAGTAAAGACCATCGTACGTATCATAAGTTTACCAGTCTCACAAATCGTCGTCATAAATACACATTCGTTAACCGTTTATTAATATAACCTTTGAGCTCAACGGTAATTAATTAGCAGTGGAAATAATTTCTGGTAGCATCACAGAAATGTAGCAGTGACAATAATACTGTATGCTGTAATCGCACTGGGCAATTAGTGATACAAAACAACAGTTTTATCCTGTGAATAAAAGTATATGTTTTTGTCAATGTACCATAATAACAGAAGCGAAACGCAATATTGTGTCAGGACAATTCACTATTTATGCACAATAAACACAATAAATAAAGGAGCATAGCGCGACAATTTCTGTTCAGCGCCAGACTTGCTTGTAACCTATATCACCAATTATGTTAAGAAAAATGACGCATTAACTACAACAGCAGACTGACCTTTGTGGAAATGCTTGGAGCAGACTAACCTGTGAGCTGGAGTGTTCTGGGACGTTATAATTGGTCTTTGAATGGCTGCAATCCAGTCGCCTCTTTATTACTTCGGAAACATGGCTCGAACAATTTCTCTTCAACGACGTAATCCGATAACAACCGATCTCTTTACTCGTCGGCTTCCCGTGGCTGTCATGCGACCGGCTATTGCAGTTAATAATACAACAGCTTCTTGACATTTTTGTGTTTCTTTTTTATCGCTGTATAACTGATTTTAATTGAAAGCCTGCGTGCGCTAGTACCGCTTGCCACGAGTTCCCAGAATCCTTTGCGGTTCTACCCGTGAATAACGTTACATTTTCAATCTCTATATAATATGCGTGTTAAATTTTATATTTGGGGTAAAATATCAAGTCTTTTCAAGTAAACCGGTTCAAGTCCAATTCAAGTCCCAAGTCATTGGTGTAAAAGTCCAAGTCAAGTCACAAGTCTTAGAACATTTTTTCAAGTCAAGTCTAAAGTCATAAAATTAATGACTCGAGTCTGACTCGAGTCCAAGTCATGTGACTCGAGTCCACACCTCTGCTAACTGTAGATATGAAATGGTCTTTATATCAAAAACAACATACTGCTTTCCTCTATCTCAGCTTCTTCAATATGCAATAAAATCAGAGTAGGTGGATAGTAGCAACCTAGCATATGTTACAGGTATGGTAGCCTCCGCAGTGGCACCCTGCAGAATACACAACACCAGCGGAAAACACGAAACACCAATAGTTCGATGTGGAGAGTTTAGTGTCAGCCGAGGGGGTAAAAGCTGATTAGGAATTATTTGCATCATGACAAAAATAAATCTGATGTCTGGGTGGAATTTTGGCAGCCTCATGTAGCAGGGTGCAGAAACCATACTGGTCAAACCTGAACAAAAAGAGCATGGGGGCTTATACCATAACAACCTGTGAGCCTGGTTTACCAGCTGCTGTAAAAATGTTGGACATCATGATATTTCTTTAGCTGAAGAAAAACACGGACAGCAACAACAAAAAATAAATACACAAAAGTGGGAGTTTTTTGTGTGTGATCTAATATTTACAAACACAATTATGAAAAAGTTGAGACGCTGTGCAGAATGTTATTCACGATAACACACAGAAAACATCAAATGTCTGAAGAGAGAAAATGCACCATTTTAAGAAAAATATTAGCACATTTTGAATTTGATGCAGCAAAGGTGGAGGAGCGTATTACAACTGATTACGGTAATTGGCAACAGGTCTGTAAAACGATTGGGGTGTATAAAGAAAACTTGGAGAGACGGGCAGAGGTTCACTAATCTGTAGCACACAAATTGTGGAAGAGTTTCAGAATAATTTTCCTCAATTTAAAATTACAAGTCTTTTAATATTTAATAATTTAAACGTTTGGAGAATCTGAAGAAATCTCTGTGCGCAAGGCTGAAAATCAGTATTGGATCCCTCTGATCTTTGGGCCCTCAGGCATGAGTCTGTGATGGAAATCATGCACTGCATGAGCTCAGGTAACCTCCCAGAAATCACTGTCTGTGAACACTGTCTTCACGGTGCTGTCCACAAATGCAGGTTAGAGCTGCAGCTGACCCAAAGCTCATTTAAAAGGGAATGAAGCAAAGTGGGAAACTGTTCTGACGTCAACATGTGAAACATGGGCGCTGCACCCTCTGGACTAAAGAGAGAGGACCCATTGATAATCATCAATCATATCACAACAGTGAGAGATACAATGTGTTTCTCAATTATTTGTCCCTCTCCTGCAGTTACTGCCCTTTTTAACAGTAGACTCTCATCCAATAAATCATTCAGCCTTAACAATTTTGTCACCTCTCAAAAGTTGGATATTTTCTTTGTCACTGAGATCTGGCTCAAACTTGGTGGCTGTTGTGCCCTCTCACCAAGGGAAAAGTTCTTGAATTCCCAGAGGTGCTCGTCAGCTCTTTCAAATTATTGAAGGAAACATCCAACCCAGTTACAACCACAGCACTGAAACAGCATATTGAACATTACTAATGATATCCTTATGAGCTTGGATAATAGTGAACATTCCACTTTAGTCCTGCTCGACGTATCTGCAGCCTTTGATACTGTTGATCATGCTGCTGCTATTAGCAGATTACAAAACTGCTTTGTCATCACTGGTACTGCTCTCAAATGGTTTTCTTCATACTTATCAAACAGACACTTCAGAGTTCATATTAATCTATGAATGTCCTCATTTGCACCGCTCATATGTGGAGTGCCCAAGGGCTCAGTCCTTGGACCAGTTCTGTTTTCTTTAGAAATGTTGCCTCTGGGCCAACTAATCAATGGTTTTAATGGAATCTCCTACCACTGCTATGCAGATGATGCACAGTTATATTTTTTCTGTGAAGCCCAACAGCCTCAACAGCCTCTCCTGCTTCAATAAGTGTTTCTCTGATATTAGTAATCGGATGTATTCTAATTTCCTCTATCTTAATTCTAGTAAAACTGAGGTTCTAGTGCTAAGCCGAGGCAGTTTCTCCAAGGAATTTAGTCAAGCACATCAGCCCCCTCAGCAATAACCTCGAATTATCGGCTAAAAACCTTGGTATCACTTTTGAGCAGCATCTGAATTTTGGAACTCTTATCTCAAAAGGTTACCCAGTCTAGTTTATTTAATATGAGACATACTGCAAAAATCAAATCTTCTCTGTCAGTCAACCATCTTGAACTGCCCCTTACTCTGACTTTAATACCAGAGGTCATTGTGCTTTTGAGGTTGTAATGCCCAAACTGTGGAACAGCCTTACTCAGGCTGGCTGACGCTGTTATTTTTTTTTAAGCCAATGCTGAAAACTCAGTTTTTCAGGTTAGCCTTTCCTTAAACTGTTGCCTTTCGTTTGTTGCCAAAGTTTGAAACCACACATGCAGGTATGTGTTCATGTTGGAGTGAATGTCCATCAGTATGGCTGAATATGTGTGTGATTATGTGTCTGTATGTTTTAACATGTACACTTATGTTCAGTTTGTGGCTTTTTAAAAAACAAACTGTGAAGCATTTTGTAACTCTGTGCTTTGAAAGGTGCTGTATAAATAAAGTTATTATTATTATAAGATCATCATCTTCTATTAAAACATTGTGCTCATTTAAGGCAATTTTATTTTAAAAAGGTAAAACTATAGATATATTTTTCTAAGCTGATATGGCTCATGTGACACTATATAAATATTACATATTGTTTGGTTAATCTCCTCCCTACAGTCATTTTCTTAGAAAGATTAAGAGAAGACACTCCCTTCTATATCGACAAAGAAGCCAACAGGAAGGATGGAGGAAGTATTTACTCTACTTTGTTTTGTTCAAGAACAATGTCATGGTACTCTACATAATTACATAGGGCAGGTAGGCATGATGAATCCATGGCAACATGTACAGTTTGTCGACACCAGGGAACACCTGTAATGATGTGAAAGGGAGCATTTGTGTGTGTGTGTGTGTGTGTGTGCGTTTGAGAGTGTGATTTAAAGAACATTACAAACAGCGTTAGTTTAAGCTTCACTGGAGACATGAAAACAATGAAGTAGCAAGAATGATTCAATTAACTTTTTGTCCAAGCGAGCGCTACTTTAACCACGGGAATGTTAAACTGCAGTGCGGCGAATGCGTTAGCTGCACTGTATTTATTAATTATTAACACATATCTATTCTGATTCATACCAACCACATAAATATGGGCTCAAGAAAGGTGGTCTGCTGCTAATGATAAATTAGCAATACACAATTTCTCTATGACTTGATGGTATTTATATATAGTGATTTTAAGAGCAAGATAAAGAGATTCAGCAAAGTTTTGGTGACCTCAAAGGACTTGAATGAGCTCTGGCAAAACTTTCTCCGCTTGTCTTCATTAACGTGGAACACAGAGGCAGGTTTATCTTGTAAGGGGGCTATATCTGTACTCAACCATTTATCCAGGCCTGCAACGCCATTTTGTACTACATCCATCACATCACCATTAAGAATTGGAATGCCTTTAAGCCTCTTATGCACATTTCCATTTTAGCCACCATGGCTTTTTTGATACCACTGCAACCAGAGGAATCTCTAATTCTGCATAATTTTTCAGCAAAGCTTGGCTAACCTAATTGTGTTCTTAATGTCTGGAGCTGTTCAAGTAAAGACACCGCCAGCTGTGCGAGGTTAAGAATTTATGGTAAGTTATTGTTTTGTGACTGAGTTGTAATGGCACCTGTGCAGGAATTCAAGTCCAATTTAATACCCACTGTTGAAATCGCTTCATTTCTGTTAGCGAGGCCGTGAACAAACCTACATCACTGTTACACTGAATGTGACGGGATGCGGTGGAACAAACGCTAAAAATGTAACCGTTTACAAGCTTAAAGCCTACAATAAAAGTTAATGCAAAAGAGCAGTTCAAAATGAGCACTGAGCTGCAGGATCGATTCACCCAAATTTCACAAATGTGTCTACTGATGTCACCCCATAACAGCGAGGTAAATTGAGTTTAAGATGAAAGATAGAAACCATGTCTTAGTATGTTTTTATGCCAGTGAAGCCCTTTGAACCTTTTACATGTGATATTAGACTAGACAAATCAAATTGAAATGAATTCTATGAACGTCTCATGTTTACAGCAACAGAAAAAAAAGAAAGCTGCAGCATTTCTAGAAATCATGAAGTTGTTACTCAAAAAGGAATCCACAAACCTACATCTCGCATGAAACTCACATGAAACTACTCTTAACTAGGTTTGAGCTGTTTTTTCCTTTCTTCTTTTTGAAGTAATGAAGTTGTGGTTTCAGGACATTGTTGCTGAGTTTTTCAAATGTGTTCTTCTGGCATTTGGCGGTCACCAAGTTTCGCTGAATTCAAGAAAATGCTGAGCTGAACCTGGGAAAGTTTGGGCGTAAACTGCACCTCTAAGTCCATTATTTAGCTGCAGCTTTAAGCACAAAAATAATACTTGTAATAGTAATCTTAAGAGAGTGCATATTATCCCTCTATTCAGCACTTTGGCTGACACTTGATGTCTTTTAAATGTGCTATATAAGTAAAGCTGACTTGACTTGACTTCTTTATATTACTTTTTGAGTAGTGATTTAAAGGTGGATGCTGAGTTTGCTAACCTCAGTTCCTCTGCTAAACCGCTAACAGAAAATGCCCAATTTCCTTCAGTAATGAGATGGTGCCGGGAGCAGTTTGGAGAATCTGACCCAGGCGGCATCTCGGTTCATAAAGAGTGACTAAATCTATAATGTAGTTAATAAGTAGGGAGTAAGGCCACGTAAGGCCTGAAAGGTAATTAATAAAAGTTTAAAATCAATTTGAGGTAGCCAGTGTGGAGACAATTTGTTAAGTCTGACAGCTGATTTTTAAATGAGATGAAGGCCGATAGGGACTTCTGGCTGAAGTTCAAGGAGAGAAGTTCACAGCAGACTTAAAGTGTGATGAGATGAAAGCATGGAAAGCAAGCTTGGTCCTTTTTTAATACTACATAGTGACTTTCACTGGGCTGTTTATACCTGGTAAATGTTTAGCTTGCATACAAAAGAAGGGCCTAGTCTGTGAATCACAGTTTTTGAAGCCTCAACCACAATATGGTTGTTAATTTTAGAAGTTTGGGCTGGCTTTAACCTCTAAACCAAAGGTAAATGCAGACCCATTAAGTAGCGAGTTATAAGGTAGGCCTGCTTATTGTCATGCTGACTGTTACAACCCCCAGCAAAATCCATCCTACGGATCCTACAGATGGTTTTTACCAGCCTTGAGGTACTTCATGTTGCTCAAGTCTGTACACAGACATATATGTAAACTTATCATGTTATAGTTTTTATGTTTATTTTATCACTGTACATAGTGAGATGGCAAAATGAATAGTGATATCGTGTTGGTGTTGTTCCTGCGTTATCATAAAAATGTTAGTTCAGAATCAACATTGCAACTTATTGATCATGTTGTTTTCATGCCACAGTTGGAGGGGAAAAAGGCATTTTCGTTATTAATTTATTTAATGTACCAAATGTATCATCATATGGGGTCTATCGTTAGCCAAATTAAGGTTATTCGTGTCGGTTTGCTTATGATAGTTTTTAATAGCATTAGCTAACTTCTTGGCTAATCTCTTTAACAAGCTCTTCCACAGCCACAGAAGACATAAGTCATTAGATGAGGGTGGGAAGTCCTGATGATGCCAAGCAAACTGATTTTTAATATGTAAAATTTGTGCTAATTCAACGGGCGAAAAATACTTGAAAGGAATCACCCAGAAAATGTCAAAGGAGTCAAGTTTTCTAACTGCACATGGAAGCACTTCTCCATTTTTAAGTGTACGTGGAAGTGTCAGCAGATCATCCATCAATCCACAGACATCTCCATACGCTGTAATGCATCACTTCACTCCTAACAATCACTCATACAGTAAACCTCTAATCCAGCTCGTGCTCTCCAGTTGCCTTTGACAGCAGCTTAGCCACCCTGCCATCCAGCGTAACACAGCGGGTGTGGAAAAGCCCTCAGGGGGGAGATATCCTACGCCACCCCCTCGCCCCCTCCACCTCCTTCCCTGTTGCCCCCGGTGACAGTGACAGAAGTCTGTAATTGCCACCTCATCAGACGGCTTCATTAAGACGAGCATTGTCTGCGCAGCTGAACGGCGGTGGATGGGGAAGAGAGGAAACTGAGCTGAGGAGAGGAGAGAGCCCACAATGCAATTACTGCATCGCAGTGACAGGTGGGGCCTCCAATCCTCTGCGTCTGTGGGGCCCTGATGCATGTTGGGGAGCCGCGGCAGGCACACATCATTTTTCACCCCCCCGTCATTAGTTGGTAATGATTGGATTATTTTGCAGATGAATCGCTGTACATGTCTTGCTCACAAACATTTCCTCGCCATATTAATCAAAACCATCAAGGCAGTGTAGTCAGAGCGAATTAAAAAAACAACATGTCTACATTAAAAATTACCGTAATCCTTCATCAGCGAGCTTTTAACCCTCTGATTTGAGGTGTGTTGTGGTGTGTGCCATCTATAATGAATGCCTTTGACATCATGACAGTTTTTTATGAATTGTAAAACTCACAATGTTGACAATGTTTGAGGCTGATGACACTTGAAGAGTAGAAGGAGTAATACAACCATAATTTTGGTGTCTTTTTCCAGCCATATATCTCTGATATCTGTTCATTTTAAATTACACTGCCCAGCTTACATCCATTGCCAGTTATGTAAGGCTTGATTCACAGTAATTCATAGCTCTATACCATAGCCTACACTGTAGGCTAATGTGTACCTACCTTCCTTCCTGGTAGTAATATACTCTGTAACCACAGTATTGATAAAAACAAGAACAATACCTCAGAGAAACAAAGTGTAACTGGCTACAATTGTATTTAATTTGCTCACTTTGCTAATAAATAGCAGACTTCCTCCCAGCTCAGACAGTGGATGTATAGATCATTTCTCCTTCTTGTGTTTCAGTAAAAGTAACTGTTTATAAAGATCTTTTAGCAACAAGTCCACGTGATCAGCTTAGTTTCAGTCATAATGTGGGCACACAAGCCCACAATGAGGTCTTCCATTGCATCAGTCTCTATAGTTTACTGAGATTCAATGTAAGCTTGTAAGTTAAGTTTAAGACCAACATGTGTCCAACTCTGATAACAAATGAGATATTGCATCATCATAAACATACTTTATAATGATTGGCTGTTGTTTTAAGATCTTAGTTCTTGGTCACCTTTTTTAGTCTGCAAATGTATCTGCACTTGTAAACTGTGGCTCCTTAATTGTGAGCTAGAATTAGCTTGCCTAGTTTAACCAGTGTTTTCACTCATAAACTTTTTGTTTCTTTTTATATTTGAAACGTTATTTTCTTAACTGCAATTGAATAAACAGAGAGAGAAAAAAGTGAATTTGCTGTAGGTTTATGTGCTTTTTTGTCTTTTGTTTGTACAGGTAACTAAGTACAAGTGACCAAGATTCTGGAGAAATAGGCCTTTTAACTCTTTTGATGATAGTAATGAGCTCTCAAAAATTTCTCAAAGTTAAGTCTCAAAGTAAAGGTATGGAGCCTTCTTGACTCTCGGAGAACACATTCCCACCATGTGAACTTCAGGGGATAATTACTATTTCATTTATAATTCTTAAAACCATTTCTGCCTGGATGTAGTCAAAAATGGATCATTTATAATATTCTGAAGTTTTGTGAATATCACTGATGTTTTGTGTAGTGAATGTCCAATGAGAAAACATCTACCTCGAATAATATTTTAGCAAAAATGCAAAGAGCTTGTGGTAGTAACACCACAAACAAACCTTAGGTGGTTTACAATAAACAGTAAAAAAGTTTTTTACTCTTACAAGAACTTTTGCACAACCCAGACCTTTCAACAAAGGAGTAGAATGTTTTAATATGATTTCTATGAATGACCCTTGAAAACTTTTTAGGTACATTTCATTAAAAAAGAAGAACGCCTTGTTGTTTCGACTATGAGATGAGGTAATGTGTGAAGGCAGCAGTCTGATTCTCTCCTGCTCAGTCCACCCCCGGCGAGACACATTCTTTTCATCCATCGAAATTCCACATGATTGAAATTGCCCTCGGTGGAAACATATCATAGCCATCCACAGCTCTTGGATGGCTCCCATTGGGCGGTTCAGCCCATGCCAAGCATCTGGGTTGGCCGAGAGCCTCCAGGGAGGCCGGGGCTTATGTCTCCATGGGCCAGTAAGCCTAGAGGCCCCGTAGCCCTGGGAAACGTAGCAAATCATGGGTGCACCTTGGCAATGCTACCCCCCCCCTCCCCCCCCCCATCTTTCCCCTTAGCCTTAGGACTGTCAAAGCTAAAAGAAGGCTAATGGTGGCCAACTGTGCAGCGAGAGGGTCTGGGGTGTTGGGAAGTATGTCTGTAGGTTCATCTGGATTGGCGTCGATAAGGATGTGCGCTCTTCGTCCTCTGCCTATCACTACCCTGCACAGGGTGTGATGCGTTTATGTTTTTGTGCGTTAGACAGTGTATGTGTGTTTGTGTGTGTGCAGTAGTGGCACAATGATGAGGGACTGGCAGACCATCTCCTGAATGCCAGCAGTGACTGATGCCACACCAGACATTCCTTTCAGAAGAAACAGCAGTGCGGTCAGCACCATGCCAGCTTCCAGGGGCCCTCAGGACAGCCCCTCCTCTCGTCTCTCCTCTTCTTTAAGCAAAGACCATGGCAGTGATGGCATGAACTTCCAACGAATGTGTGGAACCGTGCAAAAGGGAAAACAAACTAAAAAGATGTGCTTGGTTTCAACTTCCCTTTTTTTGTTGTTGTTGTGCTGCAGTTTTACTTTGATTCACTTTTAATCAAACACATTTTACTGCATGCGGACCAAAGATTAAAAAAAATGTTTGATAAAAAAAAAAAAAACTACAATTAAAAAAAGTGTCCGCTCTTAGAAATTCAGGAATCTTATTGCATCCGTTTGCCAGATTCAGCATTTGTGAACTTTAGTTTTTGACAAAACTAATCAGGACACTCCAACTTTCCAGATATTTGTGGTGTAACTTAAAACATGTGCATTTGCTGGCTTCTTGTTTTAACTGTACTAGTAGAAACCCACCCTTTACAGGGTGGAGTAAGAAGTAGGTTGGGCCACAGGTGTAGCAGCAAAACTGGACATTTTATCCAGGTTTTTATGGTTGGTGCCAATTATCAGACTAACAATATATCTGGATGCAGTTGATTTTATTACTGATTAAAATTCTTTATTAACATGTTACAGAAGACTCATTAGTAGGCATATGTCTTTGAACAGTGCAGCCATGCAGTTGGCAAAGTTTTTTAGGATTTGCTGATAACTTTTCCACTTTCTCCATCTAATACGGTCACTTCTAGGTCACAATTTATTGCTTAGGTTTTCCCAGGCCAAGGGGTAATATCATGGTGGCTACACCCATTTTTTTTTTATACAGTCCAAGTTATAATCACATGAAAAGCTATTAAATCCACTGCGACCTTTCTGCCTCTCACAGATAATGCATTTTGCATTGGCATTGAGTTGGACATTGCATGTGAAGTTTAATGTGCAGATTCCTTCTAATGTGTGTTATAAGACATCTCGGTGGGACTGATTGAGTCCAAAGACAAAGTCATTAAAATGCTGAATGAATATATTTAGAGATGATTGCAGTTAACAGTGTTAAAATTGTTGGGTGCAAACTCCTTACAAGCCATACAAAGTTTGAGATCAACTGTAATCACTGAGCTGGTTTTTGGATTTTTTTTTTTTTTAAATGAATGAGTCTAATGATTACAACATTTGAGTTTTTGGGGAAATCCATTTTTATATGAGTGGTTTCTATGGGTTGTGGGTTTCAGTTATTTGTAGCTTCACCCTCGGCTATAAAATTTCTCTGATTACAGTCAATCAACAACCCACATCATTCAGGGGTGTTGAGCTAAATATCTGAGATATTTTAAAAACTACAATGTTAAACAAATGTTGAAAAATAAATGCTTTTAAAAAAATATTTTGGAGGTAAATTTTTTCATCTTTTCTTTTCCGAAAAGTAAAATTTAAGCATTAAAGCTAAACTCAAACCCACACAGCAGAAGATATCGTGAGCCACGGCTGAGCACTCCTGTCATACGAGTCGCTCCGTCACGTACCACAGATTATTACAGAGGTTAAGGGGGTATTCAATCGCCAGAGCCCCTCATGCTCCACCAGGGCTTAAGTGATGACACAGAATGATTATAGCACAGTTAAATACCTGGTCTAATGAGCCAATTAGCCCTATTGACATCCGTGGCTGTCTCAGAGGTGGAGCGAGCGCCATGTACATGCTCCTTAATCAGAACCGATAACACCATTTAGCCTTCAGACGCTAATCCTGACTCGCAGGCTCTCTCTGGAATCCACTGTGATTTCTCTATACTCACGCTGAGAAACTTCACGCCTGATTCATTTTCAATTCCAATCTTCCTGCACAGTTGTGACTTCGCTGTGGTTTTACAACCATTATGACTACTCAGTTTAGTTATGATTTTTTTTATTACTTGCTCAATAACTTCTAAAATAATTTGCGCAGAGAAGATCTTTTTGCACTCTTTCGGTCCAGAGGTGTTCACGTGGACATAAAAATATATTTTCTTTTAATGAATATGTTTTTAAGATGTAAAAGCAGGCAGTGGAAAACCTTTATTCTCTGATTTCCGTTTGATGTACAAAAAATGAAACTGAGAAACAGAAAAAAAATGCACTTCAGGTAAATTTGGGGCATTTCATTAAAACGTGTGCCACAACAAAGACTCTGAAAGACAAACTTTTAGCCACGGGCACTTGTTGAGTCATAATGGAGTGAATGTTTTGATATTATTCATGTTACTGTAAAAATTATGTGTCCTCAGCCTTTCAGCACCGTGAGAATATGTCATATGAAACTTTCTTTCTTCTCTCAGTGTCGCAGTTTGTTTCTCAGGTTTATTTAAAAAACTGAAAAGAAAATCAGTTTGTCCACAGGCAGGAAAAAAAATCCTACTCCAGGGTCTCTTACAAAGCACTGAAATGTCATATTCGAGGAAACGTGCTGGTTTTATATCGAGCGCAGACAGGATGCAAAGACTTCAGTTTGACATGGAAGAAACAGAGCACCTTCTTCTGTGTCTTTGTGGTTGGAGTGAAGCGAGGAAAGAACGACTGAGGTGACAGTCTGCCGCTTGTCTGCTCATCCTCACTTCTGGGTAACAAACATCAAGGTCAGTTGCAAAAACACACATAAACACCAGACACGGGCAGATAAGCACACTTACAGACACACGTGACCAAAACAGAATTTAGGGCATTTTCCATCTGCTACATGTGTTGCACACAGTCCCTCCAACCTCCAAAGGAAGCAGTTGTGTACATACGTTCAAAAAATGCACACGCATGCAAGGAGTCAACAAATCTTACTACAGTGCAGTTACACACCTACATGAACTTTACACATCACCAGACATACAGTGCATGGGCACCCGCTATGCCCACAACAGAAACAACCTTTAAATCATCCTACACTTTCTCTCAGTATCGCTTTGTTTTCACAGTTGTGTCGCTCAAACACGTTCATACACACACACACACACACACACACACACACACACACACACACACACACACACACACACACACACACACACACACACACACTTGTACTTCTTGAATTCTGAGGTCTAAGATTGAAATAATATATTACTTATACCACAACCCCCCCCCCCCCCAAAACCCCCATCACTCCCCCAAATATAGATCTGCATATTCCAACATTGTGCACTGTTTCAAAAAACAGCTTAACCCCCCAAAAGAGCCCTGCAAACTAAAACTGCTTCTGCTCCCTTTCTTAAATATTTGCACGTTCAAATTGCTTCCCGACTTTCCAAAAATGGCTTCACTTTTGAAAAGTGCTACAAAAATACCTTCACTTTTTTTTGTTTTAAACATCCCCGTCACATTGCGCAGAACCTATTATCACTCTTCCAAAATGTATCTGAATCAAAATATTCTAATTTTGCAAATATTTTTCACAAAGATAAGCACAAAAAGTCCTTTGGTGGCCTTGCTCAGAACCATCTGAAACAATTTGAGCTGAGAAGATTTCAAGTTGTTTTAATAAGTTTTTAAGGTGTAAAAGAGACATAGTGAAAAGCTCTGATGTCCTGGCATCACAAAGCTATGCACAAGATATCTTTTGGCATCACAGCCTTGGTGAATATTAGCAGCCAAGAAATAATCGCCCTGTTTTAAAGAGGTTGAAGGGACGGCACTATGGTTCATGCCATGTTTAAGGCCTTGTTTCTTCTTATTTTCTCCTGCTGATTTGTATCATTTGAGTTTGTTTTTTACTTGCATGCTAGTTTAGGACAGCTGGATAGGCTCCAGCGCCCCCCGCGACCCTGAAAAGGATAAGCGGAAGCGAATGGATGGATGCTAGTTTAGCTTTAGACACCAAAACTTTTGTATTCTACTATAGTGGAGTAGTTGCTTAAAGACTGCTTTAATCTATATGATAATTTGGGTTAACCCTACACGCTGAAAAATGATGCTTACCCATTGTGTTTAAATCTGGGACTTTAACTTATTTTCCATTGTGGACCACATACAGCTCATTTTGATTTCATTTTAGTTTCCTTTCCACCAGTATATAGAAGTCTAACCACAAATGTAATCCCTTCGATATAATATAAAAAAAAGAAGTGCTTTAACAGTAGGTCTCAGTTTTTCAACATCATAAAGAAATGCTCTTGTAGTAAATGAAAGTTGGAGTCTTTATTGGTCTGATTCTGGTCTCTGGGCCTTATGTTTGACACCCCTGGTTTAAATGAAGTGCTAAAGGGTTAGACAAGTTGGGAATGTGACAGGCATGTCACTATTGCCACAACTGTCACTTCTGTTAAAGGAAACCTTGTTCGTGCCTTTAACAAAACAACAGTATTTGACATGCTCATGTCTTCCTGTAGTTTACAAAAAACGCCCACAAGTATCCTTCATTGCATAAATGGCTCTGAAAAGTCTATGACTCAATTTGGACCTCAGAAAGACAAGAGCACATGCACGCACCAGTTTGAACAGAGGTGTTATCATCTAAAATCATGTTTCATCATGTTCATGAGTCTCTCTGGTCCCGATCCGTTTGTCAGTAAATCTGGTGTCCAGATGGTGAAGGAGGGAAACATCATACTGTCGTCCCTAAAGAAGCGATATACAGAGCCGCATAGCTGGCGTGAATCTCTTTTCCACCAGTACCTCTGTGGACCCGCAGAAGTGTCTATCGGGCCACGTCTGCCTGCTTATCCAAGTGGCCACAGGGGAGGGCTAATTAGCAGTTCCCATGGAGAGACACTGTGGCCCTAATAAGAGACGGAGGGAGAAGGAGAATCAATTAAACCTGCGCTGACCCCTGGAAACATCATGGGAGAATCCGTCTCCACACAACCTTTAAAATGAGACAGCAATATGATGGCGGGAATTTAAGCCTCTTGCAGATGAATTTGACCACTCTGGCCTATTTGTGGAGGACAGGCAGTGCAATGAAATGAACACGAGAAAACGGCTTGTATGTGAAAGAAGGCCTGATCCTTATCCCATCTCCAACCTCAGTTTCCTTCTAAGACCTCGATGATATTCTGCTGTGGACATGGACAGCTGGAGATCACCTGTAATACTTCTATGAAGTCTGCTTCATAGAAGTATAACAGGACTCCACATGCACCCCAGTGGACATAGCCCACCTGGGGCTCATGTGTAGTTGGTGCAGTGTAATGTACGTTCATTGAAGAGATGTCCTTAGGATCACGATATTCAAGCAGAACCTGCACTGATTCTCGCACATCTTCTGAACACAAAATGTATGCTAACTGGACTTGAACAGACTCCCAAACCCAGCCTATTTCTAACAGGTTAGACAGGCTACCAGTAAATGTAGAATCATGCTAACCTAACATAACAAAAAGAAATAAATCTTACATATTTGACCTAGGTCATTAAGTGAAATAGGTATGTAAGCATTCAGGACAGCTGACAGTATAAATAGGGATAAAGCGACTCACTATTTAGCAGTTAGCAGTTGCTGCCATGCTAGCTTTGACTTACGAAGCTAGCTATCAGCCTGTGGCACTTTTTCCTGTGTCATTTTTGAGAGCTGTCCAGTGACAAATTTGTTGCCACTCCTCACATTAGCACGAGTTGCATTTAAACAAACACTTAAAACAGATGCTGTTGCCAAAGTCCAAACCACAAATACATTTGTAAGTGTTAATTTGACTTGAGACAAATGCATTTTCAGTTTGCCAGATCCCAACTGCTTGTTAAAGCAGTCAAACATGCTGCCTTACTTTCGTTTAAAAGAATGTTGTATCTGTATGAGTTGGTGGTGCTACATGGTTAACGTGCAACAACCTTTCACATATAGCCAGGAGTTAAAGTGACACCTTCAGTTAGTGAGCAATTAAATCTAATAGGCAGGTTAGTGCATATTACTGTTGAGTTCATTTTAATCCACCTGTTGTTGCTTCCAGTGGCAACATGGAGACACTTGCTCAGTAATCAGAAAATGATGACATCCCAAAACCTGGTTACATGGTTACATGTCAGCACTGGTTACATGTCAGCACATCTTTTTTTTTCTTCCTTCTCATCTTAGTGATGCGTTAAAGGTCCTAGTGCAACAGAAGATTTTTCAGTTTTTCAAAAAGCTCAGCAAAATATCACCAAAGAAAGAAATGTTTGCAAAGCTTGTCACACAGTGTGTTGGTAGCTATGGCTGCTGTATTTTCCAGATGTAAGAAATACAAAACAGGACTGGAGAGGAAGATGGGTGATTGTTTTTAAAGGTATGGACTATTCAAGTAAAATTTTATAAGCTGGAACTGATACTGTAAATGAGGCAAAGCATGAATCTTTTTTTTTTTTGGAAGTGACTTCCAAAAAAAAAAAAAAAAAAAAAAAAAAAAAGCATGAATCATTTGCTTATATCTTGTTGTTTTCAGTTGTATACAAAATCTACTTCAATGCAGGTTTTTACACAACTTATTTCAGAATCATTTTAATTCCCACGCTGAATTGTTACACCCGATCTTTGGGTTCACTCACACATAATTGCTTGACACCAACAGCTTCACTTTTAGGAATTTGGTTTGTTCAAAATTTGAAACTGTCAGCTAAATCAATGGTGCATACACACTGGTACCAATACTGCGATACTAACCAGTCTGATACTGGAAACAATTTAACAAATTCTCAATATACAAACATAAAGCTGTTTCTACATTTCATTTATGCCCTTAAATTTCTGAAAGTGTCCTCAAATATTTAAAAATGTTTGCATTTTCTAAGTGTTACTGCTTATAAATGTGCTTTTACATTTCAAAAACGTTTCTTTCAAAGTATGTCTAGATACGGTCAAAAATACCTTCACTTGTGACATTTTATGCAAAAATGCACAAAATGCCACAAAATTAATTCCTATTTAAACTTTAAAGAACAGATTTTGTTGTTTGACTTGGATGCGCTCTAATGCAGAGGTCCGGTACCAGACCGTGAGTCGTTTGGTACCGGGCTGCGAGAGTTGAGGCTCGAGTGTGAAATTTATAGTTTTCAGGGTTTTTATCGTTATTTTTTATTGTTAATTTGGGTTCCCAGGGTCTTCTCCTTTGTATTATGAATAAATCATCTTTTTTTTCTACCGGTACTGTTTTTTCTTTTTCTATTTATCTGCAACACCTATGTTAAACATAATCCGGTCTGTGGCGCAAAAAAGGTTGGGGACCGCTGATCTAATGGTTATATTAACATATATCACTGATAGCAACAGTGATGTTGTTATCAGTGGTGTGGTGTTTGCTGAAAAACAGAAACTTGTGGGATCAATATGCAATGCATTGTGGGTAGCTTCCTCTCATTTATGTTTTGGGAGTTGAGAAACAAAGATCTAGAGCGAAGCAGCAGAGGCACCTCAGGAGGGAGGACAGGATAATGAAAAGTTTGATTATCTGAGTTGCACTCTGTTTTCAGCAGTAATTCATACCAGAAATTAAATTCTGCATAGAGTTCTCTTAATTTGACTTTAATTAAACAATACTCTATAAATGGTACTTTCAATGACCAAATGTTCCCATGTAGCCCGGTGGAGGTCCCCAGGCATTAAGACTGCTGTAGTTGGTCTCATGGGGGTGGACTTGAGTCTGATTTGCAAGAATGACAGCTGATGACTTCAAAAAGTTAATTAACTTTTCAATTAAGTCTGCATCTGACATCAAGTTTTGTTTGCTATAGAACAGCTAGACTGCTGTTCAGGGAGAAACAGGCTTGTGTAATGTAATAGATTGATGCACTTCAGTGTTTGAGCGATCGAATAATGGTTTGTAATGTGAGCACGTGAAGAGATTGTACTCTGGATTTGTTTTAATTTTGTCGTTAGATTGGTGCTATCGTTGTGCTTGAGGAAGTTTTAAATGGTGTGAGCTCAAATATCATGCAGTTCAATTTGACTCCATGAATATTTGTGTTGAAGTGAATTATTCTTGATGCAGTTATGTTGTTCGTGATCTATTATCCATTTTTCCTGTGTTATCCAGGGCACGAAAATATTAGCAACATGCTTGAAATTCTGTAAATAATCTTTTAAAACATTTTATTACTATGATTATATTATTAAAATTATGACTATTCAAAAAAAGTTGTTCAACAAAAATATATTAAAGAAGTTTTTTGTTAGTCCCCTCGTGTCCCAGTTTGGGTTCAAGGGGGCAAATTGACCTCTTTACTTACTTAGTTAGTTTAAGATTAGGCTTAAAACCTGCTCTGGGCTCCATCCCATATTGTGATACAGAGCTATTTAAATGAAATTGTATTGAAAATCCTTTGCAGTCGATGACTGCCTGAAGTCTAGAGCCCATGGACATGTGTTTCCTCCTTTGAGATGCTCTGCCAGCTCTTTACTGCAGCTGCTGCTTGTTTTGTGTCTCTCTGCCTTCAGCTTTGTCTTCAGTAACTGAAAAGCATGTTCTATTGGGTTGACATCAGGTGACTGACTTTGCCATTGAAGCATTTCCTATTTCTTTGCCTTGCGAAACTCTTGGATTGCTTTCCGTCATGGTGGATGGCACCTAGGGATGGGTATCGTTTAGGTTTTATCCGATACTAGTACCAAACCGGTACTTTTGAAATGGTGTCGGTGCTTAAACGGTGCTCGAGCCAGTGCTTAAAGAATGAAGAACACAAACTTTGTCCAAAAACCTCTCATGTTCAGCTGGTTTTTTTGTAAAATGATAACAATATTAGCCTTTTCTGCAGCTATAGGGGATTTATGGTATCACTCTTGGCTGGAAGCAGTGCTTAAACAATGGGGGAAAAAAACACAAACTTTGTCCAAAAACCTCTCATGTTTAGCTGTTTCCCTCTTTTTCTTTGGTCATTTTAGCCTTTTTGGTCAGGGTGAAGGGAGTATCTGCCATCAAACAAGAAGACAGCCGCATGTAACTACGACGGTGTTTGCTAGTTCACCTTACATGCATTAATTTAATAACGTGGTGAGCCTACTCAACGTAAATTATACATGAACAACATTAAGCTACTGACCCAGAGAAGAACGGCTGCTGCTGCTGCCATCATCCATCATCATTTCTGCTACACTGGCAGGGCTAGGGGCCAGGACTCTACTCTTCGGGTTTTTGGGGGATGTTGCTAACTCCGGGTCTGATAACAGGCACCACACCTGCAGTAGATGTGCTCGATGTGAGGTCTCGCAGCAAGCTATCAAATACGGTGCATTTCTCGGCTTTTAAAAAAACGCTATGCGTCGCCAGGTGTTTCATCAGATTCGAGGAGTTACTTCCTTTGCACAGCATCACCTTAAAGCACTTGTTGCAGGCTGCTGAGTTTACATCTTTTGCTGTGAAGTACAGCCAGACTTTTGACCGCTTCGCCTTGGGCGTTTTTAATCTGTAGCTCTGCTCTAAAAGAACGTACGTACCTGGGCCCGCCTACTATCCTCGGAAAGGTAAAATGATTGGCTAGAATCCAAAGTGTATGACATCTCAGGAAAAAAAGCACTGAAATAAAGCACCGAAATGTGCGCTGCTTTTCGGTCTGGTTACTACCGCTTATGTCAGAACCGGTGCCGGATACCGGTACCCATCCCTAATGGCAGCCACACATGCTGA
This sequence comes from Rhamphochromis sp. 'chilingali', assembly GCF_963969265.1. Taxonomy (NCBI): domain Eukaryota; kingdom Metazoa; phylum Chordata; class Actinopteri; order Cichliformes; family Cichlidae; genus Rhamphochromis; species Rhamphochromis sp. 'chilingali'. The sequence continues at coordinate 34,593,274 of NC_137938.1, read as the reverse complement.
AGCCATAATACTGCCTCCAACATGTTTGACAGATAATGTGTGCTTCGAATCATGAGCTGTTTCGCTGCTTCTCCATCCTTTTCTCTCCCTGTCATTTTGGTGCACGTTCATCTTGGTTTCATCTGTCCAAATATTTCTTTTTTCAGAACTGTGCAGGCTCTTATGCGCAGTTCTGAATCTGGCCTTCTTGTTGTTAAGTGAAACCAGCGGTTTACACCTTGTTGTTTCCATTCACAAAGGCGGCTGTTGATTTTAGACCTTGACGATGATACGCCTACCCCCTCGAAAGCGTTAAAGACTCGGTTAAATGTTGTGAAGCTGTTTTTCTTTGCCATGGAAATAATTCTGTCATCGTGCACTTTTGTTGTCTTCTGTGGTTTTTCAGACCCTTTGGGTGTTGCTGAGCTGGCCATTGCATCCATTCTTTTCATTGCTGATTTGTTGATTTTGCCACTCCTACAGTGTTTACTTTCTCTCTGACCTGATAGGCCCTCATTTCCACTGACATCTCTTTGAGCCGTGTATTTAACACTACAGTGGAAAATATAAGTTAAACACATTAAGTGAACAGGCCTCAACTTGTCCAAATAATTTTGAGGATCTGAAAGTGTCTTTGTTCACATTATTGCCACTTAATATCCACACAGAAAAGCAGGTTTTCAAGGAGAATTAAAAGACTACAGCACATATTAATATGAGAATAAGTGATTATCGTATCCTTCTTGATATTAGATCAAATATGCTTCACCATTTGCTTACAGCCACTCTCTCTTTGAATACAGTATTTTCAATCAGTGCACGATTCCTCAATTTTCAGCTAATATTAAGGAGTGCGCCAGGCTCTAATTGAAGTGGCTGTGTGCGCTGATGTGAGGACAATGTGCTAACGGAGAGCTACTCATTAGCCAGACAGTGCCTTACACCTGGGGTTCATTCAGAGCACAGGTCAGAGGGCACGGGAATTTGTACGATAATTATTGACAAGCAGATGTTATAAAATCATTTATGGTAATGCAGTCATAATAAATGGGCTGTGTGCAGCCGGGCAGATGAGTGTCGGAGGACAAAGTTTATGCAAGATGGAGAGAAAGGAGGGAAATTGACTCTAGTAAGCTTTTGTGGATGATGAAGAAAATCTATGTCGTAACGAGCACTTGCTTGCATCTCACGGCACACACACACACATACAAATCATCTGTACACTCAAGGATTTGACTGGTGAAGAATGGGGATAAAGCTATTTTAAGGTGTTTTATTGTGTGTAAATTTAGCAAAATAAAATTGTAAAATTTGAATCTTTCACTGGAGGCACATTTGAGTGTTATGTTGCTAAAATAGCATTTTCCGTATGGTTGCAGGCCGAGAGTCACACTTAAAATGTGCGCTTAGGTGTTTGCTACATGTCTAGTTGCTCTTGATCACAATGCCTCCATTTAATTATAAAAATAACCCCTATCCTTGGTGCAAGGAGGCTCCTCACAAATAAAATATTAGGAACTAAAAGGGGGGAGAAAGCTAGGTGTCTTTACATATATTGTCATTTGCTATAAGACACCCTATCTGTCTCTCGAAATGTGTCAGGAATTACCACCAATTCCAAAAACATGCATTAGCCCCCACCTTAGGTGCAATAGTTCTTTTTACAGCGGGCAAATATCGCAGCGAAACATGGCTGTGCGAGGCAGCTAACCTGGCAGCTGGCGGAGAATAACCCAGCACAGGAAGAAAGCAACCATGTTATCATGCACACACATGTGGCCTGGGTAAAGATTAAGCCGTATTCATCCCTGGCTGCTTCGCTCTCTCCTGCCTCAGTCCATCACAAGATATGGCAACCGTTCAGCCAGGAAGCCAGGAGAGGTGCCATGGATTTCACGGCGTTCCCAAATCAGGCCGTCTGGAGACTCGGGCGAGGTGCTCTGCCGCTCTGCAACTCGCCTTGGCTTTCCCACAGATCATAAGCTCTGTACTGATGCTGGGGGTTTGGAATTTTTCTGGATGGGAGTGTCTGCTAACAGAGGCTCCCATCCACCCACCCAAACACACACGCATACACACACATTGACTAAATACAATCCCCTGTTGTGTGCATGGAATTGGGAATCATCTGCTGATTCATGCTTTCTGAGGACTATTGTTTGACAGCGTGTTAATATTTTCTGGGAATTTCTTTTTAGGGGAGTGGATTTACGTGAATGAAAGAAAGAGTGTAAGAAAGGAAAATGATTATTTAGCATGGAGAAGTGAGGGATCATTGCATGTCCCTGCTGACATGTACATTATCACTGAATGGGACTGAGGGCTCAGAGTGCTGTTGGCCTTGACTTGGGAGAGAGGCTTACACCCTGAGATCTACTTAGAGGCCTCTTGCGGTTAAGCCCCTAATAATTCCTGCAGTTCCCTTAAAAAAAGAAGAAGAAACACAAAGGGGAAACAAAGTGATGAATGCAAGCTGTAGCTTAATATATCAGGAGGTGTTCTCAATGAGCTGGAAGCTTTGAGTAAGAGGAAAGGCCATTAACATGGGTCAACAAAAGCAAAGATTAAAAAGATATTAAGCAGCACTTTGATGCACTTGAAGCAAGTGCTGAAAATGATAGAAAGCAACTCTGCATAAGCAAAAAAGTGTCATAATCTACAAAGGCTGAGAGTAAATCTTCTTTTCATAATCAATCTGTCTCGAACTGTAGCAGCAGTCAGTTGTGTCTAACTCACACACACTTGCTTTGTTTGGCCAAGAGTCCACAACCCTAAATATCCGGTTAAATTTCATTCATAAGGGAAAAAAGTTTTGAACCTACTCAAAAATTTGTGTTAAAATCTTAGTTTATTTGTGTATATTCTGTGCTATGTTTGAGCGTGCTTTAGCAGCCTAAAGGCAATCACAGGAAATCTACCCCAAATTTCTCAAAACATTATACAAACAATTACTTTACAGGTGTTTGCAGGAGAGTATAGTGGGGAAATGTCCCTAACAACATCCAGCACCTTTGTATTTTCCATCCCTAGCAATAATGATAATACAATTACAATATTGTCCACTCTTAATTCAAATCAGTGATATAGCTTCTTTAGTATTAATATTATTATTTGGCCATTTTGCCTTTATTAGACAGAATAAGGGAGACAGGAAACGTGAGATCAAAAAGCAGACATGCTGGCCAAGAAGTGAGGCGCACAATCAGTGCTGGTGACATTTGTGTGCCTGCTTTACCCAAGTTAATGTAGGTTAGTAAAAACTACCGGGTATGATAACTGACACAGCTAACCTCTATAACAACAGAGCCACTTTGTACATTTACTGTGAATTGTGAAGCATATGTAACAATGTAGTGTTGAAACTGTATGTTATTTAATGAATTTCAGAGTATTCTATAAATGGAATGTACATTAAATTTGTGTGTGTGTGTGTGTGTGTGTGTGTGTGTGTGTGTGTGTGTGTGTGTGTGTGTGTGTGTGTGTGTGTGTGTGTGTGTGTGTGTGCAATACTTTCCAGTAAAACAGGTAGCTCATTATGCAACTGTTTTACTGGTCCAGTGCACTTGAGATAGACTAAAATGAGTCTGACACCCCGGCTCTGCAGTCATAATCTCAGAACTTCCCACTCATCTGGAATAAGCCACGACAATAACTGTTCACCAGATTTAATCAGTATTGGTGATTAACTTGTAGTTATTCTGGAAAGGTTTACTCGGAAATCTAAAGTCAGAAACAGGATGTGTTTGAAAAGTAGGCAGCAGAATTTACACATTATTTTATATTTTGCTTTCAAACTAATATATTCCGTTAAAGTTTAAATGATTTGCATGGGTTGTATTTAACTCCTTCCAAAATCCTTTTTACACTGAATAAGAAGATTTGGCAAAACATCATCAAACACTTGCTCATTTTCTGTTGATCAATTAATGCATTAACTGGCTAATTTGAGCCGGAAATTGGCAAAACAAAGAGCTCTGCAGAGCTGCAGCTAATGAAATAAAATTTGAAAATCACAGATAAAAATATTTATGAAAAGTAATGTGTGTGTGTGTGTGTTTTTTTTAAATAAAGTCATCCATAAATCAAACACTATGTATGAGTAACAAGAACCAAGTGATAAAATTGGTGTAAAAGTCTCAGAAATTTTGCTAATTTGCACCAGCTGTTAGGTGGTAAAATCAATCTTTTAAGGCACACCCCTCATTTAGGGTGTTTGCCACAAAAAAAAGTCAAGAATCAAAACAAAAATGAAGACTTGTTCGCACAGTAATCACGGGTTGCTAATGCAAAAGAAAAAAAAAGTCATTTATTGCTCTGAATTCATGCCGTGAACTTCAGTAATAAAGTCTCATTTTGCGCTCTGAAACTTTTTAATGGAAGCGCATGGAAACAAAAGGCACTCTGCATCGCCTTGAGAGAGCTCTGAAGTGAAGCCAGGTAATGACAACGGGTTATCCAGGCATAAACAATTAGCTTACCCATCTGAATATTCAAGGTGATGCCCGAGCCATTTGTGTTGTACTTCCTACATCTTCGCTTCAGCACACACAGATGATGGGGGGAGGGGGCACAGCGCTGCAGTAGTGGATCCAAAGTGGTTTCCCTGTGTCAGTAATTTTTTATTTTCCAAAAAGCCACTGGTGCAGTGTATTAGTCATAATTTATGTTTATCATCCCTTGTACCCCGACTGACTTCAACAAACCGTTTAACGCTCCAAGCATATGTGCATATGGCTGCTTTAATAGTTATTCTGCATGGAGGAGCACTTTAAAGACTCTAAATCACTTCTTTGGACAAACACTAATGAATTATGTCACCACAAGTGCAATTGAAAAGTGCAGTGCGAACCAGTGGTAATTATTGGGACTCTTGGAGATTTTAATTATCAGCAGGAAGCTCCTTCAAAGTGTAACTAACAGGATTCAGAAGGAGGGAGATGATGGGACAAATCACTCCGAAGCACTTTGGTTACAAAAAAAGAGGACGGACGAGACAAGTGGGTCCCAAAAAAATTTGATTTTTTTTTTTAAAGTTTAAATTAAAAAAAAAAACCAACTTGCTGATTCTTCTGTAATTTAAATAAAATCATGCAGCCTTTTATAAATTAACTGCCAAATGTTTTTTATTTAGTTTATTCATGAATGTGTTTGAGGTGAAAAAGTCATCCTCACCAACTGAAGGAAAAGCCCAAAAAGCAAATACAGTGCTGAGTTGATGCTCATCATGAATTATTTAATGCGTTGTTTGTTCCTTGCATGCGGAGCCTTGCGTCCTCATGCATGTTGGCTTTTAATAAAACATGACCTTTCCTCCAGTCTTAATCTCACATCTACTTTTTGCATTTACTTTTGAAATGTGAAAACGAGACAAAGCTGCATAACAGACTTTCTTATTTATCCACCATCATCTAGGCTTATTTTGTCATCAGCAGCACCTGATTTGTATTTTTTAAAAATGCTAAAATTTCAGTCTTTTCCTAATCTCTTTTCCCATGTTTACTGACATGTTATAAAGTTTGTTTACAAAGTCAGATGCAGCCGGTGTCATCGCACCGAGTGTATTTATGTCTGAATACGTAAGCACGACCATTATGAATGTCCTGAAATCAGGTTTATTCTAGTAAAAATATCCTCATTCCAAATCATTAAAAAATGGCAACGAGCTGTGTTTTTTTCTCCACACAAAAAATAGCTGAAATATGGCGTGTGAGAAATGTGCAAGGTGGCCGTCTTACAGAAGGTGTAGAGGTGGGATAAATTTAATTACAGCTTCAAATATTCATTTGGCAAATATATCAAGGTTGGAAACACAGGCCCAGAAATGGCAAGCCAGCCTGGCAAGCGCTCACAATAGTGGATGGCAAATGACAGTAATCCATGAAAAGAGACCAGACATTTATAGAATTTATAGAGAAGGACTCGCCATCCCAGATCTCTGATGTTTGTGGGATTTACTCACTGGCATGTTAAACGTAGGAGAATATATATATAATAATCCAAAACATGTTTTCTATCCACTACTTTAGTTGCTACATTTCCAAACTGATTAGGGTTTAATTATTGAGATGTTTGAACACATTTTCAAACATCTCACCTGACTTTTCATGGGATTAGTCTAAACACTGAGAATATTTTCAGTTAAATGTGCAAAGCCCTCATTTTATTTTCATTTCAGCCTAATGAGCACATACTGACACTCTCAAAGAGCGGTTGCTAATTTCAGTTATGCCAGAAAAGAGCCGCAATCTCTGTGAGTCTTTTGTTCTGAGGCCTCAGACGGTCACTCGACACCGTCGCGGTAGCAGGAAACGCAACATGTGAGCTTCGCTGCTCTCTGATCTAACACGCTTGCCTTCTCGTCTCCAGCTGTGCAACGGGTTGTAGCAGCAGCAGCACCAGCGAGGCATCGAGCACAGGTGAAGGTACACTAGGGCACTTCCTCTTCCTGTGACAGCGAGCAAAGGCGGCCTACTTTGCCTCTGTTATCTCGCTTTGCCCTGCTTAGGGTTGATTTAATCAGCAGGTCGGAGCGGGTGGTAAAGGAGGAAGACGGCCTACCTCACCTTTCCCAAAGCCTGGAAATGGAGGAGAGCACGTGGGCGCTAAGTGGTTCTCCGAAGACCACACAGTCACAGAGTCCCAGTACCGGTGCCAAACATCCACCCTCCTCCCTATCATCTGCTCCTCCCACCCACAATCAGATTAGAGCAGTTCAAACCTCACCCGCCTCACCTCCACCTCCAGGGGGCTCTTTCTTGGGCACGGTTGGGGCTCGGAGCAGGAATCGCTTTCAGGAGGGGAACATGAGGCATCGGTGGGAGCTCAGGTGCAGGGTTTGGTTAAACTTTAATAACAAACTGGTGCAAAACAGTTTAGTCAAAGTTGGAAACTGACACTGACCTACATAATGGAAAGCCACAAAACATCTTCAGTTTGCTGCACGCAACATTGTTATTTCATACTAAAGTCACACAGACACTTCATTGTAGGATCCTGGGTAATAAATTCCGACGGTGAATATTTCTCACCTTAAAGTAAAGACATCGACTGTAAATCAAAGTTTCCTTAGTATCTCGTGTCACGCAACCTTCGGCTTATATTGCGTTTCATACAATATGAGCCAATTTCCGGGCAAATTAGAACAAATCAACATCTTGACTGTGTCATAAATCTGAACAGAAACTTTTGTTTGAGTAAAAACAAGAAGTTATGATGAGCTGTAAGAGAAATCCCCCATACGGGCTTATGTTTACGTTCAAGGAAGTCGCGTGAACAACAAGGAAACCGCTGTTCGGCAGTCGCTGTTGTTTTGTTTTTAAAAGATGACCAACATGATTCCTTAACCGTAACCGAGGGTTTATTACTGTAAAAGTTTAACAATTTGAAGCAGTCATATCAACCCACAGCACAACCTAAATATTATAAACTTAACCAGAAAACATGGTAACTTGCAAACTACTTTCTTTTCAATGGTTTTGAAGCCCAGACAAATTGATTTAGACCTGCTTTTAAGAAAGGACGATAAGGAGGATTGATGAATATAGAAAACTTCTTTTGGACAGTAGTGAAAATTTTTACTTTTAAGGCTGTGGTTCTGAAAACATATGTGTGATAGGTCTTGCCAAAGAAACCTGTCACACAGCAACATCAGTGTTTGTTTGGGATGAGATACAGAAACTTGCTAATGACTGCGCCCGAGCACCACCTACAGAGATTTGAATGTCATCATCGACAACAACAACGAAAAAGAAATCTAAGGAAAAAGATGTAGAAGTGTTGGACAGAGTCGTCTGATTCATGTTTGGTTGGTGCCATGGCAGAACCAAAGAAACAGACGAGGCGATGGGAACTTCTTGCAAAATCAAGACGCTGAGTTAAAATCGTAGTAGTCGGGCTGCTGCACCTTGAAGTTTTGAACAACTCCAACGTCTACCTCCACGTCAGCCCCTGCGACGTTACCACTACTGCTCAAATCAAAGACTCGTAAGAAGCGAGTAAATTTGCGAGCCAAATCGCAAAGCGACTTTCAGCTCGGCTGCTGCACGAGAACAGCCTGTGTGGAGGTATGGGAGACGGGAGGAAAGTAGAGGTGGTGGCGGTGGGGTGGAAATCAGGGAGGGAAGGAGGGATGGATGTAGGAGGAGGATGAGGGGGAAGAGAGGGAGGGAGGATTGATAAAGCCTGATCTGTGCCACGGGGCATTTATGGCTGTTGGGGAGGCAGGGGGACGGGGATAGGGGGAAACGGGTGGGAGGAGGCATTGTCTGCTGTGTCCATGCGTTTATAGGATTGAGCTCAAGTTTCCTTTGTGTTTCCATTTTGTTGAGGGATTATGTTCTTTGAGAGAGTTGTGCAAGCAGGCAGGCACACAGAGTGGAGGCGGAGAGGGAGAGAGAGAGAGAAATGGGTGAGGCAGGGAGGGGGCATGAGGGAGGGAGGATGTCTTTGTTCAGAGCGTTGATCATGAACAAGACAGATAGCGGAGGGTGTGTGTCTGCAGGAGTGTGTGCATGTAAGTGAGCGTATCTGTGTGTGTTTAAATGCCAGAGAGAGAGCGTGTTTATGTGCGTGTGTGTGTGTGTGTCAGAGAGAGCAAAGCAAGATGTCAGGACATGTAACCAGCCATGTAACAATTTAAAATCAATTTGCCTCCCAAGAAGGAATTGCTCTGCGAACAGTTTTTCCCTCCGAGCGTTCTACAGGACTTTCATTCTATCTAAATAGATATCAATTACATAATCGCTTTTCTTCCCTCTGCCCGGCCGCCGGCTGCAAAGTTTGTCACACCGAGCTGCGGTGTAATTGCCCCTCAAGTCGTAATGTTTTGTGATTGCTTGTGACATTTGCAATGTCATTGATCAAACAGGGCACAGTTCTAATGAAGATGCAGAAAAGCTCTGACTGAAGCGAGGAAGTGGGGTGGAGGGGTGGGGTCGGGTGGTGTCTTATGCTTCTCGTGAACTATGTCAACTGAAGCAACAGTTTCATGTTGGAAACCACCTCCTTTCCCTCGAACCGTCACATCCAAAACCACTTTTCCCTCATTAATCGATTGGTGGCGGATGAAAGTGTGTGCCTCTCCAGCATTCATCATAAATTCAAAAAAAGAAAAAAGAAGAAGTAACTGGAAGTCTTAACTGGTGATAATCTGAGCACTGAAAGTTTTCCAGCTAAATACACTTACCTTGTTCCAACCCCACTGGGTAACCACGCGCCCATTGTGTTTTCCTCAACTTGTTAAAACACCACATGGTACATTTGCATAGGATAACCAACATATAGCGAATCATTTGCATGCCTGAAAGTGCACTTGAGTAACCGTAATTACACGTGACACCAATTACTCTGTTACTTTGTATTAAATTATAATGGAAAATTCCACTAGAGAATTGGAGCCTAATTGCATCTTAATTTGCATAATTTTGCATATTAATCACATCTCAGATGAATAATAAATTTCAGCCGATTTTTTTAATTTATGCGCAGATACAAAAACAAGTTGAAAAATAATTTGTGAGTGAAAAAAAAATAAATCAGAAACTATTACTAAGAGCATTTGTGCTAATTTCTCTCATTACCCGACGTTTAAGTTAAAGATATCTGCTCTCTTGATCAACGAGTTCTGCATTTGGAAATTGACGGTTCACTCCGGCAGAAAAAAAGACACAAAAGAGGTGCGGAAATGTGAATTTTGGAAATGCCCGTGCGTCCGTTTTAAATAAAAACTTTACGACTCTATTTAAAGCTTTTTCCGCTGCAGCCATGCCAAATGTATTCTGCAATGATAATTCAAATCACTTTCCACCTCTACCTTTTCTTTCTTTCTCTTTCACTCTGTCTCTTTTTTTTCCTGGTCAACACCTGTGCCTGCTATTGTGTGTGGCTCCCTGCCAGCTCACACAAAATCCAATACCTGTGGCCCAGATTAAATTCAAATTTACAAAAACAACATATTTTCAGATTTAACACGCTATCCTTTCCAGCACAAAGTTGACCAAGTAGTTCTAAAAACCGGATTATGAAGAAATGTAAAAAATAAAATAAAATTTGAAATTGCAAAATACCACTTTTGTAAAAAAAAGAAAATGTAGATATAAATATATATATGAATCGGTTTTATATGAACCAACGCAACCTCTTCTTGTGGCACAATGGTACAGGTTGTATCTGGCTTTTTTGGTTTACTGATTGCATTTTAAATGGCAAAGATTAAAAAAAGGATACATCCAAACACCTCAGCTTTACAAATATTAGGCGATAATGTGACACACTTATAAGTCATTACCATTTTGACTGTAATTTCAGCTTCTATGACTTTTGTTTCATTTTGTTTCACTGAAACAATTTTGAGGGACTGCATATTTAAATTTCACTCGGTATACAGATAAAGTTCACTGGCATGCATGGCTGTGGGTGTGAATGCCAGAAAAATAAAGAACATATAAAGAAACTGATAAATTTGGCTTGTACAGTATATCACTGTGTGTGGTCAGTAGGGCTATAGAAGCACTGTAAATACCAGCTCAAAAAAAATAATTACAGTATATATTGTGCGTTATAGGCAGCAGTTAACAGGTACTTATTTGGATAGCGTCATCATTTTCTTGAGCTGAGAAATGTTTCTGCTTTCTTGTCATTATTTGTTTTAATCCCCAGGTTAGAAACCACTGAGTTAAAGTGAGACGTTTCACCTCGTCCTCCCACGTGAACAGCAAAGCTAAAGTGCCATTTACATTCATTTTGTGACGTCTAAGATGTGCTATAGTTGTGATTCCACCCAGACAGCGTGCCCTTATATTTTATATCTACATGTTGTTTATTGATGGAGTTGTCTCATTGCCTCTGATGAACCAGTGTCCATATTTACTCTCAGTGACCTGCCTCATGCACTCTGGAGGGTTTGTTCAGCACGGTATGTTCATCTCTGTTAGAGCACGTTACACCAGCGTGGAGCTCAGCCGTGGACAACAGTGCCTTTCAGTGGCACAACAGAGGAACGGACCCAGCGAAGACGCAGGCTGCAGTGTTACAGCTCACACGCTGTGATACTGAGTGACAATAATAACACCCTGAGGGTCCGACACTACAACATTATAAGACTAACAGGAAATTAGATTGAATGAATTCAGAAAGAGCAGAAATACTGCTCGGCCTCGAAGGCTATAAATCTGCCAAATATTTTGGAGGGAAATTACCTTCATTTATTAATTTAGTAATTATGACTCATTTACAGTCCCATTTGAAGATACTGACGCCCGAAAATCTCAAAACCAACCTCAACTGAAGAAGGTACACTACCTTTAAGTCAAGTTCAGCTCTTCAAATGACCCCAAACGATACACAAGACTTTGATATGGCTGTATGTGATCACCTTTAAACAACATCACAATTACTTACACTTGCAATACAACAACATGAGGAGAGACCTGGGGACCTAAAAGTTTCACTAATGTGAACTTTACAAGAATTTGAGCAGCTTCAGATTTGTTATTTTCAGCTAAATAACACCAAAGTCCTTCTACAACCCTGCAAAGCTTACAGATTTATCTAAAAGAACATTTTTACCATCAAAATCTCCAGTGTTAAATTAACACTAGAGAGTGTCTATATGGGTCCACTCCTCTGAGTGTTAAATACAACACTGTTGAGTGTTAAATTAACACTTTGACAGTGTTATATGTTTAAAAGTAACTTAGTCAGTTTTGAAGATTAACAAAGACTAACACTGAGCAGTGCTGATTTTCTAACACTGGAATATTTCTAACATTCTGAGTTATTTTCCAGTGTTAGAAAATCAGCACTGCTCAGTGTTAGTCTTTGTTAATCTTCAAAACTGACTAGGTTACTTTTAAACATATAACACTGTCAAAAGTGTTAATTTAACACTCAACAGTGTTGTATTTAACACCCAGAGGAGTGGACCCATATAGACACTCTCTAGTGTTAATTTAACACTGGAGATTTTGCTGTGTACAAGTGCAGGTATAGAATCTGTTCTAAATCTGATGAAAATCTTTCAAACTTAATGAACCCTGAATTTGCCCTCAAATAAGGCGAAATTTGCCCATCTGAATAATACTTCCACTCCAGTCTTTGCTACTTCTCCCACAGATTTCAAGTCCAGGATTCATTGAATTCCACAACTTGCTCTGATAATGTCTCTGATCGTGCCCTGCATTGTTAGTGCACAGCGTGGCCCTGTCTTGGGGACCTTCCCTGTGTCAGTTCAGACTGTGTATGTTTAATTTACCAATGGTGCAATAAACAGCAACCCGGACTCTAACTCTTCCTCGCTTGTGTATTAAACTGCAGATTCTCCAACAATTAATCCCACCCAGCGAGGAGTCGTTAATATTCTGCTCCACTCCACTGGCAGATGTAAAAAGCATTCTCAACTGACACATATAATTACTATGATACATCCCGGAAAGGTTTCCGTGTCTGAGCGCAATTTCAAATAACCAAGTGCTGCGCGGCTAATTATTGATAAATAAAATTAGTTGGGAGAACTTCAGGTGGGCGGGGCCGCGCGCAGGTGTCTGCTGAATGCGTGCGAGCGCGTGTGTGCACAGAGGAGGGAGAGCGCGACGATACAGCGGAGCTGACCTGCAATCACCGAGAACAGCGGGGACTTAATGATGTTTTGGTCTGCTGATCAAATTTCACATTTTCGCACAATCATTTTGGGCACCTGCTCAGAAAACAAAAGCCTGGCTAAAACTGCTGGCCCGTGTGAACAACTCAGAGTGTGTGTGTGTGTGTGTGTGTGTGTGTGTGTGTGTGTGTGTGTGTGTGTGTGTGTGTGTTGCTGCTGCTTTTTTCTTTTACATGTTCTCTTTTATTGTTTTTATAATAGACTACATGCGGGCAGAGACACACGTAAAGTTTGTTTTCTAGTTCCCTTATTCGACACACACACACACACACACACACACACACACACACACACACACACACACACACACACACACACACACACACACACGATAAATGAGTATTTATCTCCCTCTACTGGATCCTATCAGTAAAACCACTTTGCTGCCTTTAAATACCCCCAATGAGTGCCATTCACGCATAGAACTCTTACGCAGATCCAGTCTAGTCTTTCAAAAACAATCTGAATTCAATCTGAAGGACCGACTGTGTAAAATACGGTATAAATATGTAGTCACACATTTTGCCAGAAAATACTGAGCATTATCTGTCTGTGCTCAAATCGGTAATGAATATTATATAAAAAAACAGGAAATAAAATGTAGCAGATCGTTATTGAAAATGTTGCAGAAGTTGAATATGATCATTATATGTACTGTTTAGCATACTAACTTGTAGGATAGCATAGTTCAAGAGTCTAAGACTTCAAAGCAATAAAAACATATTTATAAAAATGTAACAATACTGTAGTGATTGTTCAAAGTAAACAGCAGCAGACCGAGTGCTAGAGTTCTGTGAAAGCGAAGACGAACCCCAGCACAGGCAAGGCCAAACACACACAGTCATTGGGCCTAACTGCTCCGATTGTTAAAATTTCCAACAGTTCTTGAAAGCAGCACTGTTATGTGTACGTCGTTTTCACCATAGGCATTATGGGTACAATATGGGGTGAGTTGCATAAGGTTAGAAGAGGCTGCAGTGTGGATGGAGGCTGTCGCCCCGGTCTGTGGTGGACACGGAGCCTTAACGCTGTGTCCTTCCCGCTCTGATGCAGCGGATCAGCAGCCTCGCCGCATGCCGGGAGTTCGGCGGCCTCGTGGCCTGTACAGCGGGGGTCTGTGCCCGCAAGAACAGCTGCAAGCAGCCGGCTGCGCACCGGCAGTGGGACGGTCCGGTTGTGCGTTCCGTGCGTCTTTACACCGTGGCGCCGGGCCGGAGGCTCGTGTTCGCCGGTGTGAAACACAGACTGTTCTGCTCGCAGCATGGAGCTGACGGGCCCAAGGAGAGCTCCGGCCGCCGGCCCGCTATCTCCGTGGTCGGCATTCCAGACCCGATCACATGGATCAGGTGTAAGGTCATCATGTTTGCACTTGATCTGTACTTTGAGTTAGACGTCAACTCTGAGGAGTTTGAAAGAGGTGTGAAGCAGGTAAATACCGACAGGCCGTTTTACTTTTTCATCAGTACTGTCAATAATAAAAAGCACATTTTTCATGCTTCATATGGACCATTGTTTGAAAGAGTTACCTTTAGTAGTAAATACACGTTTACATCTGATACATCAAGAGGTCATGGATTGGATAACGTAGGTGGGACAACACCACATTAAACTATACCTCGCTAAATAACATTTTGCTCTGTGCTAAAGTTTGCATCACATCACGTGACCTTCATCCGCCTGTTTATCTTCAGCTTTACTTTTTTTAATAGCAGTGTTGTCCCACATGTGCTTGTCCCCCCCCCAAAAAAAGCATTCCCCCCATAAACAAATGCTTTCCACCTTCAGTGAATGCACACGCAGCCAGGGATTGAACCACCAACCTTCTGATTAGTGGATGACCTGCTCTTCTATCTGAGCTACAACCACCCCTACTGAATGAACCTGCCAAGGTGAAAACTGGGCAGGTTCATTGTGCTAATGAAGAACACATAACACGACTGAAAGCAGCAGAGCAGTTACAGTTTCAACTAGAGACTTTTAAGATTGTGTATTTATTTATTTTTCTGGTTATTACCCAGCCTGAGGCAACATGGCAGGTTGTAAACCCGTTTTAAAGATGCAAACACACACTTGTACCATCAGGAATCGCGGCTTTTTATTAAATACTGTGGTTAAAGAGAATAAGCCACCTTTTTGTTCCTCATCCATTCCAGGCCTTGGTTCATGTCTCCAACAAGATGTCCAACGGCAGATATCATGAGCTAAAGGGGATAGTGTCCAATGAGGTAACACATCAAAGACATAACAAAGGTGTATTTAAAAAAAGCTGACTTTGTTGAGACGGTCTCACACAGACAGTACAGGACTGTATCAAACTGTTAGTGTTAATAAAATCTAACATTTAGTATTTATGTCAAATTAAGACTTTTTTTTCCCCACTTTCAGTCTTTTTTTTAGTAATGATCGTCTTGTTTTTCCTTCCAGATGTTGGAATATGTTGAGAAGAGGTGTGGGTCTCTCACTGATGCTCAGAGGAAGCAGCTCGGTGTCCAAACGGATGATATTGTATTTGTGCTTCCAGAGGACATCTCTGTCGTCTTTGATCAGTATGGTCAGTTTGTGAAATCAGAACATGGGATGAGGAAGTGATATGAACAGCAGGACGGACTCTGATTTCTGTCTTTTTTTTCTTGCAGGTAGGAAGTTTTGCTATATCGTCATGAGATTTTGGATCCTGTCATCACATGAAGGACCCGATGACCCTGAGGGTACAAAAATCTTCAAAGTGGGATCCAGTGAAGACGACGGCCCACAGAAGAAAATTGTAACTGCTGTTTATGAGTAAGCACTCATCTCGTCATCTGTCAACATCACAAACAAGCCAATCATCCAGAAGCATGGCTTTGAAACAAATATTTCCTCATTCAGCTCTGGCATGTTAGCAGAGCTGAAGCTATGTCTGCTCTTTCTTTGCTTAAAGAAAACTTTTGATCATTAATTTGCTGAAATGTGCCCAAATCTTTGTTTGTTTTACTTCTCCATATAGGCTATGCTGATGCAAAATTAAAGTGTACAAATATTTGCTTAGAGATAATCTTATGTTGGCAAAAGCTCAAAGCTACCTGCAGGCCTTCCAGCATACAAATCAAATCAAATCAAATCACTTTTATTGTCACATCACATGTGCAGGCACACTGGCACAGCACATGCGAGTGAAATTCTTGTGTGCGAGCCCCACAAGCAACAGAGATGTGCAAACACAACAACACAAACGAGCAAAATACAAGAATGGCCAACCTGAAACTAATAAATATATGTACAATATATAATAGTGTATGCATTTCTGGATGTGTATACTAAATATTTTCCTACGTGTGTGTGTGTGTGTGGTGTGTGTGTGTATGCACATTTTTACAAATTAAATAGTTAAAAAAAAATTAAAAAAAACAAATAAATAATAATAATAATAATAATAAAATATATAAAATATACAGAGTTGAATATGTGCAAAACAAGTGGCATTTATATACAGTGTGGAGTGCATAATGTTAAAGTTCCAGTAGTGAAGCTGAGGTGTCTATGACGTGTTCAGCAGTCTGATGGCCTGATGGAAGAAGCTGTCTCTCAGTCTGCTGGTACGGGACCGGATGCTGCAGAACCTCCTTCCTGATGGAAGTAGTCTGAACAGTTTATGGCTGGGGTGACTGGAGTCCTTGATGATCCTCCCCGCTTTCCTCAGGCACCGCTTCCTGTAGATGTCTTGGAGGGAGGGAAGCTCACCTCCAATTATCCGTTCAGAGCACCGCACTACTCGCTGGAGAGCTTTGCAGTTGTAGGCGGTGCTGTTGCCATACCAGGTGGTGATGCATCCAGTGAGGATGCTCTCAATGGCACAGTGATAGAAGGTCCTGAGGATGCGGGGGCTCATGCCGAATCTTTTCAGTCTCCTGAGAAAGAAGAGGCGCTGCTGCGCCTTCTTCACTGTTTTGTTTGTGTGTACTGACCACGTAAGATCCTCAGCCAGATGTACTCCAAGGAACCGGAAGCTGCTCACTCTCTCCACAGCAGCGCCGTTGATGGTGATGGGGGTGTGTACTTCTCTGCACCTCCGGAAGTCCACTATCAACTCCTTTGTCTTTGCGACGTTGAGGGTGAGATGGTTGTCTTGACACCAGTGGGTCAGGGCGCTGACCTCCTCCCTGTAAGCTGTCTCATCACTGTTGGTGATAAGACCCACCACTGTAGTGTCGTCCGCAAACTTCACAATGATGTTGGAGCTGTTAGTGGCTGTGCAGTCGTAGGTGTAGAGTGAGTACAGGAGAGGGCTCAGTACACACCCCTGTGGAGCACCAGTGTTCAGTGTGATGGGGGATGAGGTGATGCTGCCCAGTCTGACCACCTGGCGTCTGTCAGACAGGAAGCTAAGGATCCAGCTGCAGAGGGAGCTGCTCAGTCCTAGATCCTGCAGTTTCCTGTCCAGCTTCGAGGGAACGATGGTATTGAATGCTGAGCTGTAATCTACAAACAGCATCCTCACATACGTGTCTCTCTTCTCCAGGTGTGACAGGGCAGTGTGTAGTGTCAGGGCTATGGCATCATCAGTGGACCTGTTGTGGCGGTATGCAAACTGTAGAGGGTCCAGTGAGTCGGGTAGTGCAGAGCAGATGAAGTCCCTGACCAGCTTCTCGAAGCATTTGCTTACGATGGGGGTCAGGGCTACAGGTCGCCAGTCGTTCAATGAGGAGATGGTGGAGGATTTGGGTACAGGGACGATGGTGGCCATTTTGAAGCAGGCTGGGACTACAGACAGAGAGAGGGAAAGGTTGAAGATGTGTGTGAACACTCCAGCCAGCTGAGCCGCGCATGACCTGAGGACGCGGCCGGGAATCCCGTCCGGACCAGTAGCTTTGCGTGCGTTCACCTTCCTGAAGCACTTCCGCACATCCTCCTCAGACACAGTGTGCGCACTGACGTCATCCGCGGTGCGCACACTGTCCGGTCTCATGGTGTTCGCTGTGTCGAATCTAGCGTAGAATACGTTTAGATCCTCACACAGGGAGGCCGTGGTCTGCGGTGTGCTGGTTTTCCCTCTAAAGTCTGTGATCGTGTTTAGTCCCTGCCACATACTCCGAGGGTTGTCAAACTGTTGCTTCACCCTGTCCCTGTACTCACGTTTGGCTGCTTTGATCGTCTTCCGGAGTTGGTAATGTGCGTGTTTGTAGTCCGATGTGTTCGCGGAGGCAAAGGCGGTGTTCCGTGCCACCAGTGCCGCGCGAACATCTCCGTTAATCCAGGGTTTTTGATTTGGGAAGGATTTGACTGTTCTGGATGGGACGACATCTTCCACGCATTTTCTGATAAATCCACAGACTGAGTCTGTGTATTCATCAATGTCTCTGGCGGCCACGTGAAACATTTCCCAGTCCGCGTGATCAAAACAGTCCCGCAGCGCAGACTCCGATTGGTCCGTCCAACAGTGCACCGCCCTCCGGGTTGGAGCTTCCTGTTTCAGCTTCTGCCTGTAGGCGGGCAGGAGCAGGATGGAGCAGTGATCTGATTGGCCGAATGGGGCGCGGGGGAGGGCTTTGTACGCATCCCGGAAAGAGGTGTAACAGTGGTCGAGTAGCCGGTTTCCACGTGTGTTGAAAAGGATGTGTTGATGGAGTTTTGGTGAGACTTTCTTCAGGTCTCCCTTATTAAAGTCTCCGGCTGTGATAAACGCTGCCTCTGGGTGTGCGGTTTCCTCGCTGCTGATCGCGCTGTACAGTTCCCTGAGTGCACGGTCAGTGTCGGCTTGTGGGGGAATGTAAACAGCCGTAATAATCACTGCTGTAAATTCCCTCGGTAGCCAGAATGGCCGGCACTTAATCATCAGGTACTCCAGGTCCGGTGAGCAGAAGGATTTGACCGGGTGCACGTTCGCATAATCACACCAGCTGTTGTTGATCATGAAACACACACCACCGCCTCTGCTTTTCCCAGTAAGATCCTGTGACCTGTCCGCGCGGTGCACAGAGAACCCCGGCAGTTGTATTGCGGAGTCCGGTACTTTGTCCGATAGCCAGGTTTCTGTGAGGCATATCACGCAGCAGTCCCGCATCTCTCGCTGGAATGAGATCCGTGCCCGAAGCTCGCACAGCTTGTTCTCCAGAGACTGCATATTAGCCAGTAATAAACTGGGTAACGGTGGTCTGTAAGTGCGCCGTCTCAGTCGAACCAGAACGCCAGATCTTCTCCCTCTGCGTCGGCGTTTGCGGCCTCCAGGGCCAGAGAACAAAGGCGTCTCAGGTGAGATGAATGGGGGGTCTGCAAACGGAGCGTCCGTGTTGCAAAACTTGAACTCCGGAAAGTTATTAGAAAGACCGTCTTTTATGTCCAGTAAGGTTTGTCGGTCGTACACAAGGAGACAAGTGCTGCTCGTGAAAAAATAAAGGAAAAGTAAAATTAAACACAGAAGAAAGCCGTTGCTTGGGGGAGCTCGCGACGAGGCTGCCATACTCGGCGCCATCTTGAATTATTATACAGCAGGTCTGTTTTTGTTGGGAGGGGAGCAGAGCTGCTGGTGGTGAGTTGAAGGTTTTTAAAGTAAATGCAGAAAGAATAACAGTGAAATGTTCAGAAGGATCCCA
The DNA here is from genome assembly GCF_963969265.1 of Rhamphochromis sp. 'chilingali'. Classification (NCBI taxonomy): domain Eukaryota; kingdom Metazoa; phylum Chordata; class Actinopteri; order Cichliformes; family Cichlidae; genus Rhamphochromis; species Rhamphochromis sp. 'chilingali'. Next base: position 34,574,071 of record NC_137938.1, on the reverse strand, counting down.
TGGATGAGGGTCTGTGTTGTATTTAATGCCCCTCTTAAGGAAAGTGGCAAAAGTGACATGTATATTTCTACTGCTACTTCAGTCACTTGAAAGTAAGAAACAAAAATAGTACTGGTAGGAAAAAAAGGGTAAAACAATTATTTCTGCTTTCAATTTGCTTTAAAAACTCTTTTTCATTTTTGTTTTTAAAAACTTTTTAGAATTGTGGAATAAGACTATATAACAGATGAACATATTCACTGGGATGTCACCCATGGGTTGGTTGACATATTTTGAAGCCTTTTTGTTACCATTTGGGGGGGGTTAAACCAGAAGTGACCATATTTCATTGAGAAGGTGGAATTTTGCTTACTAGCTGGGTTAGCAGGAATATTTATGTAATATAGTTGTTAATAATATTTGACAGATAGAAGCTTCTTTTGTAGCTCCCTTATGATCGCCATAACAAATGGATCTAAATGTTTGATTTGGCTGATTTTTTTAGGCTGGATGTCCAGGTGTGCTTCCTCCCAGGAATTTGTGTGTGATCTTTCATTCATTAGGTGAATGTGTTAACCACTACACTAAAATCAAACCTGCCCCAAATCACCCACACAGTTAAATTTGAGCTTTACCAGCATCCAGAGATATATGAAATGGTAAAAATGGCCTGCATTTGTATAGCGCTTTACTAGTCCCTAAGGACCCCAAAGTGCTTTACACATCCAGTCATCCACCCATTCACACACCCATTCACACACTGTTGATGGCAAGCTACATTGTAGCCACAGCCGCCCTGGGGCGCACTGACAGAAATCTAATATCCCTGGGGTCAAATATCATGTTCTTTTGGAGCCAGCCACAGTGGCCATGTGAGGACCTGAAGTTTATTAAGTTTCTGTGTTGATTCATTTTAGACTCTGAATTTGCAGGTTGGTTTATGACCAACAGCCACACTACTGCGGTGCTTATGGACCTTTAAAACTGAGACTTTTGGAAATGCTGCTAAGCTACTTGGAGTTTGAAAATCTTATCAGCGTATTACGCTCTTTTCACAGTCATCATCTCCTCGTGCTTCTAGTCACTTTATGTAACCATTCTTTAAAATCATGCATCTAGGCAAAGGAATTCATTTATACCATCATGGTTCTTCCTCCCCATCAAGAAATCAAACAGTTTCAGCTTCCTGTTTACGATGGCAGATGCATGTTCAGTGTACTTGAATGGTCATGTGACTGGTTCTGCTATCACACAATGTGTGCAGGGATGATGTGTGAAAAAACAAACTGAGAGGCAGCAACTTTTAGTCCTCTGTCACTGTTGATATATGATGCATTCAGGCACAGTTGTGTCTGTTGGTCAGTGTTTAGAACAACACCCACTACCGTCACATACCTGAAATGAAGCAAATCAATCTTTTTTTTTTTCTTTGAAAGCAACCTGGCTGTGCAGAAATCTGATGCCACATCATAAACCTTTGTTATTCTGTGCTTGATCACTGACTGACTGTAAAAGATAAGCAGTAACTTGTAACTTTATTTTCTATTATTTCACCAAATATCAACAAAGAATTGTGGCTTCTTTTTTTTGCCTTAAAGTGTTAAGAAACGTTGGCATAACTGCAATTCCTTCACTGCAAAGGTCTGCTAACTTCCTGTAGTTTGGAATCCAGCTCTGAGTATGTTAAATTCTTCAATAAAGTTTGCTGGTTAAACAAAAAGACAAATCATTCCACACCCACACAGTGCTAACAGTCAAAGCCTCTTTCTGTTCTCAGCCAGTAATCCAGTTGTTGGACCACAGTGTGTGGCTATTCTACCTAATACCCACCTATCTAGTTAGCCAGATTCTCTGTCCTATTGTTCCAGGTCTTAAAATCCTCTCTGAGAAATCCTGTTACACTTCAAATGTTATCCTGAAGGCTCACATGAAACCGACAGTTTGGCATGAAACAGGCGCCATTTTCAGAATTATATACAATTATTTTCAAGGTGAGACAAGAACCAAAACTTAGTTTGAATGTCAGGGTTAGTCGGTCCATCTTTTCTTTCAGCACTTTCAATAAACTTGTACTACTAATCTAGGATGTGCATGATTAACAGTGTGGGAAGTTTTTAACCATCTTTGCTTCGTGTCGTCGCAGATTCCACCGAGAGCTAACGAGGGGAGCCTCTTCTGACTGGACTGTTACCACTGTTTGGCACTGGCACTGGAAACTAGCTGAATAATCTGACTCAGCTTTGCTCAGATTTGTCATTTTTTGCTTTCGCATGGAAGGCAACCTTCAAAGTGAGAAACTGTACTGATCATTTTCCATTTGGATCACATTAAATGGGACCCAGAGTGCTGGAGCTGTGCAGACACTGAGTACTACTTGATGGTTTTTCTTTGATGCCCCTAAAGCCTTACATGTCAGACTAGAAGTAGTGGTACTGTACAGTCTCTCTGATTCACCTGTCGACCCCCGTCAGGCGTTTTTAAATGAGATTCTGTATATGCTTCACCATTACTGTTCTTATGGTCTGTTGACTATCTCGTTTGTGTTTTCTTATTGAAAATGTTATCCCTTTAATAGACACTCCAAAGACAAAAACAGTATATGAACAGATTGAAGTTATTTTCTGGATCATTGACCAACTTCATGTACATGCTTATTTTTTTGGGACCTGTCAAGTACATGCTTTATTAAATTGAGTTTGGTCATTTGTCATTGTATTACAGCTGTAACCATGATATCTTTTGTCACGTTCCAAAAGTTATTTTTATTAAATCTGAAAAAGAAACTACAAATTATGATGGAGATACACAGGTATTTTTTCTAGAAACTAAGAAGTAATAATGATCTGATTGGTGTCTGAGTACCAGTATGTTCTATCTATAAACTGCATCACCAATTTCTGTCCTTTCCCTGATGAAAATCAGGACCCAACAGATTCCATTTGTTCTACACCAGAGGTGTCAAACTCCAGTCCTCCAGGGCTGATGTCATGAAACTTGTAAATGTCTCCCTGCTGCAACACACCTGAATAAAATTAGTAGGTCATTAGCAAGACTCTACAGAACTTGACTGCATGCTGAGGTGGCAATTCAGTCATTTGATTCATGTTGCAGCAGCTCATGAGTGAATGAGCATGGTGCAATAAAAGTACATTTTTACACTTACATTAGGAGCTGCCACCTCAGCATGCATTCAAGTTCTACAGAGTCTTGCTAAAGACCTGCTACCTTTTTTCAGGTGTTTTGCAGCAAGGACACATTTACAAGTTTGACATGACATCGGCCCTCAAGCACTGGAGTTTGACACCCCTGCTCTACACCAATGGTTGCCTCTGCAGTTTCTTATCCCCACATTAAAAAGCCTTAAAGAAAACCTAAGGGCTTATGCTCCTTACTTCCTGCCTTATATATACTGCTAGAGTGGCCAAAGTTTAAAATAATAAAGTCAGTGTATGTAAAAGTAATCCATGTGAGCTAATAGCTCAGGTTTCACACTGCAGTTCAGTTTAGCATTTCTTTTTCTTTATTCATTTCTGCTTGCAGCTTCATCAGCAACTAGAACAACACATTGAAATCCCACCTGTTAGTGGTTAAATTGTTGCTAAAGTAGGTTTTGAATACTTGTGCAGACATGCAGTGCCAAATTTGTGGAGTACTTTGGTACTTTGTGGAGCACTGCAGAATAGTTTTTCCCACAAGTGACTATTATAAAGGCCAAGAGAAAACTTTGTTAATATTAGATCTGTATTCTGGTATTCAACTAATACCGGAATTCTGTTAGTGATAAAAAAAAAGCATCAGGGAAGAAAATCCACTTTCTGTAGCAAGCAGAAAGGGACATATGTTCTAGTAGATGGCTGCCAGCGACAAAGTTGAAGCCAGTTCTTGATGGGCCAAAGAGAGCATAACACAAATCTTGTACAAAATGAAAATAGTTATAATAGTATCGTTTTGCTCCAAGCAAGAATGACTAATTCTGCCATAAAATTCTCCACTTTAGCTTGTGTTTGTGCCCACAGTCACTGCCAGCAATGTGTCACTTGTCGAAGACATCACATTTGACAGGCTCGTGAATGTTGCGTGTCATCCAATTCTGTTAAAGCTTGCTGCAGTATTATTAATGTTGACAACATATCTGACAAACAGAGAGGATTCTGTCATTAGCGTCCGCTAATTCATGCATAATGAAACACGCTGAGGATTAGTCTAATTTTCCTGCATGGTAATACGCGGGGTCTGCGGAAGTTTGCGTGGGGGGGGGGATTTTTTATTTTTTTTTATAGTTCCAGTCAAGCATCTCACCGAGTCATAATGGGATTAAATGAGTGTGGTTAGCTTAGTACGTGTCAATATGCTCATGGATATGGTGAGAGTACATTAAACAATTTAACATGCCTGTGCATCACTCACTTTAATGGAAATTAACAAGAAAACATAAACAAGTGGTGAATATACAAAAGCTAATGTTTTTATTAGTTATTTTATTGTTTTTTTGTATGTTCTGACGTGTGAATCAGTCCAGGCTAGACGCCAACTAGTTCATTAATCTGGTTAGCGAAGCAGATTGCAAACAATTCCTCATGCTTTCTTTAATGTGTATTTGTATGTTTGCATGTGTCCCAGCTCCAGGACGCTTCAGATTCATTGTGCTGTCTCTGTCAGAGTCTCATTATAAGGTTGATTAATAGAATTACGGGATAAATATGTGTGGAAATCAAAGTTAATACTACTTCTAGACAGAAAAAAAGAGATAAGATTCAGAGAACATACTTAGTATTTACTGACAGCTGCATTTTAATCATAACTGAACACTGCTTCACAGCAGCTTATTATATGCCAACAAAGGATGGCATGTTGTTTCCAATAAACAGAAAATGTTTGCTCAAACAAAGCACGCCTAAAAACACTAAACTTGATTTTCATTCACTTATTCATATACTGCTGCCATTTGAGAGGGTTGGCAACTACTAGGAGCAAGTTGCAATGTAGTAGTCACGTCAGCACATGAAGGGTCCAGGGACTGAAATACTGAAGCACCTGAACACTCTGATCAGTGGATAGAAACATCACTACAAACTTTTGACATAATACTGAAATGCTGACGTGGCAAATGTGCTGTTCCTATTAATGATGGGTGACATCAACTTCATACGAAGCCCAAAACATGATCAGTGTTTTTAAAACAAAAATCAAAACAAATTAATTGAACAATGAAGTATTTTTGATTAAAACTGTTTATGCCACTCAGCATCACAATTTCTCTGATATTCATTTGTGTGTGTGCACTTTTGTTATACTGATACAGACACGATATTCAGGCAAGATAAACAAACTATAGATCAAAACAAGTTTTGAATGGGACCCAAAAATCTGTGATGTTTGGTATGAAAAAGTACACCTGTGTGTGCTCTCTGAGGAAATCTCAAGAGTGCCTAAAGTAAAAAATGTGCTTAATAGCTGTAAAATCTGCTCTGATGCATAAAGGAGATAAGTTGTTTGTTGCTGTTCCCAGTGATGAAAATAGAGCTTCAAAGAACATCTCAGGTCTTCAGCGTAACATTGCATACGACCAATTCAATGACGCAAGAAATAATTCCATATAGTGAAAAAAATAAAATACCACAGCAAGTGCAGTATGTCTCTTCACATAACCTCCTTTTTGAATGGGTGTTCTGCCAGAAACTGTTAAGTGGCTTCCAGCAAATTCATTAAATAACATAAAAGGCAGCAACCTACAAAGCCTTAATCCAAAAAATAGGTCAAGATTTTTAAAAACAGTTTCATTTCTTGCGTCCTTTTTATATATTTTTACATTTTAATTTTAATTCAGGTAAGTAGATCTTTATCCATAAAATATATAACACGCGATTGTGTAGAAGATGCAGTTTTCATCAGCAGTAGTTTTTGTTTTGTTGAAGACTGTAGCAGCACAGAAAGGATTCAAATTTAACTCAGTCTCTTTGGAATATTTTCATATCAATGCAGATCTTTCATAGCTGACTCTGAAATCATTTAAACAGCCTATGCACTGCAAGTTCCCCTGTTGCAAAGACAGAGGAAATGCAAACAGCGTTCTTTCCTGCTCTTAAAAAAGACTTTAGCTGACAATAAGCTGTGAGAATTATGAGAATGGTGGTTTAAAAAAAGCTTTCCTAACAAACTAAAACAAATTTTTGTGAGAAGGACAAACTTCTATGGATGAGGAAAATTGTTAGTGTTAAAAAAAAAAAAACCCTTCGGTATTACATTGCTTTTATTTCCCTGAGAACGTTGCGGAAATTCTCCACACAAACCTCCCTGGTCGGTTGCTTCATTGACGCGAGTTCCCAGGCTTCCTCAAACGTCTCCTCCAAAATATTCACACCAGCATTCCTGAAGATTGTTGCAATCTGTAAGAAATATGTCAGTAACAGTAAGAAAGATTCAAGCAATGAAGTCAAGCAGTGAAGCTGCTCAGGCACACTGTTGTCTGCCATTTCTTACTCATCACTGTCATCGCTCTGTTATTCTTTCATAAATGGAGTCTGGCAGCCCCCAACTCTCTATGGTAAAATATTTTTAAATCTGGCAGGCTGATAACAGAAAGACCATAATATGTATAAAAGACTGGACTGGACTATAGACGGTAACTTTGACGGATTGGGGTTGGTATTTTGTTTGTTGAATCTTTGGTTATGTGTTTGGAACCAGAATGGCTCGTAAATGGACAAGAGTGAGGGGGGGCTACGCTATTAGCTAAGGCTACCAACCTGACTTAGTAAGCTGCATCCACAGATTGTTAATTAGTGCTAACATAAAAAATTCTTGCTTCAATTTAACTGAAAACTCATGAGTGGAGACCTCTTGGACAGTCTTGTTCAGTAACTTGAATTAATTGAGGTTAGAAGAGTGTCTTGGCACCTACGTGACACTCAGAGCAGCCATGCGCTTAATTATTCCTACATTTGGCGTTTACAGTTTAAACTAGTTATTTTTAAAAATGTTCTAATAAAGCGGGAAATTAGCTGTGGACACCAAAATGGTTTATATCTGCTCTACTTTAAACATGAGATTCTAGAGGAGCTGACACACTTCTGAAGCCAGCCTTAAGTGGTCTTAGAGGAACTGCACTTTCTGGTACTTCTGTTCTGACTTTATTTTTCAGCTCTCTGGAAGGACTCCTGATTACTTTCACCATTTCATTTGCATTTTATACTGTATTTCTACACCTTCCAGGGCTCTAGACTAACTTGTTGCCACGGTTGTGCTGGTGCGACTTTTCTTAGGCGCACCAGCACAAAATTTAAGAGCACCCAAATTTTTCAACTGCACCGCTTAACACCGCAGTTTTACACTTCGCACTTTTTGGGGGGGAAATTTTCTGTCCATACAGACAATATTGATTTGCAAATGATTAACTAACAATCTTGTCAACACAAAGTTCTTTATTTGGAGCACAGTTCTACAAGAAAGATAAGTTACTGAAAAAGTGCTTGTGCTTAAAATGCTTTGGCAATATTGTAGACAATGTTAAACTTAATCATCACATTGGCCTCCTTTGACGACCTGTTTGCTGCTGCCTGTCACTGAAAGGCAGTGGGGAGAGGGGACACTTGGACAGTGCATTTATCGCAGCATATAATGTGTTTTCTGGATACACTGTGCTTTTTCAGCGTTCAGAGATTGATGGCTCCGTGTCAGAGCACTGGCTATGAATTTCAGGCGGATCAGGCCTTAACTTAACAAAAAAGTTATCAATAGTTCTTTTCATCTTTTTTTATTACCCACACCTACATCCACTTCTGTCAGGCCTAGGCTACTCACTAAGGCTGGGCATCGTCACTGATTTCTATAATCCATTCGATTCCGAATTACAAGGTCCCGATTCGATTAGATTAATTTTTACCCAGACAGTCAGAAATATTATAATTCTGATCATTTATCAGTACTGATACATGTGAGGCTTTATCAGAGGTGTAGCATCACAGCAGCAGATGCCTTTGTATCAAAGTAACTGAGGATAAAACACAGAAAAACATGAAGGAGATTTTCCTGGCCTAGCTTTTTCTAGCAGATAACCTTGAAAATATACTGCAGTAGTAATTATGCATATTTTGCATAATTTTAAAAAGTTTAAATTTCTTCAGTATTGAACAGCAGAAATTAAATGACCTCTGATGAGAAAGCCTAAGTAAAAAAAAACCCAAAAAAACAACAACAAACAAACAAACTAAAAACAACAGCGTGATTTTTATCGTGGTGAAAGCAAAACAGCAAAGGTAAGAGGGAATTCATGACGACATTTATTAAATGTGAAGCGTAGTTTGGGTCTTGTTTTGCTGCTGGTTCAGTAAATTTGGTTGGAGAGAGACAAAACCTGCAGCTCAGAATCTAGCACAAAAAAGACGTAAACACAAAGCAGACCGATGCTTCAGAATCAGCGAGCTGTCGGCTTTCAGCCCCGACGGCATGTCCATGCTGTCAGGTGAGAAAGCCGAGAAAGAGAAAGCTGATTCTGATGCGTCGGGTCCAAGCTCTGTGTTTACATCTTTGTGTGGAATCCGTTTACCTGCTCTCATTTACTGTTTGGTGGTTGTTCAAATAGTTTTGTGAGCTTTAACCTGAGATTCTGCCGCAAAATACATTTATATTTAAAACTCGATTCAAGATTTAATGAATTGATATCGCTTTATTCCAGCTACTCACCTCTCTCTATCCACCTGTACTTTCAAATGTACACACGAAATTGAAAAATTTGGTTGCTGGTCGCACTCTAGAGCCCTGCCTTCAGTAATTTCACATTTAGACGTATTTATGCATGTAATTCTTCCACCATTGTGGGGGGACACCAAGTCATTCCTAAGCCAGCCAAGACATGAAATCTCTCCAGCAAAAACTGTCCATAAAAACTGAACAGAATCAGTGACAAAAGGCAGCCCTGGCAGAGGTCAGAGTTCAGCATCCATGAGAAATGAGTTTGACTTACTGCCAGCAAAGATTCTGAATTGATCTTTAAAAAACAAAGAAAAAAGAAAAACTCAGACATAAGCCTTTCTTAGGCAGATATATTATATGGGCCAGACTTTGATGCAGTAAATGAGATTACCCACATCAGTGGTGTTTATTTTATGGAACAGACCCCATTGTTGTGCATCAACTGACCTATAGTGTAATAACTTTTTAAACGCTTATCTCACTTATCCTAACTTCAAAAGCACAATGCTGTGATAACTTTTTTCCTCTGTGTCAGAAAAAAAATGTAAAATTGTTTCTGTTGGCAAATAATAATAACAATAATGTTCTTTTTCATACAAATAATAAAAGATGGTGAGATTTGAAAGATAGACAGTGCCACCCCAGTCTCATCTATAGGCTGTACCTCCTCCTTGCTGCGAGGACAGAAGAAATGTTCCTCATAAACACCTTGCAGGGCATGAACTGATGGATGTAGAAGATCTCCAGCTGTGGATGTATCGCCATAATTGTTTTTGTCACTGACTCTTTTAATGCGAGGAGCTGGAAGATCTGAGCGCACAGATGGGATCCCGTATGTACGTCCATCTATTTAAAGAGAGACCAGATGATGTACAGGGAAGGGAGTAAAAAGTAAGCAAACTACGTAAAACATTTCTAAAATACAAAAGGATGTTTTTAAATATGCACAATCTAAAATATCTCATGTATTTGATTTTATTAAAAATGGCTGGTTTTGATGAGTTGGTACGACAGTGATTTGAACTGTGTCATGAGGAAGATCTGTGTTTAAGAAGAAGTGAATGACAGTGGATTCCTGGTATATTCCTTCCTTAATCTTGTCCAAAGCGAGAAGCAGCTTTAATAGCGCAAAACATATTTGTCAGCTTAAAGTCTCCTGACTTACCTGATGGGAAACGACCAGCGCCTGCAGCCCCGATGAGGGAGGAGGTAGTTCTGAAGTGGTCTGGGGCTGCCCTTGTCTGCCTAAGGCTTCTAAGAGTTTTCAGTGAGCTGCCTGGCTCAACAGGCTGCAAGTCCTCAAGATCAACCAACCGACAGGCATGAAGCTGTGCTGTCACTCTTTCTATGTCACCTGGAGCTGAGCTGGTTTGACGCTCTGCAGATAAATTAATCAGACCAAAATGTAAAAACTACTTAAATCTGTCGTCTTTTGGCATTCCATATTGTCGGTGGTATCAGTGCAGTTTTAGTTCTGTGATGAAGCATAAAATCAACCGATAGATTAAATTGCCTTCTTCTTACCATTTGCAATAATGCACTGCTCTCGAATGTTGATGGGCATTTTGTCTTTCCAGTTGAGAAAGTTGGCAAACTCCAGAAAGTTGATAAACCCGTCCTTGTCTGTGTCACAGTAGTCCATCAGGTCATCCAGGACCGACTCACTGACGTTCAGCTGGAACTGATGACACACTGCACGCAGGTCCTCTTTGTCAATCATCCCCTTTCCTTTCTGGTAATTAACATAAAAAACAGATTCATAATCCCTATAAACACATTTTGAACATGTAGAATCTGTAGGCAATGGGCAAAATATTTGGTACTGGTTTCTAGTTTCATAAATAACAACCCTTTGAACCCATACAGACTTCGGTATGTGTTTAGAAGTGTGACACAAGTCTGCAAAATGAGAATTAAAGCTCTATTACTTTGAAAATCATCTTACCACAGAGTCACACATCACTGGCTTTATCTTAAAACCAACAGCTTGACTTCCTTACTACCAGCACTTTGACTTATCAAACACAAGTTGGCAACCTGTTGTGAGTCTATTCATACCTTGTCATAATGTCTGAATGCCTTTAGCAAGGAGGGGAAGTTTTCAAAGTTGACCTTCTTGAGGTGATGCCTCACTGCATTCACCAGGCTGCGCTGTCTGTCTGGGCCTCTCGTGTACTGCCGTGGACCTGTGGAGTAGATCAGCTCTCCAATGCCTGCAAAGGAAGTATTTGTTGTCTTCAACTGAAAAAGCTTTTTCTAAGGACACACCAAATATTCCCGTATGTAAGGCGGGAGAACATTTTTATACAAAATTTACCAAAATCATCCGGTGGTAAGACCATTCCAAACGTGTGATCAGGCAGAACAGGCAACGTTTTTTCTCTCCTGAAGAACATGAAAAGAAATGGGAAAATTAAATAAAATCTTAGTGAGATAATTACAGGTCTCATATGTTTCATTACAGACAGTTTAAAAAAAAAAAAAAAAAAAAAAAAAAAGTACTTGACGATGGTTTTGCCCATTTGTTGTGCTATCTTCTCTCTGTTCCCAGATCTCTTCCAAGCAGCTGGATTGTAAAACCTAAGAAAAAAATATGAACAATTCGAGTTGGCTTTCACTTTTTAAATTAGAAGGACAAGGAGCAGATATGCAGTGTTAAGGAAAAACAAAAGAATTTGCTGCATGGCCACTTTATTTCGGTGCTTACTTCTGTGATTCACCCAGCCAATGAAGAGTTTTGCCAAGATTACGGCCATCGTTGAAATGAGGTGTGAGGATCCCAAACCTGCTGTCTTTACTGTAACGAGTCCTGTCATAATTTCTATTAATTTGTTCACCTGGAATAAAGTAAGATAATCACACTGTGGTGAAAATGATGAAATGAATTCCAGAAATAGACCGTTAGTGGAAAGAGTAAAGACAGCATCAATAGTATGATTTTCTTCATTCTTACCAACAAAATAGGCATTACGGCTACGGATGTAAGCATCATGTGCCACCTCAGCTTCCCTCTCTACCTCCTGTGCTGTTTTTGCAGGGTTAATAATCTCACGCACACCCAAACCTTGATGAAAGGAACGGGAGATAGTCAGAAAATATATAAAGAAATATAAGAAAAATATATAAATATAAGAAAACTTAGAATGTAAAACAAAAAATGTAAAAGTTTTAAAATGTTTCAATGACAGCACACAACCATTACAAACTTAGCCTCCTGGGACCTGGTGTCCACATATGTGGACATCACATTTTGGGTTGTCTAGAACAAAATACTAAATTTTGCCCTACAAGAGCCCGATATCCACTTACAAGGACATTATACTGCCACTGTTCTATCAAAATTTAAAGTGAATGTCCTCATATGTGGATCACATTTTTCTTAGAAACAAAACTCAGGTAAAAAAATAAAAGAAAATCACGTAATCCTTTGTTTTTACATTCATCAGGTCCCAAATAGCTCAAATAGCAAAGAGAAATTAAAAATGCATGCCATGAGTTTCGGTCTTAGGAGGTTAAACCAACTTTCTTGTTGTTTTATTAGCTTTTGACTTATTTAATGTTATACATACCTTTTACTGTTTTTATGCCAAATGTAGTTTTCTCATTACACAATGGGGGGAGTTCAGAACGTTGGACACATGATCTGCCTAGAGGAGCCTTCTTATTTGAGGCATATACAGATTCACTTAGTTCTTGTAACTTCTGCTGGAACAAGGTCTTTGGGGATGGATTTAGCAAGCTTTCACTCTGTAGGAATGATGTAAAACGATTATTGTCAGTCAGTATTCTAAATGTGTCATTGTATACTTTAAATTTTCTACTCAAAGCAACATTGTGCACCAGCTTCCAAACACGGTGACATCACAAAACAGATGTGAATACAGAGAAAACTCCAGAAAGCAAATAGAAAAACCATCATCAATGTCTGCTTCTTAGGAAAATTCAATTTGAGGGGTAACATAAAATCATGAAAAAAGCAAATGACTTACTTAGGGAAACCACTATAATACAGCAGTACAATAAATGCGTCTGACAGGGGTAGATCGTTTTTACTTCCAACATACAAACGTACAAATACATCCTCTTGCACCGCTTCGCCTCTAATGCCATGTGCACACAGGCAGGTCAGAAAAGAAGGAAAATGGAAGAGAAGGTCCAATATTAGGCTTTTTCATTCTACGACAAAGCCAGTAAGTAGTGAGCCAGTGCTTTTTCAAGTGTTGTTGATCATTTCCTAAGTAATCCTACATTAATATTTTCCATCCCTTATAATTTGTTGATCATTATCAATCTCAGTTGATATGTGCTCAAGTCCAAAAGAGCATCCCAAAACACAGATACTGTATGTGTGTCTGTGAAGGTTCTCAGTCATCCAGGTCATTGTAGTCAAAGGAGCTTGGAAAGAAAAGGGTCTGGACTTCTTTAAGTTGCTTGAAGACGTTTCACCTCTCATCCGAGAAGCTTCTTCAGTTCTAAGGGTCAAATGGTGGAGAGTCCCAGATTTAAACCCAGTGGGAGTTTCCCCCCAAAGAGGGACAAAGGACCCCTGATGATCCTCTACCTAATCACATGAGCCAAGGTGTAAAAGCGGGTGTGGGTCACAATCAACCAGGGTTTCGGGTGAGCTCATTGTGAAACCTGGCCCCACCCTATCATGTGATTTCCTGAGGTCAGATGGCCCAGGATGTGAGTGGGCGTTAAGGCGTCTGGGAAGGGATCTCAAAACTGGATTATAGATGGCAGAGAGTTGGTGTCGTAAACCACCGCCTCTGTTCAAAGATGGTCGCTCACAGGGGACGTAAATGGCTTCTTTCACTCCTCTTTCAAACCATCTGTCCTCTCTGTCCAAAATGTGAACGTTGGCATCCTCGAAAGAGAACGCCCAATTAAGATAACCGCATGTTTTAAGTGCTTCCTTTACATGTGTGTGTTCCTTCTTTTTCCCTTCAGGCTTAGAGGGAACATGTTCTGCCCGGTGGTGTAGGGTCCTAATTACCCCAAGTTTGTGTTCCAGAGGGTGATGGGAATCAAAGAGGAGGTACTGGTCCGTGTGTGTGGGCTTCCGGTAAACTTCAATGTTGAGGTTGCCATTCTCTTCAATGTGCACAGCGCAGTCCTGTATACTGTATGTGTGTGTTTTGAATGTGCACAAAAGTAGCCTTATATCTGATATCTGCACTCTAAAGCTTGTCATAAATCATGAAGAGTACAAACAAAAGTAAATCATACACATTTGAACACAAACTTAACAGGGATAACAAAAACAGAATAAGTGAGAGCCTCACTGTATTTTAATCCAGGATAGTTTGAACTTTTGCCAATGTTTTTGACATTTTTTTTTTATCATAAATTGATGTACAAAAGGTAAAAATTCACATATGAGCATCCTCCAAATCTTGAAATGAAATCTATTACTACTTTATCAACTGTAAGGTGGTGAGACTTCCTTCCTTCCATACTTAAGTCACTAAAGTCAAAGTCAAAGTCCAACTTAAACAACAGTACAGTTGTACACAGTTACATACAGGATATTATTTGTAGCAAGTGCTAGTTTAAGTGCTAGTTCAAGTGTAACTTTTTATTGTGATTGCACAGTCATACTTTGTAAAATAGTGAAGGAAATTGTAGTACTACCATACATCAAAGATGTACAGCAGTATAAACAAAACAAAATAAATAAATTCCATATATATGGAATAAAAAATATACAGTGTGTCCAGAAAATTTTATATACTATATTATATTTAATTTTCTGCACTGTATAAATGCCATTTCATTTATTGTGTCAATTCCATTTAAGTTATATGAGCCTTAAATCCACTACCAAGCAGAGCAATACATGAGTCATTGGTCATGATCTAAACAAAATATCAACCTATCAAATTTCAGTTTAGTTAAAAACCTTCCCTGTTGTCCCTTTAACAATCACAGGAAGCTCATACTCACAGTGAGGGGTGCTTTGGTGATGACACCATGAACAAGAGTGCTGCCAACATCTGGGTCATTTGCCTTCCCTGTGTGGACTCGGGTAGTTCCTGGTCCGGGCTGGTTGCTATTGCGGAATTTCCTCACCACCGGTGGAGTCGTGGGCTGAAATTTACAGGGAAAGAGTTAACCCACAATTTCACACATTTTGTCTAAAAAAAATAATAAATCTGATTAATAATCCCAACAGATGTAAAACAACTGTTTTAAACTGAGATAATAGATAGAGACGTCCAAAGAGCTTCAAGTGATTTTTCGGGGGGGGGGGTTTCACTTGGAAGTTATACTTTCCAACAATTATCCCCACTTCCGGATGCTCTGAATGCCATGTCTAAACACATAAAAATGAACTCACTCTTTCCACTTCTCGTAAGCAGATTTTGACACTGTCTCCTGGAGGTATTAATTTCCCGGCCTGCATTAAAGAAAAAAAAAAGTTCACTATGGTTAATATTAGAGAAATAAAGGTCTATTTTACTAAAACAATACAATAGCAGTACGATAGCACAGGATAAGCTATCTTAAAATAGACTTACTTTCGGTATATTTCGGATTCTGTCAGTACATTTCACTTCGCTAGACGTGTTAATGTCAGTCATAATGAATTTAGATAGAGCCTTTGTAAAGTTTGTCTCTAACTAGGTATGGGAAGTTTTTAAGGCCAAACGGGTTTCTGTCGTGCTCGGACGCAGAGCTGTGCACCTGTTTAAGTACCGTTGCCTAGCAACATAGTTCAGCAATTCAACTTAATACTCTAGTTTGGTTTAAAATACCTTTCAAGCGAATCAAAGATTGTGATAACCAATGGGGAGACCATGTGAATGACTAACTTGTCCAAAATAAAACACATTGTCTAATGTATTTATTGCTTTGAGTCAGTGGCATTAACCTTGAACCGCAATCCCTGCTTTTAGCTCACTAGCTTAAAGATAAAAAAAAAAAAAAAGTAAATACTCTCTTTTGTTATTTTGGAGACAGACATATTTCAATAAATTTGGTATGAATCCTGGCGTGTGATTGGTTGGCCACCCTGATACGCAGGCGGATTGTGAATTCCAGTCATACGATCTGTCATCATCCTTCGTACAATGCGAAAAGGGAAGTTGAAAGAAGTGGGAGAGCGAGATCGCTGAGCCTTATGAAATCTAACGTTTCAGCAGCTGGTTGGATACTCGACACACTGTGAACATACGTTGAAGTACTGCAAATACTGTCCTGGAGATACCTTTACCATTAACTACGCTCCTGTTTTTGATAGGTAAGTAGCTAATATTAGCTTTAGCTGACTAGCTGTAGGCTATCTGGAGGGCTCCTCCCGATGCGGCCGCAGCTGAACAACGTTAGCCTGCCCAGTACCTATTATTTGGCTAGCTAACATTAGCTAGCCGACACTGGAAGGGCCGTACAACTTAGCCTAGTTAACGTTGTTCTGCTGATAAATCTGAAGGTATCATCACGTTTAGATCACCCACACATTAGCATTAATCCACTTTTACTCTCACAAACAGTTGCAGTTCTCTTTCAAACGCTGCTTGATAAGCTACTTCACTAATTCACCGTCACGGAGCTAACGTTAGCTAGCTGTCACTAGCTGTACACACCCAAATCTCCATCATCTGAGTTTGAGCATTTTCAGAACTTATGTAAGTGTCATATTTAGTGCGTATAAGCTTGATTGGTATGCTGCTACCCGCACTCACGCCAGCGTTAATCAAGCGAAATCATGCTTTATAACAAACGCAGATTGGGTTTTGGACTAGGCATTTTGAACTTATGAGCTAGCTATGTTGCTAACGCTAGCAGTTGCTACCAACTAAAACGATCCACTCGGCAACAACACAAGTTATTTGTGGTGATCTCTGTGTCGTAACGCGATTTCGACGCTCGAAGTTGACAGCAATTATTTTTGGAGCGATGTTCTGTGTTTAGTTTGATGGTGGAAATGGTTAATGTCTAGGTTACAGAGGTAATCTGTTGTTGTGGCTGTTGTTTGTTTGACTACAAAATCATGAAAGACAAACAACAAAACCACTAAATTGACCCAAATACTTTTTCCCACACATGTGTCCAGACTGGTGGACATGTGTCCTCTTTCTGTCTGCCTCACGTAGTTGAAGCCACACACACACGTTGTTTGTGTGTGAGTGTTGGGGTTTTCACTGCCAGAACAGTTGTTGAACTTGCCATTTGTAATTGTTGTTGAACTGGTACAGGGTAATAACGTTAGAGGCACAAGTATAAATATATGTATGACATCAGTTTCCGAAACTTTGAACATGCTGTCAGGCAAAGTTTTCTCTCTCTCTCTCTCTCTCTCTCTCTCTCTCTTAAATCTGGTATTGCTGCTTGTTACTATAGCGGACATCCAACTAATGTTTGTAGCTGAATGAGAGTCCGGTAATTTGAAATTATGTGTAATGTGTCAATTTGTACCAAACTAGAGTAAGTTTCCATTCATGTTTACGGGATTAGCCGTGGCATTTTGCCTTTGGATTTGGACTTCTTATTTTAAAAGAAATATAGTTAAAACAACATTATAAAATTTAACAGATCAAATATCAATTGCCCTGATACGCAGCTCTATACGCAGCTCTATGCATTTAAAAAAGTAGTTTCCAGGAGCTTTTTATGAAGAGTTCTAAAAGCGGTATTTTTAGATTTAGGAATAGTGGTGTGGGTCATTAACCAAAGGCTAAAGGTGAATAATTTAAAACACTGATCAATTGCAGGGTTTGTCCTGGTTCACAATCTGCCTTTTAGGGTTGACAGTTGGTCTGTGTATTGATAAAATGAGCATGTTATATTACTTAACCAGGGGGATGCATTTCCCTTTTTCTTTTTCTTTTTCTTTTTTTGTTTTTATTTTACTTTGGTGGCTTCCAGAGATTTTGTCCTCTCCCCAAAGTGTATTAAATACAGGAAAAACCCTGAACTGGCACTTTGGTTTTTGCAGGGACTAAATGTTTTGCAAAGGCAAAATTACCACATAAATTCTTATTATCTTTCATTTTTGTATCAGTTAATAAGATCTTCTTTTATAATGACACCTTGCTTTATTTTCTTTCTCCTGCTCAGGTGTTTTTCTACAGTTTTTCACATCCCGGGGACGAGACCAGACAGTGTGACATGGCAAGTAGAGGCGGAGCCACGCGACCCAATGGGCCAAACGCAGGCAACAAGATTTGCCAGTTCAAACTCGTGCTTTTAGGAGAGTCCGCGGTGGGAAAGTCAAGCCTTGTACTTCGTTTCGTTAAGGGTCAGTTTCATGAATTCCAAGAGAGCACAATTGGAGGTACGTAATCCTTACGTCATCATAAGTCAGTGTTGGCGTGTTTGTTTTTGCTCTGTGAACAGGCCATCTCTGAGACTTCCAGTAAACCACATAATGGAATATTTACTAAATGTTATGCTAGATAACATAACGGCTACATGCAGATAGCTGTACTAAGAGTCATAGTCCCAGAGCCTAAAGTTCATTTAAGAAGTAAGGCTATAGAATCATCAAGGTGTGTTGGAGTAAAACAGAGAAAGTATCACCAGGGGAAACTGGAACTCCTCAAAAGAGCATGTAGCCAGTATGAGATTCAGTTGGGAAAAGGGGGAATGTGAGGAATTGTCAATATAAAAATGCCTTATTAGAACAGGCAGCTATGCAAATATTTTGGTCCATTAGGTTACTGCGTTTTGGTTATCTTGATAATCTCACCCTCAGCGCCAGGTGACACCTTTACTGTACTCACTACTGAAAATAATCCAATCATCCTGCCATTCCACCACTACTAGTCTGTGTCCAAGGCTGTGTGTTAAGATAAAAAAAAAAAGTCCTTTACAGTCAGTGGTCTGCTGGCATTAGCTGATTGGGTAAAAACAACATTTAAGTGTTATTCACAGTTCTCATTTCAGTTAAAACAGAGCATAGTTTTCAAACTAAGGTTTAACATGTGGTTTAAAAGTGCCTTTGAGCAAATCACACCCATTTTGATTTTGGATGTTTAATGTCATCCCCAAAGTCATTCCTTTGGTTTCCAACATTGGGCCATGTCACCTTGACTGAAACACATTTGTGTAGCTCAGTATTTAAAGACCCACTTGTCACTGGTCCGTCTGCTTTGTACCCCTGCAGCTGCCTTCCTGACTCAGACGGTATGTTTGGACGACACAACAGTCAAGTTTGAGATCTGGGACACGGCCGGTCAGGAGCGCTACCACAGTCTGGCTCCCATGTACTACAGGGGTGCACAGGCAGCCATCGTGGTCTATGATATTACAAATGAGGTTGGTCAGATTCCAGGCTTATGTCTGTGTAGCTGTTGGCACACCTGTTTTCATTTACCTTTGCTAGCTCAAACAACTTTGTTGTCGAAGATGAGGAAGTAGTGGGGCTTTCCACCTTAATATTTCTAAGCAGTGGTTAAGCTAAAAACAGAACCTTATTTTGGTATCCTGACACATTAAGAAATGACTCATCACTCAACAGACAATGTTTTGCAGACAGTGCTTAGACCTTAGATGTCTCCCGGGGGCATTGTCAGGGACGCGTTATATGTCAGCATATTTTCATGACAAAGAGAACATATTATTCTCTGTTTAATATGTAGACAGTGTGCAGGTTAACGATTTGTCCTGTTTCCAATGTTTGTCTGCTTCAACAGCCCTAGAGGGAACCTATTATGCTAATTTCCAGCTTCATGCTCCTATTCTTAACTCAGAGTAGCTTTGTGTGATTCATAGTTCCAGATCCTCCTTGTTTACCTTCTGCTGGACATTAGTGGGTGTAACCTCTCAGCTCTTGTCTAGTCTCAGCTGAGACGAGCTCTTTTAACTTGCTTCCTCCGCCCTTTAACAATAAGAACTTAAGTTGTGTAGCACCTGTAAATGCAGAGTTTACAAAGTGCTGTGACAGCCAAGCAAAAGCAGAATACCAAATTCAAACAGAAAGTTGGACATTAGGTGGAAAACGTTAACCTTAAAAATGGAAGAATTCTAACAAAAAATATGGAAGAAAATTAAAAAATGAATCTCAAACAATTCTCAGTCCTTGTAAACAAAACGTTCTAACAGCAGGTGGGTGGAGTTTGTGTTCAGTCAGAGCTGTGGGCCTGATGTGACCATAAGGCTGATTAATACTGACAACATACAGGGCCAAGAGTAGAACAGAGTGGCTGAAAGAGAGTAGCCTGAAGTCTGAGATTTGGGCTCACAGGGATTACTTTCACAAATGTCGATGTCGATTTTTGTGTGTACTGTGGAGATCCAGCATAACAATATCCAATGAGAGAAAAAGGGAAAAGCACGATAGATAGCATTTTAAACAAACTGATAAATAAATGAAACAGCTGCCAGTAAGAGAGCAGCTAATCTAGTTTTATCGTACATATCATATTACCTGAAAGTTGCATTGCTTCCTGGCCTGCATGACTAAAATGTGGATGTAGAGAGATTATTTTTCCTTTCATCTACTGTATGTATGTGGATAGGTGTGAGTCATTCTTGTGTAAAAGCTAATACAAGTCAAATCGAATATAGAACAGAGCAGAGTTTAAAGTCAGCATTATTCTCTCCTGTAGGTTTTACTTTAGTGACAAAGTCAGTAGTCGTTCCCCTTATCTTTTAATAAAAGCAAAGCACAGAAAGCTATAAAGCGCTTTGACATTTCTTTATTATTATTAAAGGTGGTAATCTTTTAAAGCACAGGTGTCGAACTCCAGGCCTCGAGGGCTGGTGTCCTGCAGGTTTTAGATGTGTCCTTGATCCAACACAGCTGATTTAAATGGTTAAATGACCTCCTCAACATGTCTTGAAGTTCTTCAGAGGCCTGGTAATGAACTAATCATTTGATTCAGGTGTGTTGACCCAGGGTGACATCTAAAACCTGCAGGACACTGGCCCTTGAGGCCTGGAGTTGGACATCCCTGTTTTAAAGAGATCGGGCTGAATGCAACATTTGTTTATTGTGCTGCATAAGTCATTGTAGTACAGCCTCTGCACACTGTGATGTTTACTGTAATATCTCATCAAAAGCATCACTATAATGATTGTGTCCCCTGGAACTTTTTTTAAAAGATAGACAAATCGGACATCATGGGAAAGTCTCCCTGTTATCGTCCATCACACAGGCCTTATTGCTATTTTCACTAATTGAGCCCCTCCACTTACCCCTCCCTGATCTGTTTTCCAGGAGTCATTTGTACGGGCAAAGAATTGGGTTAAAGAGCTTCAGAGACAAGCCAGTCCAAATATCGTAATAGCCCTGGCTGGGAACAAGGCTGATCTCGCAAACAAGAGAGCACTGGACTTCCAGGTTTGTCTTCTTAATTAACTTCAAGATGTGCGCAGAGCCGCAAAGTCATCTTCAAATAAAGTAGACTTTGTGGCAGGATTTGTTGAAGCTAACAGTAAATAATTCTTGGAATAATTGTCGTTAATAATCTGCCGAGAGAAAAACATCCTCTGCTTGGAACATGCCTACTTGGCTTTCTCTGCTGCTTCCTTGCTTTGTCAGTTCAAACTATGAAAAACTAATAATTTTGGTGTAACCTTCACAGGATGCACAGTCATACGCAGATGACAACAGCTTGCTTTTCATGGAAACATCAGCGAAGACCTCTATGAATGTGAATGAGATTTTCATGGCCATTGGTAAGTGTCTCCGCCGCAGGACTTCAAATATGAAGTGAAATACTGCTCGTGACCTTCAGAGCCAGTCACTAGCTGTAGTATTTAAGCACACTGAAATGTCTCTGAAGTATCCTTACTAACAGGAAATGATAGTGGCTGTGCACCTGTCGTGTTGTGTAAATAATATTGTAGGATTCATCTCAGGGTGTGCATTTGTATGATAAAGTGCACAAGAGGCTCTTACTGCCTTCATCCAAGTGTGCATTTGAGTGCAGGTTGTGTAATATTAGGCTACCGGAATGCACTACTGGGCAGTCGGTTGGCTTCAATCCATAAACCTGGCAAATATTAAATGAGTGTGTGCAGTATTTATATGCAGGTGATCATCTGTCATTAATGAGCTGGATCAGTGAAAAAAAGCCGCTGCAGAGTGTTAGCAAGAACCGGCGGGTTTTAAAGTGAACTGTGTGGTTTGTTAGCAGCTGCTAAATGACTCGTGTATTCACAGATAAATGGTGGATACTTGTAACGCGGGATGTTTGCAACTAGGTCCATAGCAGTTAATCCATCAGGTTCTGAAATTATATGTTGTATAGTGCTCACTCAGTCGTCCATCTTTATCCCCGATTGTTGAAACTTTGTCAGCAACCTCGAGTAATGTTGCATTTGAACAGATATTGTAATCTGAATCTAGTTTTGGTCTCAGAGAGTTGACGCGCGGCTAAGCTTTCATGTTGCTGAAGGAAGTTTGAGAGATGCAGTCGGGACTGTGATGCAGCTTCTGAAAGCTTAACTATATTTAGTTGAGTTTTGTATTTATTTAGTCTACTCGGTGGAATGTCTTGCAGAATGTGGTGTGCCAGCTGGCACTGTAAAATGCAGTTTGAGGTGTAATCACTGAGGCAGTACACAGTTTGTCCACCAGAGAGCGCTGTCAAGTTATTTTTAAATTGCGAAAGGTCTTGATTAGTTGCTCTCAGTTCTGTGGAAGTGCTTTTTGCTTTTTCATCCAGATGTTTTAACTGATGATGGACACACACTGTGTGAGAAATTCTAAACATTTAATAGGCAAAATAATATATTATCAGAAAGTATTTGAGAAGACTATAAGCGGATCAGTCTTTATAAAAGGGAGGGGGAAAAAATGGAAACCATTTGGCTGTGAGAGCGCCACTGAGGTGTGGGGCCACACCTATCTTCCGACTAAACCTTCATTTTGATCCTAGCCACACTCCTCTAAAGTGTCATGACTAGGTCATGGCAAGTTATGACATCGTGTTGACAAAATCTATCCCTGGACAAATTAACACCCGCCAAAGTACTTAGAGACCTATTGTAAGAACTAGCACAAAGGTGGTTTTCACATGTGGCCATGATGAGACAATGACTCACAGAGTAAAAACAATACCAGTCATGTCTGCATGGCTGGTATGAGCTGTTAGCTGCATTCCTGCCCTGACATTAGCATTGTTGCAACAGTTGGGGTGTGACTGTTCACACAGACATATAGGCTGTGCCAGAAATCAGTGCTAGATACTTTTCAGGGGTTTTCAAAAATACATTTTAGGGCTCATATTATTTGTAAGTTAATTAATATCTCAAAGCGACTTCTCATAATGGTTCTTCACCCTGACACGCTGCTTTGGGAAGGAAATTTGGACTTTTGTGGAGGGGCAAAAACAGAGAGGGAGGTCGTGACAGCATTATTGCAAAACCGACTCGAACATGAAAGACATTTTATCTCGAATATATCTCTGAAAGCTAAAATTACAACTGGAAAAAATTATTAGGTATTATCTAAAATGTATCAAAAATAATGGGCTTATTTGAAGTTACTCTTCAAATAATTTTTGATGTAATCACCTGTCAGGTTGTGGTCTTTGCTTGTCTAAAATTTCTGTAGGTGCATTACTGATCCGCTGTCTTTCTCACTGCAGCAAAGAAACTACCCAAGAATGAGCCTCAAGTGACCGGAGCCAGCACCGGACGGAACCGGGGAGTGGACCTGACAGAGACTGCTCAGCCCACCAGCCGCCCATGCTGCGCTAACTAACCCAGCTCTTCCTGCTCATGCTCCCCACACAAATGCACTCTCCTCCTTCTGGCTCCTCCCTTCCTTCTCACCTGAACAACATCTGGACATCGGGCTTCTTGGCTTTCTGACGTCAGACCTGACTTCAACCTCACTCCCCTGGAATAGCTAAAAGACTCTGTATAGCTGCATTTCTAATACTTTTTTTTTTTTTTTTTGATGTTCTCTCTCTTTTTTCTTTTTTTTTTTAAACTTTTTTTAAGAAGTGTATATCAGTATAATGGATGCATGTATCACTACAACGCCTAAAGGAAAAAAAAAAAAGACAAAAAAAGAAAAACACATTTTTATCTCATATTCACTTGGAAGACTAACCCTGGTTAAGAAAGATGAGCGAGCGAAAAACCCGTGAGCGTGTGATTATGTTTTGTATGAGTTTCTGATGAGAAGGTGTTGCCACTTGGCAGGGTCGGCTTCTTGTTGCCCGTGTGTGTGTGTGTGTGTGTGTGTGTGTGTGTGTGTGTGTGTGTGTGTGTGTGTGTGTGTGTGTGTGTGTGTGTGTGTGTGTGTGTGTGTGTGTGTGTGTGTGTGTGTGTGTGTGTGTGTGTGTGTGTTAGTTAGTTAATCTTTTCTTTTTGGTTGGGTTTTTTTTTTTTTTTTCTGTGCTCACTATTTGGAAAAAAACAAATTGTCCCCATCTTGAGGTGCCTGGATTCTCAGACTGTTTGTTGTGAGCCACTTGGGTGTCTCAGTGGTGCCAGGAAATGATTATCGTGCAAACCAACAACCCTTCCCTCCCTCTTCACATCTGTTACACAAGAAGATGCATCCCTCCAGGACTTCATTTAGGGGAGACTGTGGAAAATAAATTTGGGTACTGTTTGGTGTTTGAATAAATTCTAGCATGAAGAAGAAGAAGAAGGAAAAAAGAAACTGTCTTTATAAACATGTGACTCCTGAGTATGTGCAACCATGCATAGAGCAACGCTTGTCAGATTTCTGTACATCATACCCAACAACAAGCCTTCGTGGTGCCGAAAATGTGGAGTTTGACCTAAAATTTGACCTAAAGAAGGCTCTTATGTTGTCATCACAGTGTCATAGTAAAAACTTGGAGTGACATAGAGAGAGAAATCAACAGGAAACCGTAAGAGTGCCGAACATTCTGTTTTGCAAAGACTTGAATGTATGACTAGCGATATGTTTAAACTTTCAGCTTATCTAACCTGCTCTGTTTCCATTCAGGCCAGTAGTCAACCTGCATCAGTTTGGGTAATGTAGATGAACGGAGGGGCGTGGTTTTAAAAATTCAGACAGCATACAAACAGAAAATTGGACTATCACCCCATGTCACGAGTCTGTGGGGGGGAAAAAACGAAAAACTCTAATGTTGTTATAGGGTGCAATGTCGCAATGTTGTCTTCTTCCTTTAGTACAGCTTGCAGAGCTCGCAAGCTCACCAGGAAATTTATCTAGAGATGCCGAACAATTGTACAGTTCAGTATAGGTCTGCATTTTTTTTCTTCTTTTATTTACATTCTAGACCTTGTCACAAACTGGTCAAATGTTAAGCAGTGGTGGTCTTTTTAGGTATATGTAGTGTTATTAACAAAATCCCTCTCTGGTGTCTTGTTACTTTTCTCAGAAATGGTCCATGGTCGTGTTTGAAAGGAACTTTTATTGCATTGCACAGTGTTGATCATGTTTTAATTATTGATGACTGCCCTTCGATTTTATATGATGGACTGTATTGGACTTGCTAACCTTATGGCTATAAGGAAGTAGCATAATTAACCTAACTGGTGGTCTCTCTTACAGCTCAATGAATTTTAATGATGTAAAAACAGCATTACTAGTGATGGGCTGATCATTTTGAGTGTCTGAATACAACTTAATAAATCCAATAAAGAGGTCTGTTGTACAGCTTTTTGCTCTGAACATGTTGTGATATGCGGAGCAGTCGGACACTGCATGTCAGGCCCATATCCTCGTGAGTATATGATGCAAAATGTCCAATTTGGCCACATGTCACATTGAGTCATAAGGAATCTCAACAAAAATGACTGGATCTATATAAAATACTTAATAACTCATAACGGTCTGTGTAATCCTAATAAACAGGCAAATCAGACCAATCACAATAACCTCTTTGGCCTATCTTAGCTTGATGTCAAACAGAACTGACATTACACCCCTCCCATTGTAGAAGAGTTAGTTAAGGTTGCGTATAATTACCAGGTAATTGTTTTCTAGCATGCCAAATAAACTAAACACAAGCTGTCAAGATTAAAATGATGGGTAGAATATCAACTTTGCAGGTAATTTTGTGAAATTAAAATACTGAATGCTGGATGTTATGGAGACACAAATGTCTGATGTGCCAGAAGACCTGACCAGTGTTCTGCATTATCTAAACCATTTAAAGTCCACACCTCTGTGGCCAAAGCATTTGGCTCCTTGTTTGCATATGCCATCAGCTTTGTTTGGTTTTTGTAGTACAACATGCACATGTGTAAAAATACACCTATATAAACATTACTGACACTAACATTCATATTTTTTCTTATAGACACCATATATACTAAAAAGTACTTTCAGCTGTTCCCTCATTCACAAGGTCAGCACAGCAAGCAGTGACATATTTGAGGTGGCAGAGTCCTGATGGCCTTCCCGACACACCTTCCAAGGAATTTGCATCTCCTCCCAGGATCAAGTGAGTAAGCTCCTGCTTGTATGAAGTCACTTGTATACTGTACATATTACTCATATAATTATTCTAGATATGCAATAATTATTATTCCGTATAGTGGATATAAATGATTACTATATAAGTTAAAAATTCCTGTGAATTTAGCTGTGCATCTTCCTTCTTTGCAGTGACCCACAAATCACTTGACATAGAAAAGGTAAAATAAATAAATAAATAATGCTGAGATATCCTGGTTTATATATTCTGTAGTACAGGTCAGCATCAAAGTCTCAGTCATTAAAATCACAAATTATTAAACTGATCTTAGTTAGGTTTAATTGCAATTTCAATCTAGCGGCAGAATGACTTGCAGCTTCTTCAGGCTGCAAGTCAAAATGATAAAGTGATACATTTTGATGCGTCATTGCTGTGTGAATGCTGCATCTTTAAAAAGCTTTAAAGTGACTGGTTATGTGTATGTGGCTTTTACTATATGGTTAATATTACCAGGAAAAGTGCTCATGCACTCATCAGTCCATTCATTAGCTACACTTTGCTAATGCCATGCTGGTTCTTCGTTTGCCTTAATTCTTTATAGCATAGATTCAGCAAAGTGTTGGAAACATTCTTCGGAGATTTTGGTCCTTCTTGACATGAGATCATCATACAGTTGTTGCAGATTTGTCAGCTGCACATCCATGAACCCCTGTTCCACCACATCCTAACGGTACTCTTATTAGACTGAGATCTGCTGAATGTGGAAACCATTTGAGTACAGTGAACTCACTGTCATGTTCAAGCACCAAGGTTTGGACGATATGAGCCACCACTGTGTTCATAAAGGCATAGACATGGTCAGCAACAATACTCAGGTAGGTGAAATGATGCTCTTTTGGTACTAAGGGGTTCCAAGTGTGCCAAGAAAATATCCCCAACACGAGCATCCCCAATATTTACACCAAATTCTGATCCTACCATCCAAATGTACATACCTTAGGTTACTTGCTATCAGTTGAAGAAGTCCATGTCTGACCTCTGACATCCACAAGATATTTTCACCCAGAGAACTAACGCACACTGAATATTTTCTCTTTTTTGGGCCATTTTCTGTAAACCCTAGAGATGGTATGCATGGGAAAATCCCAGTAGATCAACATTTTCTGAAATCCTCAGATGAGCCGTCTGGCACCAGAAACTATGCCACTCTAAAAGTCCCTTAAATCACATTTCTACCCCCATCTGATGCCTAGGTTAAACTTGAGCAAGTCTACAGGCCTAAAGGCATTGAATTACTGCCATGTGACTGGCTGATTAGATATCTGCGTCACTAAGCTGTTGAACAGGTGCACCTACTAAAGTGACCGGTGAGTTCAAATGTAGTCTACTGAGGTCAACAGCTTGTTTTGTACACACATATTAAATTTCACACCTCCAATTTGTCACACTTGAGCTTTGAGTTTTGGTCTACACCCATCCATTCACACCACCATCCAACCGAATTTTCTCACTTGAGCTCACTTCTTGTCACTTCCAGGCCCGTGCTTCAGTATATATTCCCATCTTCAGCCTCTTCTCTCAGCATCTTGCTCGATGACATCCTGACACTTCAACAATCTCTATCCTTAAAGTCCACATAGATGAGTCATGTGAACTCTCAGCCTGATCACGTTTGGATAGGACTCAAATTACAGTTCTTAAAACCTTATTAACAGCTTGTTCATCGAGTTCTGCCCACACACTGCAGAGGCACGGAGCGGCAGATAGAGAGAAGAGTGGTAAGGCTGTATAATACAGGGATAAATATCCAATTAAATTGGAGGCTAAAGTGGCAAAAAACCTCTTGGAGAACTTGATGATGCTCCTCAACTTGACAGCGCTGTGATAAGAGGTTGATTGCACAAAATTACAAATCATTCCCTACTGGTACAAAGTCAGTCATTTAAAGATTTCAACTTTCACTACAACATCATGGAGAAAGAGTTTGCTCACAGTATTTCTATAAAGTCTTGTCAGTCCACTGAACTGTCAGACGTTCTCAGAAGCACTGTTTCTCCAATTGTAGTAAAATTTGAAACAATGTATATTTTAAGATACTCCTGCAGGAGGTAGAACAAAGCACAGCCACATTTTTGCATATCCTCAAAGGTGTCTGAAGGAATTTTAAGCAAATTGTCATTTAAAAATATTTTACTGTACAATCAGTTGCATCAACAGATATTAAAAGAAAAGAAAAGAATAATAGATAAATACATAAGTACAAAATAGTGCCAAGCTGTTATGATGTGCTCTGTCTGAACTCATGTTAAAAATGTGGATAAACCAAATGATTCACACTACTTATGTCATTTCTAGCATACTAATTATACACTAGTTATGTATTTTACTTCATGTAGTAAATTATTTACTCAACTAATGTATAAGATAAGTAAGAGGTGGTTCATCTTTCGATTGGCTTTCAGAAGATGGGCAAGAAAGTGACTTGTCCATAGTGTTGGCAGCAGAATTGAGTCCAACAGCGTGGAAAAGTAGAACTTAAAGAATAGACTAGAATCCCAAATACAAAAAAGACATGCAGGCAGACAAGTGGAGGATGCCATCCTGTACCTCCTACATAGAGCCCACTCACACCTGGACAAGGGAAAAGGCACAGTCAGGATCCTGTTTCTTGAATTTTCAAGTGCCTTTAATACCATCCGGCCCTGTCTGCTTCGGGAAAAACTAAACAGGATGCAGGTGGACCCCTGCCTGGTCGCTTGGATCTCAAACTACCTCACCGACAGACCACAGTACGTCAGGCTGTGGTCAGCAGCACAGGAGCACCACAGGGAACTGTGCTGTCCCCTCTTCACCCTGTACACCTCTGACTTCTGCTACAACTCTGAATTATGCCATATTCAGAAGTTTGCAGACGACACAGCCATCATGGGGTGTATCTGGGATGATCAAGAAGAGGAGTACAGAAGTCTGGTGAGGAACTTTGTCACATGGTGTCACACCAACCACCTGCAACTCAACACCTCAAAGACCAAGGAACTGGTTGTGGACTTCGGGAGGTCCAGAGCAGGTCCACTGCCAGTTCAGATAGAGGAAGAGGAGGTGGAGGTGGTCAACACGTACGAGTACCACGGGCTGTGGGTGGACAACAAACTGGACTGGTCATGCAACAGGCGTATTGTCTACATCTATCAATAAATCCGTTTATGCGGTGAAATATTTTTATTCAAGAATACATTTCATAGTTGTTATAAGTTGAAAACTGCATCCGTAAAAAAACAAAATTATGTTCTTTTTTTCTGCTTCTTTTGGGCTTTCTCTTCATTTCTAGAGTCAGTGCGCGGCACTAAACCTTATTTACCTCACTGAAATGCTTCAACTCAAGTATTGATTTAGAAAAAGAAAACAAAAATAATTTTTTAATTTTGCATCCTCATCAGCCAACGGAAAGTGGTTGTCTATAAATCTATGACAACTGGAGGAACTCCGTCTGCTGATGAAGTCTGATTGTTTATTCGATCAATGTCTGTATAACTGCTATTGAAGGGACTTGGTAGTGAAATTGCAGTTTCCACTGGCACAAATTCACTTGAACAAAACTGTCGATATAGATAAATACAATTTAAGAAATTACTTTTTTTTACAACACATATATTTTAAAGCTTCTTATATTTTAAAGCTTAACCTTCTAATAATCTTTGAGTGTTATTCTCATCATTAGAAATTATTGACGTTTTCTGTTTCTTGTCATGTTTAAAAACACCATTACCGACAAAGATGAGTGGCATTCTGCTCTTGTCGCAGTGAAGCCTCGAGCTTTGCCAGAAAATCTTCAAACAAACGTTGGGCCAGAATGTGAGTCACCATGTCACATTCTGCTTCACTGGAAAAGCCGTCGATACACTTCATCCAGAAAGTTAAAGCCGAGCCCTTTGATAAAAAGTTCAAACATAAAATGAATATTGACCACAGTTTGTGATTGCAATCTTTCCACTGGGAGATTCTCACTCCTGACCTTCCACTGTCAATCAAGCCCACCAGATGATTCTGGAAATTTTATTTATGTCCAGGGAAATAACTTGAATCATCCTATGGAAGCTGAGCTCTCCCTTTGAACAGGCCTTTTTAAGTGGGCCAGAATCTCTCTGGTGGTTTTCTTAGGAGAGGAAGTTTTGAAAAACTGGTCCAGAACTAATACTGTCACTTCGCTTGGAATGGAAGTCATAGCAGAGGGCCTTTGTTACGTTTCGGTGTGTCAGTGTTTTGTTTTTGCATGACTTATGTATTTCCTGCTTTACTTTGAAAGTCTGTGTTATCTTAGTGTGTTCAGTTTACATTTTCCCTGTCTCGTCAGTTCTAATTTGCCCCAGCTGTGTTTCCCTCCTGTGGTCCATTTCCTGATTGCTCCCTCTATGTATTTAAACCCTGTGTTTCAGTGTGTCATGGTCGCGATCTCCCCCGTGTTGTAAATAGTTTGTGAATGGGTTTGTCAATACTTTTCGTCATGGGATATTTTCGTTTTGGGATTTTGGTGGAGAGCCTTCGTGGTTTTATTTTCCTTATCTTTGTTTTTCTACGTTGCACCCCGGTTGCCTAGGCCGGGGTGTAACACCTTCCTTTAGTGTGTTACATCTTCAGTGAACCAAAGGGTTGTTTTGGTTTCAGTTTTCAGTCTAAAAAAGCAGCAGTTTTCACTCAAAAGCTGAGCAGCAACCCCCAGGGCTGAAAAATGAAGCCAACAGAGAAAACTGCAGTACCTCAAATGGCCACGTGAGGCTCACTCTAAACAACACGATTAAAGACTTACAAAAAGAGTTTTGGCTACTTGAAGAGAAGCACACGTTCTTTCCTTTTTAGTTACCAACGGGCAGCAGGATGAACTACAAAAAGAATTCTAGTTGTATAGAAGTCTATACTCACTCTCAGTACTTACTTTCATGATGAGTACATCGTGTCAGTCGTTAGTTTCAAGCATGGCGTTCCCCTAAAGAACAGCAGGGTTTAGGGGACAGCTACTTTGTGATTGATGGTGATCATCGGATGTCTTCTGAGTTAGAGCCATGTCTCGCGCCTCACATCAGGTTTGTAAACACAGAGATGGCGACAGCCAAAATGTGGAACTCGTAGATTCTCATAGAAGTTCTTTTTTGAATCTGCATTCCTGTCTAAATACTGAAAAATCACTCCACGTCATGCCTGACTTGATTCCCTGGATCCAGTCCATATTAGCCTGTGATGTT
The DNA here is from genome assembly GCF_963969265.1 of Rhamphochromis sp. 'chilingali'. Taxonomy (NCBI): domain Eukaryota; kingdom Metazoa; phylum Chordata; class Actinopteri; order Cichliformes; family Cichlidae; genus Rhamphochromis; species Rhamphochromis sp. 'chilingali'. The sequence goes on along the minus strand of NC_137938.1, from coordinate 34,542,843 downwards.
TTCTCAAGAACTTATTTTTATTTCATGTATATTTGTGAAGATATGATAGAAAATATCAAGTTTTGTATCATGTATTGATAAAGAAGTCTTCCAAAACTTGTGCATTCAGATCCAGAACAAGCTCAAATGTCAATTGTTATCGTTACATTTTCATGCAAATCAGTCCTTCAAAAACAACTTTTTTTAAACGAACCACTATCAATATTGTAGCAGATGAAACGTGAAGGTGATGTCGGGACTGGTTTTTGTATCTACAGATATAATGCTCACTTCTCTGGCTTCAGTGAGGTACATTTCTTTTTGCCTAAAGACGCCAAAGTTTTTGATTGATTGATTGATTGATTGATTGAATCTTTATTTTGAACATGTTGAAAAAGTACAACAAAATAAAATTAAAAGAGACAAATGAACAAAGCAAAACAAAAGGAAAATGAGCAACCACAACTCCAAATAACTTTCATGTTCAAAAAGGAGCAGGAAGAAGCACAAGCTTATTTAATCCCACCCCTTTCCCACTATCTAGTATCAATAGACTACAGAAATACCTCCTTGCAATTACATTATATGTCATGTGTATTTTTTTTTAATATATATATACATGTATGTTTCTATCTATCCATACATACGTATATACACATACGCACATATACACATTTTCAATAACCCCATTAACACCTCAAGGATACACAACCTACAAATATATATATATATATACCCATACCAACATACCCGTGCACCCGCACACACATGAAAATATTAGACAAGAACACCCTATCAAATCTCTACCTTTTCCCTGTACCCTGTAAAAACCATATCCTTAAACCGCTTTTTAAACTGCGCCATGCTCGGACATTGCTTCATATCTTTACTTAGTCTGTTCCACAGCTTCACTCCACACACAGAGATGCAAAAACCTTTTAATGTTGTACGGATACGAGGATGTTTTAAATTTAATTCCCCCCTCAAATTGTATCCCCGTTCCCTTTTAGAAAACATTTTTAGAATATTGTCAGGAAGCAGGTTATTTATTGCTTTATATATAATTTGTGCAGTGAGAAAATGAACCAGATCTGTGAATTTTAGAATTTTTGATTTTAAGAATAGTGGATTTGTATGATCTCTGTAACCAGTTTTATGGATTATCCTTATGGCCCTTTTTTGTAATATAAAGATTGATGATAGCGAACATTTGTAAGTATTGCCCCAAACCTCTGCACAGTAATTCAAATACGGTGCAATCAGGGAACAATAGAGAATGTGGAGTGATTTGTGGTCCAGAATGTGTTTTACTTTACTCAAGATTGAGACACTTCTTGAAATTTTGTTATGTATATGATTTATATGAGACTTCCAGTTTAATTTATCATCTATAATCACACCAAGAAACTTATGTTCAAGTACTCTTTCAATTTCCACACCATCTAAATGAATCTGCACTTGTGCATTTCTAAGGGAATTCCCAAATAAGATTATTTTTTGTTTTACTTAGATTTAGCGATAGTTTGTTCCTGTTAAACCATTTTTTTAATTTTGCACATTTCTGAAGTAATTGTATCCAGCAGCTCCTTTAGATTCCCCCCAAAACAAAAAATATTTGTGTCATCTGCAAATAATACAAATTTTAATATATCAGATGCCTTACAAATATCATTTATATAAATAATAAATAATTTTGGACCCAGTACAGAGCCTTGTGGAACACCACAAGCAATGTCCAAGCATGATGAGGAATGGACAACCAGCTTCACAAATTGTTTCCTGTCACTTAAATAATTTTTCACCCATTGCAGTACAACCCCCCTGATCCCGTACCGTTCCAGTTTATTAATTAATATGTCATGATTGATTGTGTCGAATGCTTTCATGAGATCCAGAAATACTCCAGCTGCATACTGTTTCTGATCAATAGCATTCGTAATCTCTCAATTGATTCGATTAATGCCAGAGTTTTTAAAACTGAATTTAGCTGTCAACCTTTCCACAGTTACCCGGCAGCAAAAATCACTTTGTGAACCATGCAGGATGTGACCATCTGCAGATTTCCAAAGCAGAAAATAAAGAAGAAGTAAAATCTTGGCCACAAACCTAAACAACATGTATTAAAGACTCTGTAACTCCACTGGCCCAACAGACGTACTAGTTTTTAGTGCTATCTGTAAGAATGTGAACTGATTGCGAATGATAGAAATCTGGCCCGTCATATTCTTTGGCGCTGCTCCCAAGGTAGAAATGGAAACTACTGCTCCATTCAGTAAAAGGGAAAACAGCTTCTTCTTATTTATTGAGTGATGGGTACTGGAAATCAAACTCAATTTGAGTGTAAACGTTTAATTCACAAGTGCAATAAACTATGTCAACAAAGAAAATTTGTCTTTAAAGAAAACAAAAAAATGCACATCTAATTTTACGTTGTTCACCAATTAAATTTTTAGACTTTGAAATGGAAAGCAGCAAAATGATTTTTTCTGAGAAATGCATTTAATAAAAAAAAGATCAATAATCAGTGCAAACCTTGCTCCACAATATCTTAATGTTTAACTTTCCTCAGTTAAACATCACCAGTTAAATTTAAACAGAAGTGTCACATAAAACAGGCAAAAAAGCCAAGCGATCTTGTATCAGAAGGATGGATGCGGGATTAAAAAAAATCTTGCTGGTTTAAAAACAGATCGATCCCCACACCAAACGGCTTCTATATAAGCTTTTTATTTGGTGTCTAACATTTAGAGCACAAGGCCCACCCTTAGACGTCTCTGAAGTCTGAACCTTTGCCATTTCATGAAGGGAAAAAAACACTTCAGAGAGGCCAATTTCAGGACCATATCTGGTAATCACCGCAAAGATCCAGGAAACAGAAAACTCCACAGCTCTCATAGGTATGTCCATCCCACACAAAGGATCCTGTAAATGATTGAACCTGTTATGGTCATTTTCAGCTCCATCTATTTTTATTTTTCCTCTCTAATAGAGTAGCTTTGGATGATTCTTCTTTAACCATACTGAAAAAAAAAGTAAATTTTAGCTCCCTTTTAACTTCCCTGCCAGAGATGATTATATTTAGGTATAGTTGACTTGCAATCATCTCTATGCATATGCATATCTTATTATTTTAAACCATGTTTATTATTCTGACAGATACCAAGAACAACAAAATATCAGGAAGAAGAAACATGAGAAGCTCAAGAAGTACCAAGGGCTGAGAGAGGAGCTAGAGAAGATGTGGAGTGTGAGCAACAGTGGTCCCCATGGTAATCGGAGCACTCGGGGCGGACCCCCAAACTAGGTGAAAGGCTTCAAGGTCAAAGATTCCCTTCAGGGCCAATGGGGAATTATATAGGTCTGCAAAATGTATTTAGTACACAGTATTAATACATCAACTCGTTTTGTTCTCATTCAGTTAGACACACGCAATTCATCCTTTACCACTTTCATCCAGTACTGTCTTTCATGCTGGTGACCATGTGGGGGCAGCAATGCACTGTATTTATCTGCCATTATCCTCAGTCCACACATCCAAAAGGAATGTTTGACAATAAATACATTTACTGCATTGATATTCACTTCAGAGGCAATCTGTTTTAGGATACATTACGTCTGCAGTTTTTAAGTAGAGTAATTTACCGGAGCAATCGCGTTAGAAAGTCAGCAAGTACCTGCAACGAGAGAAACGTTCATTATTCACAAGACCTCTGAATTTATCAATAAGTGAAAAGACAGTATGTTCATATTGGGAAATTGCACATAAGTCCACAGGAACACAAGTCACTGCATGTCCTGGCTGCACTCATGGAGCAGGACGGTTTTGTCTACTATGTGTAGGTAAAGAACAAAAAACGATATGAAGTCTATTTGGTGCTGAGCCCAAGAGAAATCAGCCATTAAATTAGTCAGTGAGTTTGTTTATATAAGCCATAACATGAAACCGGTTTAGCAGCAACTTTGATTGACTTTGATTATTAACTATGTATCAAATATCACTTTGGTGCTATTGGTGTTGCCAGAAATATTAGTTTTCCCAGGGAAAATGTTTAGAAATGCAAAAGCTTCATGCTCTGACGGCAAAAATGTTTTCATTAAACCGGTCACTGCAGTGAACAGCAAAAGAGAAATATGAAAATGTTATGAAATATAATAGCAACCTTTTCCACTTTTTCCTGCCAATTAACAGAAATGTCATCAGACAGGAAACATCAAAGTGTTGTTTTCTTGCCCGCATTTCATATGCTGAGGCAGAGCACAAGGTGAGACCTCCTGAAAGTCACGGCTGTTGCCTGCTGTGATCTCCATAGCCGACGGCATGCGTCACCTGTCCTGGCTGTCACCGGTAACCCCGGGATGTCGCCACGGTGACAGCCTCATTACAGTGATAACTGTGCTGACTGAAAATATTTCCGTTATGTTCCTGGTGATGTTGTGATGTGCAGTGTTCCAGTGATGGCCCGGGAGGGGCACTTCTGCAAACTTTTAACCTCGGCTACAGGCTGTGAGATATTTCATCCACGTACAACCTGCAGGCTAAAGAGGGTGCAGAGGAAACTGTTACCACAGCGACAAACCACAGCAGCCCCGGCTCATAAGCGCCTGTGGTTTATCACCATGTGGATAGCGCTTATCTAACCCACCCAGCTCTCCAGTGTCTCCCACCTTGGTTACACACGGGCCACATGGTGACATATTTCCATGCCAAAAAAAAAAAAAAGTGTTTCATAATGAGACTGATTTGTTCTACCTGAGATAGAGTTTGCAAAATGTGTGCTGTCATAAGCTGAGATGGGTTTGGACAGAGTTAAGGGTTTGAGAGATGGAGAAAATGTATATATTATAAAGTACTTTTGAGAGATACGTTTTTTGGTTTCTGCTTTAATTTAAAAGTTGGCAACTGAGAGAGAAACTGTCATGATCCTGGGATTTTAGATGCTGTTGAAGTTTAGATTTTCCTGTTTTGGTAAGCTGAGTTATGGGTTCCTGTTTTGATGCCTTATCATTCTATTACTCTTCAACTTAAGTTAAGCTTAAGTTTGGTTTTTTCCTCTAATTTCTGCTCGTCACTTCTCCTGTTTCCAATCACCAGTTAGTCCTTGGTGTATAACTAGCCCTGCCCTCCCCTTTTGTCTTTGTCAGACCTATCATCGTGTTTCTGATCGTGGTTCTGTTTCTCATGGTTATTGTGTTTTTAGGAACTTTATGTTTCAAACTAAACAAACATGTACTAGAGTCTTCTTCACATCACTTCATAACAGAAGCAGGAATATGGTTACAAAGGTTATGTCGCTTTATGGACATGGCATGACTTATTGCACCCATGCACAATAACCTGTGATTTGGTCAAGACGGAGATCACATCAGCACCACAATAATGATAATAACACTGACTCAGTCTGCTATTATTTTGAAATTTAATGGAGTCAAGCTGCCAAAGATATCAGATTTTAACTTAGTAATTATTGGTGTCAACCATTTTTACAGTGATACAGGACATATCTACAGGACTTAGGAAAAACAAATGGCTAGCTAACCAAAGCTAACCATATTAAATACTTTAAAACATAAAACATACTTTTCTTATAAAAAAAAAAATCAACATACCTTGGAGCTAAGGAGAGCTGTGGTTATTCAACCAGACCAGCTACAACCTGCACACTGCAAATTATCTGGTGCTTGCCATGATTTAAAATCTTATTTTTAGACAGGCCAGATTATTTGTCTTGTTTTTAAAAAAAGATTTACTTGTTTCTAAGTCTGGATTTTAGATAATAAACTTAAATTGAGAATAACCATATAATTGTGTCTATATTAGTACAGAAATCCAGAAATGGGAAGAATAACTCTTAAAATAGCCTACATTAGGTCTCTCACCAATGTCTCTCAAAATATCACTTGTTTCAAGATAGAGTGACAAACTCAATTTGCTTGATTTAGGAAATTCACAAAAGGCACCTGTTGAAAATATGATTTATTCAAAATCATGTCTGACTTCAAAGTTGTACATATAAGGGAAAAAAATTAACCACAATTTATGATACAAATCACATTTCAAAGACAGCTGTTTGTCCCAGCATGCCAGCATTATGTGGTACAACATTGACATTGGTTTAGCGAACATTTAATGACTGTCAACTGATATCATCACAAACTACACTAAGCCAATACTTGGTGCAACCCTAATCTTAAGGGTGATTTCTATGGGAAATAATATCAGAAAGACTGTATTTGATTGGCACAAACACACTGTCCCTAAAACTAATAGAAAAGTATGAAGTATAATCAATGAGCTCATGGGCTAATTCTGTAGCTTGAGCAACAATGGGCACAGTTACTTCATATGCCAATAAGTCTTCATTTAAATTCAAAGTTTCATAGCGTTGGTACTCAAAAGCAATAAAAGATGAGTCAATCAAAAAGATATCCTTTATCAGTCCAAACACAGGGAAAGTGCCATCCACATCTGCAATAATCATGGACTTCCCAGCAATGTATTTATTGCCATTTAGAACATACCATTTCACTGAGACAACAGACTGCATGACATCTATTCCAAAAAATTCTTTAATTTTTTTCCTAACATGTTCATTATTTTTAACAGCTGATACTGGCCCGAATTCCTTTTCTTTTGCAAAAATAGGATGTTCAGTGCCTATTTCATTTTGACAACACTCAAGAAATTGATTGTGGTTTGCAAGGGATTTACAAACATTTTTAAAATTTAACTTAGAAGCCCACTGTTTAAAATAGGAGTGCTTTGCCTCAAAGCGCATGCACATACTCCTTATTAAAGGTCCAAGGGATAAGATTTGACTGGGAAGATGCAACATATAATGTTGCTTAGGTATTATATTGGCTTCGGGAAAAAGTTGCTTGAACTGATACAGGTGTTCTTCAATCATACTTCTCAGTTGCAATACAGTTTGTAAAGAAATAATGGGAGCAAGAACTATTTGAACTATCATAATTAACTTTCTAATAAATACAACATACTCACTCTCCACACCATACAAAAGAAAAAGTAATATTTTTAAAAGAATTAGCATCTGTCCACAAGACTGTTTCAATTTGTTGTCGTTAGCCACTAAAGTGCCAAAGGTAATAGGACATGGTTTATCCCGTATTTCAAGAGGTGAGTAAGGAAAATTTTGAATGTCTGAATTAAACTTGTCTAATTCCAATTGTCCTGAGAGAATTAGGTGTTTTAATACAAATTTAACTTCCATTGATGCAACACCTTCAAAAATAACATGCATTATGTCCTGTGGAGTTTGTTTGATCAGGTCAAATGCAGGAACATCAACTAGTCTGCTTCTTCTATTAATTCCATAAGTAGTTTTGAGGGACGCTTTCAATAAATCTGTGCTTGCTTTATCTATTTCAAAACACTGCCTCATATGTTTCTCCAGAGTTCTTTGAACAAACTTCTTCTCCTCAAAAACACTTTGCATATCATCAAAGTTGCATTCACAGTGTCTACATTTGCTATAAGCAAAACCAATCCCTTCTTTAAAGCCAGCAATCTCATGCTGGGCTAGCGTGTCTCCGCAAATGGCTATAACAGCACCAAACAATTCAATTTCACCATTTGACATTTTAATCCTTACACCATTGTAAAGCAGTGATAGATCTTGAAGTATTCTTTTCAGTACAACATCAATACCCCACTGAGAAATGTCATTTGCTTTAGCAATAGCAAGAAGTCGTATTGCAGCTAACTTTGACCTAAATTTTGGATCAATATTTCCTAAAGTATAATAAAACATGACCAATTTGTTTGCAGAAGCATGGGACCCTAAGGGGTTACATATTTCAATTTCATCTGTGTACAGTATTAATTGCAATGCATTTGGCCTCTGAGAAAACAAGGGGTGAGATGTAAAGAGGGACCCGTCTCTAAAATCATAGAAGAATCCCTCTCTGCTTCTTTGTGGTGCAGTGTTCAACATGGTAAAGATTCTCTCATTAGTCATTAACTGCTTTAGACTTTCAATTAATGGTACATAGTAAAAACTTTTGTTCCTTATGGACATGACCCTTGAAAGACCTTGCTTTACCCAACATATCTTCTGGGATACTACTACTTCCTCTGCGTTGACTGGACAGAACATTTCCCCTATGGCTCTACTCTGTCCATATGCAATGGTGGAGAAAGGATCCATGAATTTATCAAATGTAGCCAAAGCCTCATCTTGAAGCTGAGTGGTTCCCTCGGCATTATCTTCAAACACTGTCTTCATTCTTTCCTTGAGCGTATCCAAAAGAACAGCCTGATACTGTTGCACTCCTGAGATGATATGTTTGACCGTTCTCTGTGAAAACATTTGAAACAAAAGTAACTTATTCTGCATTTATATAAAAAAATAATAATTCTGAATTCCATTATGAACAAGTAAGACATTGATTGCCTTATGTAATGTATTGATCCATTAAGACTATAACATACCTGTGATAAGTGGCACTGTTCTTGAACACTGATAGCAAAAGCTGCAGCAGATCTGGTAATATCATGTCTGGTAAAGGATGTTGTAGCAACAGCTTCTTCCTTTAGAGCAGAAAAACAAAGTTACTCCAAACTCCTGGCCAATTATAGAAATTCTTACATAACAGGTATAATCAGTTACACCTAATGATTGGTCCACTAAAAAACAAAGTGCATGACAGTGACTAGTGTTACAGTTGTGAATATTCAATATAATGTAAGATAATATAATATTCATTCTTTGGAATAAAGAAAAAAGAAATGGAAAAGAAATCAAAGACAAAGAAACAATAAAAAAAGGGGTTGTCCATTGTTTTGATGAGGCTAGGGATTGGATTCATGAGAATAAGATTTTATCTTTTTAAATAATGAATTTTTGTTCGCACTTAGATATTAGTTTCTTTACATGTTTGTTGTATTTATTAAATTATTTATGTATTTTTAAATCACGTAATTTAGATTTGCACTTAGAATTTATGTTAGTATTAGTATATGGATATATTTTATTGTATGCATTTATTAATTAATTTAATTTTCAAGAAAATCATTCTTATCCATGTTTTGGCAGTATTTCTGGCCAACAGATTTTTTTACAGTGCTTCCAAATACTCTGTGTCTTACCTGAAACCGTATTCACCACTTATAATTCTTCCTACGAGATACCCAAATTGCTGCCACATTGAACGATTTAAGCGCGCTGAGAGTGTCTTTGATGCAAACTTCACCAGGAGACATGCCAGCCGCAGAGTGTGTGCCTTCTCCGGCTGCAGCATAGCCTGTACTATCTACACTGAACTGCTATTCTGTTTATTTATTTTTTATTTCATCCTGCAGGATGAAATTGTGATTTAAAATCCAACCATAGTGGAAATCGCTTGTAACAGTTTGAAGAACAATATCTAGCGATATAATATCGCGAGATCTCGTTAAATTTCTCTTGATTAAAAATGGAGAAAAGGATTAAAAGTAATATAGGACCAAATACGAGGAGTTAGACATAGCTAAATTTGTCATCAGAAGCCACACTACATTTTATTTAGTTTAACACTTACCGTGATCGGGCTGTCAACAACCTGAGGCTCCTGCACTTCAGCCAAAGATCCACCAGTTGATATTTCCACGGTGCTGGTTGTTGTTGCAGTACTACAGTTGGCAAAGACTGAAACACCAAAATTTTCCGATCCTAAAGAGTGGGATGTTGGGGGGATCCTCCATCCTCTTGGTGGGCTTCCATTCGTCAAATACAGAGGGTGCGTCCGTTTAATGTGGCGAAAGAATGAGTTAAAAACTCTGAAATCTTGTTCACAGCCATCTATTCCACAGTAAACCCAAAAATCCTGCCTTCGACCATGAGCTGCATTTATGTGGCTAAGGAGCACCTTCAGAGTTAAAGAAACAAAGATAAAACAGATCATACATCTCCAGAGCGCCATGGTGAACTGTTTTCGCGCTGTAGCAATGCAGCTTTACTTTACCGCTCTCCACTGAAGGCCACAGATGAGAGTGTGGGACCATGGGAAAGGTAGGCGATTTTAAAAATATATGTATCCTTAATTATCCAATTTTTCAGGTTTAAATTACATCAGTTATATTTATTTTTAGGCAATAAGTGTTTAAGACTGAATTTATATTTTTATTTTCTTTTTTTTTACTTAAAAAAATTTAAATATAAATAATTTTCTGCATGCGCATTCTCAGTTCCTGTCGTGATGTTACTTTCACGTGGGACAAACTCTTTTCCCCTGCTTTGTTAACCATCAGGACCGTTACGAAGATCAAAATTATTTATCTAAACAAAGCGAACAGTAATTTAAGGTTGGTAACATTAAGTTGATTTGAAAAATACTATGGTACAATGGTGTTATTAAGATAAAGTCGTGTTTTGTGAGGGCTGCTGCTAGTTAGCAATCTAGCTAATGTGTTAACTTTAGCTAAATGATCTTATTTAAGCTGTAGGATATTTCCAGGTACTGTGGGTGGAGGCTTTGGAACAAACTAGAGAACTGCTGTCACGGCATGGACAAGTTTGATGATGCCATACTGTCTGTGTTGCAGGGTAAGTCTTATTTTTCAGTTATTTTGGTACGTTAGCTAAGCAGCCTTAGCATCTGTTAGCATCATTTCTGAAACTTAGAGCTAGGATTGTACTCTACTCTGAACTTTATCCACATTATATCCTTGAGCTGTCTTTGCCTAAATAGACTTGGAACATCATTCTTGAAGACACCCAAAAATAGTTTTATTGCATTCCCAAATATTTGATAAACTGTTTTAAGTTTGACATTTTATCCTGTTAATATTACTTATTGCTAAAATACATTTACTGACAAAAAATGACCTCAATATGTTATAAGCCACGCCCAGGAAAAGAGAAATAAATATCACTTTTGAAGTTGTTTTTCTCTTTTACAGCTGCGAATATTGATGAGGAAACTTTGAGAAGCTTTACCCGGGATGACCTAAAGGATCTTTTTCCGGGCCATGAAAATTTCTTCCGTAGAAAGAAGATTTGGGATTTTATCAGCCAAAAGGTAAATACACATTATACCACTAAGAAGATGATTACTGTCCATATTGTCTAGCATTAATTTGCCTAATTGTGTATTTTTGTTTATATCCCACAACTGTTATAGTTTAAGAGTACTGACCAAGATGCCAACACTTTCCATCGAAGCGAGAGTAACCCCTTAGGCTTTGATGTGTCACAATGTCAGCCTCAAACTTCCACTCCCATTTCCTACACTGCGGACAAAAAAATGAAAATGCCAGACCCACCAGAGTATGTGGTGTATACAGATTCAGAGTTGGACATGGTGCGCAGTCAGTACTTTGCATTGCTCCACAGTGGAAAGGAAAAGGACTGTAGGATGTCAAAGGAGCTCTGTTGCAGACTTGTAAGGAACACAGTCACCAGCATGGTTGCAATCCTCCGTGCTAGTCCCATGGGGAAAGAAGTAACATACCCCTCCAAACTCGAAATGAGAGCAATGTCACAGAAGATTGTCGACTATTACCCCATGTTACGTGATGCTGACACACACATGCCATACGTAAGTCATTCTTTACCCACTACAATATCTAAAATTGAGTGAGATAATAAAAGGATGTACAAAAATATATTATTTTACCACAGCTGACCATCTACACCAAACTGTACAAACGACTCCAAAATATGAAGTCTCCAAGGAAGAGGCAGGGCTCCATGCCACAACGAGGCAGGCCCAGGAAGACTCTTTTCAGCTCAGATGACACAGACAATGGGACTGAAGGTGACCTAAGTGGTGAAGCAAGTGGTTCAAGTGACTATACCATACTTCTTGAGAGCAATGATGACCTCAGCGAGGATAACTCAAATGCAGGTGTGTACTTTGGTCTGCTGTACTAATGACTTTTGGACATCTAAAACTTCAAAGAGACCACCCATTCTGTTCATCTTCTGTTTTTTCCTCAGAGAAAGAATCCCAATTGCCGCTACCCTCCACTGTACCAACTACGTCAAACAATACTACGCTGGCTTTACCACTATTATTCAAGTCAGCCTCATGCTCTGCACCCAGGCCTGATATAGGTCCTTCAACTGCACCTCCAGATGATGTTGTTGGTAAGTCCACCATCACCCTTATCTACCTCTCAGTCTGACTGTTCCTATTACAGCTCTTTCCAAAATATGGTTGAAGCAATGAACCCCGTTCTAAGTGTTTATTCCATAAATCATAGTGGTTTGGCATTAACTCGAGTTGGTGTGTAAAATCAACATATGATAGATCCCTCATTCCAGTTTGCCAGTTAACCATAGTAAGTATTTTAACATTTTGTGTTGTAATGGGTGTTACTCAGTGCTGATTATTTACACATGTAAATCCTCATGCTGGTCACATCTATCATGCCTTATCACAGTGTTTCTGTCATAGATCAAATTACCTAAAATATTTTTATCCATCAGCTCATAATCACTGTTCACACTGATGTGAACGATATACACAGTAAACAACCTTTACCTTATTTTCACCACAGTTTTATTCACGGGCATCTTAAACTTTCGTTTTAATATTTGATTCTGTTCAAACTAACAATTAACATAAATCCATGATCATTATAAGAAAAGGACACAAAGGGAAATGATCAGGACATATAGGGTCAGTTCATTACTCAAACATATTTAACCTAAACATTAATTCTCATAAATATTATACTTAAAAACAACCATGCAACCTTACTAGAAATGACTGATTAGAAAAATCTGAATTTTGTGAAGTCTAGTTACACCATGTCTTACAATTGCTCTTTGCTTTCCCTAGCAGACCATGACAGCCTGAAGATGCAGGCAAGACATTACAAAACCTTGAGCAACATGTACAGGAAACCCAATGCAAAACCCAACCAAAGTGACGTTGCTCAAAATTTGGACCTGGAGTTTGAGGCCAGACGAGCTTTTATTGACGCAGATGTTACAAGGGAAGAAGACAGGCCTAGAAAAATACTTGAAGCATACCCGTGCTTCAAAGACATACGAAATGTAAGTTCAACTACCTTCAGTTAAATTTCTTTGCTTTCTCTGGATAGGTTTAGTTAGTTCTTGACTAACTGAGCACAACTTTGTCATAGGCGATGGATGAACTGCGTCGCATCATTGGTGGCTCCAACTGCAAATACAAAGATCAAATGAAGGGTCGATGGGCAGAGTTTGGTTCGAAGGTGCAGTTCTATGGCATTTGGAAGAAGGTCCTGAAACCTCCTCTCCCCTTGGATGTACGTGGAGGTAAGTGGCCTTTGCATACATTAAATCCATACATCAGATATGTTCGGATTGCTTTGTTGAGATACTTTTCTCCGTTCACAGTGGATTTTACTGTCACTCTCTTCAATGCACTTCCATCTCTTTTTCCTTCAAAAACTACACCACCAAAGCGGCTGGGAAGTGCCAGTGAGGCTCTCCTTCATATCCTCAAGGTGCGAACAGCTGCAATACCAGCCACTGTAACTTGTACTCTATTTACTTGTATTGTTATTATTAATATTATTATTTTGCTTTTCCTGCTTAATAAGAGTGGATTGAAGTTCAATTCAGCAGGGATTAAATTACTCCTTAGTCAGGATTTCTTAATTGTTATTCAAAACCTACTCCAGAGAGGCAGCACAGAGCAAAAGCACATTGCAGTTAGGATACAAGTAGAAGCAGTGAAATGATATATTTAAAAAGGCCTTCAAAAACTAGAATATGTAACAAAGTTAAAAGAAATAGTTTTAAAAAACAAATGAGAAAAAAAGCACAAATAGACATGATAAAAATGCTGCAAACTAGAGAAAATTCATGCTCAGAATTAATACACAGCAAAATCTCCAGTGTTAAATTAACACTTTTGACAGTGTTATATGTTTAAAAGTAACCTAGTCAGTTTTGAAGATTAACAAAGGCTAACACTGAGCAGTGCTGATTTTCTAACACAGGAAAATAAATCAAAATGTTAGAAATATTCCAGTGTTAGAAAATCAGCACTGCTCAGTGTTAGCCTTTGTTAATCTTCAAAACTGACTAGGTTACTTTTAAACATATAACACTGTCAAAGTGTTAATTTAACACTCAACAGTGTTGTATTTAACACTCAGAGGTGTGGACCCATATAGACACTCTCTAGTGTTAATTTAACACTGGAGATTTTGCTGTGTACATTTCCAAAATTTCATATTCATGATATTTTATATTTATTTCTTCTATTCCAACAGTAAATCAGTTGGAGCATTCTAAACTGTTGATATTGCTTTTTGTGTCTTAAGCTGTTTGGATGCACAGCAACCCTTTCATTTAAAATCTTGAAGAATTTGTCCTTTTTTTGTGCTTTTCTAGCCGGGTGAAGATGCAATGCTATACCTGGAGAAGCGGCCTCTCTTTTCCCCAGTGCTGCTTTTTGATGGAACAACCAGCATTGTTGCTGTAGGAAACATACCAGTGACCACTCTCCCCTTGGAGGATTTCTGGGAAGGAATGTTGGTGTTGATGGCATATTACTACACCTTGCACTTAACATACCCAAAATGTGTTGCAACGGTCCTCTCTGTCATACAAACTGAGGTAATCACTGATGCCATCCATGATCAAGATGCCACTAGTGCATATAAGAAAGCAATAGCTGAGTGGAAGTCGTTCTTTGAGAAATAGGTGAATACCAAGCAGGATTTTATCAGGTCATTTGCAGTTTGTTTAGTTTTGTAGTACGTTTGTACAACTTTGTTCCTAATTTGCCTAGCAATGTCCTGAGAAACGGCTTTACTTATAATGCTTTACAAATGAAAGTTGTTGTTTTTTCTTAGTGACACTTTACCTGAGGCATGTAAAGTTTTAAGTCAGTAATGCCATTATTTACAACATTGTGAGACTATGTGACTGTCACAAAAGTTTAAGGCCAAAAATGTAATTTCTTTTCTCTGTTTAGGCCTTTTAAAGGGTTGATTTAGACTTTTAGGGATTGTGCAGCAGCCCTATATTGTTTAAAAAAAGGATTTTGTTCTCATGAGAGAAATAAATGTTGACATATATCACTCTTGTCCTGGTTGTGATTTCAGTAGAAGCCAAGGAGTATTCTAGGAAAAAGGTCTGTTTTAAGGTTTTTTTTTGCCTGGATTTAATATCGATTTGGCTCTATTTTAAGATAAGCCAACCTGAATCAAGAAACAAATTAATCATACTTCACTAATATTGAGTAGTTTTTCATAGTATTAGAACTATTTTTCTCGTTGCAGTGCATTCATTTGCTGCAAGTAAGAATTCAAAACATAAAAAAAAGACTGTAATTTAGCATATTTAACTTACTTTTGGGACTTGATATCAAGTAATTTTATCTTAAATTGAGCTTTTTAAAGCTTATTTTAACCCTCTTCAATTCTCAAATGTGTTCTTTTATTTCTGGATTAAAAAATCTTATTTCAAGATTTCTTATTAAGTAAAATAAACTTGCTGCATGGACAGATAATTTCACTTGTTTTCAGTGCTTTTTGTATCAAATGTAGTATTTATTTCCTAAATATAGACTAGCCATTTTTGCAGTGCAGAAGCCTGAGATTACAGACACAACTCACAGTTGCTCTCTTTAACAGAGCAGCTAACCTTAGCTCGAAGAGTAGAGGCAGCAAGCTGACCACAAATGGGTTATTAAATTAGCAATTAAGTTCTCAATAGTTCACTCAACTTCAGTGCTTCTTTCAACAAGCTTAACTGCAGCTCTCACTCAGTCAGGTTTAGTGAGTTTGCTGTGGGAAATGAGTCTCTCCTGCTGTGTGAGAAAAGTTGCTGCAGCAACAGAAAAGTGGTAATCGCTTTACTTTAGTCAACCAGAAAGTGTGCAGAGAAGCTGAGGGTGCACTAAAGTCTCCACTGAAAGAGAAACAGACAAACTAGGAAGATGAGAATTGTTGACATGTGTTTATTAAAATTCTTTAATTATCACAGTTATCATTAATACAGATGTATTATAACAAAGCATTGTTTGTTTGTTCGTTCATCAGAATTTTTAAGTTAAGAGACACTGAAAGTTTTAGTGTAAAGTAGGTGCTAGCATCTCTGTAAAACTGTATAACTGTTACAAGTTAATATCCACTTTCATCCAAAACTCCACAAATTTGAAAGATGAGCACTCACTGTAGTACTAGTTGGTCCAGGAGGAATAAAAGCCTGAACTCTGAGAGCTTTAGTCCATCTCTCCACCAACTGACCTGACTGAAATAAGCTCCATAAGCCTTACCAGAAGATAAAATCACTCTCTAAGCTGAGCTGTTTTCACTCTGCAGGAAGGTTGTATTAAGAGATTGTGATCTCCCCGCCACCGCCCACCACTGCCACCTTGCATAGTACCAGTAGATCTTTCATCAAGTATTCCCAGCTCCTTAACAGATACTTTCCCTCCATATGGGCCAAATTAAATCTGCTAATGTCTTCTACCTGGGTACTTATTTGGTTCCTTGAGGTGAAATGGAGCAGTGTAAGTATCTATACCTATCCTACAGGCTGATGTATGAGTCAGTCATTGTCATGAAAGCTCTCCTTTTACTAGTTCCCTGTCCTTGAAATTTATAGCACCTCGCAAATGTGTTCATACACGACTGCTCATGGTCGGACGGTCAGACACACTCGCCGTGTGTTTATAGCTCTGTGTTATTCATCAGGGTCAAAGTATTCGTCTCGCTTGACTGACATCTGTTTGAGCCAAATATTAATTGCTTGATAATTGATGTGCACATCATATAGGCAGGGATATTACTGAGGGGCTTAGGTCACTCAGTAATGCACGTTAATGGTTACCAAATAACCTCTGCAGTACTTGATACTGAATGCTCAGGCATCCCAGAAATGATGACTGCTTCATGTTGAATGGAATAAAATAGCATTTTATTGTCATTGTACATGTGCAATGGAATTGTGGATTCAATAAATCATTGAATCATGTCGAATAATAACTCTTTATGTTCAACACTGAAAGCCATGAAGGACTAAAAGTGATAGGCTTGACTTTCACTCATTTGTGATCATTTACTTTGAGTACTCACGCCATAAATGCAGTGTACCACAGATAACTCCAACTATAAACACTTCATTTACTAAATTCCTTCGTTTTAAAACAGTTTCATTTGATATTTTTCCTACTGCTTGTGATTGTGTCCGTGATCCAGAATATCCATATTTAGATGAAAGGTTGGGATGCGAAGCTGCCGCTAACAAGCTTAGTGAGCAAAGTGTTTTTTTTAAACTGACGGTGCACATACACCATCTTACTGCGTCCTACTGCTGGTGCTAAGTCTAATAAAATAACCGAATTTTGAGCACTTTCTCCTCCAGTCCACATGTGTCCTCTGGCATGATACTGAAATATCCAAGCTGCATCCATTAGAGTGTGTCTGTGTGTGGATAATTAAGGTAGAATATGCTTGGGTAGAAAAGTGCTTTAGAAGTGCTTGTGTATTTGCCTATAGAGAGTAAAATTGTGAACCTGTGCGTTTAACGAATGAAGCTGGGGATTGGTCTGGTGTTGTTACTCCAAAATATTACATATTCTTACTTTTTAGAAAATTTATGCATTGCATTCATTAAATAATCCCTGGAGACATCAATTCACTACACGTGACATGACTTTAGCATTAGAGTGTTACACAGCCTAAAATATATTGTTAATTTTTAGTTAGCAATATAAACCCCTCTTCTAAATGTGGGAATGGCAGATCTTCAGTCCTCACTGGATCCTTGTCTCGCAACAGTTAGTGCAACCTGGCTTGAGTTTATGTTTCCGCTTCCCTGTGAGAGAGATCCGTACCTGTTACTTGAGCTTTTGAAAACTGTGGAGAGCCACAGGCGAGTCTGGGAGTGTCACAGCTGCTCTGATCATTTGGAAACTTTTGTTATTCGCTGTAAATAAACACACTACACTATGATTCAGAGCGCTGTGTGTGAGTCCTACCTGTGTCCAATCCATGATAACAACACTGACTCCAGATCACTGTTTCCTGCTGAAGATCAGGTTCTGGCTGTTTAGCAGGGTTCAACATACAGTGAGCTTTAACATCACTCTGGGTTCTTTGCTAACTTTGTACAGTGGAACACCGGCTTACGAAGACCCCATTTAACGAAAAATTCAAGTTACAAAGGCACTTAACGGCAATATGCCTGTGTAATGAAATCCGCTGGCTCTGATTGGCTGAGCCCAGAATGCCCAGAATGCCTTCTGAATCATGTGATAACCCCTTGGCTTTCGTACTTGCGTTTCACTGTTCCACGTGACAGACGTATTGTTGTTGCAGTTAGTAATTAGCCTATCGTGCATTAACGTAAATGTCAATTTTAGTTTTAATGTTTAGAATTAAATTCCATAATGTTATGTACATGTACGCGTATGTATGTATGCATACGTATGCTTTCTTCAGCCTCCACCATCTCTGCCACCTCCTCCTCCACCAAGAACTTCGTCTTCAGCCAGCATCGCCTCACTCAAAAGGCGATGGAAAAAGGTGCTTCGACTTATGAAAATTTTGACTTACGAACGAATTAATTTTGTAAGTCGGGGTTCCACTGTGTATATATATATATATATATATATATATATATACTGTATGTAGTTACTTTAATGTGGTGACGTCCAGTAAAAACAAAACTAATGCCTCAAGTCTTCGAAAGTTGTAGATTGCTCCTCCTCCCAGTGAGCTGATTGTATGTGCACGGATTTTTGTTTCTATCCACCCATCCTGCAGATAATTAAGTCAACTTTGCAACACAGGTAATAATCTAGCCTTGTAACCGTGATGTGATTACTGATTTTAGCACAATAATGGGTTACATTACTGTGTTGTAGCAGTGGAGCTGAAGTTGCCTGTTAGAGAAGATGATCATCTGCTTGTCCAGTCAGGGGATAACAGTTTGTTTAATGACCTCCTCTCCACCACAGCTTCATAATTGTCCTGATTGAAGCCAATCGCAAAGCCCAATCAGTAAGGGTGTTCCAATCACCAGCTTTGTTACATTGCATTGTGTGGCACTCCCTACTGAGGGACCTCATCTGGACTACTTAGGTCCACTTTTCAGGGTGACCGTGGCTCAGGGGGTTGGGAAGCGTATCTGTAACTGGAAGGTCGCCAGTTCGATCCCCGGGCTCTCTGTCCTGGTCGTTGTGTCCTTGGGCAAGACACTTTACCCTATCGCCTACTGGTGTTGGCCAGAGGGGCCGATGGCGCGATATGGCAGCCTCGCTTCTGTCAGCCTGCCCCAGGGCAGCTGTGGCTACAATCGTAGCTTGCCTCCACCAGTGTGTGAATGTGAGAGTGAATGAATAGTGGCATTGTAAAGCGCTTTGGGTGCCTTGAAAAGCGCTATATAAATCCAATCCATTATTATTATTATTACTCTCATTAGCTACAAAGTTACCATACCTGACATACATGTGAAATGAAATCCAAGGTAACATTTCATGAATAAATAAAGTTTCTTTAGATGGTCCAGTCATGTTTTTTTAATAGTCACAAAAAAAATCAAACAACCATCAGTTTTAAGTTCTTGCACTGGGTTTCTGTATGCCTTTGGTTCACCCTCAGTAATGATAAATTCTGAGGGTCTGAATTGATCAACAACCTCTGGATCCTACAATTCCCTCAATTTCAGCCCAGGTTCGAGTTTTGTTAAAGCCTCTTTCCTGGTCACTATTTTTCAGCTCCACATTATATCCTGTTCTTTCTGTTAAAATTCGATGAGTCCAAGTTGAGATTTCTCAGCGGAGTCATTCAAGTTAGGCATCAACGGGTAAAACATTTCCCTGTCATAACGTTCAATTGGGGGAATCGGTGCCCTGTCTTTAGATTTTTCTCAGTAACCAGAGCAGCTTAGAAATAAAATCTTATGTTTTTCCTCACACGGATGCATTAGCTCTGGGGGAGCTGGCTCATTCATTTTCCATTTTGTAAAGATCATATGCTTCTCAGTTTTATTTCGTTCCTTTTCCAGCTGGATGCCATTGTAAAGTCATCACTAAGAACTTCCATTCAAAGTCAGGAAGAATTCAACAGCAGCATTTGGAGCTGTTAGAGGACTTCTCATTCACTGCCCTCAGCAGGGTCTATGCAGCTCTTTTAGGCACCTTCAACATTGATTCACAGAAGAGCACAAAGCTTTCTTTACACTGCCGTGTGAAAAAGGTCTCATATGTGCTATGCGGCCATCATTGGTTGATTCTGTGCTATTATGAATGTACAGTTCGTGGGCTGCAAACACCACCAGAGTCAAAGGGAGGAACGTGGTTACACGTGTCAGTCACAGTTACGAGAGCAGGCAATGCTGTCTATATTCATGAGCACTGTGATAACATAGCTGTCAGACTAGGCCTTGAAACGTTTTTGATTGCACTCGTAGTGTTCATGTAGCTGCGTTGTCAGCAGAGATTTTTCAAGAGCCAGATGGAAGGTAATATCCAACAGGGAGACACTTCAGTACCTTTATGTTATTCAATTTAATCTGCAAGTCGGGTCTGTTTTTCAGTTTGGTTACTTTGACCAAAACACATTTAAGTTCATTTTAATTTATACTAAACAAAACAAAAACAAAACACATTCCTGAGAGCAAATTGATACAATAGTTTTACAATGGTGTTGATAGGGTTAAAAAATATATAATTTTGGGTCAAAATGTGTAATCTGTGATCATAAACATTTGTAATCTGACTGATTGTGACTGATGAAAAATACAATTGTGCACAGCTGACTTCTGCTTCTTTCTAAATTTATATTTTTCACATAAACATTTATGTTGTGCTTTGTGTTTGAGCGGTCGAAGTCACGAGAAGCCAAAAAATCGTAAATATCTCATTAGTTTTTAAGCTGATTGCTTCTGGTCATGAATTATTAAGTTTTCCTTTTACAAAGTTGAGCAAACCCTGTCAGTGGGTCATTCAAATGAACTCAAGCATCATTAACGCAGCCTATTTAAAGCAATCAGTGATACAACTTCCAGCCCTAGAAACAAATGTAAACACTTCTCTGTTTATAGAGTAAAACTGAGGCTTTGTCAGTGATGGAGAGGTTGGAAAGCCCCTGACCACACAAAAACAGCAACTACGCTGTTCATTGACAGCTTGGAGGCTCTCCTCTCCAAGGACATTTCCAGGACTTTTTTTTTAATGGCATGAAAAATGTTTTGTATTGAATATATTGGCAAAGTGGTGCAGCAAGTACAGTGTATGCAGGCCCTTTACTCATAACAGCACACAGGCTTTGGCACAGCCATATACTTAAATGTACACCATTTCAAATGCAGGGATGAAAACAGTTCGAAATATTCCAAAATTACCTAAAACCGTAAACATAAAGAAGCAACAAACTCTGTCATTATGTTCAGGCTAACCACTCATGTTATTATTGTGCGACAAAGACATAAACGGAAGTTAACAGCTAATGCTTCTCTATAGTACAGTGAGTCATTTTATATTGATATTATAAAGTCAGTTTGTAGCTGTGTTTGCACTGCAGAATTTGTGCATATCACAGGTTTATTGTCCTTTTGCAGTAAATGGCAAACACCAGAAAGGCTATTGGGATAGTATTAACCCAATATCACCAAAGGTTGTGCCTGATTTGATTAAATATGTACGAGTGTAATAAACTTTTCTTATCCTATAGGCGTGGTGATCTGTACATGACACTGCTCCATTTTACAAGTTCTACGCCAAAAAAACTTTGACAGCAGTGGCCTAAATTAGCTTCTTGGTACCATGGGAATTTGTTTTCATGGAAGGTTGGTGAACCCAACTCAAAATGAATGTATATAGGATGTTCTTATTGCAAATCTACCATTGAATACTGCAGGTGCTGCTATTAAAAATCATTCCAGTGTGACTGTGTGTGGGTGGATATGGATGGGTACATGGTTAGTGTGTGTGTGTATGTGCATGTGTTGTGCATTTCTGTGTTTGTACAGTTTGAGTGTGCGTATATTAAGTCACCTACCGTTTGCACTGAGCCTATTTTGAGCTTTAGTGAGTCTCTTGAAAAAACTGCAAAGGTGCTCTGAGAGCAAACCTTTCAGCGACTCCTCTGCACACTTCCCCTCTTGTTAAATCTTTATCTTTTGTTACTGGAGCCTAAAAGCACTCATCAAAAACACACAGGACACTAAAACCAGGGCGCTTTTAATGCAGGTGTTATTTCAGATTCACAAGCAGGACTGTGTTTCAAGAGGATCGCTGGCCGGGAGCGAGTGTCTTTGTAAACCGTGAATGTCCAGATGAAGTAAAAATGTCAAAGCCTTAATGGACTTGAATGTTAATTGAGGCATTTATCACAATGTTGAATCAAAGCTCTTACAAGGACATGGAAATGGGCTGCCCGGACCTCCCTGGCCCTGCCTGGAGTCCTCGAGGGATTGTCAGTGCAGCTCATGTTGAGTATGTGTTACAACATCCTGAGTGCTGTGGCCTTTAGGGGTTCTCCTCTCGACCGGCTGCAAATGAAAAATGAAAAACAATTCGATACAACTAATGAAAAGTAATGAACTTCTTTCGTGTCGGAGTGACAGGAAAACACAAAGTGATGAATCTGACAGCGTAACCTGGCCAGCGAGCGCACTCCAACTGTGCCAAGCAGGTAGCCTGGCTATAAATCACTTCCCTGTAGAGAGAATTGAAATAAGAGCTGAAGACCACATGCAGCTGAAGATGAAATCATCAGTTTAACAATTCCAAAAACACTGAATGTTTAGTTTGAAATTTCACTGTGATTAGTACCACTGATGCGATTCAGTTTAACACTTTCCTTTCTCATTATTAACTTATATTTATTATTAACTTTGTGTTTTATTGCATTTCTTGCCCCTTCTGTATTCCTGCTGTTTTTGTGCCATGACATTTTCCATTTTATTTTGTGAATCCCTTTATGTGCACGTCTTTGGTTGTTTTCTTTCCTTTGTTTTCTGCTCCACCCTAATCGTTTCCTCGTGTATAAATAGTCCTTGATTTTTGTTTGCCAGCTATATGAACCTATTCTGTATATACAGGATGGACATAGCTAACATGACAACAGCCACTGGTTTGTGAAAAGACCATTTAAAGCAGGGGTGGGGAAACTCCAGGCCTTGAGGGACGGTGTCCAGCAGGTTTTAGAGGTGGCCTTGATCCAACACAGCTGATGAAAATGGCTAAATTACCTCCTCAACATGTCTTGTAGTTCTCCAGAGGCCTGGTAATGAACTAATCATTTGATTCAGGTGTGTTGACCCAGAGTGAGATCTAAAACCTGCAGGACACCGGGGCTTGAGGCCTGAAGTTCCCCACCCCTGATTTAAAGCCTCAGCTTTGTTGCTATGACCATCACCAGTTTGGACGATGATTGGCTGTTGGTACAATTAACATCAAAGTTACTGTAAAAATGTTATTCATCAGATATTTGCATTAAAATTCTCCAAAAGGGACAAACACAGTAGTGAGATCAACTTCAGTGCCTGCTGCTGGCTTATCTGTCTCCTTGTGTGCCGCATTTAGGTTGTCTTTAAAACATCTCTTTCTGCTAAGATTTGTGTGTAAAAATACTGGGCAACAGATAACTGGACAAGTTATCTGTTGCCCAGTATTTAAAAACCAGATGTCTACAAACTTCTAAAAGTTACTGCAGGCTTGTAAATTTGGCAACAGCCATAAATAACTGTGTGGTTATTATTTTTTATAGGCTGAGCAGTCAGTACTTGCTGTAATTCAGTCATAAGCAGATAACCAAGTCGATGAGCTGATTCTTTAACTCCATTGTTCTCTTTGTATGACACTGTGAATAAGGAAATGTCAAATCTATCAAGGATAGCACTCTTTTTTTAATCACAGGAGCTGAAAATGTCACCTCATTATGACTCAAGAGCCATGACAACCTTGCTGGAAAAGAATCCTTTTTATATTGTTGGATCATAATGAGCTGTGTGTTTTGCCTACAGCTTCATCAGGCCTGATGATAATGACATACAGGTTTTGCCCATTAAAAACTAATGAAACAAAGCAGATTTTTCTGTGCCAGTTCAGTTTTTCCAGGTTTTTAAGCTATAAATGTTCTAACCATTCTTGTTTCTGTTACCAGCACCTTATGGCTGTTAATTTCTGCATCAACAAAAAGTGAAAAGTATACTTACCTCAACTAAATACCAGTCATATTTTTAAAAACTATTATTACAGCTGAGGTGGTTCGGGCATCTGACAAGGATGCCTCCTGGGTGCCTCCTGGGGTTGGTGTTCCTGGCATGTCCCACCGGGAGGAGGCCCCGGGGCAGACCCAGGACACGCTGGAGAGATTATATCTCTCGGCTGGTCTGGGGACGCCTTGGTGTTCCCCTGGATAAGCTGGAGGAGGTGGCAGGGGAGAGGGAGGTCTGGGGCTCTCTGCTTAGGCTGCTGCCCCCGCGACCCGGCCCCGGATAAAGCGGATGAAGATGGATGGATGGATGGATGGATGGATATTATTACAGTCAGATAATCAGAGCAAATTACCATTTTATTTCTCCCCAGTAGTGAACTGACACACAAAAATCAGCAGCAGCAGCTCAGAGGAATATAACAGTTTGTGTTTCTTTCTATTTGGTGACTTATTGCAGTGTTGCTTAAATTTAATCCCATTCACTTTGCTGTTTTTGTAGCATTTTTTGTTTCTTGACATTTTTGTGTGTAGAAGAGAAAAAAGATGTCCTCATTGTTAATGCTCCAAACAAAGCTCAGACTGTGCAGCACAAGCCCTGAGGGGCAAGTTCACAGGCAGGGTTTCCTTGTGTTAGCTGGCTTAATACAACCTAAAATCAGAAGTAATGGATATCATAGTTTGTGGTCGTTGCTAACCCAGGCTGTCTGTTCCAGGCTCTGTTTGCGGTCACACATAGCGACGCACAGTGCGCCCTGTGCTTCAGCTGAGAGGAACACGTCACACTATGAAAAATCCAAAACAATAATAACATGTCACAAATAAGGCAAGAAAGCAATATTTATTCATACTTCCCCCCTGAGTGCATGCTCAGTGCTGCTGTTCTAAAGCTGCCACGTTAAAAGCTCTGTGACTTTAAACTTGATACATTTGAATATGTTACTCCAGAAGCTCATTTAAGTCTGGCATTGTCCCAAAGTGAAGAGCACCCAGAAAATAAAGTAAAATTAAAGTGAAATCAATTTTCTGCCCCCTGTTCTGTTTGCTGCAGTAAAAGCGTTGTATTGTTATCAGGATGAAGCATAGAAATCTAAACAATACATGCATTTTCTGCATAGTTACTCAACACATGTGAATTCCTGCAGCAACCGTTTGTGCTGTTGTGCTGAAGTCACCAATCTGTGTGTAATATGGCAGACTGGTATCACCTGCAGTTGACTCCCATGTGTTTGCTGTGGGACATTGGCACTAATATGGCTGTGATTGGTTGGGTTGAATCAGAATCAGAAAGACTTTATTTATCCCAAAGGGGCAATTAATTGAAGGCACGTGCATTTAATTGTACTTATACTTTACTTATATTTCACACTTCAAACACTGCTGCTACATTTCCCTGTCTTTCTGCACAGGCCAGGGCCCATGCTGCCGCCTAAAGGTGGGATTGGCGGCCTACTCCGAATGGGGTCTGGGAAAACAACTGCTGTTCCCTGTTGCAGGTGTCAGCGTGTTATAGAACATAGCTGATCCTTGCCTTGGACTGTGCGTTTTGTTCTTTTTGGAAGTGGGACAGTGACGTGAACTGTTCTGC
The DNA here is from genome assembly GCF_963969265.1 of Rhamphochromis sp. 'chilingali'. Lineage (NCBI taxonomy): Eukaryota > Metazoa > Chordata > Actinopteri > Cichliformes > Cichlidae > Rhamphochromis > Rhamphochromis sp. 'chilingali'. The sequence continues at coordinate 34,517,164 of NC_137938.1, read as the reverse complement.
TTTCCAGTATCAAGGCAACTGTTTCCCCTTAAAGTCAGGTGTTCTCCTGAATGTTGGCCAGGACTAGAACCAGTGTGTTATCTGTGGCTCAGCTGGTTTTCTCATAAGTTAGTGCAGCTGCTAACAATCTATCCCACTCTATATAGGGGCCACTCTTAAAGCATATTAACAGGACGAGTATTAATGAAACGCTGGTGCTGATTTTAAACTCAAACAGCAGGTTAGGTGTTCAGCATGGGTTACACTGATGATTAGACTAGGTTAATAGAGAGACTTTGTGACATTCAAAACTGGCTTTAGGCTCAAAATACAAGTTGGGTCACCTGCCACTTTATTAGGTACATTTGTTCATCTGCTTATTTACTTAAATATCTGTTAATCTAGTAACGCAGTGCATGTAAACATGCAGGATGAAATTCAAACTGAGAATCAGAATGGGGAAGAAAAGTGATTTAAGTGACTTAGAACGTGGCATGACTGATGGTGCCAGATGGGCTGGTCTGAGCATTTCAGAAAGTGCTGAACTGCTGGGATTTTCCCACACAGCCATTACTGGGGTTTGCAGAGAAAGGTCCGAAATGGAGAAAATATCCAGTGAGCAGCAGTTCTCTGGGTAAAAATGCCTTATTGATGCCAGAGGTCAGAGGAGAATGGCCAGACTGTGTCGAGCTGATAGGAAGGCAATAGAAACTCAAGGAACCACTTTTTATAGTCAAGGTATGCAGAACAGCATCTCTGAATGCACAACACGGTGAATCTTGAGGCAGATGAGCTACAAAAGACCACACCAGGTGCTGCTCCTGTCAGCTAAGAACAGCAAACTGATGCTACAGTTCACACAGATTCATCAAAGTTGGACAATGTAAGACTTTGACCTTTTCCACTGAAACATTCAGAGTTTGGACAAATACCATTAAAGTATGGACCCATCCCAAGAATGGCACACTTTGGGCTCCTTATTTCTAGCTGAGCGTTGTTTAATGCCATGATGGCTTGGTAACCATGCAGATCCCTTTATGACCACAGTGCACCCATCTTCTGATGGTTGCTTTCAGCAGGATAATGCACCATGTCACAGAGCTCAGATCAAACGGGTTTCTTGAACATGGATTTAAATCTCTGAGGAATGTCTCCAGCACCTCGTTGCTGAAAAACACCATGAAGAATTGAGGCAGTTCTGAAGGCATGTACCTAAGGTGTACCCAACAAAGTGGTTATTGATCTTGTGGCTTCTTTTATTTTCAATAATTTGGTCTGTTTAAATTTGCCGACTATAAATTAAGTGCAAAAGTAAATAAAACACGTCTCCTGCAATAATTAGTGTAGAAAAGATCATTTGGGATACATTAAATGTAATGTTTGGTAAAAATGGAATTATTGGTAATGTATTGTTTTATTAAAGATAATATTTTATAGAAAGTTTAAAGGTAAGAAAACTGGAGAAACTGGTTGATTACTTAGTCCTCATTTTCTTTTCTGACATTGAACAACAAATAAAAACAATCCCGTTGCTGGGTTCACTTCCTCAGCCTGATGAGAAATGAAAATAAATAGATGCCGAGAGCTTAGATAAAAACAAATACCGAGGATGTTGTTTTACCATTTTCATGCTAATTATAGAGTGTGCAGTGAATTATTAAAAATTCATTTCATGTCACTGTTTGTTGCTCATTATTGAATTCATTGTCTTGAAACAAGCCTTAGATAAGGTTCACTTGGTTTCAATCTGGTCATCAGCTAGAGCAGATTTTCTCTTTTCTGAGTCGCACTCAGACCTAATCTACATTTCAGTGCTCGCTTGGTTGGACGTCCAGCTGTTCGCAGCATTTTCCCCGCTGACAGAGAAGGAGCCAGGCGCTGTTTTCTGCTGATAGCTCTCTTGAACAGCAGATAGAAAAGCTGAGCATCCCACTTACAGATGTTTGTGATCATTGCTCCAGTGAGATTAAATGCAAGCGAGACGGTGGCCAGAGATTCAACTCACAGAGCAGCGGCCTGGTCCTCGGGCGGCCTGCTGTATTGGTTTTGGAGGGCGAGCAGAGCTTTGGTGAAAAGAAGCTCCCTCGTCTGGGTAGAGAGCCAGTTTTCATGCGTCAGGGAGTTTGGGGCTAGATGTGCTACAAACGAGGGGTGAACGAATGAGCTTATGGTTCTATGGAAAAGTTCACACACTGAACAACTGACTTTAATACCTAGTGCAAGAGTTATGGTGTTGTCGTGAGTTGCAGTCTCTCCAAAATGTTAAAGCTCTCAGCCCTGCTTTGGCCAGTGATTTTGTTTCTTGGATGGAAGAAAGCCATCGGGGCTTTGAGATGTCAGACCTCATTGGTGTATTTATGGTGTGTGTGCATGCATGCCACGCTGTCTGTGAATTCTGCACGCTCACTTGTTAATGCTTGTCTGCCACGTATATGAGTTTTTATTAAAGGATGCATTCGTTTTTATCACGCTGTAAAATGTATTTGTCTTGTTTATTTTGACAGAACCGGATTAATGTTGGCAGAAAAATGTTAATGGCCAGTTACTGTGGCTTTTAAGAACGTCTTAGAGAATAAAGATGGAGAAGTCTTGTCCAAACGGAGAGATTTAGCTCAGTAAGCCACAGCATTGCACTGGCTGACATATTCCTTCATTACCATAAGCACGCACACTCGAGTTTATTTTGACTCATTCCCACATTTGCTGCCCTGCTGCCACTAATGGTTAGAGAGTACCAAATGTCTAATTATTCATGGCTGACAATAGTCCCTTAAGGTGTCTACACACAGTAAGACTTCAGAATTTTGTTTAGTTTACTGTGAGCTCTGTGTGGCATAGGTCTAATAAACTTGTACATGTAGGCTGTACAATGATCATTTCTACTGAATGCTAGACTACGATGACATCATACGAACATAGCTCCTGCTGCTACAACTCAACTTTTTTTTTTTTTTTTTTTTAAACATCCAGTCTGTTTGGTGTTGTTTTGGGCTGTTTGTTCTCAAGACCATTACAAATGACATGGGCTCAAAATGGGCTCTGGCAGGTGGAGGAACCATAAGATCCTGGTAGCGGTTCAGTTTTCAGTGAGGAAAAAAATGAGTCATCTCAAAACTACCAAACTTGTGAGCTCCAATTCACCCAGACTCTGAACAGGCTGTAGTCAGCTGACCTGTGCTGATCCCATAGATTGGCTGATGGCTCTGAGGTTTAGTTCTCTTTGTGGATTTAGCCAAATACATTTCACGATATATAAGCAGATGTTGCATGAGCTATCGTGGCTACTTTCCGATTGGCAAGTACTTCTTGTGAGCATCATCAGTTTAAATTCAAACTGACGTCTGCCGCCCTTGAACTAACCCGGTATGAGCGACACCAGGCTGTGATGGCTCTGACGGTCGAGCAGGTTGTGTGCTAATTGGACGGTTTGTGGTTTGATCCCTGAGTGTGATTTTTCACAGTGCATAGAACACATACATATGTGTCTGAACACGGCTTATTCTCACATAGCATGAAATTATTATCATTCAGTTTGCTGTGTATGTGTGAAATAACCAGATCATTTTAGCAAAACATATGCAGAGCTGTGCAATATATGCTTGGCGATACTTACGGAGAGAAAAGTTGCGTGTTAAATTACTTTGTGCTTTTGCTCCTGTGCTCTACCTAGATGCTGAAGTGAGCACAACTTTATTGACAACTGAATGGACACAGATCAGGCATGAGAGGAAAAAACCAGATGTGTGTATAGCTTGCAGGTGGGACCATGAGATGAATTTACTTTCTGAGCTCTATGAGATCACTTAGAAGGACGTGTGGGTAGAAGCACATACAAAAGGAACTCAGTTTGTATCGTTATGTATTAAACTGCCTGATTTGATTTATTTGTTATTACTTCATTAATTGCTCCCTTTAACTCCAGACAGTGATCATTTTTACCCTCATTCACAGTATGATCGCAGCCAACAGCATCACCAAGATCCTTGGGCACCTCTGGACTAACCAAGAAATTGCATTGTGGATACTTTGCTTAACACGTCCTAAACTCACCAATGTTTCATTAGCATTTTATCTGGACTACAGTTTCAAAGTTTTAAAGTTTTCCATTTTAAATGACAAGAAATGACTCTGTGCCTGACTGGCTGGACTTTACATAACTACATTCAGCTAATTATCAAGATCATGAGCTTTGCTGTATTACTAGTCCAATTAATCATCTGTCAGTCACACCATAGCAGCCTGTTTGGGCAAATTTTTGCACTGAATTAATAAGTTTCATGTCACTTAAAAATAAATCAACTGTGCTCGCTAACCCTGGAAAAAAGCAACATTATATTTCTGATATTTCAGCAGAATGCAAATGTGCTGGTAGCATATTTACCCTCAGGATTATAGATATGTGTCTGCAGTAACACTCTATGCTACAAATAAGTTGAGCAAACATTCTTCAGAAACATTTGTTTTTTGTGGGGATGGTGCTCTGCGATGAATTTCAATTCTATGTTTTCAGTTTGATTTTTGTATTCTGACTGTGTATGCATGTGCACTACTGTCGCTCTGTGTATCCAAACCTTGCAAAAACTAAACAATAATAGAGTGAATATCCTTCATTGCACCAGAGTATATATGTGGTGTTTGTTTTTTAGGTACAGTGATTTGGGATTTCCATTTACTCATTTTTGCTGTCTCTAGATCGTGTGTTCTGAACTTGACTTTTGCTCAGAATAGATTAAAATAAAGCGTAGAATTAGTTTAAAAAAGCCACAAAGTGAAGCTTAGCCCAAAATCCCAACAGATAGGTGATGACATTTATTTCCAACCCACATCAGCTCAAGGCTCAGGTAGAATATTTTTTGTTGGTAAATTTAATTCAAAGCATACTATTTAAGCTGTTTTACCGGGCCTACAGTTGCTGCGGCATCTGAAAGTCACTTTGCAATCCTGCTCATCTTCTTCATGATGTGTTTGGATCTTCTATGCTCTCCAAGCCTCGCACACTTTTCACATAGAATTCCACTGCAGCCAGACTGCTTGACACCATTTATCTCGCAAGCATCAGTCAGCTGCAAGATGGAACCAACTTAGCATCGCTGTTGAGTTTGACAACATGAAATAGTTGCATTTCCTACTTTGTTCCTTGAAAACTGTTCGCTGTTTTTCAGGTTTCTCCAACACCATCATAAATAACCTCTTTATGTCCCTGTAAATTTTAATATGTGCACTATACGGCAGTGGCTGTTCTGCCAGAGCCAGAATTACATTTTCCCCATTTTGTCACCTTGAAGTTTAGCATGATCTCCAACTCGAATATCCAATATTCTTGATCTTCAACGTGGGTGGGCGTGTTCTCGACACAGCAAGTCTCTTTCAGGACCACGCCCGCTGGCTCTAGCACCACCCATCTCACCCGCCTGCTTTTTATTAAAAATGAATTAAATGCTCGTGACACTTTCCATGTGAGAATCCCATTATGCTCGTATGCGTGTGGAAGGCCTGGAAGGTCTCAGAACAGAGCCATAGCAGCACATATAAATTATTGCACATGGAAATAATCTTCTTTTCACTTTAGTGGTGTTCTTTAGAAATGTTTGAAAACTGGATGAATATTATTGAAATTACACAGCTGTACACTGGTTGATCAAATATTGTTAAGAATTATTCAGAACTTGCTGATGTAACTCAATGTTGTAAGCTCATATGAATACTATGACTGTAACTGTGATTTTATCCAATGAATTGGTCATGGCCACCAGCATTAACAAATTAGGGCTCTTTTATTTTAAACTGTTCACCTTTTACACATTGACAGTTAACACAGACAAGCCTTTGTGGTCCCTCTGGCCCGAGACATGGTCAGTGACAATGTGTGCTGGATATCGACTGGGATGGCTTATGGTGGATGGAAAGCTTTCTCTCTCTCGCGCGCGCGCGCACACACACACACACACACACACACACACACACACACACACACACACACACACACACACACACACACACACACACACACACACACACACACACTTATGCAAGAACGGATACAAAAAACACAGTACAACATATACTAACCATCTAACATAGTCTAACCATCTAATGTAGACATCAACGGAGGAGGGGCTTAAAGTGCATACAGGAACAGAGGAGGGCTTTGCTCACTCCTACAATTTGTAACAACCTTTTAAATTATGAGTGACAGTAATCCTCCACCAAAGCAGTGATCTAAGTGCCACGCTGCATCTTTACAGAAAGCATATCCCCACCATATTTTAGCTCAAACGGCGCCTCGCTTCATGAAATAATGACACTGCATAGTTCACGGGGTTAGTCTTATATATTATTGCGGTACAATGTAGGTTCAAGTCCGGGGTCTAGGCATGAGCCATGGGCAGCAGGATGGCACAGAAAGCATGTAAAGTCCAGTGAGATTAGAGAAATAAATCCAGCATGAGAAAGCACCCGATGCTCTGAATGGAGGTTAATCCACATGAGGAGAGGTGAGAAACAGTACAGGTCTGATAATGACACGATGATGTTCAGTATTCTGGATGCATAGAAGGAGTACGTTTGCCGAAAGCACTCCTGGTCTGGTCTGGGTGACCCGTATGGTCAGTTCCTTGAGCAGAGGCAGAGTAGCTCCAGCTGGGTCGAACGGGTCAATAAGGGGCAAATAGGACTTGTGGATGGGAGGTCCTGACAGGCCCGGGGGCTGGGCGGAGCAGTGCAGCAGGCAGGGTTTGTGTCTGAAAGAGCGCAGGGGTCGGGGTGTGATTAGTGGCGCTGTTCGTGCGGTGCGTGAAAGAGTTGCCGATGGCTGCGGCAGCTGCTGCCACTGCCGCCAGGTGAGCGGGTATGATCTGTGTGGTCAGAGGGTGACACTGGCGCTCCTTCCCCAAAATCAATTTTATCTGGTGGAGACAGGGGAAAAAACAGTTAATACAGCCTTATATGTGCACAGGATAGAGAGAGCAAGGGAACGGTACAATCAAGACATCTCTGCAAAGCTGTCACACAAAGTAAACGTATACTCTAAACCAGGCAGGATACAATTCCTAGTATGTTACGTTTTCACAGCGATACAAGAATGTAATATTCTTTCATTTTAAAAAAACAAGATGGCTTTTGGTTATTGAATGTGATCTAAAGTTAGAGCAAATAGTTTCCAGGACAGGAGCATAAATCTAAATTAAACTGCTAAAATCAAGACAAGTTTTGCTGTTTGTAAATTAGACAAACTACCAATCCTGCTCGGTCTGCTTGGACCCACATTTTACAACGTTCAAACATTTTATTCAACTGCTGGATAATTAAAATAGGTCCTGCATACCACATCAGAAACTCTTTGTATTTGCTCACTGAACATATTAAATTTACTTTTTCCTGCTTAAGTTTCTGTTTTTGTTTACAGGTTGGTTGTGAGACCAGAGGCCTTTATTATGAAACAGGATTTTATCTTCTCCAGGTAACTTCAGGGTTAACGTGAGATTTCCTGTAATAGAAGGGGGTTCCAGCCCCAAGTCACATTCCAGATTAGTGATCAATAGATATGAAATCATGACCTATTGACTATCAGTTCTCCAGAAAATAGCATCAATTCTCAGAGCTCTGCATGGATAGTGGACGTTTTTTTTCCCAGATGAAAAAAAGTAAAAATTTATTCCTTGATATTTTTTCCTCTGTTGGCTGGGAACTATTTTTTGTTGGATAAGCATGAACGTGATCCTAAAGCCGGACATCTATTTGCACCTCCTGAATTTGCACATTGACTAAAGTCTAATTATATAATGAAATATTCAATATTAATTCATCAGATTCTCCCAAAGTTTAATGATAGAGTTGTGATATTGATAACTTCCACATTCTGCATTTATGCTGGATTTCTTTTGTGGCTTAGAATGGGGTAAACGTTATTAAGCTAATAGAGCTCTTCCAGTATCACTGACCAAACTGTTTAAAGGTCTCACACATTCATACAGCAATAGGCTAAATAAACTAAATGTGCAGTGCTTTTCCTCTCACACGCTCACACCGCTGTTCTCTCTACAGCCGCTGTGCTACTTCCAGTCTGTATCCTGTGTTTAAGCTCCTTATATTTTTCTAATATTCCAGTTTTATCTTCCTTTGTAAAATCCGCTGCTCTGCTGCCAGGAGGCAGAGCTGAAGTGGCTGGAGTTGAAGATGCTAAGATTCTAGTTTGAACAACAAGGAGAGACAGGATTTTCAGAAATGAGAGTATCAGAGGGGCAGCTCAGGTCGAGCGGTTTGGATTTAAAGTTAGAGAGGCAAAGCTGAGATGGTCTGAGCAGATACTGAGCAGGGAGAGCAAGTATGTTGGGCAAAGGACATTAATTATGGAGCAAGGAAGGGTCATGGAGCTACAGCGATGGAGAACAAGCAGAGTGGGTGAGACAGAGGCAGATGATGTGCTGTGGTGTCTGCAACATACTCAAACTCTAAACTGGGATAAACTTAACTGTAGTAAATAAAATGCATATAAGCAGAAAACTGACAGCATTGCTAAGGCTGTGAGATGAGGCAAGAGACTTCAATGGGGCATCAAACAGGTGTCAGAAATCAGCTGCTAATTGAAACAGTTTTGGCATTTGCCACAGCTGAGATGAGAGTGTGTCCAATATTGTTGAGCCGTGTTATCATCAACTCAACCTATTCAACTTACTAACCAGTTCTGCAGACCTAATAATGAGAATAATTCAGTGGCAGTGTTTCGTATAATCGAGATTATGTCCAAAAATGAGATAACTGCTTTAATAATATACTCTCACAGTTTTAACAGAGAAGGAAAATGACTAAAAAATGGAATTAAAGACAGAATATAAAACTCATGATGTGACAGGGACACAAACAGTGTCTGACCTCCAAGAAAAGCCTAAAAAAAGGGTTTAAAGGTCACCAAAGTTATCTGGCTTAATCTTCTGTATCAGTATTCTCATGGCACCAGTATGGCAGCACTTGTCATGGATTATCAATCACTGATTCAGGCACCGAAGCCCTGTGGGATGCATTCTTTACCCTGTGCTCATCAGAGAAGCTCCTCTCCGTTAACTCAGTCAATGATGGGTTTCAGAAAAAGTCATTTCCCCCACACTGGTAACCCCCATGCTTCGTCTCAGCAAACAGTGGGTGTGATGAATGCGCTTTTCTGGTGCCTCTTTTGTAAGATGAAAAGTTCGGCTGTCCTTTATCTTCCCCACTTTGATTCCATAGGGCTCATTATTGCATGCTGCTAATCATGTGTCATATGACACTCAAAAATCCTTTAGCAGTTGTCTCAACTCGCTGGGAGTGCGAGAGAGATCGAGTTTTCTACAAAATGCCAGAAAGTTAAACAATGACCTCAAGAAAGTACTTGAAAGTTTTCTTTTCAGTGCATTTCTCTTACTCTGCGGTTTGTCAGCTTGCCTGACTCTAATATGAACTGCTGTGATGCTGAAGACCACAGTCTGGGGCACTCCAAATAAGTTAAAACTGACATTTACAATCAAGTCTAAACAGCGTTCAACGCGAGCCTGCCTTCCACCTCCAGCACGCTGGCTCAGAAAAGCCTTCAGCCGTGCCATTTTTGTCAATAAAATGTCAAGTTTTCAAATTAAATGGCATCGCACACTGTCACAGGTTTTTAATAAAAGCTGGATAAGGGGTGATCCTGTTATGAGAGCTGACATTTTACTGAAACAGGAACCGTCGAGTGGACTGAGCATGCTTAATCAAAAAACACTTTAGTAGAGATGCGCAGGATTTTGTGCTGACAAACAAAGAAATTCTGAGTGTTGGTTTGTTTTCTGTTCTTTCCCACAAAAACAAAGTACGACAACAAGAAGCTGCAGCACCTGGAAGAGGTTAGAAAAGGAGAGAAAGACAAAGGATCTACAAAGTGCTGCTCGTGGGTTGATGAGTCGGTCTTCCAGGAGCCCATTAGCTGGGAGTCACTTTGCCTGTTGTGTTGATACCGATGGCCTTTCTAACAAAGCAGGATCAACATACCCCGAGGGGTTAGTTGGAGATTAATGGGGTAGTAAGGTGTGCTGAGCCCAAAGCCAGAGATTTCACGATAACAGCTTTATTTATTTGCCTGGCTAGGTCGCCATGGTGACCTATGTTAAGCATGTGACATGGTCAAGAGCGGGTTCTGCTCATAGTTTTGTGCAATATGTTTTTATTTTATTTTACAGGGAGCTTGATGGGCTGCCGTTAGTAACACTGCTAAATAAAGCCATGCAGTAAAATCTGAGCAGCACAAACTGTCCGGAATTTGCATGCATTCGGTTGGTGATGCAGAAAATTCCCAATCTGCTGCCACGTCTGTTCTATGCTGCTGAAGTCGCAGCCACAAGAGCACAGATTAGAAAAATCAATTAGTCTATTATTTGTTGCAGAGAACATTCAGTCAATAACATTTATTTCACTTTAATCTTGTGAAAAACTAGATGAAGTGTTTTGACACCTTTGTCATTGGGCTAAAGGAGTGCGTCAGACCTGAACGCACTTTGTAGCTTTCACACCTTTAATATGCAGCTATCATGTATCAGAAATAAACAGCAGCACTGACAGTGGCAAAATCCATATATTAACTTGTGAATTCACAGGATTAACCATTTTCTGCCAGCACGACTCGATTTCCTTCTTTTTATATATACACACACACATATATATATATATATATATATACATACATATACACATACATACATACATACATACATACATTATATATATATATACACATATATATATACACACACACACACACACACACACACACACACACACACACACACACACACATCTATATACATATATACATCTAGCCCGAATAAAAAAGAGAGCAATTTTTTGATTGATGTTTTGTTTCCTTTACAATATTATACTTTAATGTATAATATTGTAAAGGAAACAAAACATTAATCAAAAAATTGTTGAAAAACAAATTACAACATTGTATAAAAATTACAATCATCAACTCAAATACTTGGTTCTAATTGAACAGAAATTTCTATGAACTTGTAAGAACTGTGTAGGACTTGAATCAGTCTGTGTCAGATCCTGAATTTGAAATTTCCACTGAAGTCACGGGTAAGAGACAGTGGAACCAAGATCTAGGCCATTTGCTTTTTGAAGTTTGCAAAGACTGCTAAATTTTGCCAGCGGTAGTTCACTCTTTGCAACATAGTACGCTGTTCTAAACAGATTTTTCAGGTTTATTTTTAGTATGTTATTTGCAATTGGTGTTTGTTCTGGGAAAGATATTGCAGACTGAGCAATAATGCATTTCTTGCATTTCTCATGGGTTCTAATGGGGGCCTTTCTTAAAATGACTGGTCCCAGTAACAAAGGCGCTTGTGGACTCAGAAATCGAGAGAAAACCAACAACACACCCGGCAGAACATTATGTTATTTACACGGGTGCACATAAGTGGTCCGCATGTGCGCATTCGCTGTCAAAATAAAAGACGCGCGTTTGCGTCCATATAAAAGGCTGTTTTTGTCCGCTAGAGTGGGATTTTCACGGCACATTCCGCACCACATCTCTGTGCGTTCATCATTTGTTTGAAGCCAGCTCACCTCCTGCAACCACTTTTCCGAGAATACGCGCTTCTTTTGTGGTTCGGACTCCTTCTGACATTTCTTTGGAGGTGGAGGAACATCACAGTAATTGCTTAAAGGAGCTTGCTTCTTCGACATCTTTAAGAGTTCTAAACAAATGTCTGTCCTCCGCCTGAAAATCTTATGTACGCAAACACCCGTTGCAACTTCTTATCTTGTGCGCGTTTTTTATTTTGACAGCGAAGCCCCGGGACGTCGGGCTAGCGATTTTGCGAGCCCTGTATCTGATTGAGGAATCACTCATCTTTGGAAAAGAGAGTTTATTACAGAGAAATGGCTCTTTCCAAAATAAAAGCTATACTATACGCTTCTTCTGGGCTATATTCTCAGCAGCATATTGTAGCGGGTCAGGGCTGTTCGGGGTTCTGTTTGTACAGTTATGTTTTGTTTATGTTGCCATAGTGACGGGTGACGCCCTCTCGCTGCGACGGCGTGTCCTTCCGGGGTCAGAGGGCGCCTTGTGTGTTGTTGTTGCTGTGCGGTTGCCGCGCTGAGCAGTTAGCTAGCGGCAGTGTTCTTCTGCAGATGTCAATAAACGGCTGTGCTCCCTGGCTAGCTCACGGGAAGCAAGACCAAACGACACCTCCGTCTCCTCCTTGTCTGAGCTCGCCACATTGGTGTCAGAAGTGGGATGATGGTGGCACCCCATGTTCTGACCCGAGTGACTTTTCCCCCGCCGGTCGTGACCGGTCGGTGCGCCAAAAGAAGGCACCTGGACATTTGGAGGACTTTGTGTGGGGTAATGGGGTCGTCGGGGACGACTGACCCCTTAGGTGGGGCTATGTAGCGGGTCAGGGCTGTTCGGGGTTCTGTTTGTACAGTTATGTTTTGTTTATGTTGCCATAGTGACGGGTGACGCCCTCTCGCTGCGACGGTGTGTCCTTCCGGGGTCAGAGGGCGCTCTGTGTGTTGTTGTTGTTGCTGTGCGGTTGCCGCGCTGAGCAGTTAGCTAGCGGCAGTGTTCTTCTGCAGATGTCGATAAACGGCTGTGCTCCCTGGCTAGCTCACGGGAAGCAAGACGAAACAACACCTCCGTCTCCTCCTTGTCTGAGCTCGCCACAATATTAAACATATCAGGTCCCCATAAGGAGAATCATGTGCTAACGGCTGTCTAAATGACTCGGGTAAAGTTTGTAGCATGCATGCTTGTTGTTTTTGTCTGCTTCCACTTGTCTTTGCACTAGGATGATGTCTGCGTAAATGTGCAGTCATATTCGTTGTGTTCCCACTAGTGCTGTCAGCGTTAATCTCGTTGAAATGACGTTAACGCCACAACACGGCAATCTCCTTTAACGAGCTACCCCTGATCGTGGGGCTAGACGGCCAACACGTTAACGAGCTAACTGCGCTAACACACTAGTTCCCACCCATGTAATTGAGCATTGCGTGGCACATCCAACATACTGTTTTACTTTAGTCCATGATGCGCTTACCTTCAGAGTCATACGTCACATGAAAACCAAAATAATTCCAAACGCCAGATCTGAATGAGGGTGGGGGAGGTTCAATTTGTCATTTTGCAAGGAGAGCTTAACTTCTGTCTCGCTGGCTTGCCATGCGCTCTTCCTTCTGACGATGCTGTCTGTGTTAAGCGCTCAGTGGATCTGCGCTCGACAGTGCAGCCTAGGCGGAGTAGTCGAACGCAGATTCACTGAGCCAGGGCAAGCTAGCGAGACAGAAGTTAAGTTAATGCTCAATTACATGGGTGGGAACTAGTGTGTTAGCGCAGTTAGCTCGTTAAGGTGTTGGCCGTCCAGCCCCGCACGGGGCGTTAACGGAGATTTGCCGTGTTGTGGCGTTGACGTCATTTCAACGAGATTAACGCTGACAGCACTAGTGGGAACACAACGAATATGACTGCACATTTAAGCTGACATCATCCTAGTGCAAAGACAAGTGGAAGCAGACAAAAACAACAAGCACGCATGCTACTAACTTTACCCGAGTCATTTAGACAGCCGTTAGCACATGATTCTCCTTATGGGGACCTGATATGTTTAATATGCTGCTGAGAATATAGCCCAGAAGAAGCGTATAGTATAGCTTTTATTTTGGAAAGAGCCATTTCTCTGTAATAAACTCTCTTTTCCAAAGATGAGTGATTCCTCGATCAGCTAGATTTATTTTTTTATTACTTTGTTGTTTCAGCAACATTAAATTTAAAAACTGTACTTTTGAGTTAAAATATATATTTATAATAATATATGTAGAATAAATGACAAATTAAAAAGGCATGAACATTTTTTTTGTATCAAAAAAATATTGAACCGTGACACCAAAGTATCGAACCGAACCGTGAATTTTGTGTATCGTTGCACCCCTTATATATATATATATATATATATATATAGGGAGCCGGAGATCGACAGACGGATTGGGGCTGCAGCTGCAGTAATGCGGACGCTGCACCGGTCCGTCGTGGTGAAGAGGGAGCTGAGTGTAAAAGCGAAGCTCTCAATTTACCGGTCGATCTACGTCCCTACCCTCACCTATGGCCACGAGCTGTGGGTAGTGACCGAAAGAACAAGATCGCGGATACAAGCGGCAGAAATGAGCTTCCTCCGAAGGGTGGCTGGCCTCTCCCTTAGAGATAGGGTGAGAAGTTCGGCCATCCGGGAGGGGCTCAGAGTAGAGCAGCTGCTGCTCCACATCGAAAGGAGCCAGCTGAGGTGGTTCGGGCATCTGACAAGGATGCCCCCTGGGCGCCTCCTGGGTGAGGTGTTCCAGGCATGTCCCACCGGGAGGAGGCCCCGGGGCAGACCCAGGACACGCTGGAGAGATTATATCTCTCGGCTGGCCTGGGAACGCCTTGGTATTCCCCCGGATAAGCTGGAGGAGGTGGCTGGGGAGAGGGAGGTCTGGGCCTCTTTGCTTAGGCTGCTGCCCCCGCGACCCGGCCCCGGACAAAGCGGATGAAGATGGATGGATGGATGGAGATATATATATATATATATATATATATATAAAAATATATATATTTAAAGATCTGCATCACTTTTTCCTCTATGTCCAAAGCAAGCAACACTTCAGTCCATTTTTACAGAGACTGAAATGACACGACAAGCACAACTTTTTTTAAGGTGGATTAACAAAGCAAGCTGATAACCGCCGTTGTGGTAACCACAATCTCAAACTGGGTTGTTAACACAAAGCTCGGTTGGTCAGGGTCACATGTATCGGTCTATAAGCTGAGCTTTGATTGCTGCAACCTGCCATTGTTACGCTTGGTAGTAATGTGCCGTGTAAACACCTAAATCGATACAAAAAAAATGAATGGCACACAGATATTCCATAAAACACATGTAATACATAATAGTCTGTTAACGTCAAGGCAGAAACATTCAGTTTCTACAGCTCGACCTGCGTCTGCTTGTAGAAGACTTCCTTTATTTGTATTCCAGTAATTTCAGGTACAGTAAGTGTTATTCACCATTTATCAGCTGTAACTCTTATCAGTCAATAACACCACCACAGAGTAGCATTATGAGACAAACATGTAAAGCATGTTAGATCAGGTAGTTGCAGTTACTTCTTTTCTGCTCTGACTATTAACCAGAATCAGTTTATACCGAGATTTGTTTGAGTAAAAATGATAAAAGTTCCTCTAACCTGGAGCACAAATGGAGAAAAACTGATATGTTATCACATGATTAGTGTTTTACTGTGAATATAAATTAGAAATTCCCACAAAGAAAAGAAAGGTGTACGCTGTAAGTTATATTTCCTAAAATTAGGATCGGCCCAGAAAATTGAAGTTGGTGTATCTCTGCTAAAAAACCCAGGGCTAAATCTGGCTAAATCCTGCTTTGTAACGCAGCAGTCTGGACCCGTGTTGCTGATAAGATAACAGAGGTGTGCAGTGACTCACCGGCTGCTTGGTCTGGCCTTTCTGTGGTTTGCTGTAGGGGCTATATTTCGGTTTGGCTGGTTTACCTGCTGCTCGGTCTTTATGACGCCGGCTGCTGATGTGCTGGAAATGAGAGACAGATTCAAAACGAGTCACACTTTAATGTTGTCCTTTTACTGCGGTTATTCCAATATTAAAATGACTATTAAGTCATTTGTTTTTCTGACTTAATCATTAAACCACCTCCAACACACAGAGCAGGGAGTCCTCTTCATGCTCTACTGAAAAATATCCACATTCAGTTTCATAACAATCTGTCTGAGACAGCCTCTTACCCTAAAACTGCAGTACCGCAGCAATAAAATGTGCAAATGTGGTAAAGTGTTTTGAATGTGTGCACCAGTCTGTTAATGTGAACATGGTTTGTACTTGTACAGAAACAGTCAAATGAAAATAGATTGGGAGGCATCACTCGGGGAACAGAAAAGGAGGTACAATAACCAAAAACATACCTCTTGACTCATGGCAAAAGATCTTACAGCTTTATGGTTTTCACACCTGTGGTGAAAATGTCTGCACTTCTATCGCTGCAAGTTACACTGCAGAGCTTTTTACTAAATGCCACAGTATATCCCATTGTTAAATACAATTCATTTTGAAACCCTTGGAGATTCGGGCCAGATCTGAATAAACCAATAAAACAGAAGACAGAGAATTACAGTCTGACCTAAAGCCAGCAAATTCAGAGTGGGTACATGCTGACAACAAAAGGAAAATTTCTGGCTGTGTCTAAATTTCACAAGTCCTTGCAGTGGGCTTAACAATCATACTTTTCTTCTGCTTTCAGCTCTAACTAAAATGTTTCATGCTGGATTCTTTTCACAGAGAATTGCTGCTGTTCAGAAGTACTCAGCAAAAGTCCTCGCATGAAAAATTCATACAAATCCCGTCTGTCTTCAGGGAGAGAACTCGAGGTTAGCTCAGACTAAACAGAGTGGTCTTCAGCTACTGTAGAAGACGTTCCCCACATGACAGAATGATCAGCACTACAAGAAAAGAAGATTTGCACAGCGTCCCGCAGGAGCTATAAAGATACACACGAAGCTATTTCAGTCACAGTTGCATCTTTGTCACCTCTTATCGTACCTCACTTAATCTAAAATTAAAACAGGCAACTCCTTGACCGCACACTTTAACCAGCTTTTTTTAATAAATTTTTTTAAGGATTTCCGCATTCATAAAGACCTCAGACAGATATCCAACAGGAATAAAGGCAAAAGTCATTACTAGTTGCTCTTAAAATCCAGTCTGACTCGTACGTGACCTTATATAAGTTCGTTTTCAAAGAGGAACAAAATACCATTTTTCAGATTCAGACATTCAAACATCACAGAATAATAATAAAATAATCCTCAACTGAAAGAAACATCCATAAGCGGCAGGTTCATATCTCGAGGCGAGGATGAATTTGCTCTCCCAGCAGCTGCAGGTAACTGCAAGTTTTATAGTAATATGTTTAAAATAATAATGTAGTGTACTGTGCTTTCCTGCCTTCATCTGCAGTCTCAGATGGCACTGAAAAACAGACACTCACACCTGCGGCCAAGTTAAAGATCACCAATTAACCAAACAAGGACTTGTTATTTAATATATTCAGGTTTAAGATTGGTAGATGACAGGACTGCATTTCACACCAAGACACCCTGAAACAGCCAAGCACATTCTGCTTGTTGAACCAACGCTGCCTGTGTTGGTTGGGGTATGTTTGTCACATGGAGGATAAGAAGCTAGCTGTGGACAGCTAGCTCAGAGCACCATAAAAAGTCAGTCATCCCAAGCTATGTTTTAAGAAGGACAAAGGAAAAGCTCTTCCGCTGCCTGGTGATCTTTGGAGAGGTCAGGTCACTGCAGAGAGGATGCGCCCTGTGGCAACCACCTAAACCAGGACCTCCCAATTGATTTGCACCAACTGTAACACAGACTTCATGCGTCAGCCTGCAGTGCAGTAGCAGATGGTGTCAAGGCCCAATGACCATCTCGGTTTCTTAAGTCTGAGATGCCAATGGTAATTATTTTATAGTCGCAGTTTTCCCAGAGTTTCTCCCTCTCATACTGTGTTTATGAGATGTGTTTGTACTGTGTTTGTTTCCCGTCCTCGTATATCTTTGTTTAGAGTTGGTATTCATGTCTGCTTTGGTTGGTTCCTGTTTTCCTTCATGTCCTGTGTCACTTTTGCTTCCTTTCTGTCTTCCCCTGATTCCCTGACTGTTTTATCCTGTTGTTAATTGTGATCACCTGTTTTCCTCTCCCTCCTGTTTCTCATGAGTAATCAGTCTGCTGTGTACTGTATGTAAAGCCTTGTTTCCTTTTGTCCTTGTCGAGCTGTCTGCGAATGCTTCTCCATGCTACCTTGCTTACTATTTATAATCTGAGTTCTTGTGTTTATCTTCCAGGATTTTCTGCTCTTCTGTTGTGTCTTTGACCTTTTTTCAGCTGAAAGTAGTTTGGTTTTTGTTTGCGTTATCTGCATTCTGTGTTTCAGATCTTCAACAGTCCATATGACACTGTAGGCACAAGGAGAAAATGGAAGCTACGCACAACAAACTGACGAGGAGAGTCAAACCACTGACACTAACCACAATACCACTGTGGTACCCTTAGTGAAAGGCAGTCATAGAAAAATTGCACTTACAAGTTCTAATGTTTGTGTCAGTTTTCCAGTCTAGCCATCCTCCTTTCCCCTAAACTGTGAAATGACTCATTTGGATACACATTTATTCAATCAAACATATTGTTTTTACTTTAACTTATTATATATCCTCCCCCAGTCTGATCTAATAAAGTCACAATGGCATTAAAGAAAGTGGTAAACCTCCAAACAGACCTTTTTTTAATAATAGCAATGAAAATATGAAGCTAAGTTTCATTTAGCTATTGTATGTCATGCACTGGGTTTTATTTCCATTTCCAAATGCAGGGAATGTGTTTGACAGATATGGAAATAAAATCAATCCTTTCACAAATTAGAATATTTCGAGACTACTCCCTCAAAAGCCAAATGATTCACTGAATAATAAAAAAAAGACGTTGATGACTTTTAATTTTCTTTGATATTTATAATGCACGATGAACATGATGAGTAAAATGCCATATTATTATAAAAATTTTGATTTAATGTCAGTCTAATCCGTATCCGGCTTTGCTTGTTTAATAAGATCTTGTGATCAATTTTACACAGAAATCCATTTTCCAGTTTACTACTGAGCGAGTGTCTCGGGCTCCGTTTATATCTCTCACCTGTTTTAGCTGAGTCTCTGAGTTGACGTGCACGTCACATGTCTCACAGTAAAACGTTTTGTTCTGCAGGCCTGTGGATGATTTGGAGGATGTAGCCAGTTTGCTTTTGACTCCTGCTCGAGGAAAAGACTTGATGGAACCCACACCGCTCCTGGCCTCGAGCATCGTCTTGTGCTTCGTACCTGCAGGTTCAAACAGGAAGCAGTTTGGTCAGTACATGAATCTGACTCAACAGAGGCCACCTGAGGAAAAGGGGTCAACTTTTATATTATCCTTATGTCACAGATCAAAGTAAGTGAACAGTCCTATTAAACGCACTGAAAGTTGACCTTTTGACCAAATACTCCTCAGGGCTAGAGAGTAAGGGCCCGGTTGTACGTCACTCCCTGGAACGATACCTCCCCGAGCACTTAGCTACAAGGGCCAAGACTGGTTCACTGGTTCAACCAAAAACTCTTCTGAACTTGTTTCAGTTTCACTCAAACAGAAGCTCAAGTCATCAACACAGATGTCACTAATATGGGGCACTTATGCAGTAAATTAGCATGTTAAGCTGTTCATTATTCAGCAGGAAATCACTACATTTCAAATTGAAATGATTTTTGGGCAAACCTCTGGCAAACGATGCAACCGCTATTTGAAAGCCATTCGTTTAATCCAGATATATTTAGGTCCAGCTCTTGTAGCTCCGTGGTGTAATCCAACAGGTTGAAGAGCTAAAAGAAGGAGATCCAAGTTTATGCAAAACTGTCACTGCCAATTGAACTCAAGCACTGAACCCAAAGACGGACTTTTCCTTAATCAAAAGCAAACGGAGAATTTTAGCTTTTACAACTGCTTAAAAATACTGTTGACAACAATGGGCTGCAAAGCATGGTCGAATGTTTATGAGATGACCAAATACTCTGTAATGAAGAAGCTTGATTTGTGTGAATTCGTGTAGAGCTTTGTGGTCACTTGTGAAATCCAGCTGCCCGATGAGTATTTCAGTAAGTGTTCGGTGTTTTCATGGTGGAGAAACTGTTTAGAAATCTTTATTTGACTGTTTTATGTTGTTGAAACTTTAATGAAAAAGTCAATGTTTAAAACAAAGATATCGCAGGCAGAAGCAGAGGAACAACCTCAGACTGAAAGCAAAGATGACAGTGTACTGTCATTTCCCTGTGTTGTGTCTGTGTGTTTGTGTGTGAATGCAGTATGAGAAATTTGTTTGAAACAATGACTGCTTTGTTTTCAAAAGCAAGGATGTCTCACAATACCTGATTAAAGTTTGATAAAAGGTTCCTATGGAAACTACAGAAGGATAATTGAAGAATTGTGTTTTTTCAAGCCCCGGAATGATTGCTGAAGACAGCGGAGATAACTCTACAATAACGACAAACAAACGCTTGAACACTGAAGGAACCCAGCAGATAACAACCTTCCCCACAAAAAGCACTGACTCACTGAAAAAATTATTTCAACACAGATGCTGTCATGGAAATTTCACAACATGGAATGAAACAATCATGCAGAGTCCGTGTTCACTGAGAAAAACACAACCAGCAGGTAAACACCTCATTCGTACAGCAGAGCCAACCTTACTTTTGTTTTGTTTCAAGTTTGGGGGAGAAAAAAAAGGTCTGTCATCCACTCAAACTCTCCACGTTTGCGGCAAATCTTGGCACACGTCTCTCACCGCTATTGTGAGCCTCCAGCTGTGACGCGGAGTTGACTGCCACTTTGCAGAGGGAGCAGTAGAGAAGACGGCGAGCTTTCTCCTCCTCCGTTTCTGCGTCTGTCTCCGCTTCGGGTTCGGCATCGGGCTCCGGGAGGTCGGGTTCTGACGGGGAATCTAGCTTCGAGTGCCCCTCGTCTCCCCCAGCAGCTGAGGTAGTCTCTGGGGCTGCGGCCGCCGTGCTGCTCGGCACTGTCAGCGAGGCCACAGGTGCTGGCGACGGCGTGGTAGGGGTCGCCAAGGATGCCAGGGGTTGTGCTGTTCTGAGCACGGGGGAAAGCGCTAGGGGCGCTGTTCCAGGGAGGCCATCTGTAGGGAGAAATAAATCACACAAAGAAATGTCTTTGGTTTGAATCATATTGCTCCATCCATCATTCACGGACAGAAATGTTTTATTCATGTGGTGTTCACCCAACAGGTGGCTTAATGTGTCTTTATTGAGACTTCACAGGATCATTTCTATTTTTATTTGTTTGCTTTATTAAAGAACATAACATGAAATATTGATCTAAAGTAAAAGAGGTACTGCTGTACACTGCTATGCAGCCCATGCCTGCAGTGCTGCCCTACTTTTTTTGCCTCTGTCTCTCTCTCTTCTCCTTTTCTATGTTCATGAGCTTTGTTTCTTTTCTCTATCCTATTGCGTGCCGTGTCCAGCCAGAAATCAGTCTCAGTGTGCCATCCTTAAGGATAACACCCTTTGCACAATATACACAAACTAGGGATACATTGTTAGAGTATCTCCTAACTCCTAACAATATTTCATAACTCATTAAACTGGAACTAGTTCAGCACTAGTACTGACTGATACTTGAAGGCAAGGCATCTGTATCATATTGCAAATGGAAAAAGCTGCATCTAAAAACCACGGTGAGAGGGGGACTCTGCAGATATGTATTCATGAGCTGTTTCAGGTATTTAAGATGATCAGCTGTGTAATCAAACTGTCTGCCCTTCACTGTTTGTGTGTCGAGGCCATATGTGTGTTTTATAAATTAAGAACATGAATTTATCACAGCTCAATCTTCTTGTCACAATTAGCCACGCTGTGAATTTCATTCATGGCAGGCCTAATTATATTCAGACATGAACAGTGCTACTCGCAGTGGTAGATGGTGTAGATGAGCCGCACGTCATATTTAATAGATTCACCTGAATCACTTTAAAATGATGTCTCTGAAGCTAGCACAGTTCGTTTTGTTAAACGTGCTAAAGCTCGACTCCTCTCTCCTTGCATCTCTTCCACTACTGAGTCTTTGATGAGAGGGACTAACACACATGGAGATGAGGTGAGGAAAGGAATCAAGGATGCACAATCTGAGAAGGTAGGTCAGTGTTTGTGTGCAGCCCTGGGTGTGGCTTTCTTCCACCGGCACCAGGACTGCCGCACATGGCTTCAATCAAGTACTCATCAAGCTGCAGTGTTTATATTCCTTTCACTCACTTCCTGCCAAACTGTTTGCATCACCGGTGTGGTAGCAACTCCTGGCCCTTTTATAAAGATTTTCTTAGTTGTAACTTGGCTCCGTCCTTCTTCACAGCTCACTGCCCGCTCCAGTCTCACACCAAAACAACACCGTTCATGTGCCCGTCCACTCTCCACCAGTTACTCCAGCTTCTTCCCCCTACTTGCTCCTGCTTTGCCAGCTCAAGACTCCAACATGGTCTGTTTTTGGGGCATGCCAGCTTTTAGTTCTAAAACCTCAAAGTATATTCAATTCATGAAAGCCGAGATTTGGAAATGATGGCTTATGATGGCTGGATTCAGATCAAGTTATTTTTTCTATTAATTATATAAACAAAGCTGAACGGTACAAACTATATACAAGCGGATCCTTGAAAAACAAACATCCAAAAGCTTTTCCATCCAGACATGTTCGTTGTTTGGGAGCAGACAGACGTCATTTTGCAAAATCAGCACATACGGAGCGGTTGAGAAGCTACAAATACAACATGTTTTGTTGCTAAAACTTGGAGAAACAAACTGCACCGAAAGCAACAGCTCCACAGTCACAACAGCCTTAAACATATACTGCAGATAAACGTGGCAACATGACTTTGGCAACATAAACCCTGCTCGGTTTCGAGACATCTGTCATGAAACAGAATGGAAACGTGCACTTCCAAACACTTGTGCAAGCTGATGCATGTGCATCACCATCCAGTAACACACAGAACGCAAGTGCAAGAGTTTCAAATGGCAGCCATCAGACTTGCTCTTGTCACTTGTTCTAGTGTTTCTCTCAGAAAAACACCATCACACTCACTGGAGACTCTGACATGATAACACAAATAGTGCCCTGAAGGATAAAACAAAAAGAGATTTTAACTGATGAATGAAAGTGACAAGATGTGAACTTCATAGCTGAGGGAATGTGTAACAGTTTACAAGGGTGTCAACCTCAGTTTCACTAAAGGCCACAGTGGGAAATAAGAATCACATGAAGGCACAGACATTTGTTGACTTGCTTTAACTTTATCGAAAGAGTAAACGCAATTGAAGTCCTAAAGTTGTTTAGCCATTATATCATTCAGTCAAGCAAAATAATGATAATGCGTTCTCATTACAATTATACAAGTTGGCTACCATACAGCCAACTCACAACACACCAGCCTGGATATGACTCCTGGGTCATTTATTAAACCAAATGCATCCATCCATCCAGGTGTAAAGCAAACCAGAGAATCTTTTCATTTTGTTCTTGCATGTGTGTCTGAAAGTTTTACACAGTTTGTTTCACAGGCCTGAACATGACAACTCTGTGTGGTACATTTTATTTTAAAAAAAAGACCTTTGATTACATAGATTATATGTACCATGCAGCCTTCTGCCACTAAAATAGACTGCTCATAAAATTTAAACTGCCTTTTGCTCCATCGCTTTATCTGAGCTGAATCTCATATTGTGCTGTAGTCAGTTTTTTCAAAACCTCGAACATCAATATGATGGCTCAGATTGTGTTCCTGCAAAACAGAGATGTGTCATAGCAAATACATCACTCTTTCAGGACTGAATATTGTTTCTCAATCGAAGCTTATTTCCAACACTAAACATTTGTTCTTGTTTCTCTCTTTTCTTTTTTTTGGTCAAAATGTGGGATTATTGCAAATTTTATTTATTTTTTTGTGGATTTTGTGTTACTTTCTTAGCATTTGGAGTGAGAAACTTTCAGACCAACCCTAACACTATTTTGAGGTAATAACCCGAATTTTTGGACAAGCGTCTAGGAACCTCTTGAAATCACCTTTCCCTTTTTCCTGCCTTTTGTGGTAAATATTGCTGATGTCTACAACAACAGACTGCATATAAAAGATGGATTTGGCAACCATGCTGTCGCACACTGTTTTGCTCTGTTACATTTTTGAAACTTTGAGCTGATGTTTTTTTGCTATTGCTATCTTAGCTTGTTAAAACAAGGCATCAGGAGTACGGAGAGGATCCGACTGAGGAGAGGTGCTGCTTTGCTAATCAGAAGATTTGCCTGTCGATGAGCAACGTCATTATCATGTTTACATGATGAAGAATCAACGAGAACAAAAGACGATCAAGTGTTTACTGAGGTTACAGATCAAAGGAGCCGTAGACTTCTTTATGATCATTCTTTTTGCAAACACAGTAGTTATCCACTGCTGCCAAATGATTTCACTCTTTACATGTGGAACTGATATCCATTTTTCATATACAGGGTGTGCTTACAATTAGGGGGACCAAAACATTAAAAGTTATATACAGACTAGATTAAAAATTTTCAAAGGAGTGAATTGAGCTCTGAAGGACTAAGTTTGATGTCTCTGATTTACACAGTCAGCTCTTCTGGTTGTTTTTAGCTTAGTCTCTGTAAAGACGGACCCAACACACTGTTACGATTATGGGTTTTTAATAGCACTTTCACAGGTTGAGCCTCTCTGTTCGCAGCTTGTCTCGGCACACACATCTCCTGCTCCAGTCTCCGGCTTCACTATAAGAAAAGAGACGTCTTATTAAGCAGATCGTCACCACCTGTGGCCTCACCTGCCTTCCCGGCACCACCCGCTTAAGGTCTCTGTACCACCCCTCCCCTGCAGCTGAGGGACCACACCTCCACCACAGTCTCTAAGCTCAGTAACCAGGAATATAAATTTTATTGCTATATATTAGTACAGCCCAACACTGTAAATATACCACATTCTTCTGAACATGGAAAAACTTAAGTATAAAATGAAGACTAAAGCAAAAGAAAGAAAGTATTAAAGTTTAAAATAAAATGTTTACTTCATCGGCACAAAAACTGATTCAAGCCGTACAATCAGACTCAAAAGAACACACATGACTTTCTAGACCAAAGGCAAGAAGATCTGATTTCTATCTAAGGTGTTAAAATTGCTCCAAGATGAGTTGTTCAGGCGATTACTGATTACATGCCAGATCAGGCACATAAATATGAAACAAACTATGCAAGCAGTCGCACCTCTAATCTGCTATTTGTATGAGAGATCACATTAACGTGTACAAAGAGGCTGCTGAAAGACATGTCTGATATTTTTAGGAACAAACACAGCAGCAGATCAATATATTTGACTCCTAAAACAACATCACGTGTCACAGTATGGAATACAGAAGACTGCTGCCACATCTGCGAAAATGAAATTTTGCCTTGGCGGCTCCGTCTGATCGATGCCAATGCCTCACAGTTCCCCGCACTCCAGTGTCACAAAATGAAGATCAGCCAGCCAGGAGAGCAAATCAATAGTGAATTATGTCATGCTATTTTTGTGGGCCATTATATATGGTTCTTATTTATCCCAGTTGGCGCCACAAAACTCTCCGAACGTACATTGTGACTGAGATCGCTCAAGCCAAAGGTTACAAAATATATCAGAGTTGAAAGCAGCAGACCTCCAGCAACAGAGCTTTATATGCTTTACATCTAAAATGATTGCATCAGGTGAATACTGCGTATAATTAGTGAGTGCTGAATGGTTTCTAACTGTAAATTTTAGACAGTACACTTTTGTCCATTAAAGTATTGATTGGAAACCGCACTAATTTTCCTGGCATTGACTGTATTCATGCAGCATGTCTGTCTTCTCTGAACCACCAACAAAACCACAGACCACTCCATGAATCTACTTCTCCACAGCCACAAGGAACATCTATTTTTAAAATTGTGATTTTTTTTTTTTTAAATAAATGCTTCATCCAACCACTTTTCTCCACATTTTCACAGTTGTCCAAAGTGGCAGCCAGCAAAGCAAAGTGGCCAATATTTCCTTCCCCTGAGCCACATCTCTCAGCTCTTGCTGGGATGTGTAGTCCTTGGGGTGTTTGCTGCCTGAAGGCTTTTCTTCTTCTCCTTGAACATGCCTGGAACACTTTTGCAGGAAAGCATCTGAGAATCCGCTCAATCCTGAAGCACCTGACAGCATTACCTTACTAACAGGGTTTTTGCACACCAACTGAACACTGTGCAGAGAAAAGCCTCTAATTTTACAATGCTGTGTTGCATTTCCTCCTAATTTTACAGAAAAATGAACAAAATGAGGGGATTTAGAGCAAAATAGGGGATTTTAGAATTTATATGATTGTTGTTGATCTTGCTGAAGAAAGGAAAAAAAAAGTAGGAAAGTTAATTTTATACTTCTGGATTCAGAGCTTTAGAAATCATCTTTCCTATTTTACAAGGAAAAATGCTTAGTGTAGCATCCCAGTCAGCCATTTTCTGCTGGTGTTCAACTTCCACGCCATTTCAGTATCCTACGAAAACTATTGGCGCGTTCTTGTTTCCATGGTGCCAAATCCTGCCATTCTGTAAAAGCTGCTTGCGTCTTCTTAGCATTGTTCCTGCACAACAGTGCACCGTGGGTAAACATGTTATTTTTCCACTGAGCAGATTTAATGTCATAAAAGATCACATTTCAACCTGAACCACACACAGCCAAGCAGCTTTCAGCGCCTAAAGAGAACCAACAAATGACAGGGCAATCTTCAGTCACATGCCGGGGCGGTATTTGACGCCGTGAGATGAGAACACATTGAAGCTATTTTTTCTCGGGCGTCTGCTCTGAAGCCGTACACTGTTTGAAACTCATTACAGCTGCTCAGACCTTTGATCTCATTCTTTGGTTTTGATCAGCTCGTGACTGACAGATTGACACTGAAACTAAAAGCTTTGCCTGAGACTGGATTTATTCTTTACCCCGGCAGTCTAACCGAGCCGCTGACAACTCAGAACCAATCTGCTTATCAATCTCACACTCTTCAGACTCCTTCGCGTATAAATAACACCCCGCAAAATTCAAAGCAGTCACTCATTTTTAAAACAGTGTTTTCCAAAAAGCCACGCAGA
Organism: Rhamphochromis sp. 'chilingali'; assembly: GCF_963969265.1. Taxonomy (NCBI): domain Eukaryota; kingdom Metazoa; phylum Chordata; class Actinopteri; order Cichliformes; family Cichlidae; genus Rhamphochromis; species Rhamphochromis sp. 'chilingali'. The sequence continues at coordinate 34,490,379 of NC_137938.1, read as the reverse complement.
ACATCATTTAGATGCGCATCGCTAGCAGCTTTTGCTGTTAACAAATATCTATCCATTAATTTCTGTGAACCTCTAATCCAATTCAGGGTTGCAGGAGGATGGGTGACGGGTTGAGCTGCTATCATTGGTACACCCAATCCATCACAGCATTAACAATTAAATTATAAGAATTTTACTTTTTTTATTTCTATTTAATTTTGTATAATCAAATTATTTTATGAATTTCATTTTGTAGTATGTCTTTGATCAGAGCTGTTAAGAAAGAATAAGAATTACATTCGAGCCTGTTCTCACTGCATGGGCATCAAATAATACTGTTAGTCGAGTGTTTAGTCAAAGTTCTGTGTCACGGAATTCTGAGACCATTATCACGACATCATATGAGTAGTTAAAAACCAGCCAACCAGTTAGTAAACGGAAAGAAAGCAACGAGTGAAAGTTAAACTCAACATGAATCAGTTTCCAGGTGCACAATCATGTGGTTTGTATCACTGGCACATAGGGCTGGGTGTCGTCACTGATTTCTAGAATCGATTTGATTCCGATTCACAAGGTCCCGATTCGATATAATCCACGATTCAATTTGAATTGGAGAAATTTAGCCTCAGACAGCCAGAAATATTATAATTCTGATCATTTATGATTACATATCGATTTTCTATATCTACAAAAAGAAAGCTGACACTTGTGAGACTTCATCAGAGATGTTAGCATCACAGCAGATGCCTTTGTATCAAAATAACAAAACATTAAAACACATGAAGATCGTCCTGTTCCAACTTTGTTATTACCCTTCAAATATTTGTTGAACAGTTATCCATCTATCCATTCTCCTCCATTTATCCAGTTCCAGTGGAGCCTATCCTAGTTACCATGGGGCACACTCAGGATAGGTTACCAGACTATCGTAGGGCCAGCACATGGAGACAGACAACCATTCACACCTACAGGTAATTTATAATCCGACCCCACTAACTGTTGGAGGAAGCCCAGAGAGAACCCACACATGCATGGGAAGAATATGCAAACTTCACAACGAGAGGCCACAGCCAAAAGGTGGATTCAAACCCACAACCTTCTTTCATCGTTAGCAGCAATGCTAACCACCGTGCTGTCCCCACATGTTTGTTAAACATGTGTACATCGTATTTTAAACATATTTAAGATCTTTAGACATCAGATAAGAGTCTTATACAACCAATACTTATAAATTAATATACAATTTTTTCATGAATAAAGTTTAAATGATAAAAGTGCCATTGATTAATTATAGCTATTATAAAGTGATACTGACTTAAGCTGCTGATTTTCAGCAGTTTAATCACTTTTGTGTTGCTGCAGTTCTTTTATCTGATCTGTCCTCTCAGATCTCAATAGATACCCTGGTTAGAGTCTATTGCTTGCCGACTATACTAACTTCACATTTTTGAGCATGGCACAGTGTGCACGTGAGGATATCTAAACTCTTCTGTTATGTCAGTAGATGCTTTGGATGCCTGCAGAGTGATTTAAGGAAGAACATCTGGTATTAAAAGACTATAATTTCCAGGTTCTGCAGTTATAAACATGACTTAAACATTTACTTAAAAATTTAAACTCAACTTGATAGGGGGAAATAACTTCACCAATTAGCTGTGTGTATATCCTATTTTCAGTGAAGCAGACTTTATACAAGGACGAGAAAATCTACCCAGTCCTGTCAATCACAGCACAGTCAAAACACCACCATACCCAAAGAAGTAATTAATTTGTCAAAGAAGAAAAAGTCGATCTTGGGAGGAGACAAAACAATCCCTTTGGAGTAGTGTGAGTAAGGGCATCTGCTGCTAAATTAAACACGAGGAACTTCAACTGGTTTAACAGCAATTTTCAGCATGAATGTGGCTTTACATCGCATCCCATCAAGCCATTACTACAAGAACAATAATTAATTAGTTAACTATTTATGATATGGCTGACCCTCCCAGTCCAGATAAGTAATGTTTATGCCACAAGCAGAGCAGAAAAGCGACCTCTTTGCCCCCTGCAATTACCCACCACTTTCTCCCAGTCCGCTTGGGTATGCCAAGCGTCAAAACAACCTGAAATCACAGCGATTAACTCGGGCAGCCTCGCTGCGTTCACCAGCTACCAAAAGTCTGCCATCACACCTGCTTCTCTGGGCAGATTTTCAGTGGCGTGGTGAGCAGTCTGAGTGCAGTTTCAAAACAAGTTCACGTAAAGGTTTTAGTATTCTTGCGAGCCAGCAATTCTATGCCTGTGAGTTATCATTTAACTGATTTTGGCAGGGGTTCTCACAATTAGAGAGCTGAACTAGATGCACCACCAGAATCTGAGATACTCGGGTCTATACTGGGGATTTTCTGTCCTTCGTGTATCAGAAGTAACATCATCGTAGGAGAATAAATGTCTGTATCAGTCAGAAAACTGACAGGCTAATGAACAGCTTTGCAGGGTGCTTTTGTTGAACAAAACTTCAACATTTTGGCAACATCCTTGTGTTTTGATACCTCAGAGAGACATCAACCAGTTCTCTTTGTGAAGTTGGCAAAGAGACAGATCTGTTTGGTATAGTTTAAAACAGCGGCTTCAAGCAGAGGGAAATAATTAGCTTCCACGAGATAAAGCGCTCCTTTATAGAGTTCCAGTATTATGAGGTAGTGAATGGTGAGTGTCAGCTTGCTAACATCAGTAAAGACCACATTAAAGAACCACTAGGGTGTTGTTCAGATGTAGGAGAAAAAGTAAAGCCAAAACTTCCTCATGAGGTGAGGATGCTGATGTTCAGCGATTTCCACAGATGTATTTTGTTTGTATTTCTCTTCACAAGCTTCTCCTCAGCAAATATTTTACTTGCCAAGTGCTTTGTGTGAAAGGTCAGTATTGCTTGCTTCTCAAGTGAGTGTTTAATCCTGCAGATGAACTTCAATTCCAGCATTGTGAATTGTTATAGTCCTGGTTCTGCTCTGCAGCAATGTGTAGCTCAGTCAGTGGTTTTCCACCTGGTGCAGGTTCTGGCTGGTATGGACCTCCACTTAGAGAGACTACACTTTACTACATGCAAGCTTCATTTAGGAACAGCGGCTCTGGAGTGCAGCCCCAGGTTAATGCTACCACAACAATTGGTAGAGTAACACAAGATATTATTGGCCAGCGCTATCTACTTAGCAGCAACTGAGCTTTCAAAATAAGAGCGATGTGTTTTCAAGTACATAAATCACATACAATGTTATTTTCTCCATAGAAAATGAAAACACTGCTAAAACATACACCAATATACTCGAGTGGCCATACCTGGGGAAACATAATATCTCATTTAGGATTGAAAGCTTTGGGTTGGCTCATTTCTAGTGAGCTTCAAAGATGTTGTTGGCATATTTTTTAATTTGCACAGATGATAGAAGTTTCCACCTGCTTCCAGTCTTTATGCTAAGCCTACTTAATCAAATCCATCGATACATTAAATTTTACTTAGCTGTGTGAATTATAGCTCGTGGATATATTTAACCATTAACGTTTGATAAAAATGCAAAGGAAATCTGTGAGGTTCTTCTTCATCTGCTTCCTATAGAAGCTGGTTGGTGAGCCCATCCCATGTTAAGTCATGCATGTATTTGCCCTTGTGTTGGGGTGAACTCATCTACCACGGTGTCATTAAAGAGCCATTTGCTGTTCGAGGACCAGGTGATTAAAGTGTACTTTGGCTGGCCTAGGACGCCCTGCTCTCCGGGAAGCCTCTTGTAATCCATATCCCCAGTCAGTGTGACCTAACTGGCTGTGCAAGGCCCAGTTAAGAACTCAATCCCATCTCATTAATGGAGGTAATGACTGTGATCAATCTAAAGTTGGTAAGGGCGAGCCGGGCAGGGTATGTGGGAGAGAAAGAGAGAGATAAATATTGAGGGCCAGGTAAAAGAAGGGGAGAAGAAACAAAAGGGCTGAAGACACAGAAAGATTGAGTTGGAGCGAGAGAAAAATAAGTGAAATAAAAAGTGAAATGAGAAAAGTAAGCAACCTGTGAGACCAAAACAATGGGAGACAAAGTGTGCGAAAGAAGGAGGACGAATGACAGACGGTGGTAGAAAGAGGGGCGTGTGAAGGTGAGAGGAAAGAGATAACATTAAAAGGGAGCAATCGAGTAAAGGACACAATTAAAGAGGGAGAATCTGAGAGGCTGAGAGTGGTGAAGGCAACAATGATAAAGAGAATTGAGCGAAAGGCAGATGGGGAAAGAAGCCGTGACCCTTCGAGACAGAACACAGCCTCTTTTCTTTCCTCTGTTTGTACCCCAACCTCTCCCGACTCCCCTGACATTTCCTGTGGCGATAGAGGAGAAACGTGGCTCGGAAAACTTTCCGCCCTGTTTAAGCTTTCGGGCAGTCACAAGACTCCCCAGAGATCTGATTACCTTCCTCAATGAAGCTGGATTAAGCTCTTTAATTAAAATGATTGGGCCTTATTATATGCTGTCACAATTTAAAGGACATAAATCCCTCATGGCCCTTGAGTTCTGTCAAATTTCATTTGACATCCATGATTTTTTTCCTCCCCTCTTGTCAGTATTCAAAGTGAGTAAGTGAGCAAGGCTGAATATTTCCAGCACAGAAGACTGATAAGATGACAAATTTGCATTTACAAATAAGTGTGCGTCAGTGCTTGCAGTCATCTTTTTTTGTTGTTGTTTTTGTCGAAGGGGAAAAAAGCTGGATTATCTCAGACACTTAAACACAGCAGGCGTTATTGATTTGAATTCATCTCTTTCCAGTTTCATTCTAAAGCAAATGATCCGTATCTAATTTCTATTGGAATGTTCCTGTGGTTACACGTTGGCGTGCAGAAACCTCACAAATGAGAACGTTTGCAGCGCTGCGCAGGTATGGAGCCAATCTGGTCACACGCTCATCAGGTATGCTGCTGCCTCTGACGTCTGTTAGAGGCTTTTTTTGAGCTTGCGCGTGTACATGGATACACAAAGGCTAGAGCAGGGTGGGGTGGAAGGGCGGTGGAGCTAGCCTCCTGCCTCCCTGCAGCCTGCCCCATTGTACAGCTGCTGTCAGTGCTGGCATGGCTCCCCTGACAATCTGCTCTTTAATAGCTAATATCAGGGTACATTTCCTCAGGCACTGGACTGGAACTGAGAGATGGCGGGCTGTGCTATGGGCATTTCTCTCTCTCTCTCCCACGTTGCCTTTCTCGCTTTACCACTGCTCTCTCTGGTGCTGGTGTAAAGACGCGCACAAACACACTTGACAGGCAGCAGCTGAGTCATCTGGCTAATCTGCTATCTTACAGTGTCCAGTTGCACATTCTTCTCATAGAGCACGCAGGTACAGTAACATTATGATGTAAAGAATTTAGATGCTATAAATGTAAGTACACACTTTGAAGCAGACCCGTAAACGATAGGCTGATGTTCTTTGAAATGTATTTTTTTAAGTGGTGTTTGCTTGCTCTGGTTATTAGAGAGGCTTTCAAAAAGCCTGGAAAATGTTATCCCTAAACTGCAAATACATTTAGCTAAACCAATGAATTATAATCACTAAATATACAAACATGCTTTTGCAATTTCACAGTAATTCAGTGTAATATTTAGAGTTTTTAGAAAGATCTAAACATTGGTTAACCTGACCTAATTTGAAATTAGCAGTTGAATTATTGCACTGTGTTTAAAAAGAATATTTTCTTACATGCTGAAGGATGAAGGAACCCGATGCTCTCAGGGTTTAGTGCGTACAGATTGATGACAGAATTATTTTCTTTGCTGGATAACAGCCTGCAGTCGTCTCACACACGTCTCCGGAACAATCCTGGCCCATTCTTCTTTGGCAAATCTCTGAGCTCCTCCACATCGGATGGTTTCATATCATGGTTCTTTGTCCTCGGTTCAACTCAAAGACTTTCATAAGGATTAAAGTCAGGACTTTGTGCAGGTCAGTCAACAATGTTTTGGGTCGCTGTTGTGTTGGACACCAGAACAACAACCCAAAGCCAGTTTGGGTCACTGACTGCTTGAGGTTTTCTTTCAGAATATTTACTTCCGTCTTTCTTTAGGATTTTGTCCACCGTCATGAGATTACCGTGTTACAGAGGCACTGAAGCCTCCCTGCAGGGTAATATTCCCCCCACCGTGCTTCCCTGAGGCGAAAGTGTTCTCTGGGTTGTATTTCTCTCCCTTCTTTCTCCAAACATTGGCAGTGTCTCTGTGGCCAAAGAGCTCTTGTTTTGTCCACCCAAAGACCGGCTTACATTATGCATAATCATTATGCATTTTGCATAACCTTTCTCCAGGTTGTTCTTAGCAAACTTTAGTATAGCTTGAAGGTGTCTCTTCTGCAAATGTGCAGTTTTCCTTGGTCCAGGGTTCTACTTATTCTCCTTTTTTAAGATGACAATCCCTGCCTTGGCTGTGTCATTCACTAGTGTCTTGGCAGTTGTTCTGGGGTCTTTAGACACATCTCTCACTAGTTTTCTTTCCAGAATCTTTGAAATTTTTCACATCCTTCCTCTGCCAGGTTTGTTCTGTACAGCGTGGCTCTCTTTGAATTTATTGACGATACTTCTTACTGATCAAGCACACACATCCATACATATGCAATAATACTAAGTGCAATAATCCTTTCTGTCATCGTTGTATTTTTACTCAGTTGTATATAGCATTTGTATTTGTATTCTATTTTTATCTTATTGTATATTTATTTTATTTTATTCTACTGTATATAGTATTTTATTTTATTCTATTCTGTACAGTTGTGTACTGTATTTATTCTTATTGTATTCTAATTTTTGCCTCATAACTTTTGCACTGTCCACTTCCTGCTGTGACAAAACAAATTTCCCACGTGTGGGACTAATAAAGGTTATCTTATCTTATCTTATCTTATAACTTTGTGTCTCCTGCTTTGTAAGCATTAACATTTTTTTCCTATTTTTAAACTGATTTATTTCAAGTGACAGCTCAAACCCTTCCTGAAGTTTATATACAGTTAAATCACAGCTGTGGTTTGCTGTGTCGATCAGTAAAAAAAAAGTTAATAATACTGATTATGTTGCATTTTGTTTTTCTTTTCTAATTCTGTCATTGTGTGCACACAGATATAATTTATGTTTTTAAAGAAGACTAGTGTTTTTAGAAATGTTGTGTTAAAAATCACTTGCTCTGTAAAAGAACAACAAAAAAAAATATTTAAATTTCATAGGGAGGCTAATTATTTTGTCCTCATCTGTATGTAGAAGGGGTTAGTTACTTTTACTTACTGCTAAAATCTTAATTCACATGACACAACTGAACTTCACGCAAAACCAGCAGGCAGGGATGAAGTCCCTTACCATGTTGGCCAATCAGAAACACTGACACTTTTGGTCCCGCCCACCTGAGAAGCAGAGGAGTTTATTGCAGTGTCGTCAGTTTAAATCAGTGTCAATTAAATGTGATGTGGACCACAGCTGCATTACCTGTTGTATTGTTAAGCCTACTGCAGCTTATTTTTAATTAAATCCACAACATGGCAGAATGTGACGGATATCACAGATTTTTGTTTTAACACCCACCCACACGCGCACCAAAGGTGAAAGGAGGAAAGTGTGATTTTTGCAGTAAATGATGTTAATGGCAAAAACAGCTTATGAATACAAATGCAGAGGTTGTTCGTGGAGTCCTCCTCCCACTATTATTTGTATATTCCAGCTGTGCGTGATGTCTTTTATGCATCCACGCTCATAGCTCCTTCAGCACGCCTCCTCTCTCCTTGAGATGCATTTTTGGATTTGAGATATCCTTTGAGATGAGCAGTGAGATCAATTTCTGGGTCAGAGGAATCCCGAGAAATAGGGGCAGAGGAGAGAAATATCAAGGAGGGAGAAAACTGAAAATGGACCTTTTTTGGAAAATTCTTGCAGGGTGAAGATTTTCAGCTCTGACTCCTCATTTTCCTGCTATTTAAAGTTTGTGGTCGACAGGCAGGAACATGAAGAACAGGTGCTGTAAAAAATAACCCGGTGTATAAGTCGACAAGTTTAACCAGCTTCAAAAGTTTCATATTGTATTCGCAAACAAAACAAAACAGTAAAAAACTCTCGGCATTAATCAAATATTCACCCAACTGCAGAGCTCTCATTACAGAACACTTGCAATCAGATGTATTTCTACCAAACACAAATGAGCAATCAGATTACATTGTTTCCACCATGGATCTGTTGTACTGAAATTATAATGGAAATCATGTATTTTTCCACTTGTAGTTAACAGAGCAAAACAATCTAATTGAAAGCCCACTCTGCAAACGTGCACCGAGCTCTGCCTCCCTTTTTCCACCGACTCTCACCACGGCCATTACTCTTCTGCGATCTCGGCATTTCATTAGCGCCAGCTTTGTGACCCTGATATACCATCAAATACTTCAGCCTTACAGATAATGCAGCATTTACCCGCCTCGACAATTAATTCTTTTGACATCTGAGTACATTAATATTCATTACCCCATGCCACTTGTGACAAACCACCACCCCCACAAGCTGTAGATATGATCGTGAGATGCTGTATAGAAATATAGTTGTTGTTTTTTTTCTCCCCTCTCTTTTTTTAAGGGCATTGAAATGATTAATAGCCATTTGTCTGTGTGGTTATGACAGCTTGTTGTTTAAGGTCCCAGAGGTCTCTGTCTGTGTATAATGTGTTTACAATTTTCCCCAGGCTTGAGTGTAAGTTTAATGTCAGAGCTGTGTAGAATCCATTACAGATGAGTATCTCAGTTCAGGTGCAGTGGGAGGAGGTCAATGTCTGAGCCCTACCTTTGTTGTTTGGCCTTTTTATTTTTTATTTTTTTTATCTCAAGAAAACGTGCTTTTCCCTCTGGCGTGCAGCGCTATTTCGCGCTTTAAATTGTTTCAGTGTCGGTTGGCCAGTTTTTAGAGATCCCTTTCTTCCCTTAAATATAATGCAACTGAAGGATGTTTGCCTTGTGATGTTCAAAGCACAACATATATAAGTTTGAAGAACTTTCTGATGACTACCAGCTGCACACTTCTTTTCAGCTAGCGCAAAAAAAGTGTACAGCTGGCGAACATTAGTAGGACAACTCACGTCAGCGAGCCATCATCGATGCTTTCATCGTGTCTCAGTGTCGGGAACATGAGACTGTTCATGCACACTTTCTTTTGCATAGTACTGCAGTTCTCACTCTGGGGTCGGTGGGGGAAAACGGCTCATTGCAGAGATTAAGACCTCAGAAATCTGCAAACTTTGTGGCTTAACTGTATCAGCTTTTCAAATTATTTTTTTTCTTTTTGTTTGGTTTTATTACTGTTGCAACTTTTAGCACAGCAACATAAATGATATTTAGTTTAATCTTATTCAAGAGAAGGCGACCATTACAGAGATATCTGCAAAACTGACATCAAAGCAATCCAGATGGCTTTTCAGGAGGAAGTATTCCTTTAAGGTCTGAATGTCTTCACATCTATCAGCTTTTTCCACTAAAGGCTGTATGATTTTATAGAAAAATATTCAATCACCGTCACTGCATAGCTAACTTTCATAGTTACTGTAGCTTTGGAAATATTTCAGTCAGATTGAGTTATATTGGTTTGATATGCTGTGTAGCAGGGCTCTGCACTGGGATTGAGGAGGTAAATTAGAAGTCATCTTTTCATTTTCAAGAAAGAATGAATCACAGATGTGCCACTTCTAAATGACTTTCTACAGGGTCATTTTCTACTTCACAGAAAAAAAACACACTGACTTTGATGATGTTAGACAATGATGGACACAAACGCACAGCAAGGAAACAGGCTATTGTGGCTAAGGTGGTCTTCAACAAGCATACGTGATAAATATTACAAATGATCAAACTGCTCTTACTTCAAAAAGCAACTTTACAATAAAAAAAAGTCTTTTTTGTTTGTTTTTTGGAGCCAATTTGACCAAAAAAATGTCGGAGCCACAAAATTTATTTGGGCCTTATAATGAAGGTGATACAGCCTATTAAGTATGAATTAGCCTATCAACATCACTAATAGGTGTAAATAATTAAGATCATTAACCACATGAGACTACTCTGCAATGCGATATTTACTACTGAACTACTAATGTTGAAGGTAAAGCTCTTCTGTTTTCCTCAGCTGCACATCGCAATCGACCTTTAGGTCTGTAAAAACAATATTCTGCTTGTTCTGGAAACATCTCACCACATTACTTTTTTCTGTTGTTTGCTAATTTCTCATTGTGGTTCAAGCGTGAGAGTAAGTCAGCAGCATTAGCACACAACTCTGTCCAAACACACTGTTAAAGTCTCTGTTTTTCCTCCCTGGATTTTCTTTTTGTGGATTAGGAATCCACAGCTAGAGGGACTCAGGACCAGCCATTTATTTGTATACATCCATGTGATCCACCAGTGTTGAGGTATATCAAAACTAATAGAACGTGGGTAGCTATGGACATTTTAATTGACAAAATATGAAAACAATTGGTAAAATTTAGGTTACACGTTTTTACAGCTGGATAAACATGAGGCGTCATGTACAGAGATGATAAATAAAGTCAAGAGATTGGACTCACTGCACAGCAGTCTAGCATGTCTAAACTTTTGGATGCTAGTGTATAATACAAAAAATAAATAAATAATAACTTTTCCACAATCACACGAGCCAAAGACGGCTCCATAATCACAAGTTGTCTACTGATACAGTCTATTAAATCTTATTGTCGAATTAAAAGAACAACATAACTAATCAGTGTTTAAAGACAACCTCGTTTTATTTCAGTCCATTGTTTCATGTTGATTCCAGCTGTGTCTATTTTAAAATTCCAGATTGTTTATTTTACAGTTTAATTCTTCCTCAGTGACCATTACATTTCAGAAGACACGTTTCATTGTGACATTTCATCAACGGGGCTTTAGTGCTTCTGTCTGCTGCTTTACTCAGATAACTCGCATAACCGCCGCTGCCATGTTTGTCCTGAATGACTGACAGAAATGCTCAAGAGGAAAAATTGTGTTATGAAATAAAAGTGGAGACAAAAATGACAAGCAATTAAGTCGAAATGTTTGTCAAAATTACATGTTGACGAATTCATTATCTAATGTGGGATTCGTTCAAGATGACATTTAAAAATTCGATGGAAGCAAAAGATGACGGGAGATGCTTCACAACTTAACTTTGTAAACGTTATTTTCAAACATATATATCTGCTATTGTGTATTCTTAAGTAACTTCAGGGTAACCCCCTGACCGTGGCTCAGGGGGTTGGGAAGCGCATCAGTAACTGGATCGATCCCCGGGCTCTCTGTCCTGGTCGTTGTGTCCTTGGGCAAGACACTTCACCTACCGCCTACTGGTGTTGGCCAGAGGCGCCGATGGCGCGATATGGCAGCCTCGCTTCTGCCTCCACCAGTGTGTGAATATGAGAGCGAATGAATAGTGGTATTGTAAAGCACTTCCAATCCATTATTATTATTAATCACAAAAACTCTTCTGTAAAACCTGATTTCTTACAAATCCAGTTGCTTAATTGCTGAGTCCTGAATGCTCAAAGCTCCCACTAAATATGAACTTCCCACAGTTCACATGAAAAGAGTAAACAGTGAATAACTATTTAATTAAAATGTAATTCTCAGCAGCAGCCGGGGGGAAAAACACATTCAGTGCATTAAATATTTAGGAATATTAGATATAACATGTTTCCTATGTTGGTCAGAGTGCGTCGACTCTTTTGTGACATAAATACACGAGAAACTTAGATTTTTAGCTCAAAGTAAAGTTACTTAGCGCATAATATAAGTATTATAAATTTAGCCATAATTTCTGAAATGCATTTAAGATTTAATAACTACTGTCCCTTCAGATGTGTGACCTCCAAAGTCATAGCTTGACTTAGCATTACATCACATCACATCCCCTCTCTTACGGTAAATGTCGATAGACTGCAGTGTGGGTTGGCTTCAGGGAAGCTCGAGTGCAAATTGCTTCTGTTAATGGTTTGACATTTGTATAGTAGCTAAGTAACTCTGCGGGGTACGAGACAGACTGCAGCCAGGTGTGAAGCTCTTAATATAACTTAAAGACTAACACATGATGTGCACCATGTGAAATATATAAGATTAAACTGCCTGTTTGTTAATGCTCTTTTATGATACTGTTTTAGGGGATACAGAAGAAAATTGTTATCCGGCTTATTTGAGGACCCTGGATATTCCACTCATCCATTTTCTTAACCACCTATCCAATTCAAAAGCCACGAGGGGGTTGGAGCTTACGCAGACTATCATGGGGCCAAACCCTAAACAGATTCACAGGATATTCCTCCTGAGAATTGACACAGTTTTCAAACATTGCTATATAACGTTTCACCTCAAGTATTCTTTAAAATGCCCGTATGTGGCTTAATAACAGGTTCATTTTTTGTGAGTCTACTATAATATGTGCATGTTTCAATGTGAGGAAAAACATTACTGCATCTCTTTTTTTTTTTCTTTTTTTTAAAATTTGTAATCTTTTCCTGAAATGCTCAGTTTTAGCTGTTGTGCCCTTTTGATCTCCCTCTGCTCTCCATGAGTGCACCAACAAAATTAGGTGTTAGTTAGCTTCTACAAGGTCTACAAATGTGGTTGTACAGCACGTGGCTGACAAAATCCTTGAGTTTATTCCAGTTTGAACTCAAATCAGACCCAGATAAAGAAGAGAATCCTGCATTCATCCTTACATTATAGATTTTACAGAGATTTCATTCAATACTATTTCTGAAATTACTTATTGTGGCCTTCAAATCTGTATTTCTTTGTGTTTATGTTGTTTAAAAAAGTATCAACTTAAATTTCATGTGACCTGGTTGAGAAGCAAAATTTAAATCAAATGTTCTTCTTCTTGTTTTTAACATGTAACATCAACGAATAATAACAAAAAAGCTAAAAGGTTCCACAATTTGTGGTTGGCCCTAAAAATTACAACTTTAACTCACCTCTGACGTGTGGGAAAGGGATTCAAATTAGTGTTGGGTTGTGGCTGAGACGTAAAGTTGAGGAAATCGCTCTGTCAAATCATCTAAGGCTCTTGGAAAAAAGCTGAACTGGACTCTTCATCTCTCATCTGAGAAGCTTCAGTTCTACAACCAAATGGTGGAGAATCCCAGGCATAAAAACCTGGTATAAATAGAAGTTCAGTCACTGTCCCTCCAAGCTCCTTAGAATACCATGAGAACCCACAGACTCTGTCAAGTAACTAAAAATGATGGGCAGTGAGGAAGCTTCTTTTTTGAGGGTATCTCAAAGTAACTGCAAGTTAGAATGCAGATGTGTGAGGCAGTGATGAGGCTAACTCTGTTTGGGAAAACCACAAAACATGTCACATGGGTGCTTTAAACTTCAGGCGTCAGGGCTGTATAAGGTTCTACATATGTATAGGTCACAATGCAAAATGCACTCCAGAAATGTGCTCCTAATTTAAATACTTTGGAACGTTGGAAGAAGACATGGTTTAAGGTTGAAATTAATCCCAGAGCAGAATAGCTCAATGTGTTTCTAATTACTCTAAAAAACTTCTAGTGTTACAGTTGAAGGGGAAGACTTTCATTGGGCCAATTTTATGACATAATAATAGGCAGCTTAAGGAATATTACGCTTCAGAAGACAGAGAGGGCAGGGCTCCTCGGCAGTGCTTTCAGGTGCCAAATACGTTATCCTCCACAGGGCCAATATGGGACACAGAAGATAAAACCATTTAATATATTGTACATCTGGTTCCTGTCAGGCGCTGAAAGTTGCAGTTAGTTTGTGTTTACCTTTAAACATGTTTTAAGCAGACGAATACCACAGAGACCCAGACTCTAAACACCTGGCCAAGATGACTGGATTTAGAAAGCCACCTGGCTGCAACATGATGAATATTAAGATACACAGAGTCAGCACACAATAATGTGAACCAGAAAATTAAAATTAAAAATGGAATAAGGGCAGATGCAAAGTAGAAAGCCAGAAGAAGAAGATGCAAAAAAAGCAACAGGGTGCTTTGTACCAGGAAGTGAGGTGTAATCCAGAAATTACAGTCTAGATTCATCCATTAGAAGTGCCCAAACATCTCACATCTGTTTGTAATGTATCAGAGAGGATATTACAGCAGTGGAAAGTTATGGTGCAAGTCATTTCAGCTTTGGTTAATATATTGCAAGGTAAACAGCAGGAATACTGGTGTGCACGTAACAAAGTGCCTGAGCTTGATGTTTTCTTTTTTTTTGCCAGATTACCATGTAATGATTTCCAGTTGCCCAGCACGTTGCACCAATGGAATCATCTCATGCAAATGAGCGGGCATTACATGTTTTGTCACAAAGTGTTGTTGCCTGTCAGCACTAGATAACACAAAAAGCACACTTAGGCCCTACCTCATCCCTCCCATTGCCAACCCAGGCAACACAGGGCTGATATAATCAACAGTGAGTCTATCCAGGTCCTAAAGTGATTACAAGTTGAGTGCAGCAAATCAAAAATGCCAAATAGGAAGGCTTGGAGGTTTAATGATGATTCCCAACAGAAGGGCTCCATCTACATAAAGAACAGCAACAAAGGTCTTGCGTTAGGAATAGGCAGGAAAATACAAACCTTTCCTCTCAGTGTTGTTGGGGACCTGTGAGGTGTTGATGCCCTTGGCCATCTCCTGGTTGGCGGTTTCCTTGGTGACCACTGAGCCTTTGAGCTTACTCTTCGGGGCGTCCAGGGCTTTTAGCTTCTTGGCATGTTTGGTGCCCTTGTAGTGGGCCAGGGCCTGGCTCTGTGAGAAGAACAAATAACAGGCTGTGGGAAAGTGGCTACAAAGTCTGGATGAATTATTAAAATATGAAAACTAAAAGAACACAGACTAAACATAATTAGCAGGCTCAATATCCCTTGCAGCCAATTTTAGAAAATAAGTATTAAAGCTAAATGTTTAATACACCGAGGTACCACTGGCGTTCAAAGTTATTTATGTGGTTTATGACTGACTGAATAGCTACTACCTTTCCTCCACATGTACTAGTAAAGGGAGCATTTTTGGATCAAATATTAATTTGTTGTTCCACAGCCAATGACTAGTTTATAAGGCCTGGATGTCAAATATTTTACCTATAAGAGGAATTTTGCTAAATCAGCTCATTATATCAACAATATAGTTGCTGTTGCACCTCCTGGATAGCTGCTAAAGTTGAATTTTTCTGGCTACTTCAGCTATAGCCATAAAAGTTTGCATGAAATGATCATTAAGTCTAAATATGAGGCTACTTTCTCCAAATGGGACCTGTTATGATTATTTCCAGCTCCAGATTTGTATTTGTGGAATCTACTAGAACAACTTTGCATGAGTCACAGATCAAAATGTTTTTATTTATCCTAAACGGAGCCTTGCTGCAGCCCTTTAATTCACCCTCTCTCTGAATTCAATTTCATTTCAGTTCAATTTGTTTATAAAGCACTAAATCCCAACAGTGGTCACCTCAAAGTGCTTTATATAGCAATGTAAAGACCTTACAACAATACAGAGAAATCCCCACCAATCAAACAAGCCCCTGTGAGCAAACACTTGGTGACAGGGGGAAAGAAAAACGTCAGATTAGCAGGAAGAAACAAGCTCAGGGAAGGGCAGCCATCTGCCATGAGCGGCTGGGGGTGAGGGGAGGAAGACAGGACTGAAACAAGATGTTTTAGTTCCTCTTCTCTCCCTTGGAGCCATCTTTCATTTGATTTGCTGGACTTACAAACAGAAGGTTTGAACAGCAGGTGGGTGGGGCTTCTGTGCTCACCCACACCTGTGTGCCTGATATGATCGTCCTCGGGACATCCATTTTCACTAGAGTCACAATGGGGAGGAAACCTGGGCGTTTAGATCAGCTATTTATATCTAAATCCATGCATCTACATATCTACACTATATATTTTACAACAATAATAACTTGATGTCAGTGATTAAGAAATTTTTGTGACCCATGAAGTTTAATTTATGCAGTGGCCATTTGTTTTAAAGTCTGAGCACGTAACGCCACCAAGATTCACCTTCACAACAGATTCATCAAGTCGCACAGAAGGGGGACATATGCAAAGACTTTGAGCTGCCCTTGTTTACCTCTGCGCACTTTGCCTGTGGCAGGAATGAAGGTTTTAGGACGTATCCAATTGGAATAAATAAATACGCCAAGCATGCATCCCCAGAAGACACCGGTAAGCAGTTTTATTTATGCACCGCGGTGGGGATATTTACCAAAGACTGCTGGGATAGAAAGCCCTTTCCAGGTAGTATCTCTGGATTAGCATATTGTTTCTTTCTGTCCTTTTCAGTAATTAGTGTGCAGCGGTTTGGATTATTTTTAAATGAAAGGAAAACAAGAACTCGGGATCACATAACAAAGTTCTTGTAACATGCCTTTTGGGCATTCAGTATATTACCTAAAATGGTCCGCAATATAGTGTGCAGACTGTGAACTTTGGCGAATAACATGAGAAAGTGCACTAGAGTATGTGACAAGTTAATAGGATGAGACAAGTAAAGAGGTGTCATTACACTAGGTGCATAAAGTTGCCAAGAACTCATAGTTCAGTAATTTTGTTGGCAAAGGAAATTGCTGGAGTGCTTCGAACATTCCCCCTTCATCCTAGGAACCACTTTTGGATGAAGCCTCACTTTTTCAAAGAGCGTGTGCATCTTGTTCTGGCAAGAAACCATTCATTTTAGCCCGCATTCATCACCCTCCAGGTATCAAAGACATAAGTTACCATTTGTCATGAGACACAGCTGATATGGATGGGTGTTTAATGCAACCACAGAAATAATTCATCTTTCATTAAAGCAATGAAGTGGAAGAATTGCCTGAACTCCGAGTCTGGCACATGCATGATTAAAACTAGAATGGAAATCATTTGTTTCCCTTTCAGGTGCTCTGCGAGGGGTGAAAACACATCAAACAAACCAGCGTTGCAGGGTTTCTTTAGGATTTAGAGAGGCTGCTGGAAACCGAAAGGTCACAGTTTAAATTCCAGTGTATCCATCAACAGCCGTGAACAATTCAGCCCCCTTGTGCATCATAAGTAAACCTCAATAAAAGTGCTGGCAAAATAAAATGGAAACTCTAAGCTTTGTTTTGCCGTGACATTAGGCTGGCATGTTGCCTGATTGTTTTGTCTACATAGAGCCTGAATAAGGTTCAGAGTCACGATGGGAAAAGTTATGACGAGAACTTTTCTGTGAAAGGTGTGCAACCATATTCATGGAAAAACCACAGCAGTAAAGGGTCAAAACACAAAGACACATCACAGTACAACTACTTTAACCAGTGTTTACACATTACACACGTTTTTCTTTTCTAAATATGTATATTTAGAAAGTACTCTTCTTGTTGACCCTATTAAGGGCAGCTTGAATAGCTAATTCAATAGCTAACTGAAAAGCCATCGCATTGTATTTGTATAAAAGATCTTAATTTTATTTAGTTTTGGTTTATTCTCAGACCTCAAATTAGTTTCATTTCCAGTTTCATTTTTACTCCACTGTAAAATTCCCATTTAACTTTAAATGGTGCGTCTAAACTCTAAAGGCCCAATTATCTCCTTTATTTGTTAGTGCAGTCTAAAATGTCGGTCCAGGTGACCAGAAATGTGATTTAAGATAAATGTTAATGCTCTCTGCGGCTACTAGATTTGTAGCCTAAATAAGAAACCAGTTGATAATATTTTAGAAACTTTAGAACAGTTTTAAAATTCCCCTTTGTGAGGAAAACAGACAAAAACATAACCTACATCTCAAAGATACTATAAATGTTCTTTTCATTCCCTTTTTGTGTTATATTAATTCTACTTTGATTATCTGTATGTCTATGCATTTAAAGCAATTTTAAATAAATCTTGTGAAGTAACTGTTATTTCAGCTACTGCAGTTTTTCAGTCATGTATGGGACATTTAAAAAGTTCAGCTGATTCAATTAAACATTTGTACAGAAGTTGGGAAATTCAAAGGAAAATAACCAGAATCCTTATACTGGCCACTGTCTCGCTGAAGAAGATTAGTTGGTTTTGACTTCACAATTCAATTAATTTAATATCATTTAAATAAGACTGACCCATTTCTTCCATAAACAGAAAAGCTGTTTTTGGTTATTCAGAGCAGATGAAACTTTAAATTCAGGGGAAAGTTCACAATCCAACATTAATGATTAATGTAATATTCAAATAAAATTATCTCCAAAGCCCAAAACTGATGCAATGGAGAGTAAATCTATTCATTGTATTTTTTTCATATGTAGATTTCTTTTTTAATGGAGATGGAACCATCTACCACTTTTATGTGTAGTATTAAGTTTATACACCATTTTTAGCCTGCCATAAATCTTTATGATTTGCACAGTGTGTATACGAACCTTTCTAGCCAGTAGTATCATGACGGTGCACGCTATGGAACTCAGAAAGTTTGTAGTGATGTTGTTTTAGGGGATTTTAAGTTCTTATTTTGAAAAGAGCTGAGTCTCTTACACAGTGCATGCAACCAGAAACCCACCCATTCACAGTCCTGTGGATGAGTTAAGACCCCAGTAAATGACTCCAAGTCACAACAAAGAAGCACCAGTCGCTGTTTTAACCCATAACAGCCAGTGTGCGGGCCTCAGTCTGATGGGGAGCAAGGGCATGTCTCACAGCAAGAAGCCGCTCCCAAGTCTGATTCATAGTGTGACTCAAATGTGTTGCGACTTACGTCAAAACCAAATGAAAATAAACACATTCTTAAAACACATTTTCATCTGGTACCAGCCTGCAGCCAACACCTGGTTGCTGTTGAGTTATTATTAGATTTCCCTCAATAAAGTTAAATCCAACTCGATGGTTCCTGTTGCTGTAGGGTAGGGTCATAAATTTTTAAAGATTAAACTGATTTGTGAATAAATGTTTAATCCAAAGTAAAATATCTGTATGACATTCTTATGTATTATTTACTGTACTACATGTACAGGTCATCAGTAACTTTAACTACTGAAGTTAAACTTTTATTTTTGTAATAAAAAATAGGTTTATGTTAATAAATTATTCTAATACATCAGTAAATTGTGTTTCACTATTGTAGCTTGTAACTATGAAGCTGTTTTTTAAGACTAAAATAATGACTTTTTCCTTAGACACCAACTCATGTCAACCTCGGCCCTCATGATGAACAAAATGTGGCTGTTATTACTGGTCTTAATCAGGCAAAGCAAGATCAATGAAAAACAATGACACCCAGGATTATTAATATATATATGAGGGAGTCTCTTTCCAGTCATTATATATGACATACGTGAAGAAACTGTCCAAAACTGTGCAGATGCTGAGCGTGCCTTAATAAAGAGTTGAGTTGTCCCAATCAAGATGTCCAACAAGCAATCCAAAACAAATCCCTTTTTTCTTCCCAACTCTTAGAACAACTCCTGAAGCTTCTTCATTTGTTTGCTAAGCGGAAGAAGCTGCTTCATGTGTTTCCTCACCAAATCCTGGGCAGCTGCCGTTCTTGATTTCACTCCCAATGGTGCTGCAGCCAACACCATGAAGAACACTAAGAGCAGGTCCAGGAAGAACAGAGCCAGCAGGCAATGATTCTCTTGAATCACTCCACACCAGCCCAGGAGCCAAAAATCAGAGTCACGGTGGGGGTTCTGGGGTTGTTTTTTTGTTTTTTTGTTTTGCTTTTTTTGGTTTGAGAGATTCTTTACTCCTGATAGGGATTAACACAACCCCAGGGAGGAGACACACATCCCTTTCGTGTTGTGTCAGAAAGGACTTTGGGGGAAAAATCTCAAATGGGTTCGCTGTGGCGAACTTTGTGAATAAGGAATCGACTGAAAGTATTGATAAAGTACTGAAACGTAAAGTTGAAGTATTTTATGACGCATTGTATAAAACCACTTGAAGCCAAAGTAAGTCAGCTATTGTTTGATGAAAACAGGTGTTCACCTGTTCCACAGGTGGGTCTTGCTTTGTGTTTCTGATGTCCTTTTTCTCTGCCTGTTTCTGTCAGTGGGTGCAGTCAAGTCGAATTTGTTGTGGAAGGTTTTTAACTGAGTGATGTGACCTAAACTGAATGACAGTCTTAAAAAGAACTGCTTAAATGAGCTAAGTACTAGGAAAAGGTGCTTTAATGGTTTCTTTCTTACCTCCTTTAGCACTTTGCTTACAAAAACAATCAGCATAACTGATGAGTGGCACAAATCTAATCCTTAAATATTAATTAAAGGTCCGCTTTCTATTTAATGCCATAACTTGTTGACAGGTTTTAAATTTTCACTGGCAGACTGTTAAATCAGCAGCTGAACTGTGAACATTATGCTGCTGTAACAAAATCTCCTTCTTATCAAGGCGGTTTCTTCATTGCCTTCTCTGTCTGCTGTTGTATTACTGGCCTTTAGAATTATCATGAAATTAATTTTTACCTTAGGCCAGATGGGATAAGAATAAAATGCTCTATTGGGATAATATCATACTCTCAGTTCTTGCAGATATGATGGGTCTGATGAGTCAGGATTTTGTATGTGAGAAGAAGGATTTTAAATTAAATTCTGGTTTCAATATTAAAGACCTCTGGTACTAACTAAGCCCCCCTAGTTCTAGTACTTTTGCTGCAGTGTTTTCAGAGATTGTTTAAAACAGCCAGATAAGAAGGAATTATAATAATCTACCAAAGAAGTAACAAATACATGAAATTGTTTTTCAACATCATTCTGAAGAAGAATGTTTCTAAATTTAGGAATGTTTTACAGATGAAAGAATGCATCTTTATTTGTTTAATGTAACCACCGAAAAGAATATGCTGGTCAAAAATAACTTTAAGATTCCTCATAGTGTTGCTGTGCAATGCCAAAGTAATGCCATCCGGAGTAAGCATGTGGTTGGACACCTTTCTGAGGGTTTTAGGACAAAATAGTATAAGCACTGAAGTACTGCTTATCCTTCTCTCTTTAATACATGCCTGATAGTAGTTTAACTAACTGATCTCTGTCATCTGGCGTCACTGATAAATAGAACTGGGTATCATGTGCAAAGCAATGGAAATGTAAAAACTGTCTTTTTTCATGCATCCCTAAGAGAAGGAAAAAAAAAATATTGGTCCCAACACGGAACCGTGTGGAACTCCAAGAATAACATCTGTATTCAAGGGGGAGTCCCTTGAACTAGTCAGATGGATATGACTCAAAATAGTGCAACGTGTTTCCTTTAATACTGCGTCATTTAGTCTCTGTAGGAAAATGTTGTGAATAGCACTATCGAATGCTGCATTAAGGTCTATGAGGAAAAGCAGAGAGATGAGCCCACTGTCAGTGACCACAAGAAGATCATTATTTCATTATTAGTGTTGTTTTTGTTCTATGATGAGCTTTAAATCTAGACTGAAAGTCTTCAAATAAAGTAAGATATACTTTACTTATCACTGACTTGGGAAATTCTTTTGTTACAGCATTTAAAAAAATAAACACAACAAAAATATAACACGTAGCTTTAAGAAGTAGAATGATGTATGTCAGTAAATAATACAATGTTGCAAAAATATCTGAGTCAGGTAACAACTAGTCAGAAACCAAAATAAATATGATAAAGCAAACTAATCTGGGTTTAAATGACAAATATTAAGTGTATATAATTAGCTAAAAGAATTCAAGATTCTGTGCTCCGCTTTTAGTCGCCATTCTGTTTTCCACCTCACTATTTCCAATTATATTTCATTTGTTTTTTTATCAGCCTTCTGGAGTTTGTTCTCTCTGACTTTCTATAAGTTCAGTAGGCTTTGTATTAAAGCTCACTTTTTGTTAAGTAGTCTGCATTTGGGTCTTCATTTTGGTAAATTATAATTGCTTTCCTTTTTCCTGAAGCCACGTAATAGTATTTTTTCAGGCATTATCGCTGCTTGTTATTCAAATTACAGAAAAATATGGAAGGGGGAAAAAAGAACAGGCTTGAGATTATTAAGCAAGGTCTCCGGAGAGGAAATTATTTCTCTTTTCCACAAAATAATGCCGATACAACTAATAACACAATAATGATGAAAACACTATTAAAGTGGTGACAATTCATGTTGCCAGAGCAGTGAATTAAAATGTCACTGATAGCTCAGAGGCTGCGTTACTGATAGTTTTTTAAAACTTGTTTTGCCATTAAAGCCTTAATTAATTGTCATCATGAGCACAAGGAACATTAAGCTGAGTTTTAATTCATAAGCTGTGCAAAGGGTTTTGGTGGATTTGCAATAACTTGCAAAAAAAAAAAAGTAAAAGCAATAAGTAGGTGTTCCAGATTTCCTGTTTTTGTCTTCTTCTGCTATGATGGGAATATTATTTTTATTCACTAACGTGATATTTAAAAAAAAAAAAAAAATCTACCAGTTCACTCACATCTTTTCACCAATATTATTTTTGTTGTGCACGTGCATGATACAATGTCAAATAAAAAACAGTCCAAACTGTAGAGTTGTCTTTGTCTGCATTTATTAGAGCTAGCACAGCTGCAGCTTTACATCAATCTGAGAGAGGGCAATTCAATCTCATCTCCTGCCGAACTGCTTATGGAAATATTATTACTGTTGTGTTGCACCTAAAGAGACCACAGTGTTTATTCCAACATGAGACCGACATGTTAACTTGTCATAATAATAACATCAACGCCAGGGTTTGTCAGTATGAATTTTGAAGAAAACAGTAGCTACACAGGGTGGACTGAAAAGCCTTGTCCTTCATACTCAGAAAGAAAAAGAAGATGCCATAATTTTTTAAACCCTGGGATATCACACATTTTCAGACAGCCTCTTAATGAATGCATTTATAGTGTTGCTTCGGGTTACAAAGAAAAACGCTAAGATCAAAACACAAATACAAAGCCTGACTCATCATCACAGCTGGACATTGATGGCATGGAGTGGGTGTGAATGTTGGAGTGTTGTTTTCTGAAAGTGACAGATGATGGGCGACACAGGCTGACCATACAACACGCAGTGCAGACAGAACAACAGAGAGAGCATCCTTCTTAACCCTCTGTTATAAAATACCAAAAGCACAAACCCAAATAGACTTATTGGGGAATTGGAACAGCCAGTGCTGAGTAAAAAATCCCAATCAGTGCCACTCACAGATTTAAAGAATGAAAATGCACTTGATTTGGGAACAGCATATTTTTGGATAGAGTCCAGTGGTGATGCTTAATTTTCTGCATCCAACTGACACATTATCAGTTAAAAATCATTTTCAGTATGCCTCATAAACCTGGGAAAAGTAGTGAAGTAATAACACGATAAAACATCAGGTTTGTTCTTTAGAATTGTGAAAGCTGTATTCTGTATACGAGATCAGGGTCGAAAAACAATCTTCTGTTTACTTAAAAGTAGGCAACACAGAATCACTGTGTTGTCTGTGAAAAACGGAGAGAAAATAGCTCCAGAAGTGGAAAATAAGAGTGACCTCCACAGCGTGACTATTTAATTATGCTTTAGGACATAAACACTAGGAAACAATGGGCTCATCAGCATTTCCTAGCCTTTTTTTTTCCATGTACTGATTTTATGGAATATGGATATACATGAACACACATCAGCACACACCTTTCTTGCAGGTTATGTCTTTGTGCTTGTTTCCTAGGTTATATATTGGCAACCTGTCCAGACAACAACCCCCCAGAACCCTGAGATAGATACACTGTTAAGAAAATAAATCAGTGGATGCGTGAATGAATGTCCAAAAATGTTTTTTCCCCTCACCAAGGCCTTCACCAGGTTAAAGAAAGGATTCCTTGTCCAGTCAAATAAATCATTCACAACCTTTACTTCAGTCAGGACCACTTTAAGAAGATTGTGGTTTCCATCATGTGGAAAGCTGGAGGTGAGGACAGCAGCACAGAACACAGCAGAGTACTGACAAAGTCACGGTTCACAGCAACAGGGTTCGGGGTTTGAATCCTGCCTGGGGCCTGTCTGTGTGGAGTTTGCATGTTCTCCCTGTGTCTCTGTGGGTACTCTGGCTTCCTCCCACAGTCCAAAGACATGCATGTGGTTAACTGGTGATTTAAAATTGCCTACAAGCAGGTGGACTGCTTGATTTCCTTGTCTCTCATTTTTTTAAGGCTTCAAGGAGGCAAGCTTGATGTATCTTTCGTATTACATACGTGAAGCTCTCATTAAAAAAAACACCCACCCTTATTCAAATGTTGCTCAATGTTTTTATTTGACCGTTGAGACATAAAAGTTCTCAGATCATCAATTCATATGATGTTGGGGCCCAATAAGTGAATTTACTCTGGTTTCTATGTAGGTCTGTTCCTCAGTGACTCCTGCTTTTATCTGAGCTCCCAAACACAAAAAAGTCAGCCCTGGTTGCAAGGCAGGCAGGCAATGAGCGAGACAAGAACCTAATAATTATTAAAACAGGCCATCCTCAGAGCTTGACAAATAACATTTGTCGTGTGGTCAGACAGATTTGGGTAACCTAAATGGAACAAATTAATCAAAACAAGAAAGTAAATTGTACTGTGCACACAACAGCATTCGTGCACTGTGTAGTAAAACAAGGTCGTGACATACATAAAGTGTTTATTTCTCCTTAGTGCAAATAGCAGGATTTATAGATGTGAGAACAGGGGTGTGCGTGTGCGTGTAGCTGTTCTGTAACAGCCTGCACATCATCATTTGCACATCACTGAAAAAGGTAAACAACGTGGAAGATCATCATGTGTAATGTTACTGCACTTTGGCATGACACTTCTCAGGCCAGAGGCTGCAGACTTATCAACGTGTTCTTCAGATGGCTGCAGGAATTTAATGAAGTAAAGGAGAGCGGTTTTCATTAAGCAGCAGTGGACAACAAATACTAAAATACCAGCGATTCTCTCTTCATTACCTTATTTGATTAAACCTCCCACCCCTTTGTTCCCTCCCTTTGCACTTGGCACTAAAATCCTGCACAGGTTGGCAAAGCAATTTTCAGTGGAATTTTTTTCTGCTTATGTAAACACCATCATCATGTGAATTAATAATCAGCAGCTTCTCTGTGTGTGTTTGGCTCACATTCTTTCTTGCTTGCTCTCTCTGTATCACACACACAAAACACTAACTAATGTCACTCATGATCATTTTGGTCTCAGCCTCTCCTGACACGCTTACTGTGACGTGTACATTTGTTCCTTTGTGTTTCAAGAAAGAATATTGAGAAAGAAAACCTATTAGCTTGTAAAAGGGCTAAAACGTTAACTGGATAAAATCCACAAAAACAAAAGTCAAGGTAAATAAATGAAGGACTTATTTGAAATGCAGTCGATGTAAACTGGAAATAAAGTGCTTCTTGTGATGGAGCAGATGAGACTATCTGGTGAATCACTCGCTCTTAACAAATTGCAGACTTGAGGCATGTTTATGACCCTAACTCATAAACATGACTGCAAAGTAAAGCAGAAAGATCTTAAAATCCATTAAAGCTGAGAAGGTTTTTTTCTTTTTAAGATCTCAGGCCATTAACTGGTTTTTAACTCGACTGTCTTCTGTCCTCAGAATGTTTCAGTATTGAGTATGAAGGACAGGTCGAGCTTCTCTCCCTGCATCATCTCACATTTATGATAAACGATCACTGGAGCAAATTAAAACAATTCCCTGTTGTATCCTTGAATAAAATAGAAGAAAACAGCTCCTGAGTTCATTTTCAACCCCCTCTCTCTCTCACAGTGCTACCTGTCCACTGACAGCTGAACACAGGCTCTATTTCTCTAATGAAGCTTTAAATTAGCAGCTGATGGATAGTAAATATATACTAAGGCAGATTTCCCCATGTAAAACATAATAATCTCATTCTGAGTAATCACCTACCCATTCAGTGTTTGAAAAGAATTGATTACTCATTTAATCATGGAGCCACCACACTGCTATTTGGGGATACAGCTGATTTAACGGCGTGCAGCAGGAGCCGTGATTTTCCTTTTAAATTTTTTGATTACTTTGAAAATGGTATGGAAATCAGGTGCAGGAAGAAATGAAACCCATCTGCCTGTCCGTCATTTAAATTTAGCGAGCTAATAGCATTGCCATGCATTTCATTACAGCATATTAGAGCGAGCACATATAATCTACATTCGGTTTGGAACATATGATATATATTACTGAAACTCAGTGTGATGATGACAAATATAAGGACAAGAAATCCTATCATACTGAAGCTGTTATGAGCTTTGCAGAGCGAAAGAGAGCTACACGGCATTCTGAAACTCCTCAACGTGTCGAGACACTTACGTTTTGTATCCAATCTCTCCAGATGATGTGGAAACACAAATTTAATGATTACCCGTTTTAAAAAGGGTTGTTCCTATCCATGTTTCTAATTTTGTGTTGATATTTTTTGGACCACAAAAACTTTGCATGAATCACTTTAAATCATGTACATTACTTCATCCTCTGTCCATTAAAGCTCTTTTATTTCACTTTAAAACAACTTTACTGTGACTGGCCATAATAAAGATGTTATTAAGATCCAAAAACAGAAAACAGTTAGAAACCATTACCACCACTGTAGCCGTATATAGTTAGATCCATAATTAGATATTAATGCAATTTTTGTAATTTTCCCTCTGTACACCACCACACAAAATACTCAAGATATGATTAAAGTGCCGATTTTAAACTTTAATACAAGAGTTTTATCAAAAGTATTGAATTAACTGTTTCATAGGCTCAAAAGTAAAAAGCTTATTTCTATGAGTTCTAAAGATATGTTGATGTGAGTGAAGGACGCCATAACTGTGCTGAAAAACCAAAATAAACTATCAGAGAGTCAGCAAAAACTTTCAAAATAACCAAATCAACAATCTGGTACATTGTAAAAAGAAGGAATGCACCGTCCTGCTCAGCAACCCGGCCACAACAATCCAGTTCAGCAACATCAGAAGCCTGCAGAAAACAACAACTCTGAATAATCACAAAATCCTTTCTAGAACACTTTCAAGCAGGTCGAGTTATCATTGTCGATGTCTACAATTAAAAGATGTCTTCATCAGTGTAATCACAGAGAGTTTACAACAAGGTGAAAGCCAGTGGTTGCACTCAAGAGCAAGGAGATTAAACTGTCAGAAAACGCTAAAAAGAGCGGCACGCTTCTCAAACCAAGATTGACTCGTGCGAGAATGATGGGAAGAGAAATGCATGAAGAAACGCCAGCCTAGTCT
Source organism: Rhamphochromis sp. 'chilingali' (assembly GCF_963969265.1). NCBI lineage: Eukaryota > Metazoa > Chordata > Actinopteri > Cichliformes > Cichlidae > Rhamphochromis > Rhamphochromis sp. 'chilingali'. The sequence continues at coordinate 34,463,224 of NC_137938.1, read as the reverse complement.
CATAACCAAAATCTGTCCATAAAATGAACACAATTCTCTGTTAAATAAGGTTTCAACTTATGATAGCGATCATGAACTCATTAGGAAATGTTCTTGAGGCAATAATCAAGTGTTGCCCTTTAATGTTGCATTCACTTTTTAGATCTATGTGCAGTCTATGGGCCAGACTTACAAACATGTTACCCCAGTACAAACTGGGTTTTGGTGTAAAAAAGAAATGGTCGGTATTTACAAAAAACCCACAGTGACAAGGTTGTGTGTCTGAGGTGAGAGATCATTTTTGCAATGATCTTGTGGAAAATGTAGGGAGGAGAATATTTAAATCAAGCGTTGAGACTGATGTTTGCACCCATTTTATTGATGAGAGCACTGATATTTAAGGCATGTCTACTGCGAATATCCATGACAGTTTTATCTGTACATGTTCTGTTTCATAGGTGAGCTCTATGCTTTTTTCTTTTTTGTTTGGTACACAAATTGTTTTCTCTCCTTCTCTTCCTCACTATTTCTCACCTCTCTCACAACAAGGTAGTGAGGCTTTTAATTGTGTTTTTCAGTGGATAAATGGAGACTCTCCTGGGGTGTGAAGAGGACATTTCCTCCACCAGGTGTGCCGTGGATTCCAGCAAGTTTTCCCCACACAGGAGACAAGCCTGACAGGAATTATTATCAGGATTTAATCACAGGAAGTCAGCTGCAGTTTTAGCTGCTGAACTGTAGGTCAAACATGATCCAGAAGAGTGTCAGGTGGCTCTGACTCGAGTGTGTCGATTTTGAATATGAATATACTTTATAAAAATTATAGGTTACATTTTCTTTTTCTTATCTAACTGTTGTTGTTGTGGGCGGTACACCCTATTTCAGCTGATATAGGGCAAAAATCACACACTATTCTATGAGATTTAGAAATATTCCATAAACCCTTTAAATTCATGCTCTCCATAGAGCCAAAGATGATGCACTGATGCAGGCTGTTTGTAAAGCAACGACGTGGTGTAGATGGAGCTTTTTTCTGGTTTTTTTTGCAGAATTAAAGCCCGGCTCAGAAAAATCAAAGGCACCCATCTGGTAACACTGGACTATGATTTACAAAATAAATGCCATGTTGTAGAAAAAAATAATACTTGCAACTCTAAACTCATCCTGGTAGGCATTAATTAAGAGTCAGTTTATCATAGACAATCTGGGCTCCATCTGCAAACCAAGATGAAACCTCCAGGGCTGAAAAATGAAGAAACATGGAAGCAGAAAAAAAAGCAGTTCCTCTTGGTGCCACTCGGGGATGACTTCAGAAGACACCATAGAGCTGTATGTTAAAATGCAACTGAAATATTTACAGCCTGGTTAGGGCAGTGATGGGCAGTTGTCGCCACCTGGTAAGTCTCATCTACACTAACTGGACTCACTGACATGGACCTTTCCACCATGTTCGTCCTATTGATGCAATTAATATTGGCTGCTGTGCAGTACCCACCATACAAAAAGCTTGTATTTTCTACTACAGAGAAAATGAGAAAGTAGAGTATGATATGAGGTGCATCTCAGTGTCAGCCATATATATTTACATTGAGCAATATACTGGGATAATCATAATTAGAGCTATTTGTATCTATTAGACATGTTTTATAAAATTTTGTATCTTTATAATATATTTTATTATTTATTATAGTTCCATTAGTTTCTGTTCTTACTGTCATGGAGCAACTGTGACCACATAATTTCCTCAGGTATTGATAAACTATTCTGATTCGGATTGGTGAGATGACCTCTTGTACTGCATTGGACCCATGCAGTTTATGCAGCTTGCTAACCCAGCGGTTCCCCACTGAAGAGCATTTAAAAGAAAGCAGGTTGTAGGCCCACCCACCCACACTGACTTCACTTTTCAGACCCTAAGATCAAGGCCATCTTTTTATATGCAGTCTATAATGATTTAATAATAAGTACGCAGTGGCTCGTAAGGTTATTAGAATGCAGAGTTCCTGTCATTATGTCCTGTTTCATTCATTTACATCACAAAGATATTTTTTATATCATCCTTTTGTCTTGTTCACAGCTAAAACCAAACCCTAACAGAGCACGACATGCACACACATTTAATGCACTGCTAAATCGCTCTTTGACTGTCCCCACGCAGTGAATGAAGAAAATTCCACCTTTTCTCTTTAAAACTTCTATGTTACCCTTTAATCTTACCCTTTAGCCACAGTGACAGTATGTGTTACCGTGTGCAATAGAATACCTTCAACTTCAACAGAGCATTAAGACAGTATGGCTGACAGCAGGGCAGGAAGAGTTTTAAACTTTCTCCTGTGCAGGTTGTGATGTGATGCCATTTTTCTCATGTCTTTCTTTTTCTTTTCAGTGTTCATCTCTTGCAGGAGTACTTGTGACTTTTGAACTTTCTTTCCTCTTCAGAAGAAAACTTCCTCACCTGTGAGTTGAACCTCAGTTGGCAAACGCTGCAGGAGACGTGCTTCCTCTTGGCGGTGGGAGGGAGTCCGAGGGTGTGATGGAGGACGGCTTTCTGCACCGGGTCCATCTGGAGGATGGAGAAAGACACACAGAGAGAGGATAATTAAAACGGTGCTAAAGCCGACCTGTAAATCAGCTTCATTCCGCTCGCTCGCTTGACTGTGAAAAGAAAACAGGCTGCCTGGGGCTTTCTAGAAAGCCAGACATCCATCTTTCCCTTCAACAGGTGATTTCTGGCTCAAACATTAAAACTGAATTAATGGTCTATTTGCTTACTTTAGGCATACGCCACCACTCTTTACTAATCTTACAGTAATGGCTTTTGGCAAACTCCCTCAAGGGAACAGTTACAGGACACCTGTGGCTTTTTTTATACTATTTTTAACAGCATGTTCTCACCTGAAAGCACATTAAATTTAACTTGCTAGAAGGTGAGCGAGATCTTTCCTATGCCTACCAAATCTCAGATAATATACTGTTGTTGAATGGCCACTTGAGCTTGGCTCCAAATTCAAGCCAATCTCTGTAGACGACCATAACATGCAGAACTTAACAGCAAAAATAAACACAGTGGCTGTGTAGTGGTTAACACATTTGCCTAACAATCAAAGGGTCCCAGGTTTGATTCTGGGAAGAGACACAAATACCTTTAGTGCTGCCTCAGGAAGAACATCTGTTAAAAAAAATCTGCCAAATCAAATGTGGAACTACCTGCTGAGGTGATCGCTTGAGAATAAAGGAGCTAACACCAGAAATAAACATGTTCACAGTAGATTTGCGACCTGTCCAGGGTATATCCTGCCTCGTGCCCTACGACAGCTGGGATAGGCTCCAGCTTCCAACATTGCTGCTGCTTTCTCTACTTTCCATGTACCATACACATGTGAAAGAGACCAGAAAAAAGCAAATTGCTCTTTCACTTTCAGCTCAACTCATTAAACCCCAAAAGCACTGTAAAAACAAAGCAGTGTGTGTTACTCTCTGGATATTGGAAATGCAGCTGCTTTATTGTGAACTGCAATTCTTTATTGTGTACGCATAAGTGATATCAAGCTGTGCACAGATAATAACTGTTAGCACGATCAATTCTTTGTTCATTTGACAGAAGACAGAATACCAGTGCCCAAACCCCACAAATATGAGCAAATGCCCTTCAGCTGCACACCGACTGCACTTTAGAACTTGCACAGCTTCGTGTTGCTTGTCTGTTTGGTGTGTGTGTGCCTCCCTCTGTGTGCTGACAGAGCTTTGGGGAATGAACAAACACATCTGCCTCTCTCATGAAAAAGTCTGAATAGGCACCACTTGGCTGGGGAAAGTGGAAAGGTGCCGGCTCCGCGTGGGAGGATTAACTAACACACCTCGACAATTGTGCTGCAGAAGGTGGGCACAGTGATGTTATACTGTCGCTTTCTGTGGAAGCTGTTCAGCTGAACTGAAGCATTACTTTAAAAGTATTTGTGTGCAGAGGTAGAAAAAGAAGCTTGATGCATTTTTTATTGTGATTAGAAAAAAAAGAAAAAGACGAACAGCGGTGCCACAAAGTGGAACCAGGCAGTTGTCTTTTTTAAAAAATTCAAATCTTTGGTCATCTTTAAAAAGTTTTACCTCTTATTGGTCTATACTGACAATGATTACTGACATTTTGATCTTCACCCACGTCAGCCATGGGCAGGCAGCAGGAGTCAGACAAACAACTTGAAAAGGACTAAAACAGGAAGGGCAGTAATTGTGTGCAGGTGACAGCAATGACTGGAACGTTACAGCAGCTTGGCAGCAACAATCTGGAAAAGACCGGCTAAAAACTGTGTCTCTGCTGGGACTCAACGAATGCCTAGTGGGTGGGCAGAGTAGCCGCAAGGTCAGCTGTTCTCAAGAGGAGGTAAACTCTCTGAGGGCAACTTGAGTATAGCTGACGTAAGACAGGCAATGGAAAATTCCAGGGAAGACACAGGAAAAGTGGGAGAAGAAAACTGCTGAACAAAAGAGCGGAGGAGGAGTTCAGACATCATCCTGACAGAAATCCTGCTCTGATGATAGAGATCCCTCCAGGAACCTAGACACATGATGAGCAGGTTCACACTGACCTAATGGTGAAGCAAATATTCTGGAGCAGAGTAAAGCACTTTGGAGCAGTGAATTACACTTCTGATTTCTAACGTAGTTCACTTGAATTATTTCCTATTGATTAAAACCCAAGACAATGTCTGGGAAGCACGATTTGTTGAAGCTTAGCCAGAGGCAACAGGCTCAGAGCAGAATCAGATGTGCTGCTTTAATGAAAGACTATTGTAATGGGAGTTTGGTGCTTTTAGTATAGTTTTATAAAGTCACCAAAACCACAACAGAGAAATGAAAAAACAAGTTTATACCCTAGAATTGTGTGTTAAAAGATATGCCCTTTAAGTAAACTGTGAGGTCATGATCTAAAGTTTTTCCTGGAAGAGAAAAGAACTGCAGTGAGTGACTGCAAATGCACAACAGCAAGCACGACTGGGCTGTCAACAGCGAAGAGAATGAATCTGTGTTTCCTTATTTGACAGAAATCTTATCAGAAATGCTGTTTTTGTTCATTTGAAATGCAAATATTTGCATTATCCTAGAGGAAAAGCAAACTCAGTCACCAAAAGTTAAGAATAAGAATATGAAAACTGCAGTGGATTTTCCTTTGGCTCTAACTTACACGTCTTACAGATTTGTCCTGTCTGTATGCAGGACAAATCTGTAAGTATTGGGGAGACCAAGACTACGGACATAGAAATGTCAGGACTATCATGAAGCCTAATGCAAGAAGTGCTTCACAATTGCCATCTTGGTGGAGATCATTGTAATACTGAAAAGTACCGCTTATTACCCACTGTATGGCAAACAGAAGCAATATTCAAAGCAGTCACATTACTGTAACTGTATCTACTTGCATAGCTTTAAAATATTTAGCCTACAGACTGTCAAATTTGTTTAGATGCTGAGCAGGCTGAGCATTCAAGGCAAAAATCTCTATTTTTCCATAAGATTTAACAACTATTCTAGTCATGACTAGATTTTAATTCTATTATGAAGTTAATAATATGTTTGACTCAAATGCCCTGATGACGTGTTACACTGTAACGAGCGTGTATTCTAGAGAACATCAGTATTAGATGGGGTAATTACTGGTTCTCTTGTTCAGTGTGTCTTTTGCTGCGTCTCCCTCCTCCTTACCCCCAACCGCTCAGCCTGGTTCTCCCAGACGGTTCTTCCTGTTAACAGGGAGTTTTTCCTTGCCACTGTTGCCAAGTGCTTGCTCATAGGGAGTCATGTGCGGGTCATGTGCTCATTGGAGGTTTCTCTGTATTACAGCAGGGTTTTTAACTTAGTAGTATAAAGCACAGATGACCAGATGACCGCAAGATAAAAGAAAGGTTTAAACACAACCATCTAAAGTTTAGGTAGTAAATTAAAAGAAAACTGCAGACCCAGGTCTTACATCAAAATCCATTTTGATTGCAGAGTACGTGTAATAACACATGCTTGCTTTTACTTGGTCTGCCCTGCCTTTGTAAATATAGTTTGTGTTGTTTGTATTTTCATGAAATGTTTGTCTCAAATAGAGTTGAAATCGCTTATTATTGTCGCTTTGGCAATCAAAGTCCTGCAATAATAATACAAGAAGAATTGTACCAGTTGAGCTGTCACAGAAATGAGGGTGTCTCTGACAAATTACTCACTATTGTTCACAGACAATCAGCAGTATCACAAAATAATCCTCAATCCACTGTAGCAATCATCAGTGAGGGGTGCAACTGTGTTTCATTATTACCATGATCAGACTCTGCAGTTTACCGTTATTGTCTTTGAACATCCTGTTTTGGGTTAATGTGATTTTTTGATTAACTTAAAATGTAAGAACATAGAACATAAAATCAGTCTCTATGCGGATGATGTGTTGCTTTTTCTGCAAAACACACAAACCAACCTCTCTGAGGTAATTACTTTAATAAACTGGTTTTCAAGAGTTTCAGATTATTCAATTAACTGGCCAAAATCTACAGTTCTCCCCATTAACTGCTCCTTCCATAATTCTTCCTCTGCCCCACTGCAATCCGGAAATATTAAATATTTAGGTATTAATGTCTCTCCTAAGCTTTCAGACTTAACTAAACTAAACCACATCCCACTTCTAAAGAAAGTAGAAGGCGATCTGACTAGATGGAAATCTTTACCCATATCACTCATGGGAAGGGTCGCCACTATAAAAATGATGATCTTGCCAAAAATAAATTACTTATTTTTGATGATCCCTAACAAACCATCACAAGATTGGTTCAGATCTCTGGATTCATATATTTCCAAATTCCTTTGGAAAGATAAATCCCCGCGTATTAGCTTAAAAACGCTACAAAGAACCAAGGATAGAGGAGGATTAGATCTGCCTAATTTTCACCAATACTTCTTAGCCAACAGGCTTCAGTTCATCTCAGAATGGTTAAAACATACCTTCTTAGTTGAGCCCTGGCTAGATGTTGAACAGGCACTATGCAAGGATCTAGAGATTTCAGACCTACCATTTATTAGCTCAAACATCAAAAGACATGAATGCTTTAAAAGTATCAACATCAGCTTTTCTCTAACAGCATGGTGGGAGTTTCTAAAAATAACGGAGTCTTCATTAATCCCATGCAAACGTACACCTATCTGGAATAACCCTGACATATTACAAAACAATAATATGATTAATTTCCCAGAATGGAGTTGTAAAGGAATTAAATACTTAGAACATATATTAGAGGGAACAGAATTTATTCCATTTGACAGACTAGTTGAACAATATGGGATCAACAAGACAAGGTTTTTAGAATATCAACAAATTAAATCCATAGTAAAAAAGAAATTTAACCTCAGTCAAGTTGAATTACAAACACCACTAAGTGCGGCACATTTTCTTACTCTTAAATCCCCCAAATTATTATCTAAAATATACAGAACACTTTCTAAATTAGATGAATCAATATCCCTTCCTACTGCAAAGTGGGAAGCAGATTTATCAGTCAACCTAGACCAAAACTTCTGGTCTCAGATTTGCTTAAAAACTTTTAAATTAATTAAAAATCCCAGTCTGCAATTAATACAATACAAAATACTTCATAGAGTGCACTATACAGGTCATCGGATGTTCAAGATGGGCTTTACATCTTCCAACAACTGCTCACACTGTCAAGGCAATACACCAGACAATTACATCCACGCTCTTTGGTTCTGTCCACCAGTGCAAAAGTTTTGGCGCGAGATATGTGAAGACTTATCAAAGTGTCTGAAATGTAACATCCCAACTTCCCCCTTAGTGTGTCTACTGGGCAGCTTAGATAATGTCACTTCAGAAAAGAATATAGCCCATATGATCTTCACTGCCCTATGCATAGCCAAGAAAACAGTCCTCATGAACTGGAAAAATAAAAATAATCTTAATTCTAACCAATATAGAAATTATCTATTAGATTTCATTAGTCTTGACACAGCCTCTGCCACCACATTAGATCAATTGCTCTGGGCCCCTTTTATCAGCTCCATCACCTAGTGGGGGTGGGGGGTCATAGTTTGGTCCCGCCTTCACTGTTGTGATTGGTGAGGGGGTAGGGACAGGCTTAGGGCGTCGGGGGGTTCCCCGGAGGCATCTTCCTTGGGGAGCTCAACCCGGGGTAGCGGTCACGTCCAGTTGGGGGCTCTGTTGGCTCTCAGGTGACTGTTTCCTCGCGGCTGCGTGCAGCGGGGCTAGGGGAGGGTCTGTGCTGACGGACGTGGGTTACTGACCTGGCAACCTGGCTGCCCCTGGGTGGGTCCGGGATGGGCGTGAGGTTCTGGGGGCGCTCCGTCTCTGGGCTGGGGCCCGGGCCGGGCCTCGGGGGCTTGGGTCCTGGTTGGTGTGTTGCCGGGGTTGTGGGCGGGTGGGTGCATGGGGGCCCGGCCCTGGAGCAGGGTGCCGCCGGTGCGTCAAGCCGCCTGGGGGGCTCTTCAACTGGTGGGGGGGATGGTCACATCTTGCAGGAGCTTTCTTCTCTTCAGGAACTCTCTGCAGGAGGGGGAGATACAGGAGAGGTGGAGGAAGATCTCAGCCTGGGCGTTTACTGTCTTATGTAGTCTGGAAGATGTGTGGATGGTGGGGTGGGTGCAGTTTTCTCTGTGGTGGGGTTGGGTGGACTGTCCAGGGCTCTGTGGAGCCGGGGGGCGCTACTGCACTGGGCCCCGGTCTGATGGGCCTGGGCCCCCCTTCCCTGGCGGGTCGCGGAGGGTGGGAGTGCCTACTGGGGTCAGCGGGGGAGCTGGCCCCAGGGAGGGGTTACCTGCCCCTCCCTTCCTTCCCTCCCCATCTCCAGCTGCCTCCCTCTTCCCGCTCCTCCACAACCACCCACACATGCAGGGCCTTGGAGTGGGGGTATGTCACCAGGGTGCAGAGGAGGCTACCCCCCCCCCCCCCCCCTGTCCCCTTCTGGCTGCCTCTGCCTCAATTTTATCCCACAACTTAGACATTCACATTATTCACACTCTCATTACACATACATATAGGATCTTGGGGGTGGGCACAATCACGGAGTCCAAATCACCATCAGGGTGTATACCTCACCCCTGACGTCGTTGCCCACCTCTCAATTTTAAATACACTTAGTCATTGAGGGCTAGCAGGAGGGACTATGCGCTTACCTGCTGCTCCTTGGCAGGTAGCTCCATGCCCTCCTGGGTTTTAATTGCACCTTAGAACACATATGCATCAACACTACAATGAGCGGGTGGAGGGAGGTTTGGAGTCTTCTCCCACCCCCATTCTCTGCGGCCTGCTGGAGCGGGAGGGCTAGTAGGAGGAGTTGGCCGTCCGACTGCGGTCTGGGGTGTGGGGCCTCCCTGCTGCTGCGGAGTCGGGGTGGTCTGCCTCTCCCCACCGCAGGGAAAAGGGTAACACCACCTGGGTCTGGGTGCAATTCCCCCCTCCAGGGGCAAGGGTACCTAGACCCGGTTTGTAGAGTACGCTTGGGGAGTGTGATTGTGTGTACAGCGTCTCTTTATGTCTGTCTCCACGTTGGTTGAGTGTGGAGTGAGTGCATATGAGAGCATGAGGGTGGGAATGGATGTTTGTGTCTGTGTGTGCCTGTATGTCTGTGTCTATATGTCAGGTTGGGTATCAGACGCCACCTCTCTGGGGACACCTCAGGCCCTCCAAGGTTTGGAGGCCTATCTCCACCCACCACCACTTCCCCTGCCGGTGGCGGACTCCCTCAGGTGTCGGTGTGTTGGTGGTTCTTTGTGTCTGGAGGTGGGCGTCCGGGTACACACCGGCTCACTCCTTGGCGGCCGCTTGTCGGGGCCTGGGGCCTGGGGCTCGCTCGGGCCCCTTTGGAGGTGGGGTGCCCCCGGCCTCTCGGCCTGGGGCTCGGTCACTCAGGCACAGCTGGGGGCCGGCGGAGCTCACGGGCGCGTCACTGCAACTCCCCCTGACTTCTGCTCCGCGGCTGCTGGGCGAGCCCTCATCTGGGACTCTCCTCAGCTCTTACTGGAACAGTGGCGCGGCTGCCCCTCTGTTGGTCTTCCATGGTCTCTTGTGTTCTGGGGGCCTCTGGATGTCTGGAGTTTTGATCTCCTCCATACCCGCTTCACACCCTGGAGGACGGGGCTGTGGCCCCCCCACACTCCCTAGCAGATCATTACATGGAGAAACCTTTGGAATGCAAGCATGCTGATCCACACAGGTATGCACACATGGGTATTCACAGACGCGGACTAAAGCTTTCTTGGCTGCTGCCTCAAAGCACACTGTGCGCTGTCTATCTTGCGTGCTGCACAATATCGTTTATTATTTAGTAAATATTGATATCTATGACTAGCTAGTTTATTGTGATGGTGCTTTGTTTTCTCTATTATTATGTTGCTCTTTGTTGTTTGCTGTCTCCTCTGTTTGTTTTTTTTGTTTGTTTTTTTTTTTTTTCTCCATACAGGTGACCCAGGAGTTCTTTTTTTTTTTTTCTCTCTCTTCCCCCCCCTTCTCACCGTCTCTTCTCCCCTTTGGTTTTCTTTCTTTCTCTCCCCCTCTTTCTCTCATTCATTCCCCCTGTCCTATTTATTAAAAAAAAAAAAAAAAAAAAAAAAAAAATGACAAAAGATGAACTGAAGCTCTGCCATCACGTAATGTCGCATACTGCTGTTTCTGATGTCATTTAAAAAAAAAGAAAAAAAAAAAAAAAAAAAAAAAACTTACACTGCCCTTATTTACTTAATTTCAAACCAGGGGCACTCTAACTGTACACTATTAAATATCAGGGAATCAAAATTAGGGACAAGGTGGTAAACACAGGGGAACAGTTAGGATAGAGCCAAAAGGAAAGTCAATAATGGACTTTAAAAGTTCCCACACTTTCCCTGTTTCAGGCTTGTGTGTATTTACAGAGCGTCCCTAAAGGGTTTGAAACATTTACTGTTGCCTAAAGATGAATGTGACACTTTTAGTGTGTTTGGTTGTTTAAAAGTGCTTCCAGACTGGCTGGAAAACAAAATGCAAACAGTCTAAGGTGCGAGATACCTAGGCAAAGTTGCTTTTCTTGTGTGGAAAAATACTTACATTTACATTGAAGTGTGCAGCTATTCTGAGTTTCACGACTTCTGATTATTCCGTGACAGAAGCAGAGAAGAGGGCAGACTAATAAAAGCTTTTCCATCTCCACCAGTATTCTCAGCAGGTAGAACGACCTAACACGCCTACTCAACAGATGGGAAACTGGAATATGTTATCAGCTTTAATGAAGAGTGTACTGACAGAAAATAAAAAGAAAATTAACTGTTAGAAACACAAAGGCAGTTCTAACATTTCTGATATCAATAAAGAAACTCTTTAACATCCTGCAGCTACACAGCCCAGTCTACACTGGCCACTTCCATACATACATCTATTCAGCTGTATGTATTGAAGCACAATGAAGCACAGTGTGGCTGATCAGCCACATGGTTTGAACTGGAAGAAAGGGGAGTCAAGTAACTTGAACATGGATGGATGGAATGGTTGCCGACGCCAGACTGGCTGGCCTAACTATTTCCAAAAAAGCAGATCTACTGGGATTTTCCTGCGCAACAATCTGTAGAAAAACTGAAAAAGAGAAAATATCCTGTTGATGTCAGAGGTCAGAGAATAGCCTGACAGCTTCAAGCTGACTGGAAGCTAACAGTAACTCACATAATGACTCATTACAACCAAGGTATGAAATCCAAACAACTTGAACCTCGAAACAGATGAGCTACAGCAGCAGGTGGCCGGTTAGAGGGAGGTCTGGGCTTTTATGCTTAGGCTGCTGCCCCCGTGACCTGACCCCAGATAAGCGGAGGAAGATGGATGGATGGATGGATGGATGGATAGTTGCCATGACGTTATTACAACAGTTTTGTAAGGATTTCTGAGCATTTTTTCTAGACGTCGAGTCTAAAACTAGTTCCTAAATGAAAATGGGATCATTTACATAATGTCTGTCTGACGTCCACAACGGAGTTTGTAGCTAGGACAAGTCTGTGTAACTTATATTTTTCTATAAAAAGGTATTCCATCATGAGGCATCCTTGAACCTGTGATTCTGCAAACCAGTATGGGGATCAATATATCAGCATATAACAAGTATATTGTTAACATGGGACAGACAGACGAACGCTGTCATAGACTAATAAAGGAAACATTCAAAAACACAGGTGCAAATGGTCACAAGTGAACATCGTATTAAAAACCAAATTTTAATGAATTTGCTTCCATTATTGCAATAATATCAATATTTATTGATTTATAAGAGAGGGTCTGACTCAACTACTGTTGTAAGTAGAATTAACATTAACATCTACAGTGCAGTGTTTGCAAACAGTCTTGACTGGGAAGAAAATGTCAACGTTTCAAGCATGTTTGCTGAAGTGCATTAGTCGTGTAGGCAATGTCAAGCAGGTAAAAGAAAATAATGGCCGCTTTTTTAACCGAAACGCACTCGGTATTACGCAGTGAAATGTGAAGCCTGGCGAAGATCAGCCTGGAAACATTAAAACACTGTCTCTGCACTGCATTAACAGAGAAGGGACTCTCCTCAGCCTTTGCCCTGACACACTTTGTTGCTGAATTGGACAGAAAGACAGAGTTATGCAACTGTCTACCTTTGTACTGTAAATCTTGCCCAAGTTATTTGGAAAGAGAGAAGAGGATGACACACGGATCTGGCGAGGCTCTCTGGCTCAGGAAACTCTACAGCAGAGAACCACACTCGCTGCAGCCTGCTGGGAAAGTGGAGCCTGTGCTGTGGAAAGCTAACGCCAGTTAAAAACATCTGGGCCATAAGAGAATGGGTGACCTCTTACTAGAAACACGCACTGGGCAAGAAACATGTTATTCCTCTTTCATTCTGCCGCAGATGCTGTGAAATGAATCCGCAGTGACGAGGCCACAAAAAGTAGCATAATCAGTGAAGATTTTTGTAGCTATTCGTGGAAATATCATTAATCATCGGGCATAACGTGGTGAAAAGAAGACTCAGGACTCTCTATCTGAATTTATTCTTCTGTGCTGTTCTTGGCTGGGCTGTTAATTTATCAACAATTCTCCATCGAAAACCCCCCCGCCACTGCGCACGTATCTTTTTAAGAAATCCCCCTGTCATGTATCATTTAATTCCTCCCCACGCCGATGTGTACGGGGCTCGTCTGCAGAGAGCAGCTGCAATGCCAGAGCTATGTTATTCCTTTGCTCCCTTCAACCACCCACGGAGCCACCCTCACACTCCACATGGACCACGCCTGCCAGAGACTGAAATGTTGCCGGAGCAAATGTACCACGACCCACATATAATCCACTTGCAAAGCACAAACACCCACACACCAAAGGCATATCACAGGCAGACTCCCATTCTGAAGCCTGCAGCAGTGTGCAGTGCACCATCTCCAGCTGCAGCAAATTCAGTGTCATCTTTCAAATCACTTCCTAAAGCTCTAATATGCAGTTTTTCCTCAGCTGGTCGAGTTCCAGCACCAAAACCTGTCAATCATCCTGATGAGCTGTCTGCCTCGAAACAGCCTCTCGCCCCGGGCTGAGGTAACCGTAAAGCCACCACAGCCGATCAGTGAGCAGATGGCGAGCACAACCAATCTGCAATTAGAGAAAAAGAAATGTTTGCGGTGCTTTTTGAATAGGTCTTGCAGTCACGTAAACATCCCTAACAGGGTTGATAACGCAAATTTAGGTGAATGTTGCAGGTTTAAGATTGCAAGCCTAATGTGAGATTAAACACGTCTATATTTAAGTTTAAGAAAAGCCTTTTCTGTTTCTTTCTCCTGTTTACAAAAAAAAGTAAATGTATTTTTCTTCCCCCCGGCGTTCTGTCTGTTGGTGTCTCTTTTCATTCCTCGGACTGTGTTTGATTTCTACTGATGTCTTTGTGTCAGGGGAGACGTCGGCAGAGTGTCGACAGCGAGGGAGAATAAGCAGGTCATTTGCTGGATGCTATCTGACAGCCCACAGAAGGCCTGTCCATCTCAAAGTTCAGCACAGCATCCGACGCTGACGCTACCCCACTCAGCGCTGCCGGATAATGTGACAGGACATGACAGTGATGAGCTGAGATGGCGGTCGACACTAGCTGACGTTTACAGCGGACGGCTGGTAAAAGGGTCAGAAACACACACTGAGTGCTGTCTTTTCTGGCTTTGCAAGGATTCAAATCCCATTACTCGCCGATATGGGTTTGTGTGTGACAGCAGTTAGTGCCAGTCAAATAGGCTGGATTTGAAATACACACACAGAGCATCACATAATCAATTATTTGACATTTCGGATTAATTTGTCCCTCTGAGTTGTTTTCAGGGAGATTATAATCACTTTGAAGCAGCAGTATGTCACATTTTTACTGATCTACACCATAAAATGGCTGCAATGTAACTGCAGGAGGCTGGTAAGTCAATACCAATAACTTACTGGCCCAGCAGGGAGATTCTTATATTTAATGTAATGTTTTTGTCACTGTTCTCTGTGAGCAACAGCATTTGTATATGTACCTTTATGTTGGATTAGAATCCTCACAATTGAGATAAATGAGTGTTTTGCATTTGTATGTTTTCATCTTTATTATGTCAAGACAGTTGAGAATTGGCATTGTTTTTACATGTGGTTCATTGCTCCCACCTGTGTCTTGATATTCAGTCAGTCCTCCATTTGCATGTAGCCCTGTCTGCCTGTGTTCACTTATATAAAAAGGGATGTTTTGCAGGTCATGTGACTTGCATACAAAATGATCCCTATGAGTGCCACCGATTCAGATGTTGATGATGTTGATAAAATGATTAAAAATATTTAAAGAACATAGAAATTTAACAGTAAAATGCAACACTGTTGCAAATAAAACAGAAGTTTAATGCTGCAGAAAATCATTAATCTGGTGAGTAGCTGCACAGAGCAATAAAATTAAGATTTTAGTTTATTTTTTTCTTTTATTTATTTATTTATTTTTAGCTCTGAATGCTCCTACTTGTTTCTGAGGTCTTTGCTGCACATTACAGCTCTGAAGTGACCAATCATTTAAAATGCACACTTTAAATTTTATATTACTCTACAGTGCTTTTCCTCTCACGTGCGCTCACTGTCCTCTGCTTTGTCTGCAGCGACTGTGTTGCTTCAGTCTCTGTTCCAATTTTGTTTTTAATCTCTTGATTTTTCTCCATAATATAGTTTCATCTTCCTCTGCACAATTACCCACTTTGTTGCCAGTACACTTCTCAATAACTGTGACTGATCAGGTGCTCCCAACAACATCGCATTAGTGTGAATGCAGAGGGGAAACCCTGGTTTAACTTAGTGAGTGGATAACTAACTCTAAGTCACCGCTAATCCTGATCTCCACTGTTAGAGTAACTAAAAATTACCTGGAGTACAAGTACCAGCTGTATAAAATACAGAAATATGTGGAATAGATAGACTGCTAATAGGAAGTGCAGAGGAATGAGAGAAATACAAAACATAATGACCTTAAAGAAATCACATATGAACAATAGAAATAATAAAATAAAAGTATATCGAAACATATGAAACAAATGAAGGAAAAAGATGAGCAAAAATGCTAAAAGCTGTATTCTAACTCCATAAACCGCAGCTAAATTCCAAGAAGCTTATTTTGTTCATCTGGACTGAGGGTTTTCAAAATGCTACGTCCAGATGAACAGAATCAACTTTTTGGGATTTTCTTACCTGGACGATTGAGCATGCATCAATACATCGAACAGCCAAAATATAAGGCCAGTGTCTCCAGGTGTAGTGCACAGAGGCGCTCTTTAAGAGAGCAGCTCGCTGTAGCTCAATGATGAGAAGCCTCAGCAAGGGCAGAGAACAAACTGGTAATTACATTAAGAAGTCCACAGTGCCTCACAGCCTAACTGCACCTGTGTGACTCAGTTTAGTAGATTTGTTGCTGGAGGTGAGTCTTTCCCATTGTGTGTGTGTGTGTGTGTGTGTGTGCACAATTGTATTCATGGGTGTGTGTGAGAGAGGAGTACTCACAACCACAGAAAACTGAAGGCTGTGAGTGGTAGTCACTTTACTTTAGTCAGCCATAAAGTGTGCAGATAAGCTGAGGCTGCAGTAAAGAAGTTACTGAAAGGGAAGAGAGCCGTTATAAACAGGACCGCGGCTCCCAGCTGCACCTGATTGTTTACCATAACATTATGTGAACATAATGTGATCATTTCTTTTATTTTAATTTGCATGATTATCATTAGTTTGGGTATAATACAATACCCCATTACAAATAACAAACACACACAGAGCACATATAAACAAAAAGTTTTTTTCTTTCCACATTTTTTCTGTGAAACGGATACTTTGTTAACACAAACGTATGTTTGTAAGCTTTATTTCAGATGTGTTGCAGTTCTGGCTGATTTACACCAGTAGAGCACGTCTCTATTTTGCTTTATCATCTTGTAAGCAAAAAACAAAATGCTGGTTTACTATGCAGTATAACTCAGACCTTTTCATTATGCATGTGGATGTATATACATAATTTATGTGAGCAAACAAATTACAGATTGCGGCTTAGAGGTTCTTATAGGTGGAAATCTGCTCTCTGTGCACAGAACTGGAAGCAGCATTCCTGGTTTTCAAATCCACCGACTCTGGACAGAAAAAGAATCGACTCTTCTGACATTACAGGCTCAATACTCCATACGTGAAGATTTTGGATTTAGTGCGTAATATTAAAATACCTGATTATGGCTTGGAAAACATCACTGTCCTAGAAACTGGAGCTCAACAGACAGGACTGGATCTGAATCTGCACTGTCCCAAGTTTTTGTGGTTAATGCTTTATTTGTTTTTTTTTTTAAAAAGAACACACATCATGTATTAACACATGAGGATTGTTAAATCTTAATAGCTATAGTTTGATGTTATTGCTATTTTCACTATATTTGTAGCAGTTGTAGATGTGGATTCTTTAAAGTAATTTATATGCATATTCTTTAAGCAGCAAGATAGCACATAACTGCCCAATCCCACATACACAGTGCATACATAACAGAGGACAGGAGCTCTATGCACACAGTGTGCTGTATTTTAAATATGTTTATATGTTTAACATGGTGTTTAAACATGATACAGAGAGGGAGAGAGAATGACTGGTTAATGAGGTCTAAATGCTCTGTTCACCATCATTCAACTTGCTTACTATTCACTAAAGTGGAATGAATGACCTGTCAAACCTAATTCTTTTCTCTATGTGTCTCCCAATTACATCCAGCACCTGACCCAGTCCGTTACTTCATCATCAGACAACACTGTAAGTTGCTGCGACACAGAAAGGACTCCACTCCAGGCACTCATAAAAAAAAAAAAATCAAATCAAAACAAAACAAAGGTTAAGCACCTAAAAATAATCTTGTTTGGTAAATTAATTAGAATGTGTAAATAGACAAATTAAGTGGTATAACTTTTCTTTATCTTCCAGTCATTTCTCATGCACGGGCATGCCCATTATCATTAGGTATGCATATGGTAAATAGAAATGTGGTGAAGAAAGGACATGCTTTGCACAGAAAATGAATAAGCAATTAAATGTGAGTGACTGGAGACAAAAATATATATTTTTTTATTTTATTATTTTTTATTATTAAAATGGAACACTAAAGAGACACGATAACCTTTTACTATATGTTTTGAAAACATAAAATGTATAAATATAGCAATTGCTGAGAAGGAGCAGAAAACGTTGCTCACACAGCTAATGGGTAACAGACGGCCAAACCTGCAGAAGAAACTCCACCAACCTAAGCAAGCTAACTGACAAAATAGTCCAGTAGCTTCTCACTCCAAAACAGAGCAATAGACAATGAGACTTTAGACCATTACACACCAAACATGTTTCTTTTTTGAGGAAAAAATTGTCCTCAAAAACAAACTGAAAAAGTTGAAGATTAAGCCATGATCAGCTGCTCCTCATGTTTCTAAACAAGAAAATTTAAGAAATTGAGAATCTGGGTTCATCCTATTCTCAAAGGAAAACAGCAGCAGGGAGAATTTCATGGTTTAATCCAGGCAGAGAAATCATTTGCTCGGAGCAGCATCTATGCGTGTTTAGTGCCATTGCGCGTTTTGAGGTATGGGCCGGCTTGTTGCCAAATGCAGTAATCTGATTGGTCAGATCTCATTATTTAGGTGCAATACATCGGAAAAATTGAGCATGGTGGAAAAAAACGTATATCCCCAAAGTTTGATTCTGTTCATCTGGACGTAGAGCTGGGCGATAGAACGATAACGATATGTATCGCGATATAACTTTTACTCGATAGAGAAATTAAGCTATCGCGATAGACCTCGCCGCTCTTGTCCTCTTCAAAAAAAAAAAAAAAAAAAAAAAGGTCAGCCGATCCAAATTCAGTAGCGCAGAGCTGAACCAATCACAGCCGCAGCGTCACGTCGCGTGACTTGCTACGTACAGCACAAGTGCCAAGCCGCACGTGTGTTTGTTTGGGAAGCAGCCAGCGGGTAATGGAGCCAGCGCATAATGGAGGAAATGAGTGTGCCGACTAGAAAAATCAACCGAGCGTGACCGAAGAGAAAACAGATGATGGTTCCAATGCCGGAGAGATTGTCGAACGGAAGAGCCATAGAAATTCCGTAGTTTGAAGGTATTTCGGCTATTTCAAGTCTGACAAAAAACAGAGTAGCGTGCACTGTAAATTGTGCCGAAAGCAAGTCTGGAAATACAATAAACTGGTGCATGCGTCACACTGTGCGCCACGTTATTGTTTCGGTGAAATGAATTTCTACAATACTGTTAATTCTACTCTCTGCAGTGTTTAAATGCTTACATATACACACAGTTACTGTCCCTCCACACATACGACTCGGTTCTGCTTCTATGCCGCAGCTTTGTTTACTTTTTCCCACCGAGGCTTCTAGACTTCTGATTGGCCAACATTTCTGCACGGTTAGGAATCTAGCGCCACCTGCTGCTTTGGCATGTTCATAGCAGCGTTTTCCTTCATTTCTGCCTTTACGTGTGAACGGGATTATTTTTTAAAACGAAAAGGGAAAATCTCAGTTTTCAAAAATACCCGTGTACGTGTGGACGTAGCCTCAGTCTCTGACTGGAAGCGCTAATTCGTCATTCGGCTTTTGTCAGACTAAAGTAACTGTTAAAACTGTTTGAAAAGCTCAGCTATACAACAAGGAGAGATTGAGAATTTCCTTTTAGTTCTCAGTTTATTTGATATTGACAAAAGTTAGTCAGTTTTGTCTGTTCTTCTGTAAAACAAACTAAGATTTATTTTTAGAATTAATATTTTGTTTCTAAGTGGAATTGACAATTTAGTCTGTTTCATTTGTTCTATTTTGAAACTTAAACGCTTTAGCGGCTGCCTTTTGTGTAGTTTGCAATATTTGCCTTTATTTATCTGAAAAAGTCTCATGTTCCTTAAGTACATCTACCCTGTTGAACTTATTATGGGAAATAAATATTTAAAAACAAGCTGCTGATTATTTCACATTTTACTTGTGAGCAACGGCACATTTAAATCTTACAAATATAGTTATTTGGCTTATATCGTGATAGATATCGTTATCGCCTGAAATGAAAAAAACATATCGTGATATGAAAAAATCTCATATCGCCCAGCTCTATCTGGACGTAACGTTTTCAGTGGGAGAAACGTTTCGTCACTCATCCAAGTAACTTCGTCCACAATCTTATAAACAGTACATTTGCATAATGACCGAAATTAGCACCACTGAAGGAACAATGGGCTGGCAGGTCAGTTCCTTCATCATTAATATGCAAATTCTCATGACCATTGATCAACAACCACTGACCAATGGCCATGAGTACCATTCACAGAGTTGGGGAATGGCTGCAATCACAGCATTTTACGTGTCTGGTAAGTAAAGGACTTTGCACCAATGTACGCACAAGCCAGGCCACACTGCAGACCTGCAGTACTGTTTGTACTGACCAGAGCCGGCTTGTGTTTTCTCCCAAATAATACAGACACTTGGTTTGGACACATGGACAAAATGGACGATATTTGACCCCACCTGATTCACAAACTCCTCCATGCGTCTAAGTATAATCAGCCATTCCAAACTAAAGTCATCCCTTACTTGCCTTTCATCAAATAACATCTGTGTTACTATAGATCTGTGCCTACTGGCTGGTGGTCATTCGTTTAATAAGCTACTGTTTGCATAAGTTTACATGGCTCCCTACAGAGACTGACTTTGGCAGTTTGACTTTGTCCAGTGTTACCGTAGTGTTTCTGTTAAAGATGTCACTTGCCCACTGCACTATGTTCCATTAACTTCCCCGACTTGTTAAATGAAGTAAAAAGAGCACTATTAAAATGATCTTATTTATAATTTAATAACAAAAAAGCAGAGAGTTTTGCATGCTTTCATTCTTTAGATTAAAGTTATCTTTGTTCCTCCCAATTATCTGGAAGGTCGGGTGGCTGTAATGTTTCTGCCCGCATGTTTCTGCTGTACACATGCTCCATTTACTTATGTGAAGTCTAATGAATATAATGACTCCAACTGTAGATAGATAAAAGGGGGGGGGGGGGAAGAACAATTTAATTGTTGAGGGCTTCACTGAGCAGGAAAATTCACACTTTGAATAATATTCATAAAAGCCACGTTCTGCCTTGATACTCTTTGTACATATTCTGATGGGATTAAACGGGTTACTAAAAATCTATTTGACCTTGTTAAAAC
Organism: Rhamphochromis sp. 'chilingali'; assembly: GCF_963969265.1. Taxonomy (NCBI): domain Eukaryota; kingdom Metazoa; phylum Chordata; class Actinopteri; order Cichliformes; family Cichlidae; genus Rhamphochromis; species Rhamphochromis sp. 'chilingali'. Next base: position 34,442,520 of record NC_137938.1, on the reverse strand, counting down.
TTTAAGCTTCCCCCTTTAAAGCCTTTGGGGAAAGTCTGTTTCCACTTGATGGTTATATTTGTTTACCTGCTTTTCATTTGAGTGGAGGCTCTTCAGACGGTAAAATCTCAACAAAGTGACTAAAATCTAATTTTCCACATTTGTTCTGCAAGTCAAATTGATTAAAATGGATTAACAGAAGTACAACTAACTAAAAGTTCACTTCTTCCAATGAACTCATCACAGTTTTTAAAGCAAAGTTCCTTATTGATGGGATTTAAGCAGTGCAATTATGGAAAAGAAAGGCTCTTTGTGAGTGGATGAGTTTTACACTGAAGACCGAGCACTGCACTCTCTTTGGTTTCACTCTCCAAGACATATTGTTGCTTTTTCTTTGTTTTTGCTTGAACATATCTCCACCTTCCATTACTTCAGCTTTTTTCTCCATTTTTCGCTAACCCTGAACCTCGTTTTTTTCTGCACTCTTTTTCTTCCTCCCTGCATTTTCTTTGCAGTTCTCTCTGACAGACATGGTGTTATTCAGCAGGTATGCATGTTCCCTTCACATTTTCCCATTGCTCTTCCCCACTGACCCCTCTCAAACCACTGGCCACCTTCAGGATGAAATATTGAACTGGGCAAGCTCTCAGCAGGCATTTGGCAGCCTCACACTCCCTCGTGAGTCCAGGTGAGGTGAAATATAAAAATGTAACACCATAACCACTTCTGCGCCAAGTCCTCCCACAGCCTTCAGCCATTACATCCCATTCAGTATTATCACAGTGTTCTAGATTTCGTCTCTTGTGGCTATTTAAAGTAATTATGTTTGAATTTGTTTTTATTAGAGCTTTATTTGTATTTCTCAACAAGCCGACGAGCTTCCCTGTCTTTTAAATCAAAGCTTTTAAAAACGATTTCCATGTAAACAATATAAGTGCGATTTATTTTTTTTCTAATTTTTGGGCAACATTATGAGAAAACAAAAACCTTATTTTCTGTGCAGGTTCTGCAGGATCAATACTTAATCTTGGTCCTTGAATCAATGCAGGTCCTACTTTCATCTGCACATGACTTTTTAAACCTATAATCTTTCTGCACTGAGCTTTACGGGTCAAACAATTAGATGGGCTAACATGTTGGCATTTTGATTGTTCACAGGTTTGAGTTTTTGTAGAAAAATATTAAATGCTCCAACGTACTTTCAAGAAATACTCATGGCATGGCTCCACCTCTTCTTTAAGCTTTGTTGTACTGCCTTTAACTACGTGTCTACAAATATCATAATTTCTTTGCACAGAAGCCTCCACTGTAGCCAGATTTAATTTAATTGCATGTTTAGTATACTACAAAAAATATATTGTGATTGTGTTTATCATTGATTGTCAGCTGATGGATTTTAGCTCAAATCACTGAAACGTCATATAGGGCTACTAGATTGACTGCAGACCTTTTTTTAAGAAGACCAGACAAATTCTAAAATTGTCTTCTTTTAAATCTTTTTCACCAGTTTTTGTTTTTTTTACCATTAGACACAAACACACCTGTATCATGATTAAAATTCTGGATTTAATAGCAATGGCATCTCAGACAGCCAATGTGAAGAAAACTACAAACATATAATGTTCAATATTTATCACTGAGATATATTTATTCAGTACCACCACAGTACCGATATGTAAATATGAAACATCTGTTAAAATATGTGGGCAGGGCTAGCTGCCATTTCAGTTTTGGAGCCTGACTAACACTGCACTGTATTTTGGGGCTGAAAGCGAGACCAAAAATCTTTAAATACACATTCATCACATATAATACTGAACGGACACATATATGTATATAAGGAAAGGTTTCATTCTCAAAGAACAGTGAACTGTCTACAAGCTAGTAAGCAGCTTACATGAAGATACCACTGACTCTGCACTGTCCTCAGCTGTGGTGCTTCTTTAGCACATTTGCTTCAGAGCTGACAGTATCATAAACAGTTAGAGACACTCTTCAACAAACTATGTTACTATTCAGTTCAAGTCAATTTTATTTATGTAGACCAGATTCACAACAACGATCACCTCAAAGCACTTCCTACTACTACTAAGTGACCCTAATAAAAAAGCAAAAGCACAGACTTTATAGTCGCCGTGACATGACTCTCGGTTTATGTACGCACATTTTAAAGTCTTGAGTTTCGCATTTTCTCTGTCGACGTCGTTTTATAAACCCTACATGTAAATGTGTCTTTTTTTTGAGTAAAGCTGTAAATTTTAGGGGAATACAATTTCAGTCCAGATGCAATTTTTAAATAAAAAAATGAAAACCTTATTGCTCCATATCAGCTAACATATATGCTAATACTGAAAAGCCAACGATGGAAAATTATTGTCCAGAATCATCAGCTATGGATATACCAGATATGCTTTATTGAAAAAGTGTTGCATTAAGACTGTCACTGAAAAAACTGTATGAAGACGAAGTAGAATAAGTGTGTACTCAAAAACTGCATGTATTTACCTTGTAATATGCATCTTATTAAGCTAAAGAAAAGTGCAGCGCCAGGACAATGAAAGTCTTTTTTGCATATAAATGACCAAACTGGAACTGCTGTTCGATTGTGTTTTTGCTAAATTCCCTCGCAGGCTAATTTCTAATCCGTCATTCTGTCAAACTGCTTCAGCTACTCCCACAGAATGAAGGGGAGTGTCTCACTCGACAGCGTTCAATAAAATCTAAGATTAAACGATTTATCTTCTCATAATATTCCACCATGAATATCAAACAAGGCGGATTCTGTGGTAATGAGAGAGGAGCCCGAGGAGCGTGGCCATCTATTGGATTTCCAAAATCGATGCCCTCCAATATAAAAATACATGAGCCACCTGCAGACACTGAATCTTAACAACGCAACAAATGCGCCGTATTCCCTGTAACTCCTCAAAGGGCCTGTAGGGATTTAACTTTCTAATCCTACGCTCATCGATGTTGGTATTCTTTAGCGTTGCTTAATGCTGGGAACATTTGCTGAGCAAGCATGCTCTTTATCAAAGCCTCCCTGCTTCTCATTTATCCAGGTCTACATGTTATCTGTTACACTAAAGCCTGGTGCTATTAAATATGAACTGTGTTCGCTCAGAAGTTGAAATTTGGGGGCCTCCCCTGTGGTTGTGTGTTCTTCTCAAACTGCACACAATGTCAGCTGAGTATTGTATTTTCCCAGGCAAAGCAGGAATTTAAACCACTGAGTGTCTCAGCCCAGTTTCTTTAACTCCACAGCGACTGCCACCCTCTGATAGGAGCTTTGCAGTATGAATGATTTATTGTTGGCCCTTGTTTGAGTTCTCTGGGTCCGCAAGGGACACATTTTTGTGAGCTCACGGAGAGAAAAACAGTACTCAAAATTTATGTATGAGAACGGAGGGGAACTATCGCTACATACGAACAGGGTGTGTTCGAAGACCTCGTGTTGTTGGCACGAGGCTGTGCGAGCCGCAGGCTCCCTCATCAAAATTATGATTTAGTCCTGGGAGTCCGTCACACTCGTAAATCCCCAGTCAACCTTGTCTGCGTGCAAAAAAAGACACCGCTGAACTCTCCCTCTGGAACTCGTGTGCTTTTCATTAAAGGAACGATGGTGTTGCAGGTGCAAACTGTTCCCACTAGCGCTCCAGCTGGTTCTACTTTGACGATGAAACACGGTAAAGCACGAAGCTAACGCTAACACACACTGTGGAGGAGATTACTAAGGGACGGATGTTTGAATGACTGAATCTGAGAGGATGTTCAGTTCTTGGAAACTGAAAAACAGCTGTCTTTAAGAGCAGCAGCACTTGATTTACCAACGCTGTGTTTGCAGTGTTTGAATTAATAACGTTTCAATGATGCAAACACTTCTGTGAGGCAGAATCTCTGGTTAAGTTTGAGCTCAGAGAGCAAAGAAAAAAACTCAAGTTTTCTGGCTAATTAACATCAGATTTAGGTCTGCAGGGAGAATCACTGTTAACGTGAGAGAGAATAATACTGTGACACAAATGCTCTTCCTTATAAGCTGATAAAATTCAATCGTTTGGTATTTTCCACATTTAATACAGCTGTGCTGAATCAGTCATCCACTGCATGTCAGTGGTGTCAAATCTTTTTAGATTGAAAGGAGCAGGTTGCACTGAGAGCTGTGAGAAGTTAAACCAATTATGTATCTATTTGAATATTTTGAATAAGAGTAAATTTAAAAATATCATATTCGATAAGCAAACGATAAAACACAGAACTACCTACATAAAGAGTTGAAATATTTTAAAAAAGTCTTCAAATCAAATAAGTTATTGATATAAATTATTTAGCCAGCTTACTGTGATGAAAAAAAAAAGTTTTACTTTTTGTTATCTACAAAAATCCAGTTGTTGTTCCTCAGTAGTATTTTCCCCAGTGACACCATTAGTTCCTGTCAGTTTTCATTTTATAATGTCACCGCTAAAAATAGCTCACGCTGTGAAGAGGAACCCCAGCAGATGAGTGGGCCATAGTCACTATGGCAACTTGATCTGATAATGTGAAAAACGTGGCTGCAGGTATCGATAGTAAGACATCGCCAGTCGATTCATAAAGTTCATGTACTTTTTTTTCACTTTGCCACAGATTTCAGTTGCTGTTACTGCCAAATTATTCTGAAAACTTTAAAGGAGGAAAAAAAGATGATCAGTGCCAAATTTGACGAAGCTCTGGCTGTGTTTAAAGTATTTATGGTTTCAGACTAAGTGCAACAGAGTGGCCATATAAATCTTGTCCATATGAGAGGCTGTCAGGCCCAATCTGGATTTCCTAAGATAACAGTAGACAAAAAATACAAATTAAAAAAAAAAAAAGGGGGGGGGGGGGGGGTTCTGTAGTGCCTCCCAGTGGACAACTGTTCTAGATCTAGACTGAACTAGATAGATGTAGACATTATGACATCCCCCACTGGTTAGTTAACTGTAAAGACTTAAACTGCGTGTTTTGGCTTTCTTGACATAAGGGGTAAATCTGACACTGCATGCTCATACAGCAGTGACTTTATAATCATAACAAAGGAATGCCTTAAATCTTCATTATTCTTTTTGACTCTAATCAGGATCAAAAAAGGACCAAAATAATTTTAAAAAATGAAATTTATCTTGCAGTGAGTAAGACAAGAGTCCATAAAGTGACAGAGAAAGGGAGCCAAAGAGTCTTTTTATTTTGGGGGAAGATCAAAAATGTCAGTTATAGACTTCATTCAGTACCACCTGAATTCCCCACCAGTTTCACCAAGCCACTCATACAGTGAAGTGCATGAAACCTGGTGAAAAGTATCAGGACTTTCACCAATCAGTGACACAAAACTCAAAGTGGTGGTGTAGTGGTTAGGATTGCTGCCTTATAGCAAGAGGGTCTGGGATTGAGCCCTTAGTGGGGCCTGCATATTATCCCTGTAGCCCCTCTGGGTGCTCCAGCTTCCTCCCACAATCATAATGTTAGGTTAATCGGTGGTTTTAAATTGTCAGTGGATGTCAGATTGCTTATATGATCATTTATTTTATATATGAATCAGTTAAGCACTGGGTAAACATTCTTTCTGCTGATTATAACAGTCTAATTCTGTAAAATGAAATTCTTTGACTTCAGCTGCTTTTTGTCTTTGGTGTAGTTGGGTGGTTGTGTGCCTATAGTTTAGCCATTAACTGAACCATAGCATGGTCACATAGTTAAGACAGTAAATTTTAATGCAGCTTAGTTAGTTGAAGCTAATCATGATTAAATTTTATCTACATCCCCCGAGTCAAGAAGAGGGTTGTGTAACACATTGCTGCAATAATGATCCAAAACTGTAAGCATTCCCGCCTCCCAAAACAGCTGTGTCAGCATCGTGATAATCTGGTCTAGATTTGTGGTCATGCGTGCAATAACTAGAAATACAGACTTTGGAAAGGACTGCGGCATTTTCAGGTGCTTTTGTTGCACAAACATGAGCTCTTTTAAAACTAGTCAGGCAGTTTCAATGAACCTCAAATCCTTACATGTCTATTGCTTTTACTGTTGTTTACGGAAAGCCAGATACTCTCTGTGACTAACTTCCTCTAAAATCCAAATCAGAAACACACTCTGCCTTTCTTAACTGTTACATAACGTCTTGAATTCTCAAATTGAGTAGTATTCCTGCTTTTTAAGATGACCAGATGGGCAGTTAAAGTTGACATATTTTTGTTATCACCTCAAAGAGCCCAGGCACATGGCACCACCATCAAATCAGAAACAGATTGTACCCGTCTTCCATTTCCATTTATATCCTGAACTCTAAAACACAGGAGGAGAAACTGTCCTTCTTCTCAAACCCTGGCATTCAGTTGTTAAACAGTTGATACTTCCCAGAATTTAAACACTCGGAATTTAAACACTCGGATGAGCGTTGAGAGCTGTTAGGCCGACTGTAGTGTACAGTATGAGCAGGTCACTCAGACAACGAGGAGACGCTGCACTATAGCATCAGCTCTCCTGGGAAGCTGGCACTAAACACCTCCATAAAAAATCATCTTGAGCTCTTTGCATTCCACCAGAGAGAGCTGTGAGCTGGCAGCTACCCAAAAAGAGTGAAATATTATCGTGGGAGAACACATCGAGACAAGCTCTGCCAACATAAAGCTTCCACTCAGTTCAGGGGGTTAAAAAGCCCCAGAGCACGAGCTAAATGATAAGGACCGCTGTGCCACGCATTAAACAGATATGCACTCCACTCTGCTCCAGGTGTGACTGGCTGGAAGGCAGCGCCTGGCACTGTGGTGGTCCGCTCACTCTTTCTACCTTTGATCATTCGCTGTTGTTTTGCGGCCTTGCATGCTTCCCCCAGGAATACAATTTATAGAGTCCATTAGATGTTTATAGGACATGTATAAATCAAATGAGAGTCTGCAAAGCAGGCTTAACTCACCCTTTGTTCTTTTTATTTTTTATCACCATACAAAGCCTGCTTTGAACAATCGTTTGTCATTTATGAGGCAACAATTTTAATGAAAGTTGCAGAGTTGGAGTGGATGCTGGATCTTTAAGTGCGTTTTATCCCTACAATTCCTTTTTTTTTTGTTTTAGAGTCCTGTATAGAACAATACCACATTTAGATTAGGGTAGATTATAACCTAACCCTTATAATCTAACCTAAGAAATAACATAGTTGTTATTTTTTAAATTATTTGTATCTCAAAGCAGAACATTGTTGTTAAATTGCTCAGGGAGAGCATAAGTAGCTGTAAACACCACAATATTATGACCTTTGAAGTTGTTCTAGCTAAGGCTTCTTTGCAGATGTGCACATGGACATCACCTGTACTTGTTCTTATACCACTGAAGGAGTTTCTGTTCCAACAAATCAGGAGTAAAATTCTCATTCTGTGTAAGTTCGGGGTCCTTGGTGAAATTGCAGGCAGACGCTTTTTCAATGTCAGATGCTTTGTGCACATCACAAGGTTTCTTTTGCCAGTATTAGTAGAGAGAAAGCTTTAAACTGTCTTAAACATTCTTCCCTAATATGTATATCTGCACAGGATTGTTTTTTAATGACATTGTCTGTGCAGCTGCTCCACAATCATCAGTTAAAAAGAGTAAATTAACACCAGGCTGAAATACAGTTTTGCTGCTGGTTGTCATTACATGTGTTCAGAAGTGGGGTTTTTTTTTTTTACAGTCTACAGATTCACCCAGCAGTGATGTCAAAGGTTTCTGGAGTGCACCTGTACAACACTGCAGCAAGGTGAAAAGGTCAGCAAAGATGGAGATTATGAATAAGCTGATAAAATGCAATTTGGAAATCTAAAATATGTGCAGAGATTTGGAGCTCGGGCCGGTTTGGAAGTCTTCCACTTGTCAGTCACCAAAAAACTATACAGAAAATAAAGAGGACTTTTGCCCAAATAAACAAAAGAACTCCTCCAGCTTTACTGCTACTGTGTTATGTGCTTTGTCAAAGAGCACATTTCCATTACAGTCACTGATGCTAACATTGACTTAGCGAGGGTAGGTACACATTGAAATGGACTGTGATGTTGTCTTGAATGCAGACGGAGGCCGGTGTGTCACTGCAGCTGCAGGACTACAAAGCAATTTCCCAGCGTGCAGATCTGTGCCCAGAATCGATAAATCACATTCCTGATTACTCTGCAGGGGGAAATGGAGTTTGTATTGTTTCTCCAAGACAAATGTACACTCCAGGCAAGATGGATCTTATTTCCAGAGCCAAAGAAAGACAACCTAAATGCACACACACTGGCACACACACACCACCTCTTCGGCAGGGCCTTCCACTCTGTTAAACCGAAAACTGCTTCTCCCCCTTTCACTTTTCTCTTTCATTACGCTCCAAAACTCTCCCGTTTCTGTCACGCGCTCCCTCCTTTTCCCCCCTTTTCTTCTCTGGCTTGCTCCATTTCTTTCAAGGTAGCAATTTCAATAACTTCTCCGTGATTGAATCAATTGAAAGTTGCAGAGCAATTCCAAAAACTTCTTCAAAGCTGTTTGCAAACTGGCCTTTTTGCTGAAAAGGAACTGTGTGTTATCTTCAACACATTTCTGTGTGTGTGTGTCAAGTTTTGTGAGGTGTCAGCTGTAACAAACAAACATAACAAGTGTACATTTGTGGAGCAAAAAAATGTGTTTGTTTTTTCAATTTGGGTGACATTTCTAAAGTTTCATATCAGTAAGAATGGTTGATATATTTCAGTGACAATTGGATGCAATGAAATTCTAAAGTGTAGCTTTATTCTATTAAAAAAAACACAGAGGTGCCAAGAATCCTCCCAAAGTCGTTTTCCTCCTTTTAATCTGGGCCACGGTGAGCATGGTGGTAGAGTACTTAGGACTGTGGCCTCACAGCGAGATGATTCTGACTTCAGTGCTTCTGGCGGGTTAGGGTCTTTCTGTGTGGAGTTTGCATGTTCTGTTATTTCCTCCTACTGTACACAGACATGCACCAATGACTTTGGGTTCCCAAGCATGGATGGACTGATGGATTTTGGACCAAGTCTTACCACTGGTAAGGATCAGACAAAAGACAAACTGGATCATTCACATAACATCCTGAGTAGTAACTACACTCAACAAAAATATAAACGCAACACCTTTGTTACTGCTCCCATTCCCCATGGGATGGACGTAGAGACCTAAAATTCATCCCAGATACACAATATAACCATCCCTCCCAAACAGTGGTCACAAATCAGTCCAAATGTGTGGTAGTGGGCACATCTGCCATATTGAGATAATCCATCCCACCTCACAGGTGTGCCACATCAGGATGCTGATCTGACATCATGAGTAGTGCACAGGTGTACCTCAGACTGCCCACAACAAAAGGCCACCCTGGAATGTGCAGTTTTTTGCGCTATTGGGGGTCTGGGGACCCAGAACCGGTCAGTATCTGGTGTGACCACCATTTGCCTCATGCAGTGCAACACATCGTCGCATGGAGTCTATCAGATTGTCAATTGTGGCCTGTGGAATGTTGGTCCACTCCACTTCAATGGCTGTGCGAGGTTGTTGGATATTCGTGGGAACTGGTACACGCTGTCGTATACGCCGGTCAAGCACATCCCGAACATGCTCAGTGGGTGACATGTTCGGTGAGTATGCTGGCCATGCAAGAACTGGGACATTCTCAGCTGCCATCTGCCCTGAACAATGTGAACCATGATTCATCCGTGAAGCGCACACCTCTCCAACGTGCCAGACGCCATCGAATGTGAGCATTTGCCCACACAAGTCTGTTACGGCGACGAGCTGGAGTCAGGTCAAGACCCCGATGAGGACGACGGGCATGCAGTTGAGCGTCCCTGAGACGGTTTCTGACAGTTTGTGCAGAAATTGTTTGGTTGTGCAAACCAATTGTTCCAGCAGCTGTCTGGGTGGCTGGTCTCAGACGATCTTGGAGGTGAACCTGCTGGATGTGGAGGTCCTGGGCTGGTGTGGTTACACGAGGTCTGCGGTTGTGAGGCCGGTTGGATGTGCTGCCATATTCTCTGAAACGCCTGTGGAGACGGCTTATGGTTGAGAAATGAACATTCAATGCACGGGCGACAGATCTGGTTGACATTCCTGCTGTCAGCATGCCAATTGCACGCTCCCTCATTGCTTGTGGCATCTGTGGCATTTTGCTGTTAGACAAAACTGCACATTCCAGGGTGGCCTTTTGTTGTGGGCAGTCTGAGGTACACCTGTGCACTACTCATGATGTCAGATCAGCATCCTGATGTGGCACACCTGTGAGGTGGGACGGATTATCTCAATATAGCAGATGTGCCCACTACCACACATTTGGACTGATTTGTGACCACTGTTTGGGAGGGATGGTTATATTGTGTATCTGGAATGAATTTTAGGTCTCTACGTCCATCCCATGGGGAATGGGAGCAAAAACAAAGGTGTTGCGTTTATATTTTTGTTGAGTGTACAAACTACACTGCTCAAAAAAGACAATGGGATGAAATCCTTGGAGCCTACACTGGTGCAGTGGATCCTAGGATCCTCCTAATGCATGACAATGTGTGGCCTCATGTGGCGAGAGTATGCAGGCAGTTCCTGGAGGATGAAAGAATTGATATCACTGACTGTCGCCCACGTCTTCCCTGACCTAAATCCGATAGAACACCTCTGGGACGTTGTGTTTCAGTCCATCTGACGCCGCCAGGTTGCACCTCAGAGTGTCCAGGAGCTCAAGGATGCTCTGGTCCCGATCTGGGAGGAGATTCCCCAGGACACCATCTGTCATCTCATTATGAGAATATCAGACACACACAAGTATGTAGGGACCATATGAACTGCTGAATACCATTTTGAGTAGGATGGACTAGTCTGCTGCATATTCTTTTCACTTTCTTTTAAATTCAGCCCTCTGATTGTTAATAATTTTCATTTCCATCAACCAGTGTGGCGTCCTTTCATTCCTTACACATTATCCAAACCATATCAGTATAGATATCAAGCATGATATGTTCCCCATTAATATCTGATGTTTTCAAAGTGTTCCTTTATTTTTTTGGAGCGTGTAATGACAATGCACCAGCTAAAACCTCAAAGAGTGACTGCATCTTTCACAATTTTGTCTGCAGACAGGCAGACAGAAACACCTCTCAGACTATTCAAAACCATCTCTTTGTTAGGTACCGGTATAGTAGGGGGTCTGCAGAACCACATTTTTTAAAACACACACATGTACATACAGGCACAGACATCGACAGCCCCATGAAGGTAAAACAATTTTGTTATATAGCAAGAAAACTCTCATGATAGAAAGAAAAGCGAATCTTCACTGTGAAATGCATCAATATACTGAACAATTAAATAATCTCACACGCGATTGTATTCAGAATAATCTTGGATATATTTGAATTATCATGCTGTATTAATAATTGCAGCAAAACTTGTATATTTCAAGAGCAAAATCAATAAAGAACTCTACTACTTGTGCGCATTTTTTGCAGTTTTTGGATAATCAAGTAAATCACATCTGTATAGAATAAATGAAAAAATCCATATGCAAAATCAGTAATATGTATTAATTGTTGTTGCAACTTTGCTCACAATGGTACAAATATTCAAAAAAATAGCAGCTTTACCCAAGTGGGAATAGTATAGTAAAATATTATGTAAGGTGCCGTATATTACACCATAACAACATTCTCATTTTCACCCTTTTCTGAACTACTAACATCACTGTGTGTGTCTTAAAGCTCCTTATGAACCGGAAAACTTGCCCTAATAGAATTTCTCCCCCGTGCGTTTCTGAGCACATGTAGTTGCATGCATGAAGTCTTCTTCTATGGCTTGAAGCCACATATTTCCTGTTACATTTTATTGTATCAAGGCGCCCCACTGGGGGAAAAGAAAGTAGACGAGAGAGAGAAAACAAACGCTGTTTCTTCCCCTCTGGCTAAGGACTTCCTGAATGTGTCACTCATCCCAGAACAAGAATATACAAAGCCCCAACTAGAGACTTTGGTATTATTCCCTCTGCATGCAGGTGTGGACATGCAAACACTTACACAATTTCTTTTTTTTACTCTATCACAATCCATCCAATAATACAAATCCTACCAAGAATGAGTGTGCTCCTACTGCTGCAGTGCGTTAATGGAAGAACTGTCATCATCACCTATAGGATCATGTCGCTTTTTTTTTTTTTTTTTTTGAAAAGGGGAGCTTAAATGTTTATTGAGCCCCGGTGGCACATAAGAAGATCTGACCTCATCTGGGCAGATATAAAGCGTCTGCTTTCAGTGGGAGTACAGATGGAAACTAGCTTCAGCTTGATCCGTAACTCACTAAATCTGCTCCACCGAATCAAACAGCTGTTTGGTTTCTGTGCACAATTAAAATCAGAGCTCCTCTAATAATCTGCTTGAGTGAAGACATATCGTACATGTGCAGAAGGGGGAAAGCAACTTCTTAGTTAATCCTAACAAAGTTGCTTATGTAATTTACTTCTTTTTAAATTTCCACTTGTGCAGCTTAGTACTTAAAGTCTACAACTTTAGGCGGAAATGTTGTATTTGTACTCCTAATTTCACAGTAAACACAAGAAAATTAAAGGCAAGCATCATACAAAAGTGTTTGTGCTTTTAGAAACTACTTGAATTCAGAATTTTCCTTCTTCTTCTTCTTCGATATTTTCAGCACTGTTTGTATAAGTTGAAAAATATCTCTTCCCACTCAGCACACCACCTGCTGTGTGACACATAAAGAAATCTGATCAGACCTGTGAGCTGGCAAACAGGCTCCTTTGTTGCACCTTTGAATCCAAACTTACACCGGTGCTGAAAGCGCTACAAAGGGATTGTATAGGCAGAACAACAGCATGCAGAACAGTACATGCATGAACTTTCTACTTGTTCTCGAACTTTTAAAAGCGCACCACATTCTTCTGGTGATTAAGAAATCAGGAGCTCAGAGCAAAGTCTGAAAGAACATGAGACATGGAGGGAAACAAAAGCTCGCAAAAGAAAAGAAGAAGGTTGAAAGACTGAGATGGTGTGTGTTAGTGTGTCTGTGCGACAGAGTGCAAGAGGTGATTACTTTGTGTTAATCTAGTATCAGCTTTCCACCATTTGGAGGCTTCCCAGTGTATTACTCATTATCTGCAGACAAGTCTGTTAAATACAGATTAGACAGCGCGAGTAAAGGGACACAGTATTCCTGAACTTTCTCATGAAACTCTCCTTGCAGAAACAATCTGTCTTCCCATGGGTTATCTGGGCTTTTCTCTGTAATGTCCCACTTTTTTCACCCTTCATGTTTTTTTTCCTCACTCTTATCCAGCTGTGCTCCATATTTCAGCCCTTTTCGTTTGAGCACATTTTGAATTGAGCTATCCCGGTGTTTCAAAAGGGCAGCAAGGAGAAAAAAGAAAAGAAAGAAATTAGGATAGGTTATCTATTTGAGGTTTTTTTTTCTTCCAGAAGTCAATGTATTTTTGTGATGACCTTGTTGATTTGAGCTGGTGAGGCCACATTTTTTTTCTCATAATTACTTTCTACTTTCAAAAAGAAAAATCAATAGATCCATACGGGTGTACACATCCTGCTACAGTAAGTGCACATCGGGTGAGTGCTCCATTTAGAAGGTGGCTCCTCACAGGTCACAAATCTAATAAGGTCTGTGCAGCCACATGCTATCACTGCATTCCAGAAAGCTGTTTACTACTGTTACTGTTTAAAAGGATGAGCTGTAAAGGAAAAGTATTAACAGATAAATATAGAGAATAGGTATACAGCAAAACAATCACTGAAGAAATTAGAAAGTGCTTTGAGTACCTGGGCATAAATTATATATTGTGTTTAGGTTTTGATGTGCTTCAGTTTGTCAAAACTAAACCTACAATCGCAACAAAAAACATTACTGATGAATAACGATCCTAAACCCAGAGATAATCAGTTTAACATCATAATAGAATTTCAAATTATGACTTGTTTTCAGGATTTCTGCTTGAAAATTGACTTCAGAACCAATATATTGTTGAAATGGTTGTTCTTGCATTTTCTTATGTTGATGTAATGATAATTCAGATAAGAATTATTCCTAGCAGATAGTAGGAAGTCTGTACACAAGCTTCTAGATTCATTGTCATAAAACAAGAGGCTACATAATTCCTTTCACATCAGGAGCCTGTGTTTTACTTTCAAACTAAGTGAAAGACAGGCTGGTTTAAAGGCACAGTACGTAATTTCTGCCTCTGGGGCTCTTTCAATCAGAAGTATGGGCGACAACATAAGCTATTTTTGTGACAAAGGAGAGACATTACCAAAGGATTATATTCCTTTTTGAATTTAACTGAAATGAATGTATTCACTGTGTAATTTAAAAAATGTATATACTGTATATTCTGTGTATTTATTATTTCACTCTTATTGCCTGTTCTTATTGTCCTTATCTTCAATGTTATGCTGCTCTGTTGTTTGTTAATTGCCCCTTGGGGATAAATAAAGTCTTCTGATTCTGATTCATTTTCACTGTACACAGTACAATGAGATTCAATGTGCAACTTCTCCAAAGAGCCACGTGTGGATACAAACCCTTACTCCAGGTCTGGGACAGATTTGTTTCTGAGGTGTACATGCAGGCAGCAGAAATAGTGACCACCTGTCACTATCTGTGGTTGAGGTAGGCAGTGCTTTGTAGGGATCTGTAATATTTTTGTATTTGCTAAGCGTGTTTGATCCCCTGGTGAGGTTTTGCAACTGGTGGGAAAAAACGTACGACCAAGGCTCAACAACTGATATAGTGGAAGTCCATGTAAGTCTGTGCTAGCTTAGCATTAGCTTGAGTGAGAATGTAGATAAGAACAGAAAACTCCCTCAGGAAGTAAAATCGCCTGTATCTGGGAATTACGTATACCAAATCTGGGGAGCAGTAAGTTCCTATAGTGACTTGGTTTGTGTAGTACTCAGTATTTAAATAAACGTAGAGCCCCCTTCCATTGCTCTTGCCAGAGTTCGCTGTTGTATCAGCTAGTTTGCGCCACAACTCCATGGAGCTACTGAGACAAAATAACATGTTTTTGTAACAGTCGGCATTGCTTTGCCATCCATTCATCCATTTTCCTCCACTTTTTTCAATTTAGAGTCATGAGGTACATTTTGTGTCTGCAGTATATAGTTTGTAGGGATGTGTCACCCTGGCAACTGGGAAACCACAGCTTTACAAGGAAGTGGAAACTACTGTGTTTTAACTTTGTGAAAAATGGACAATGTGAAAAACAATTGGAAACACTTTGAGTGTAAAGTCTTAATATTTTCTCTGAAGTTTTCTGCGAGTGATTCTGTAAGAAGTTACAGAATCACTCGCAAAATTTCATGTTTGTCTGCTTCTAAACAAATTTAACAGTTTTTGATGTTCAGCTGACCAGCTGCGCATTGACTCTCGATCTGACAGCAATTACTCACAAATACAAGTCTGAAAAAGTAACCTCTCAACACTGCGTCTGTTTTCCTATAATTAATAGCGAACTACACAGTTCTTTCCAGGAAACATCTTGGTGATTATCAGCAAACTATTTGGACAAAGACACATAAAATGAAGCCAAATTATTTGCAACATTTCTGCAGCCGGACCTTTGCTACCATTATGAGTGCATCTTGAAGCATGCTTGTGCAGGCTCACTGTGCTCTAAGAAATACTTAAGAAGCCATATTTTTAAAAGAAACAATGGCTGGTTTTGAAGACACATTTTGGATTGTGCCATTTTACACTGCTTGGATGCACACTAGTTTTCAGCATTTTCTACAGTAAGCTACATCATCGTCTGCGTCTGGATTAAAAATAAAAACAGATGTGAATGTCAACAAGGAGATGAGCTGTCCTCTGCAGACAAATTCTTCCAAGAGAAGTAACCTCCTCTGTTTTTATGAGTTTTGAACTTGGAGCTTAAAGGCAGAGCTGTCTATAAATCACATAAAGATAAAACAGATTAGGTTAACTCTTAGCAGAGTAAGTGCACAATAATCACAATAATCACACATACAGAAATGCAGAAACACATTAGTGGAGCACTGAGAAAAGACAAAATGTGTGGTTCTATAATAGATATACAACGAAATGGTTGGAGATCAACGTAAATGGCTTCTATCTAAATGTTTGCATAATAAAGCATTTATTAATCCATAGACAGACATAGGCCTTTTCAGAGAAGTGTCAGCCACATTATACATACTCCTTCCCTTTCAAACTCACATTTAAGCTTTGAAAGAATCATCCTAATTAAATGGTTTATGTGCAACTGTGTGAAAGAGTGTTTGATAAAAAGACGTGGAAAAAAAGGTTGAAGCTTATTGCCTCAAAGCTAAAAGCTCCTCATTGTATCTTTTTGAAGCAGTAATAACAGCTTAAACAAACATGCTGACAAATATGGCAAAAACACAACTGAAATACAAAATCTGTCTCTGCTGCTGAGATCACAGAGGGTGTCCTTCACTGTGACCTTAGCAGGAGTCAAAGAGAATCTGAAAACCAGCAAGCCGATCACATGACACAAGGAGATAAGGATGACACTCACTGTGTTGAATCCTGGAAAGAGGCTGACCGCTGAGGCTGTATCCAAAGGAATAGGTAGAAACTGCTTCATGGCCAGCGAGGTCTGGACAGCAGGCAGGGTGGGACGCACCAATGCAGGCATGAGGCCATTTTGACATGTGTTACCTGCAGGAGGGAGAGCAAAGGCAACATGATGAACTACAGACAGCAACAGGGCAAGATGCACAAGCCGAAATCTGGAAGCGTACATTTAAATTAATCTTCAGTGCTTGTTTTATTCAGGTCTACGACATCATGATGCCCCTGCTTTCGGTTTGTACAAATCATTTAATCTACCACTTAAGCACCTCAGCCACCACAACTAATTCTCCAGGGAGTGACAACACTGGATGGGGTCATGAGAGGAACTCCTTCACAAGAATCATTTTTGAAAACTGTCACTAACTGAAAAGGCTACACACAAATAAAAACTGTGGTCCAGCGATGAGGTGTAGAAACTTTTGTGTTTGGTGGCTAACGACAGAATCCAGAGAGAGCTAGACAGAACGACCGAAACGAGAAAGTGTACCAGGAGTTCGTAGGAAAGTTTGTTTTTAGAACTTATCCATCTAAATGCTGATAAACTTTAAAGTTAGGGCTGTGGCTGTTCCTGTTGGTTGGTTGCTCAACACAGAGATCTGTAACCAACGCCTGGGAATGATGATGACTTACAGTAGAACTCCACCTTCTCATCTAAATATGGTATCGTCTAGGTAAAGAAATCCAACATCGCTGTTGGATTTCATATATTGTCAATAGTGAAGACTGAACAATTTTTTAAAGAAAAACAAACTAATAAGATTTACAATTTCATTCTTTGGCAGGGCGTGGTTTGTTGCACGGCTGCCGGGGAGGCTGACACACCGGAGCTCCATCAGCTCACCACGCCTCCCTTGTATAAAACGTGCAGGGACCTGAGGTTGGGGTTGTTGTTGTTGTTGTTGTGTGTGGACGCAGCTGAAAAGCTGTGGCCATGTGTTAGAGGAACAGCAACCAGAATAAAAAAAGAACGAACTATGTGAGGTCTGTCATTCTTGCCACACATTCAGTTTTAAATATATACATCATCCTTCTCTGTATCACTTTGTTTTAAATCTTAAGTCAGCATTTTTCTTTTTCTTCAGCCAAAGCTAATGAAACTGTTACTACATGTCCCAGCCGTTTTTGCACAAGAGGGGTCATGCTCCCTGGATGCTTGCTCAATGAGCCACTAAATAGTTTAACGTCATATAACTGACAAGTACTCGCCATGCCCTACAGCCTCTTCTACAATTGCACCTGACTGGATGAATACATCTGATAGACTTTCTGCTCCTGAAATTCAAACTTAAACAAACACCATGGCTGTTTCACAGATTTTCTTTGTCACTGCAAAGAAAGTGTTCTTGAAAACCTTCAACATGAGAAATAATCCATGCTGATCATGAAGTTATGTAGTTCTCAGAGGCAAGTCAAGAAGTTTAAACCTCAACATTATGCAACTCGTTGCTCTATTGTTCAGAAATAAAATGCAGCTGCACCACAATTGCTCAGCTAGTTGCACAGATAATAAACTCAACGTGGAAATGATGGATCCTGTGGAAACTCACCATTAGGTATATGGCTGTTGATTTCAGAGTCAAGAACTCACCTCCATGATCAATATCATATCGACAATTCGCCAATAACCATTACAAGTTATATCATTATGGAAGGGTTCATTCTAACTGTTTTACTTACTCTAATCTTGCAAGTGCAGTCATTAATGTGCGTTACTACACGGTTAAGAGAACACTCTGTGAGTTGTTTCAGTGTTTCACTCTACTCTTTCAGGTTGCAGTCTTGTGAATTCCCTGAATTCATTTCCTTCTTGTAATCACAATAAGACCAAAACTGTCTACCGAGAGCAAGCTTTATATGCAGATAACCGCCGTGTGATTCTGCAATGATGTTTATCTCTTCAAAACAGATGTTCTCGTTCTGAAATCGTCACCACAAATAGCTGACGTGGAATGACTGCAGCGAGCGCAATGTTTCAATCAGTCAATGGCAAGTGAGGTCTGGCCCACACATCTCTAGGAAAAACAAAAGTAAATATTTCATTTTTATTGTCATGTGAGCGCGCCACGCCAGCAGAGTGCTTTTAAAACCACCAATTAGAAACAGCACAGGACTGATTTCAGTACAGCCAGGACCGAACGAAAAAGAGCAGAAAAAACGGTCACAAGCTTCCAAAACATTAGGAATTAAAGAAGCTATTCCGTAAAGCTATAATGAAAACCAGAGGGATGATTTTTTTTAAATCACTGCACATTTAACAACAGTGGAACTCCGGGCCAGCGTGGCTCTAAAGCGCTGGCAGATACGATATCAAACCACTGTCTTGAGACAAATAAAAACAAGTTTTGCCACGTTTCAGTCCCCAGGCAGTGGTTAGGGGTAAATAAAAAGCAAAAGTCATAAAGATGAGAGGAGAAGAGGGGGAAAAAACCCCACAATTTGTCCCCCCTTCTCCCATTCTGTCTTCTGTCTTTTCCCTCCAGTTGCCGGAGCGCTGCCATCTGTTGGAAAAAAGAGCACATGCTGTCTCTCATGTGGAGGCACGTCCTAGTCCCAACTTTAACAAAGCATGTCCTTCTGTAGGGATCATTCAACCGTGCCATCTCTCAACATGCCGGCCTGACGTCAGCCTGCAGGCTCGCTTCACCTCTCTCTCAGCCAAAATCCGCCATTCATCAGCTCGACGCGCACAGTCAAAACAGCCCGCTCAAAGACACCGGGAATGATGTGTCAGATTAGTCTGCAGTGAGATGAGGAGTGACAAACTGCATTTTTTTGATAGGGTCACATTTGGTTTGCTGAGTGATAGGATATGAAATCTGACTTCCCACCATTGTTGAAGTCTGAGATTTTTTATATACAAGTAACTGATTTGTTCCATCACTGAACAGGAAATCGCAATAAAGTTGTGTTATTTTATTGACACAGTTACTAGTGGGAAAAAAATAGCAATTTTATTTCGAGACACATAAAACATCTCCATTACAAGCCTTTCATAAGTGGTCACTTTTAGAGTGTTTTATAGCTCAAGATTTTTGAATTATTAGTACTTAATTAAGAGTAACAGCTTTAATATTTTGAACTGTAGCTTTATGCACTATTGTGAAATTAAATCAGTGGCACTGCCTTCTATTACTCGACCTTAAATGTTGAAGGGGAAAAAAATGACTGAAATGGATAAAAGCGAAATACTTTCAAAGGTGAGTAACTGTACTTAGCTTTCTTTCCACCATTCGAGATAGAATCTGTTGCTTATAAATAAAGCATCTTTAATCCACACTATTCACATGCCTCACAATAAAAACAATATTTATTTTTCATGCAGTATTTTTCAGTCTCTTTAGTTTTCTTAAATTCTGTTTTATTTTTTGCCAACAACCTCTAGTATTCTACTGGTTTTTATTATCATTATTACCCCTCTCCTCAGCCTCAACTGGTTGACCAGATTCAGTTCAATTCAATTCAGTTTTATTTTTATAAATCACAACAGTCTCCTCAATACTTTTTAAATTGTAAAGAGTAAAAAAAAAAGTAAAAGAGAGAAACCCCGACAATTAAACAACTCTCTGTGAACAAGCACCAGAGGTGTGGACTCGAGTCACATGACTTGGACTCGAGTCAGACTCGAGTCATTAATTTTATGACTTTAGACTTGACTTGAAAAAATGTTGTAAGACTTGTGACTTGACTTGGACTTTTACACCAATGACTTGGGACTTGAATTGGACTTGAACCGGTTTACTTGAAAAGACTTGATATTTTACCCCAAATATAAAATTTAACATGCATATTATATAGAGATTGAAAATGTGACGTCATTCACGGGTAGAACCGCAAAGGATTCTGGGAACTCGTGGCAAGCGGTACTAGCGCATGCAGGCTTTCAATTAAAATCAGTTACACAGCGATAAAAAGAAACACAAAAATGTCAAGAAGCTGTTGTATTATTAACTGCAATAGCCGGTCGCATGACAGCCACGGGAAGCCGACGGGTAAAGAGATCGGTTGTTATCGGATTACGTCGTTGAAGAGAAATTGTTCAAGCCATGTTTCCGAAGTAACAAAGAGGCGACGGATGGCCTGGATTGCAGTCATTCAAAGACCAAATATCCGGTTGTTCAGTGATGACGCGACGAATCCTACTTCCGGGTCTAAAGTAGTCTGCGTTTAATATGGCTTTTGTGTTGTTAACATGTTTAATTTTATGTATTTTCTTCTATTTGATCTCAAAAAGCTCCTAAAACAGTCAGTGATCCCTGTTGACCTCCCTCGGCTTTTATTACCGCTAATCATTTATTTAAGCTCAGTTTTTAAAACCTTAGGATGTAACTACAGCCCAGCCCATGCAGCAGTATATGAATGACTAATCTCGTATTGTGGATGGATTATCTCAGTTGTTCTCCTGGCTGAAGTTTGGTCCTTTTACAGCATCCTGCCATGCGATTACATTTGTTTCTGACCACCGAGAACACTCACGTTAACTTTTATCGAGTGGGAAAAAAGTTAGCTTGTTTATATTATGCTAACATAGCACATCATTATATACCAGCTAGCCCAACTTCAGTAACCCTACAAACGTCACTGCTGTTTAGTTTTCTGTCTTCATTTATGCTGGAAGTGATAGCAGAGCTGTACGTTTTAATTTGTTTCCAAAACCCCGCAGTCAGGACATGCTATATTGTATTTAGATAGAAGCTAGCGAGCTAACTCCCTGCTAACTTCTAACTCCGTTAAATGTCATAAATTCCGTTTTCATGGATGCCTGGATGTTAAACTCAATTGTTACACCTGGTAGAGCAGAACGCTGATCATTTTATTAAAGATGAAAGACTTTAGACAGTTTTTCAACTCTCAGTAATGCCATAGTGATCGTTTGATATATGGACCTGCAGCAGAGTTTAGGTCCAGACACGGCTAGTGACGTCAGACTGAACAACCGGATAACGTCCCAGAACCCTCCAGCTCACAGGTTAGTCTGCTCCAAGCATTTACACAAAGGTCAGTGTTTTGTAGTAGTTAATACGTCATTTTCATAACATAATTAGTGATATAGGTTACAAGCAAGTCTGGCGCTGAACAGAAATGGTCGCGCTATGCTCCTTTGTTTATTGTGCATAAATAGTGAATTGTCCTGACACAATATTGCGTTTCGCTTCTGTTATTATGGTACATTGACAAAAACATATACTTTTATTCACAGGATAAAACAGTTGTTTTGTATC
Source organism: Rhamphochromis sp. 'chilingali' (assembly GCF_963969265.1). Taxonomy (NCBI): domain Eukaryota; kingdom Metazoa; phylum Chordata; class Actinopteri; order Cichliformes; family Cichlidae; genus Rhamphochromis; species Rhamphochromis sp. 'chilingali'. The sequence continues at coordinate 34,420,732 of NC_137938.1, read as the reverse complement.
ACTAATTGCCCAGTGCGATTACAGCATACAGTATTATTGTCACTGCTACATTTCTGTGATGCTACCAGAAATTATTTCCACTGCTAATTAATTACCATTGAGCTCAAAGGTCCTATTAATAAACGGTTAAGGAATGTGTATTTATGAAGACGATTTGTGAGACTGGTAAACTTATGATACGTACGATGGTCTTTACTTTCTACACGGTGCATTTCAAGGTCCTGCACCCATCCGTCGGTAAACTGTACCTGGGCTTGTTGCAGTGACCGGAAGTTACTAAACTTCATGAGTGTATGCGCTCACTCCAAGAAGCGTATAATTATAAATATGCATATAAATATGCTACGATGAGATAGCTGACTTCATCTAACTAGCAAATGTTTTCCAGGCTACGTTGGTGATGCAGTTTTTTTTTTTTTAAATGATATTTTAAAAAAAATATCATTTATTTATGTATGATATTTTTGTCATGCGATTTTAAAGCCGGTCCTACAACCGCATCCAAGAATAACATGCAGCTTATCTCAGAACTGTCGGTGAAAATTATTCTTGGAGCTAGGTTTAATTGAGCTGCATTTTAAAGAGGTGCAATTTCACAATTTGTGTATATTTTCTAAGTTCACTATTTTGTCATGTGTTGAGAAAAACACAGATTTAAAATTACATGGTCTAATATTTACATTTAGCATAACTGCAACATGCTTTTTTTCGTTTTTTTTTTAAAGACTCGAAAGGACTTGAAATTCAAAATTTCAGACTTGTGACTTTACTTGGACTTTTACACCAGTGACTTGAGACTCGACTCTGACTTGCCTGACATTACTTGAGACTTGACTTGAGACTTGAAGATAAAGACTTGAGACTTACTTGAGACTTGCAAAACAATGACTTGGTCCCACCTCTGACAAGCACTTGGCGACAGTGGGAAGGAAAAACTCCCTTTTAACAGGAAGAAACCTCCAGTAGAACCAGGCTCACGGAGGGGCGGCCATCTCATCATCCCCAATGGGTCGTGACAAATGGCTGCCCCTTTTCTTCCTGTTAAAAGGGAGTTTTTCCTTCCCACTGTCGCCAAGTGCTCGGATATAGGGGGTAGCTGGAATTTTCTCTGTATTACTGTGGGGTGTTTACCTTACAGATAAAAAGTCTTGAGGTAATGGGTATTCTGGGCCAAGCTAACCGCGCTAACATGTTGACGCTGTGCAGCCTCACGCACGGAGCAAGCCGCGGTAACTCGCTAACTGAGATTTGCCGCGTTAATGCAGTTATGGCGTTAATGTCATTTTAACGAGGTTAACGCTGACAGCACTAGTTTTGGAACTATATTAATAAAACTGAATTATTATTGTTAGTAGAAGTAGTAAAGACATCTAAAGGCATTTAAAGGCACTTTTTGGGTGTCAGCTTGTTGTTATTTGAAAACACGAGTGAGGGGTTTGACTATAAAATCAAGGGCATTTGATATTCAGTCACCTAAAAGAATATACTGATTCTTACATCATAGACCCTCTTCATAACTGCTGGGGTCACTGCCTGCTGGAAATGAGGAACAATACGGGTCCATCCATGGCTAGTCTATAACTTAACATTGCAGTGCTTTCAGCTAAATACTGACATCAGGGTCCAAACCATTTAATTTAATTTGTGTAAGATTCACAATTTCCCTTTAGCATGCTAACATATAGGCAAGTATTCATTTTTCTGGACTTTCACTTATTGTGTAGGATTCCGTTTCCAAATCTGGGATTCAGATATTTTGGAAATATAAACTCTCTCAGCTTCTTCACCTGACATCCATCTGGTTCACATCAGTAATAATCACACTTCACTTCACCTGTTTGTTGTTGTTTTAGCAACTTTGTCACAAGATTTCGTCACTTTTTCATACACCTTTGGCAGATCACGTCTTTTCAAACAAGGCCTAGCAACAGCTTTAAAGCTGCACATCATCATGCTCTACGGGCACAGTAACGATGCGCTCTCGCTCTCTCCCCGTCTGATGTGCTCATGGGGTGGAGCGAGTGACAGAGAGCAGCGGTGCACAGAGGGAGACATAAAAAGTAGAGACCTCCTGCTGCTCTCAGAGAGCTCACTTTACATGTAAATGTAAAACGTCTTTAGCGTGTGTGTATGGTGATTTTAGAGAATCAGACATGAGTACTTGTCCCGCTGTCGAATATCTGTAAATTTTACAGGAACTGATGCAATTATTCTGAGATATTTCTCACTCTGGTGCAATATGAACAGTAACAGGATCACCAAGGTCACTGGACAAATTCCCTGGGTTTTTTTGTGCAAAAATTCATGCCAATAAATTAAATAAACTTTTTATCTGGTCCACAGCATTGGATTGGTTTCCAGCCTTAATTCCACACATATTGTATGGCTAATAATCTAAAGAGCTCTGAGAGTAAAGAATTAAGGTCTTCCATAATTTCCTAAGCCTGAGGTGTAAAAAGGTAAAAGGTAATGCAACAACCACCAGCAAAAGGTCACCATAAAAGGCAACAAGGAAAGTAAACTTTGACCCCAGCTACTGAGCACCATACTCCTTTCATGATACTTTAACACAGTGACAGAAAAGGTCAGGTACAGGAGGCTGTAAAAGCACAAATGGGATACATGTTTCATACATGTCAGAGAACTTCTGTGTGCCTGACTTAGTGACTGAGTAAATCCAGGTGACGGTGTCATCTACTTTGCATCAAGTCTCTCTCCGGAGCCACTCTGAAAGGTCATCGGGTCACATTATATTGAATACTGAAAAACCTGCAAGTCAGAAATGACGAACTTTGCCGGGCCTAGTCGTCTATTTTCCTTTCAGGAGTATCTGCTGAAATCATCACAACTAAAGTAAACAAGCAAAAGCCAAACAAATGGAACAGTAAAGATCACTGGAACAAGAAGCCTGGTTATGTGTCAGGACAGTGGCCTCCAAACAATCTCTCTGGTACTGATCTGTTTACATAGTGCGGAAAGTGCTGGAGCTGAATGAAGACCTCTCTGTGAGCTTCTCGTGCAGGCAATGGCACCAAGTATGCGAGAGCTAAATGTAAGATTTATGAGTTGTTGAGGTTGCAAAATGTTTGTTTATGAAATGTAACCGCAAATTTGTACTTGATGCCACACAGAAAACTGCAAAGAGAGCTTACTGTCTCCCTCTGCAAAATGTGAAACCAATGAAATCAATCAAATAAAATATGAAATAAGATGCAATCGTTGCTTAAATGAAGTCTCAGCAAAGATCTGATAATAGGCTTCATTTACAGTGTTTCTGTGCAATTTTGCTTTAATTAGACCAATACTACTTTCTTTATTTGTACCCAACTATTGGTGCGCTGGATTTTTGATTTTGCGATATTAAAATGGAAACGTTTAGCTTTCTCAGCTTGTCCACCTGACATCGCTCTCGCTCTCAGCAGTGACCGTCACGCTTCAGTTCACTTGATTGTTGTTAATTTAGTATCTCTATCACTAGATTTAGCCGCTGTTCATCCTTTGCCACTTCTTGCTCTCTCAGTGTTGCTTCAACATCCGGCTATCTTATCTTATGCATGAGAGATCATTTTACATGTGAATGCAGCTGAAATCACAGTACAGCCATTGGACTTGGATTTTTTTCCAGAAAAACTGAATCCAAGAACTACGCTCTTTTCTAATTTGTATTTTAAATTAACTGTATGTAAATGGATAAGTATCACTTACTGTAGAGTGATAATCTCATAGAGATTTGGCACTTGACCCTGCTTCCTCGAGCTCAACAAAGTGTTCATTGTTTTTGCCCAATGCTTTACTGTTTGGATTCACTGGGTCTCATCAAATCATTTCCAGCCACAACAGACAGTTCTGTTCACCACAGAAGGCCGTGATAAACACACTCGATGCTGCCCAGTGCCAAAATCCAAGCAGACAAAGTCAGCAATTTGTACGGGAACATAACAATTAAAAAACCCAAAGATTTCGCTGAAGAGTAGGCGGTGCCCAAAGCTGAGCTAAAAGAAAAATATTAGCACAGCTGTCATTTTTTCCCCACATCATGAGAGCAATCCAATGCTAATGATGCTCTGTGTCTGCAGGACATGCAAACACATCAGCATAATGCAACTTGATAACATTTTAATGTCAGCTGAAGGCATGCTTTAGGGCTTATTTTATTAAAACATAATTCCAATGAATCAAATTAGGCACAATCGAGCTGATACGCATTCAACCTCGGGCTTTTGAAGAAGCTTTTTTGCCCGCTTGGCCCACAAGCGTAAGGATGTAGAGCTGAGATGAGATCTGACTTCTGGAAACAAGATCGGAATAGATTCAAGTTTTCACCCACCGGCCTTTGCTTATCCATTCCTTTTGAGACCGTGTTGCTGCACACACAGTATGAGATGTTAAGAGCAGCTCATTGAACGAGATGTGTGTGTTTGTGTGGTTACTGTATCGTACTGTGCTTCAGACTCTGACTGTCCTCTGCATTGCCCTTCCTGAAGGATTTGCGTATCTGGGGCTCAAGCTTTTTTTACTCCTGCGGCACTATGTCGAGAGAGGGAGAGAGTAAAAATGATGTCTGGAGGACGCCGACTGGCATTAATAATGAATCATCTCGTGCTCGCTCTCCTCCACCTTCTGCCTCCTCTTACTGTCCTGAACCTGGCAGTTCCTCCGATAAGATCTGCCCAGAGAGACCAAGAGCCAGCGCTGCCAGAGAGTCTCAAAATAACAAGCTTGCTCTCGCGCGGCCATCTAGTTCTCTCAGCAAATATAAATCCAATTATTAGATAAATCTGAATTCCCCTAAAAACTCATTCATATGCTGATGACGTTCCAGATGTGATTAACACTTTTGTGTTTTTGCGGAGTTTCCTGATTGTATTCTGCGACCCTTAACATGCTGTGAGATCAGCAATACCCTTCAAGCACGCAGCATAAACTCATTTCACCCCCATTAAAATGAACAAAGTGAGTACAAAGGGTAGATTTAGAACATTCTTACTTTTTGAAAGCTACACGTTCACCCATTTTCCAATTAACCTTTACAGGATAAACTCTCTACTCTTGAAATTTCATAAATCTCAGCGGCGTGTGGCATAAATCTGGCTTCCAGCTACATAACACATGCTACCTCTAGTCCCTTCAGATTAGCATACTGTAGTTGTCATGAGTTTAGCCCACTGATAAACACAGCTGTCTATGAATTGGCTCCAACAATCACTTCCCATGCACTCTGTAATCTGAGGTTAACCAAAAAGATGTTTATGTGAGGCTAAACGCCGACCACAGTGGCAAACACACCGGCTAGATATCTTCTGGGCCTCTGACTCAACAGCGCTAATAGCTTGTATGATTGCAGCCCACACTCAGCACCTATTACCCCACTCAGAGTTCATTTACTGATTGTGATGTATGAGAGATTAGCATTTGTTTCTGCTCTGTTTATTTTTATTCCTACACTACTGGAATCTTGTTTCGAAGAGGTCAGCATAAGTCACTTGATATTAATCACCTCAATGGAAAACAAGCTCCAGTTAAAACTGCAGCAATGCAGAGCGAGAGTACAAACAGCATTATTAATCTTTTAAGAGATACCATCCATTTTCTCCATACAGTGCACTCAGGATTGCGTTCATAAATGCTAAACCGATGCACACCCAGTATGCAGTGACCTTTACCCTTTCATTTGTTTTACACTGAGCAGTGGCGATGAGGTGCCTCTTAGTATTCCACCTGATGAGAATGAAAAGAAAACAAGCGTGACCTTCTGACGAAACCTCTGAGTTCTTCTTGGCGTTTTCACTTTCACTTCTTATGATTTTGGGTTAAACGGGCCCAAACTTGAAACCCACTCATCCAGCCCGACCAGCACTACCTTTATTTTTTCTTCGCTATCCAGCAGTTTCACACCTGACCGACATCGACTGTGGATCTCAAAGAGCTCAAGCTGTCTCTACACCTGACAGCTTATTCATTTATAAGCTTCCAGCTCTCCTTTCCTCCCTCCCTCCCTCCTCCTCCTCCTCTGTGTATGGCATAACAAGAGAAAATCCTTCTGATGCTTACAAGCCACGGTCTGTAACTTCAGATCGCTTTAATCCCTTGAATAGAGAAAAGTATTTCATTTAACAAATCGCCCCCTTAGAACTCCGGATCCCTGTGTAATCATTCCTCCGATGTGACTGTAAGCCAGCCGTGAGAAGAGCACTTGACTTGAAGTCGCTCGCGCATTAAGTCTTCTAAAGCCTCCTTCAGTCTTCTCCATAAAAACTAATGGAAGGGGCCTTTCGTCAATTTCTTTAACTAACCTACACTGAATATCAAGTTGCGCCCAAGCCAGGAGACTCCAGTCTTATTTAGATTCCTCCAGAGTGTCAGCTGGTTAAACATCCACAATGAAATCCAAAGCTTGGATTCTCAGCCACCCAGGATTGAGTCCAATAAACTCATACATGAGCTTTAGGAAGGCGTTTACCTGATGAGCAGGTTCATTCAACATTTTTAGGAGCTCTCCGTGAGCAACTTCACGCTTCCAGCGAGCAGCTCCCCTAGCCGCCTTTTTTTAGTTTCCAGAACAAGTAACAGGCAGGTTGTAACATATTTACATTTTGGAGAGGAGAAAATGTGCACTTTCACTCTGCATTTGACTGTGATAAAGCAGCGAAAACACACACGCAGACAAAAAGAGGTCTCTTAGGTTTGTAACTTCACGCTCTTTTCCTGCAAAGGAAACCTGTGCTTTTACTCCCATGCTTTTAAAGGAAGGACTTTGCACTGATTCTCACACACGATGAGGAGGTGCTCTGTGTAAACACTCCACAACCACACATAAATATAGACACTCACCAAAGAACATGCTGCTCTCCATAGCTCCTCAGGCTCGGGGGTTTGCTGTATTTCCTCTCTGGTGCCCTGCCAGTGTGTGTGTGTCCATGGACAGCAGCCTGGGCATGTCTCATACACTCCTCAGGGGTGTGTGTGTGTCCGCATGTGTGTTCAATCCAACAGCAGCGTCAGTGGCCAGTCTGCATGCTGCACTCTGCACGCCGCTGCTGTCTGTGGACCTCCGTATCTGCCTCTCTCTCCCTCTCTCCTCGTACTGGTCCTCCCTTGCCTCTTTCGTCCCCTCCCCTCCTCTTTAGCGCTTCCCTTCCCTCCTCCTCCTCCTCCTCTTATCTTCCTCCTCCTTCTCCTCTCTGGCCCCTCCACGAGCTAAATCCCTGCTCTTCTTTCTTTTCTCTCTCCGAGGTGTGTATCTGCATTTTCCAGCAACAGCTTCTTCTCCACAAATGCCTCTTTCGCTCTCTGTAGTTGTCTCATCTTTGTTTTATGTGTCAACCAAGCCTCTCCCTCTCCTGCGCTTTCTCACTTCTGGTTTCCCCCGCTGTCACTGCTTTATTTTATCGTATTCTCCTTTCCATGCTTCCATCTCCAGCTCGCTCCATTTACTTTTACTTTACTCTGACTTTTCCCATCTTTCTCTTTTGTCTTTCTCTTCATATCTCTCTCAGTGTTTCCACCTCTTTTAATGTCTTTGCCCCTTGTTTTTTGTTTTCTTTCCCTTTCTTGTTGCTTTTCTTCACATTTTGTCTTTTATCAACATCTTTTTCTTACACCGCACATTTGCATGCATACGAAAAACTTGGGAGAAATCAGGTTATGAAGGAGATTTAGCAACACGGAAGCAGACAAAAATGTCAGGCATCAAACTTCTCGATAAGCATTTCATGGAAGCGTTTCAGGCACTCAAGCATTAAGAACAAACTTTGCGATATGAACTAAATTGTGGCAGTCAAATTTCATTAGACCAACAGTATTTTTTTGTCATGTAAACAACAGTAAAATGCATGGGAAATATTTCAGTCAAGGCAGAATTAAAGCTCTGCAGAACATTTTAGTATCGTTTAGCTCATGTTTTGGCTTTTTCCCCATCTTTTTCTTATTATCTTTGGTTTCTTTGCCCTGCTGGTGAACAAATTAACTCCACAGCAGAGCAAGACGAGCCAAGTGCAAACTCTTTTCTGTATTTTGAAAGATACCAACATATACATGAATACAAATTGTGTAAAAACAACCACAAAACATTCAGTATATAAACCATTTTAAGATACCAATATCACAGCCAGTGGGATTTTCCATAGTGTCCTGGACAGAGCGCCCACTTACATTTTTTTTCTAGAATAAAGATAAAGTAATTTTATAATTCTTGATGTGTAAGTACAATCATGTAAGTTAAAAAAACACTTTCTCTAAATGAGAGTGCAGGTGTGCATGAAACGTCATACACACTGCACCTGCTGCACGATGGCATGTGCATGGACTCACACCAGTCACTACAACAATGTCAATACTTTATATAGAGCGATGCAAGAAGTAGTTACTTGTGCATTATGATATCGAACATAACATGAAGACATATAAAGCTTATGTTCAACAGACAACTGAAAAAAATACTAATTAATATCCAAGTTTTAGGACTCATTTCTGCAACTCTATAAAGATGTGGTAGTTTCCTACTTTGTTTTTTAATCTATTAATCATGAAACCATGGTGACCTATTGAAGTGCTGATTTGATTTTAACACTATTTCATTGTTTTTGGAGTCATAAGTCATTACATTTAATGGGAAGATGGAGTGCTAAGTTATCAGATAACATTAATAGCCTTCATTAGCAAGCTGCATCCATAAACTGTGTGGGTGCATGCCACAAAGACAGACATCTGCTAATTAGTAATAAGCAACATGCAAATGAAATGCTTTTATGTGACTCACCAAGACTGATGCACAGCCATCTTGGGCAAGCTGTTAAGAGCACAGCAGGACATAATATTAATTATTAAAATTGCTTCAAAAGGCACCAACACACACAACAAACAAAAAAAACTCCTGGATCGAGAGTCCAGTTCGCAGATCCAGGTTAGCTGTGCTTAACCCCGGAGAACCAATGGGGTCAGAGCCGACCCCATTGGTTTTCTAGGGAAACCATGGGGTCAAATTTGACCCCATGGGTTCTCCAGGGTTAAGTTTAGCAGGCAGCTAACTGCTACAGCCAGTATTAGGGTTAGCTTCCACTCAAAGCAGCCAAACACCTAACAATGCAAACTTTAATTCTTTATGCAGTTTAAAGAGGTGAGGTATAAAATAAACATACCCAGAACAGTTCAATAGCAAGATAAAATCTTGCTATTGAAATAAAACAGCTTTTGTACCAGTAACAACATTTTGTTTTTCTGCTGTAAAGTCGATAATTATAATATTGACATCTATCAAGAAGGATTCATTTTTGGAGCCAAACTCAATGGCAAGAGTTGTTTTAAACTTTATTGCCCAGTCATTGAGGTTGACACATGATCTAAAAGCACACACATATCAGCACTCAAGAGTTAAAATGTACCAGACTTTTTGGAAATTTTGTAAAATAACAACAACAACAAAATTTGCTGGTGGGGGCAATTGTGGCTCAAGAGTTGGGAGTTCGCCTTGTAATCGGAAGGTTGCCGGTTTGAGCCCCGGCTTGGACGGTCTCGGTCGTTGTGTCCTTGGGCAAGACGCTTCACCCGTTGCCTACTGGTGGTGGTCAGAGGGCCCGGTGGCGCCAGTGTCCGGCAGCCTCGCCTCTGTCAGTGCGCCCCAGGGTGGCTGTGGCTACAATGTAGCTTGCCATCACCAGTGTGTGAATGGGTGGATGACAGGTTGTGTAAAGCGCTTTGGGGTCCTTAGGGACTAGAAAAGCACTATACAAATACAGGCCATTTACCATTTTAAATATCCAGAGATTTTTCTCTGGGTTTTAGTTGCCTCATATCTGTCTAATGTTAAATAGGCCATTGTGTGCTAACATGTTTACCATGGCAACTTAATGAGGTGATAACATGTTGATGCTATGTTTACAGCTTGTTTGTTTTGACCCGCGAGTGAAAGAATGAATTAATGCAGGATTACCAGGATAAAAATGTTTGGCTGATGTAAAGCAGCAAAAAACATTATTTATTCTGACTTCCATTAACGTCAGACCTTATCAAATCAAAGACAGTGGGAAGGGATTTCTTTCTCTCACACTGACTGGCTCAGCAGTGCTCATTGCTGCCATGGGTGGCTAATTTATTTTAATCACAAGCTGAGTGCACTGCGCTTTTTTTCACTTCTTGTTTTTTCTCTCCAAGTTCCAAGGAAGATTAGCTACCACCTGGAGAGTTTGTATTTTTGTAACTGTTAGGATTCTCAGCACCTCCCATGTGCTGTGTTTATTTTAAGTTTGAATTTTCATTTAAAAAGGATATGAGGCGTTGCAGTAACGTAGGTAGACAGGCCATTAGTTAAAAACACACATGCATGCAGCAGGTCAGTAATTAGATTTGTTCCATATCCTTAGATCTATTGTTTTCTTTTTTTGGATGATTTGGACTAATGGTACAGAAAGCTCAAAAGTAGTGCTTTCAGTTTTCAATTTTACAAACAGCTAAGATTCAAAGACTTCACTTTGTATCTATTTCAGCATTATTATTCACATGGAGCATATATGATTTTGAAACATTTTGCCTTGCTTCTAATGATGTCTCCACTCTGAAGTCCCAAAAGTCTGATTTCCTGACTTCCTAGTATTCTGCATATATGTCACACTTAGGTGTTTATGATCGTCAAACAAATATTAGACAAAGATAATCTGAGTAAATGTACAATGGAATTTTTAAATGATGATTTCGGTGTTTAAGGGATAAAGGTTATCCAAACATACCTGGTAATCGCCCCTCTTGCTAAATCATGAATTAACTGTTATTTACCACATTTTTTTGTGATTACTGGCAGACCTGTTGAATCAAGAAATCACTTAACTACAACCAACATCATGCCATGAGCCAAAGAAACACTGGAGAAACAAACATCTATGACATTAACTACAGGGAGTGCAGAATTATTAGGCAAATTAGTATTTTGTCCACATCATCCTCTTCATGCATGTTGTCTTACTCCAAGCTGTATAGGCTCGAAAGCCTACTACCAATTAAGCATATTAGGTGATGTGCATCTCTGTAATGAGAAGGGGTGTGGTCTAATGACATCAACACCCTATATCAGGTGTGCATAATTATTAGGCAACTTCCTTTCCTTTGGCAAAATGGGTCAAAAGAAGGACTTGACAGGCTCAGAAAAGTCAAAAATAGTGAGATATCTTGCAGGAATGCAAAATTGCAAAGCTTCTGAAGCGTGATCATCGAACAATCAAGCGTTTCATTCAAAATAGTCAACAGGGTCGCAAGAAGCGTGTGGAAAAACCAAGGCGCAAAATAACTGCCCATGAACTGAGAAAAGTCAAGCGTGCAGCTGCCAAGATGCCACTTGCCACCAGTTTGGCCATATTTCAGAGCTGCAACATCACTGGAGTGCCCAAAAGCACAAGGTGTGCAATACTCAGGGACATGGCCAAGGTAAGAAAGGCTGAAAGACGACCACCACTGAACAAGACACACAAGCTGAAACGTCAAGACTGGGCCAAGAAATATCTCAAGACTGGTTTTTCTAAGGTTTTATGGACTGATGAAATGAGAGTGAGTCTTGATGGGCCAGATGGATGGGCCCGTGGCTGGATTGGTAAAGGGCAGAGAGCTCCAGTCCGACTCAGACGCCAGCAAGGTGGAGGTGGAGTACTGGTTTGGGCTGGTATCATCAAAGATGAGCTTGTGGGGCCTTTTCGGGTTGAGGATGGAGTCAAGCTCAACTCCCAGTCCTACTGCCAGTTTCTGGAAGACACCTTCTTCAAGCAGTGGTACAGGAAGAAGTCTGCATCCTTCAAGAAAAACATGATTTTCATGCAGGACAATGCTCCATCACACGCGTCCAAGTACTCCACAGCGTGGCTGGCAAGAAAGGGTATAAAAGAAGAAAAACTAATGACATGGCCACCTTGTTCACCTGATCTGAACCCCATTGAGAACCTGTGGTCCATCATCAAATGTGAGATTTACAAGGAGGGAAAACAGTACACCTCTCTGAACAGTGTCTGGGAGGCTGTGGTTGCTGCTGCACGCAATGTTGATGGTGAACAGATCAAAACACTGACAGAATCCATGGATGGCAGGCTTTTGAGTGTCCTTGCAAAGAAAGGTGGCTATATTGGTCGCTGATTTGTTTTTGTTTTGTTTTTGAATGTCAGAAATGTATATTTGTGAATGTGGAGATGTTATATTGGTTTCACTGGTAAAAATAAATAATTGAAATGGGTATATATTTGTTTTTTGTTAAGTTGCCTAATAATTATGCACAGTAATAGTCACCTGCACACACAGATATCCCCCTAAAATAGCTAAAACTAAAAACAAACTAAAAACTACTTCCAAAAACATTCATCTTTGATATTAATGAGTTTTTTGGGTTCATTGAGAACATGGTTGTTGTTCAATAATAAAATTATTCCTCAAAAATACAACTTGCCTAATAATTCTCCACTCCCTGTAACATCTAACAGTATTGAAGCTTCCCAGGAGTGACCGACCTACCAAAAGTACCCAAAGAGCACATCAGTGGCTTACCAGGAGGTCACAAAAGAACCTAGAGCAACATTAAAGAACCGCAGACTTCACATGGTTCACGTAAGGTCAGAGTTCATGATTCAACAAAAAGAAAGAGACTGGGCCAAAATTGCATCAAAATGACATCAATGGGAGAGTTTAAGGAGAAAACCACTACTGACCAAAAGCAACCTAAAGGGTCGTCTCACATTTGCCAAAAAAACATGTGGAAAATATCCTGTTGACAAGACAAAAGTTTAACTTTCCAGAAGGTTTGATTCCTGTTATATCTGGCGTAAAAGTAACACAACATTTTGGAACATCATACTACCAGTATAATATGATGGTGTGATGGTCTGGGGCTGTTTTGCTGCCTCATCACTTGAAAGACTTGCCGTGGTCAATGGAACCACAAATTCTGCTGTCTACCAAAACATCTTGAAAGAGAATGTCTGGCCATCCATTTGTGACCTCAAGCTGAAGCACACTTGGGTTCTGCAGCAGGACAATGATCCAAAACACACCAGCAAGTCCACCTTTGAATGACTTAGGAAAAACAAAATGAAGACTTTGGAGTGACCTAGTCAAAGTCCTAACCAGAATCCAATTGAGATGCTGTGGCATGACCTTAAACAGGTGGATCACACTCAAAAACCCTAAATTACAACTATTCTGCCAAGATAATGAGGGCCAGAATTCCTCCACAGTGGTGTTAAAGACGCATTGCCAGTTATCGCAAATGCTTGATTGCAGTCATTGCTGCAATCAAGGGTTACCCAACCAAACGTGGGTTTAGGAGACAATCACTTTTTCAAACAGAGACATGAAGGTTTGGATTTTCCTAATCATTTAGAAACTGCATTTGGTGTTTACTTGTGTTATCTTTGTTTAATATTTAAATTTGTTTGATGATTTGAAACATTTAAGCGTGCCAAACATATGAATCTATCCATCCATTCTGTTCCATGTATTCTTTTCAGGGTTGTGAGGAGGCACTGGAGCCCATCCCAGCTGTCGTAGACTATTCTCATTCACAGATATTTAATTTCTAAGTGGGAGAAAGCCAAAGTACCCAGAGAGAACCCACATAAACACTGGGGGAACATGCAAACTCACACAGAAAGACCCTAGCCTGATGGTGGGATTGAACTCAGGACAATGTTGCTGTAAGGCAACAGTGATAACCACTGTGCTGCTCCTCAAACATATAAGAACACAGGAAAGCAGGAAGAGACAAAGACTTTTTCCCACCACTGTATTTCCTGTTATTCAGGTTTCTCTAATCACCTGCTTTAATTGCAGGCTGTTTATTTTTGTTATGTTAAAGAAATCACTGCCGTGAGGCAACAGTATCACAGTTACTTATGTGCATTGAGTAGCCAGACTGATTATTGTTTGTCTTTCTCGCTCTCCTCTTTTTCCTCTTTTGTTTTCTCTCAAATACCTACACACTCATTCCTAGAAAGTCATTCTGTTGCATTTCTCTCACTTCTCTCTTGTTTTCCTTTCACTTAGTCACTCTCTCGATTACTTTTTTCATGATTTGTCTTCTTCTTCTTCTCCCCTTCTCTCTCTCTCTCTGGCTGGTTGTAATCAGACTCAACAGGAGATAATATGAGGCTGCTGCTCTGCTGCTTTCCTCTTTACTCTCCACACACAAAAAAAAAACCCCACACAGGGTCTCTAGAAATGAAACACAGGAACAAAATAATCTATAGATTACTCTACCCACAGTCAAATATAAAAAAAGACTCACTGTGACATATAGAAGGTGCAATCAGAAAGTTCCAGGTCTCCACCTATACAATAGAAAACCTGCCGGATTTAAGTTTGTTCCCTTCAAGGTCGTCTCCTTGTGTATTGTTGGACCACTTCCAGCACTGCTGGTATTTTTAGATCTCTCACCGGACTTTGCATTGCAGCGGTACCTCTGCAGAGCACCTTAGAACTGAAATTCATTTTAGAGAAATGGCTGTAGTTGCAGGGAACCAAAAATCTACAGTTGGTCCTGAGGGGTCCTTCCAAGGCCAGATGAGATATATATATATATAAAAAAAACCACCCAGCATGCTCCTGCGGGCGGTTTATCCTTCAAGCTCGGGTCCTCTACCAGAGGCCTGGGAGCTTGAGGGTCCTGCGCAGTATCTTAGCTGTTCCCAGGACTGCGCTCTTCTGGACAGAGCTCTCCGATGTTGTTCCCGGGATCTGCTGGAGCCACTCGCCTAGCTTGGGAGTCACCGCACCTAGTGCTCCGATTACCACGCGGACCACCGTCACCTTCACCCTCCACATCCTCTCGAGCTCTTCTCTGAGCCCTTGGTATTTCTCCAGCTTCTCGTGTTCCTTCTTTCAGATGTTGCTGTCATTCGGAACCGCTACATCGATCACTACGGCCGTCTTCTTCTGTTTGTCTACCACCACTATGTCCGGTTGGTTAGCCACCACCATTTTGTCCGTCTGTATCTGGAAGTCCCACAGGATCTTAGCTCGGTCATTCTCCACCACCCTTGGGGGCATCTCCCATTTTGACCTCGGGACTTCCAGATTATACTCGGCACAGATGTTCCTGTACACTATGCCGGCCACTTGGTTATGGCGTTCCATGTATGCCTTGCCTGCTAGCATCTTGCACCCTGCTGTTATGTGCTGGATTGTCTCTGGGGCATCTTTACACAGCCTGCACCTGGGGTCTTGCCTGGTGTGATAGACCCCAGCCTCTATGGATCTTGTACTAAGCTGCAGAGCGGAAAACTAAAAGTGGAAAACTAAGGCTCCTTTTGGAGGCAGACCATGACAATATTTCAAGTAAAAGTCCCTTTGAGGTCAGGGGTTGAAATTGGACTTTTTAACCCTATATTTCCACTGTTTTTGAACCCTGTTAACTTATTACATACGCAAAGGACTGAAAAAGTGCATTAAAGGCCTGCTGAAAACCACAACCAAATAGTTTTACTGCTACTGCTACTCCTGCTACTTTGAATATCAGTATCAGTTTCAAACCTCCACCAATTTAAAGTCTGTGATGTAGAACAACAGAAACAAGCATCAATAATTTGACTGTTGTATCTATTTTATGATGATTCAGTTGAGAAAACTTCAAAAATTGCCTTTTGGGTAAGCTTTCAAGAGTCATATCATCATGGTGGTAGGTGGACAGTCAAAACAAGTTATATGAAATGCCTCCCTTTTATCTGCACTTTGATATCAGATTCATCATCTAGTTTTGATTTCTTAAGTGACAAAATAACCATGGTAATGTTGATGTTAATGCTGATAATTTAAATTTTGAGGGGGTTAGTTAAGAACTTTTTCAGATTTGGTTGATTTTATACTTCGGATGATCCACTTGTGAGCATCAGTTGTGTTGATGTAAGGTTTAATAGAAGCTTGTGGTTTAGGTTAAAATGTGCCCATTAAGTATGTAAAGATTATTTATTAAGCGCTTTTCACAGACAGTCACAAAAAGAGTATTAACCCCGAGCACTGAAAGGAATGCTCAATTAATATATCTATATTAACTTAAAGTTAATGAAATCCTGTTTTGACTGAGCCCATAAACTCATACGGAAAGCATTTACTGAGGTCACACATCAAGGGAGCTGAGGGTCATTTTCTCAAAGACTTCTCTACAACTGAAAGTGTTTGTACAACCCGAGGAGTCACCTCTTGGTGCCATTAGAAAGAAAAGAACTTTAAGGTTCTTCTTGGCTCCACTTTTCACACCCAGAGGCTACACCCATCTTTCACATACAGTCTGGCTTAAATGTGCCACAGAGGGGATCCGACCGAG
The DNA here is from genome assembly GCF_963969265.1 of Rhamphochromis sp. 'chilingali'. NCBI lineage: Eukaryota > Metazoa > Chordata > Actinopteri > Cichliformes > Cichlidae > Rhamphochromis > Rhamphochromis sp. 'chilingali'. The sequence goes on along the minus strand of NC_137938.1, from coordinate 34,404,450 downwards.
TGTCCATACGACAAGCTGTGAGAAAGCTTGATCTTACGATTGCACAGCACCGACACCAGACACCCTGTGCTTATTTCTGAGATGCCAGCAGCTTAAATAAAACTGGAGTATCTGACCCTGTGGACCTGAGAACAGGCTCTGCTCCGTTTACTACAGCCTAACCTACAAACACTCATATGTATCATTTTTACAGCCTTTTTTCTGCAGTCCAGGTGTGCTACTGTAAGGCACACACATGCATACACACATACACAGGTGTCCAAAAGAACTGTCATCACACACAGACCAAAATATACATAAACAACATGTAGTCAAACTCCGTGTAACATTCAGTTTGGTTGAAGTTCTACTTTAGCAGCAGCATAAAAGGCCCTGTTAGGTGATGAGAAATCTCTTCTAAACAACAGTAAGTCCTGTCAAACAAAGTGTCTAGCTTTTCAAACTTTGCCTTGCATTTCTGGTGTGGTTCAAACGAAATCATCAGTGCACCCTACAGGCTGAGGGCTGGGGTAAAATTTAACATGTGATTGCTGCTTTCCATGTTTTTTGGTGTTTTCTGTTTTTTTTTTGTTACTGTCATAAAATGTTGTAGATTTGTCTGTTGTAGGCTTTTTGTCAGCAGCCCCTCATAGGGGAAGTGGCAACAGACTGTTACACCAAAAATGAAAAACGGTTCTCAAAAAATCTGTTCTCAACCCAAGATTCATTTTACACCACAATGTCAACAACTTACTTTACACTGCCTCAGGCAAATTAACCTTCCACTTGTTTGTGTTAGACTACACAGATGAGCCAAGCTCATTTGGAAGCTGGGAAAAGAGAAAAAGGTTGGCGCATCTGACATCTGACTCATGGGTCCTGCTTTTACACCTGATGTCAATGTGTAAAAGAGTTAGGCAGGGCTTTCCAACACTAACAAACACGACTGTTCCCAGGCTGAGGCGAGCTTTGTGAATGAACATTGTTTGCTTTTAATTCGCTTTCTGCTGCTACTTATAGCTTTGCTGCCTGTGTTAGTGGAATACCTGGATTTTGGACTACCTCACCGACCGACCACAGTATGTGAGGACTCAAGGCTGTGTGTCGGACAGGGTCGTCTGCAGTACGGGGGCCCCACAGGGAACGGTTCTGGCTCCGTTCCTCTTCACCATCTACACTGCAGACTTCTCCCACAATTCCACCCAGTGCTTCCTGCAGAAGTTCTCTGATGACTCTGCAATAGTCGGCCTCATCACTGATGGGGACGACAAGGAGTACAGAGGACTGACTCAAGACTTTGTGGACTGGTGCCAGCTGAACTACCTCCAGATCAACGGCAGTAAAACCAAGGAGCTGGTGGTAGACTTCCGCAGGCACAAGCATTCTCCACTGCAACCACTGAACATCCAGGGTATGGACATTGAGGCTGTGGACAGCTACAGGTACCTTGGTGTTCATCTGAACAACAGACTGGACTGGACTCATAACTCAGACACCCTCTACAGGAAAGGGCAGAGCAGGCTGTACCTGCTGCGGAGACTCAGGTCGTTTGGGGTGGAGGGCCCACTCCTGAAGACCTTCTATGACTCTGTGGTGGCTTCTGCTATCTTTTATGGTGTGGTCTGCTGGGGCGGCAGCATCTCTGCTGGGGACAGGAAGAGACTGAACAGGGTGATCCGAAGGGCCAGCTCTGTTCTAGGATGCCCTCTGGACCCAGTGGAGGTGGTGAGTGACAGGAGAATGGCGGCTAAGCTGTCATCCCTGTTGGACAACGTCTCCCACCCCATGCAGCAGACTGTGACAGCACTGAGCAGCTCCTTCAGTGGGAGACTGCGACACCCACGGTGTGGGACGGAGAGATTTCGCAGGTCTTTCCTCCCCACTGCTGTCAGACTCCACAACAAAGACTTTAACTGAACAAACACACACATCCACACATATGCAATAATAGTAAGTGCAATAATCTTTTCTGGCATCGTTGTATTTTTACTCAGTTGTATATAGCATTCGTATTCTATTTTTATCTTATTGTATATTTTTATTCTATTTTATTCTACTGTATATAGTATATTATTTTATTCTATTCTGTACAGCTGTGTACTGTATTTATTCTTATTGTATTCTAATTTTTGCCTCATAACTTTTGCACTGTCCACTTCCTGCTGTGACAAAACAAATTTCCCACGTGTGGGACTAATAAAGGTTATCTTATCTTATCTTATCTTATCTTATAAGGTGGGACTCATCTTCCTTTTTTCTTGCTAGTGTGTAAAAATGTACATGATGCAGTTACACCTTAGTGATATCACAATGGAAGCCAGAGCTTAGTCTCACCTAATTGGAGATGTGATCTGCAAAACAACTTAATTTGCACCTCTGTTATTAGTTTCACAAGTTGCCTTAATTCTGATCTGTGAAGCATGTCAGCATTAAGAAAGAGAACTGCTGATTGCAGTTTGAGCAAACAAAATGACTCATTCATGCATGTCATAGGGCTCTGAGTAATATTTCATCATTCTTCAGATACTGTTAGCTCTTTGAGTGGCCTTTATTGTTGTTGTTGTTATCGCTCTCAAAGATATTTTGTTTTAAACTGCTTTTATTTGTTTTTAAATGTTTGTACCTCTGTACCTCTCTGAGCTTCTTCATCCATACATACCTTCCCGGTCCCTCAGGTTGGCAGACCAGCTCCTCCTGAGTGTGCCCAGGACTAATCGTAAGCTCAGAGGGGATCGGGCGTTTGCTGTGGCAGCACCAATATTGTGGAATGAGTTGCCTTTACATGCTAGACAGGCACCTTCCTTATCTGTTTTTAAATCACGTCTTAAAACATATTTATTTACCTTGGCTTTTAGCACAGCAGGACTTGTTGACGTCTCTTAATATATTTTCTTATTAATTATATTATTTTTAATTTTAAGATATTTTATATGTAATTTAAACTGTTTCCTCTCTGTTTTATATTTGTAGCACTTTGGTCAACATTGTTGGATGTAAAGTGCGTTATAAATAAAGATGCTATGCTATGCTATATTACCAATGAGTATCCTTCTATACCTGTGTACCTGCACACATACACAAATGTTCCCTCCAGCAGAAGTCACTAGAGTTTTAAGACTATTACTGATATCTGGTGATATCAGCCAATATTTTCTTTTCTTTTAGATGCAGATTTCCCCAAAATTTGTAAACAAATTTTACACATTTTTTACTTGTTTATGATGTGGCCAAATTATTTTCCTTCCACACAGGTGAGGTAAGACATGACACTAATGTAAGATGAAATTAGCAGATAATTATTGGGGGGGGGGAGTGTGCTTCAGTGCTTGTGCTGCTTTATTTCTCTCTATACGCTACTTTTAGTAGCGTCAGCCAATTTAACACAGGATACGTCAAGGACACCATGCTACCAGAAAATTAACACGGAAGGGACGGACAAGTTAAGCGACTCATGTTGTAACTGACGTCAGACTCCGGAGATTTTGGCGGAAAATTAAAGCGAATGGTAGTTTAGAATTGAACAAATTCCTTTAAGCTTCAGTATTACCAAATGCACTTATCAATTGTCTTATAACTAACAATATTGTCTAAATCATCTCCAACACCCGGGAGAACAATGGGGAGAGTTTAGAGGCTCTCCAAGATTACATCGATCAGTGCTTCCAGGATCTCGTAATGAAGAAGGCTCAGAGTGCATCTTCCCCGGCCAAATCTGAGACGCAGTCGTCGAAAAGATGTGGCCCGGCAGATTCCCCCGGCACAACATCGCCAGCCGGCAAAGATATTGCCGACATACTGGAGTCAATTGACAAACGATTGTCCAGTTTCGATGCAAGGCTGTCCTTGGTGGAGATTCTTCACCGGGAATTTAAATCCTTGCGAGAATCCCTGGAGTTCAGCCAGCAGCAGGTGGAAATGCCCGCTGCTGAAAATGGCTCTTAGGTGACGGTTTCCTCGTGGCTGCGTGCAGCGGGGCTAGGGGAGGGTCTGTGCTGATGGATGGGGCTTACTGACCTGGTAGCCTGGCTGACCCTGGGTGGGTCCGGGACGGGCGTGGGGTTCTGGGGGTGCTCCATCTCTGGGCTGGGGCCCTGGCTGGGCCTTGGGGGCTTGGGTCCTGGTTGGTGTGTTGCCGGGGTTGTGGGCGGTGGGTGTATGGGGGCCCAGCCCTGGCGCAGGGTGCCGCCAGTGCATCGAGCCACCTGGGGGGCTCTTCAACTGGTGCGCTCATACTCACGGGTATACACACGGGTGCTCACACACAAACTACACCCTTTTTGGCTGCTACCTCAAAGCAAAGTGCGCTGTCAATCTTACGTGCTGCACAATAATGTTTAATATTTAGTATTTACTGTGATATTCCCATAGATCATCATGATGTTGTTTATTATGTTGCTCTTTTTTTTCTTCTGCTTGTTTTCTCTTTTTTCTTTCTTAACAGGTGATCCAGGTGATTGATATATGTATTTATTCTGCTTATTTTGTTGTTTTTTGTTGTTTGCCTTTTAACACCTTTCCTCTTCCCCGCTGTTTTTCTTTCCCTCTTCCTTTCTCCCCTTTCTTTTTCCCAGTCAAGTCTGTCCCGTATTTAGCAAGTGAAAATAAAATAAAATGAACAATAAAAGGTGAATCAAATAGACCATAAAAAAAGCAGATAATTAGTGGTAAATGACAGGCAGGTAAATCATATTACTTGCCATTTAAATGCTCCAAAACACAAAAAACATATCACAAACGTGTTAGAGTTGTTGACACCTATCAAAGTGCCCTTAACATTAAGCTTTAACAAAATCCAGATGGGAAGTTTGGTTTTTTTAAAGGCTGCAAACATGTTTTTTAGTGGTTCTAATTTGATTGACTCACTGTCAGAGACAACCTTCAGTGGTCAATCCTGGTAGCGCAGGAACCTATATTTGTGTTGTCTACATTATCCAGCTCCAGAGGTTGCTTGGTATTGACTTTATAAAATACTTTGTGACTGCTGCTACGGTAATATGTTTCACTTACTTGCCTCACTAAACTCATGTGGAAACAATTTTTTGAGCTGTAAAAACATGCCAGCAAAGACAAACTGTATATACATGTGCATGTTTGCACGCATGTGGCTGTGTGTTTGAGCATGGACTTCATACTGTATACAAGAAGCATGCTTATTTACACCTGTGCTTCCTCACAGATGTGTTGTGTTTGTATGGCTTCACAGCTAAAGTTCAAATGTTCCCTGCGGTCTGAGCAGGACCGTACCAGTGTGTACGTGTGTGACTATGCATGTCATAGTGTAAGTGTGGCTTCTTATTCCCAGACATGCTTAACCTCTGCCTGGTTTTGGCTCTGCTCTGGCACACACAGACACACAAACGCAGACTGGCCCACTGTAACGCTGCTGCTGCTGAAGGTCAGACGGCATTGACCGCTCCTGAGCTCCGGCCGCCAGTATCGACTACAAATGAGACACTTTCCTTGATCAAAGCGATATCTGCCCACACACACCCACACACACACTATCTATCCAGACAGACAGACGGTTGGTGACATCATCAGCTGCCTCTTCAAGAGTGAAAAATAAATAAATAAAAACAGAATCAAATATAATAAATGTTCTCGAGTGCTGTGAGAGATTCCTCCCTGCAATCACTGCCTTCAGGCTCTACTGCTGCAGCCATTTTGCACAGCACATATGTTTTCAATTAATCCTGAATTCCCTTTCTCCCCGTCCGCCCCCCCACCATCTCCCTGATCCCCCTGCTGAGCCCAGTTACAGAAAATAAGTGTATTCTGTATCTGAAGCTGCTGCTCTCCCTTTCTGTTCGTCTTTGCCCTCCCCTGCCTTCTATCTTCCACCCCTTTAAGCATGTCATCCACAACCGCACGCTGGCTGTGGAGAATGTGTTTTTTAACCTTGACTCGCAGGTGTCGGTGGCAGAATGGGGCATTATTTGTCACCATAAATAGCAGTTAAGCAGCGGCAGCAGCCCTGCAGGAAAAGCCCCAGTGCGCCGCATGCGAGTGCAGCCTGGGATACTTCATTAATCTTGCTGTCAGTTCCGTGACGCTTTTCATTAGTCATAAGGGTATCTGATCAACAGGCGCACTCTCGACGTTTCAAAGCCGTCCACCAACAGCCAAGAGAGGAGTGAGGGAGAAGCTGTAGAAACAGAAAGGAGAGAAATGAGACCTCAACTGAATCTTGTGGGGAATAGTCTCATGTGGCGCCACAGAGAAACCGACCGACTCTTAAATAGAAACATTTTGCCATACACTGAGTTAGTAAGTGAATATTTCGGCCAAGAGGTTAAATCCATGTGTGTGTTATTTGTTATAATTTGTTTGGGCCATTTGTTCTAAAACTCTATTTATTTTAGCAGAAACAATCCATGTCTTGAGATTTTCATGACATCAGACGTTGTTTTTGGTGCTATTTAAGGTCAGCACTCTTTCACCGAAAGCCAGATTTGCATTTATTATATTTATTAGTTTTTTACTTTGTGCTGATGCAGGCCCTTAGTTCATCCACCATCTGAAACAAGCAGTTTTAGCTTCTGTTTGTTTAAGACCAGCTTAAAGTGCTTGGAAATACACCATATAAAATAGACCGAATTGAACATGGGGAACTTTTTTAAATCATGCTGCAATAAAAACCTAAAACGTTAACATTGGGTACACGATGTCCCAGAGTAAGCATCCTTTGATTAGGATGTGCAGGATGTTGAAATCAAGGGTCAGTGTTCTTTCTGTTTCTTGTTTTGTGAATCTCTGAATCCTCCGTGCTGACAGTCACAGTATCCACGCAGTACTCTGTAACTACACTATCTGTTTCCAATTACTTCAATTGTTAAAAGTGTGGGGTTGGTTGTGGAGGATTTTGAAAGGCGTTGCAAGGACCCTTTGATCTTCTCTGCTGAGAAATGTGAAGGCAAAAAAAAAAAATACATGGAATCAACAGTTTGGCAAGCGGTCGAGCATTAGAGAGTATGCAGACGCAGCATTTTCAGTCTGATTACCTGAAGCCCCATTTCTTTTCCATTTCCAATCTTACAGCAACCGTATGTGTTGCCGCTGCAGTTTCATGTGTCATTTTATTCCTTAACTGCTGCAGGCTGACATCCATCGAAACCGTCTCTCAGAGGAGAAAAACAGCACATACCTTCGGTCAATACCTCATATAATATTGATGACATCCTCAAAAATACAATTATTCAGAGCAAAGAAGCCTTTGTGTGACTCATTGCTGTAACTGGAAGCAGTTTTGTGCTTTACTCTCATGCCAGGTTCCCTTCAAAGCATGGCCACTTGTTTTAGATGGTGTATATCAAATTCCAAAATAAAAGCTCCTCCAACTGTTTTGGTTAGCCCCTGCAGGTACGAGCAGTTGTCTCCTCGCTGTTTGCTGCTCACATAATGATGTAAAACACATGGGGAGGAAATGGTGGGAAACCAGATTCAATCCCAGCAGGCTTAGTGGGAGGGACGCAGGCCGCAATGCCTTCAGCGCACATGTCGGTGGGTTACACACAAGCCGCATTTGACATGGTGCAGTTTTATGTAGCTGTGCAGTTCATAAACCCTCTATCACAGTCATACGCTGTCAGCGTAATACTCGGTCTGCAAACTAGTGCTGGAGTCGACGTGAGCCAGAGCGTTCTCATCTGGAGTTGAGTTTCCACGAGTGCAGTCATGACATTTCTCTCCGTGAATGACTCATAATCGCTCCAAATAAAAATGAAACGCTTCAGCTTATTAATTTTTGTTTTATTTTTTTCAGCTCTCCGTTGTCATGACATTTCAGGTCGGAGCTCTCGATAGGTGTGGCGGCAAAATGGATGTTGCAGATTGTTACAACATATTGCATTACACTGACTTGTCGGGGTGGATGAGTTGACACAAATATTCATCGTGCCTTTGCTGTGTGAGAATAGGAGCTGAATCCTGACACAAATGCAAAAGTATTTTTTTACTCTGCCTTTATACCCGAGTCAGGTCGTGTGACGATAGCAGTAAATGGATAAATCATCCCCCTTTTTTTAATTAAAAATTGTCCAGTTTGTTTTGGGGCATATTTCTGTGTGTTTTTGAAATACAAAGTATGATTCCCTGCATATAATTTGTGTCTTTACATTTTTAAGTGCAGTATCTGTTATGAGAGTTCCTCCTTTCTTCACATTGTGTATTTTAGATTGAGGGTTGTCGGCCGTTAAACTGTCATTTTGAATTGTTGTATGGTTGTTGTTTGTTATCAAAGTGTGTACATTTTTAGAGAACTTAAGGAAACACAAGAAAAGCTTTAAGAAAGTTTAAAACGATACTTACTATAATTAATCTACTTTAAGAGCACAACCAACACTTAACTTCCGTATCAGTATAATAACGTTCTTTTATAATAACAATAATCAGTGACAGCGCTACACTACAGGTAAATGTCTGGGTGTTTGCATTAAATACAATGCACACTCAGTAGTTCTGAGTCATTTTTCCATTAAATGGCCCAATAATTTTAGGTATACCCAAGTTTGTCGCTTTCCACACCCATATCTCATTTAAATCTTTTCTACACAGAATACATCAACACCAAGGTTATTTATTTAAAACTAAGGCTTTTGGATGTCAGATAAAAAAATTAATTGATTGTGATTTCTTGATAATCACAAATGTGGAAATGATGCTGCAGATAGTCAGCTTAAAATATGCCAAAACATTATTGGTAGTCTGGCATTCCTCCTGGGATTTCACTCTTTCCGTGTTGGTACTCTTTTCCCATGGCCATGACTTCTTATTGCCATGCTCTGGTACTGTTCTGACTTCCAATCCATTTTCTACCCATGACTACCTTAAACTCACTACTTAACCCAGGAATTCACCGAGTGTGTCTCTGTTACATTGTGTCTTACACTCAGAGTGTCTCTGAGTGGAGCATTTAGTCAGCACTTGGTCTTGACCAAAATTACTGCCCTAATCATCTGCTGTATGCACATCAAATGTTTAATTCTTTTTCCTTTTAATCAGCTTGAGTAAAGAGTTACTTCTGAGCCTGGTCAAATCACAAGTGTGGTCTTGAGTGGGTACAATCAGCTAGGGGTGGGCGGTATAAACGTTATACAGTAGAAACGATATGGATTTGGCCAATGGTAGAGATTTTGACTATACCTCTCTACCACGATAGGGAATGTTGATGATGTCATCAACCTGTGCCCGTTTTGGTCAAAAGCTATCAAGCGGCTGCAAGCAATATCATCTGCAAATTATGCTGGGCAACAGTAATAGCGAAGAGACGAAGCACGTTTGGAATATGAGTAAAAGTCAAAAACTGCGCTTCCTACACTTCCGTACCATTGATTCATTAATGTTGAACTCTCTCGCAGCTGCTCTATTCCCATGTTGTTGCAGTATATTAATGACTAACCTCGTATTGTGGATGGATTGTCTCAGTTTTTCTCCTGACTGACATTTTGGTCTGTTTACAATTTCATTTGTCCCTAACCATCAGGAACCCTCACGCTAAATACTATCGAGGGGGGAAAAGTTAGCGTTCATCCTCCAGCTTCACTGTTTATTTTATGCTAACATATTGCTAGCAATCACGTAGCACATCATTATATACAAGCTAGTCCAACTTCAGCAACCCTAAAAATGTCACTGCTGTTTAGTTTTCTGTCTTCATGTATGTTGGAAGTGATAGCAGAGCTGTACGTTTTATTTTTTCAGAAATCTCTCTGTCAGAACATTTATTATTACCGCACATGCTTCAAATTATACCACGATATGGATTTTAGGCCATGTCTTCCAGCCCTACAGTCAGCTTTGAATCTGGAAAAGCCACATCCAAGTCCACCTTAACATTGGTTCAAGCAAAGAAATTTAGCATTTTTCTGTTTTCAATAAATATTTAACCCTCTATTTTGGAAACAGTCCTAAAACTCTTGCCTGGATGGAGAAAACCAGCGTGGATGCTACCACTCAAATCTGACATCAGCCTTCTCATTGGGTCAACAACATCTGATAGTAGAATAGAGGTTATTCAGTGTGTCATAAAATCTCATGATCTTAATTTGTTCCCTTAATTGTTCACTCCTCTCAGGAAGACTCATGCTGTGTGTGCAGTGATGAGAAAGAAGAAAAAGAAGGTGGAATAAAATAGTTGAGCAAAAGCTCTGAATACATAAATAGAGCAGGCGGAAATAGTCTTCGCTTGGTTCTAGTTGAATGCTTTTATCAGTCTGCAGGAGACTTCTATTACACTGAATGTTTTGGTAGTGAACCCTTCATTTAAAGGCCTAATCTTCTCCAAAGATTCCTTATCATACAATATATGATTCGCCCTCCCTTGACAAGCTCCTTATCTTTGAGGAAAAAAGAAAAGAAAAAAGAAGTCTGATTTTCAAACGTTGGCAATTCATAAATGCTTGCTTTCAGAGTTAGAAATCCCCGTTAGTCAGAAACATTTTTCAGGAGCATTTATTTTATAGAATTACAATAGAAGAGAAAGTCCGGTAACCTTGATCTGAAAACATCACATAGTCCAGGCAGAAAACATCAAGGAAGTCATGCTCCAGTAATAAAACCAATTCCAGATTTATTCTGCAGCTTGGCTGTTGTGATTCCCTCCACTTCTATTTCCCTCTCTCCTTTCAATCTCCAGCTCTCTCTTTCTTTTCACTTTATCTGTCTTTACAGCTTGTAAAGCTGAACAGCCAGAAAGAGACGAGCGGAGGTATTGATCTCTGGGGGAGGGAGAACTGCTGCAGTCTAACGAACACAAATTGATGTCAAAAGCTCATCACTCGCCCAAAAGACAAGTTTGCCTCAGATAAATGTTTACCACTGTTCAAAGGGATCTCACGGAAAAGAGGAGATTAGCCAAAGTGCTTAGACAAAAGGAGGCATCAAAGTTTGAAGATTATTAAGCGGGAAGAGCTTTCTGAGCTCAATGGAGCTCACATCTAAATGTCAGCTCTGGTGTCTTCACCTCATCTTCCACTTTTCTCTTTACTTACGTCTTTACACATAATACCGACGTGCATGGTCACAATCAAGAATATCTGTAATGCGGATGCGTGCAGGTCTTTTGCCATGAAGTAACTCAGTGTCAAAGGAAAGTCAAAACAAGGGCTCTAAAATGTCTGTAAAAGCATGGCAAGTCTGAGCCTGATGTGATCTAAGACAACAGGCGTCCAAAATTAATTTTGTTCAACTGCACGTCGACCGCCATCGCCCGTCACTCCCCAAGCTACAGCAGGGATTATTCACTCTCCACTCCCCCTTTGACACGAAAGCAGGAAAAAAACGGTTTAACCCCCTACTTCTGCCAAACTCTACACGCAGGGTTCCCAGTTTTAACAGCGTCTAATTGGATACTGATGTGTTCCTGACTTCCTGGCGACCTCCTACTTCATCCAGTCTCTTTTAAAAGCCATTGCCGGTACTAAATCAACGAAAGTCGCAAAGTGTGCTTGGGATGGCGACTATCTAAACATCTGTTTTTACGAGGAACAGAAAGGGTAAACTGTTTTTTTGTTGTTTTTTTAAAAGCAAGGCCTGCTGTTTGTAACCAGTGGAGATGCAAACACATTACAAACACGGACACTGACGCAAACTGTTGCCTTAATTAAGACAAAGAGCGGGCATTAAGGGTTATTAAAGCAGGTGAGATCTCTTCTGTGGTTGTATGGAGTGAAATATTACTGGAAGGCTACGTGGCCAATCATCTGACTCTTGTTATCTTTAAAGTAGAGGAGGTATTAGCGTCGGAATGCCATTAGCTAGACACTGGAGACGGCTTTACATGCACTAATGACAAAGTGCGTTGTGGTCGTCGTGGCAGCATCAAGTCAAGCCTAATGACAATAACTTCAAAGGATTGTCTGCGACGCTGCTCTGTATCTTGCTTGATCTCCGACTGGGACTCCTTGCCCTGTTGTTGTTGGCTGTCTCAGCGCTTAATTAAAGCTGCCAGGAAGAAGGCGTTTCTGTGGGAATAAATCAGAGCCCTCGCTGAGTAATACACAGACCTGTGGCATTAAAGCCGATCTGGTGTGGCCGTATTGATTGCAGCCCGCGCGGCTCAACCGAGCCTTCAGGATGTCGGGTCAATGCAGATCTGATTTGCATCAATGTCTTATAAAACTGAGATGGAAGTTTCCCCTTAAAATCTCCAGATACATGCCTGGTGTGTCTGCTGAGTGTGTACTGAGGCTAAAGTAAATCAGAGCTGAGACAAACTAAAACTTACTTTACTGCGCTTACATCTGATTGTGTCGACAGGGCGTTCCTAAGTATCGGGAAGACATTGTGAAATTCCACTTGTTTGGTTGTTTGGCAGGTCGTGTTGTTAGCAGGCATCTCGCCAAACGACAGTTTATCCCTCTTTATGTTTCCCTGGAAAAGCTTCCTTAGCACGATCTGCTAAGTGAACTGGACAAAATTTTTGACACTCCCAACAACGTCATTGTGATGGAAATAAATTCTAAATTTTGGGTGTTTCTCTTTTTGCTCTTTTTCTCGTCTCTATACGCCACACTGTATTCATGGAGGGACACAGCTGCTTATTATTTTACGCTGAGCAGTATTAGAAACTAATTAGAGGTAACAGTAAAAACACAATGAGAACATCCTCTACCTAATTAATAATAAATGAGTAAAGGACTTAGGTTGCCAATAAATTAATGCTGGACACAGACTTATTTTCTCAGAACAAGTGTCCCATTTTTCAAACTGTGGAAATCTCATTGTGAGACAAAACCCAGTGGATATTTTCCTCACAACTAGTGCAGATCCGGGGCTTTAAAAGATCAATTTTCCTATCAAATCTGTCTTCATTAGATTCTCGAGAACCGAGAATTTCCTTGACACTAGGAATGCACGGGCCTGAGTAAGCACTTCGGGGCCTATACAAGCATGTCATACATCCATTTGCCGTGCTTAAAATGCATTTGTGATCCGATCCAAAATTTTCTTGGCTGGTCAACAAAGGCAGCCTTTATAAACCATCTGAGAAAATGTTTGCTGTATTTTCCAGCATCACTGGATTAGTGAGGCGAGAGGAGAGAAGAGGAGCTGCAGAAAATATTGCAGGAGGTCGATACTACAGCGTGCTTAGCTAACACGTCAGCGAGACCTGCTAATGAGTCATTTTTTCCTTAACAAAGGAGCTCGTGTAACAGATCTCTTTATATTCCATCAGAGAATTTGTACCGAGGTGCCCCAGAGCTCAGTGTCAAGACTGCTAAAATGTGGGTTTGTATTAGCTTTCATTCGTTGTGTAATTATTATGCTGTGAAACTGTGTAATGTCTGTTTTTCTGCTGAATCTATGATATGCCAGGAGAAATGCTTTGATTGCTTTTGCACACAAATCAGTAACTCGAGAGCCCAAACTAGCAATGAAATAATTGAATTCTTCAATTAAGAGTGTCAGGCTCCCGTAGCTGCAGTGGAAGAATGGTTTTTGTGGCTGCAATGGTCAGTTAACAATTTAAATAAAAGTTTAAGCCAGCAACACAAAATAGATTGCTAAATCAGACCTATTGTCAGTGTGCAGACAGTTTGTGGTAAGACAAGAGTGGATTCATATTTCTGAATTAAAAACACTGAACTATTTTAAACTAAAGTGTGAAAATATAAGCATATTTCATGTCAACAGCATATTACATTTTAAACTGGTTAGATTACAAACTACAGGCCTAACTATAAAACCTTTGAATTACATTAGTTTTCTGGTTTTTAAGACCAAATAGAACCGCAAAACATGCAGCTTATACTAGAGAATACTACACATGTAACACAATGAAACAAAAGCTGAGTTCCTGAAATGCTTTCTGATAAAAGACCAGAGACCAACTGTCATGAACTCCCAAGCAGGTTAAGTCATTACCTTCATGAGAACCACTGATTAGGACCTAAAAATGAGGAAGCAAAAAAGAGGCTCAGCAACCAATCCTGGAAAGAGGCTTAAGGCCATCACGCAGCACTGCAGGTTCAATGTTTGCATGATCCGCTGATCCACACCTGCCACAAACAGCTAGAAATTATGTAAATGTGATATTATAAACATAGAAACATGGAGCGTAATGTCCAAAAAATCTAACTTTTATGCTTTATGTCTATCCATATTATTATTATGTTGCACTGATGAATAATCAAGCACTGTGGGATTTAATAGTTTCTACTTATATTAGTATGTGAGATGTTTTATTCATCTTTTGGTATTTCCCCCTTTCACTGTCTCGTGGTTTTAGTGTTCCAGTAATCCTTGCATACGTCATGTTATCCAGTGTCAACACATAATTAAGTGCAAAGTAACCATGGATACACAAATTGCTGATAATCAAAATTTTGATTTTGGCAAGCGATGATGCTTGGTTCTGGCAATATTTTGCATCAGGTTTTTTTTTTTTTTTTTTTTACAGGTCTTCTTGTGTTCCGCTCATCTCTCCGCTTTTGTTTTTCCGCAGATGTTTGTGGCTAACACTTGGCTTGGCAGCATTGTTTTCACATTATCACTGGAACAGCAAGCCGAACACATTTCCCCACCACCGTGTGTTCCATAGGACCTCAATCATAAATTTAACACAATGTATAACTCAATAAAAGACATAACCTCGAGGTTATTTACAGGGAGCCTCCAACTAGTATCATCTGGGCCCATAATGCACGGAAAGAATGTGCACCTTGTCACGGGATGACACCCAAAGCCCCATAAATCCTGCTGCCGTCACTGCACCACAAGATAAATGGAACCCCCCTCCGCTCGAACTACCTGCACTCCCCACCCTCCGGTCCACTCGCAGCTACTATCAAGGTTACCCAGAGCAAGCACTTTGAGAGGGATCAGCACTCTTTATTTTCCATCATCGCAGCCCTGGGCCCTATTTCAGGAAGCCGGTTTAGTGGAAAAACTGAGTAAGTATACCCTGAGTTAACGAAAACTCAGGGTTTTCGGTTTCACAAAGCGAGTTCAGCTGAAGCCTGGGTGAGTCACTATGACGACACACGCCGTGAAGCTAACCTGCCCCCTAGCAGGTTTACTACAACTAACCCTGACTGACCCCGCCTCTTTGTCGGAAACCTGACAGCAGGAAGTGTCAGACATGGCGTGTCCCTTCCTTGAAGAGCCAGTAGATCTTGAAGCCCAAATTCTCCGCAGAGCACTCCGCCGGGAGAGAGTGATCAGAGCGCGTATGGACATCTTATCATTACCTGATGATTTCCTGTGCGAACGTTACCGTTTCTCAGCACAATCAATAAGTTATTTGCATAACATCCTCAGGCCATATATTGCGCATGTGACACATCGCGGACATGCGCTCAGTCCATTACATATTCTTTGTACCGCACTCCGTTTCTTTGCAAACGGGAGCTTTCTGTACAATATCGGTGACGCTGAGCACGTTTCCAAGGCTACCGTCTGTCGGGCAGTCAGGAATGTTACAGTAGCACTGAAACGTCTCCTGCACTCGTTTGTGGTGTTCCCCGGTCACAGACCCACAAGATTCATCAAAGAGGGATTCCACAAAATTGCAGGTATCAGGATGAACAAAACTCAATGCATGATGTGGTGATACGTGAACTACCACTCAAATGGTACATAAATTTCCAGGGTTCCCAGGCGTGATTGGCTGTATAGATGGCACCCACATCCCAATCATTGCACCCTCAGCAAATGAAGGAGACTATGTGAACAGGAAGTCCGTCCACAGCATCAATGTACAGGTACATAATTCCCTGTAGCATTTCACACCAACAAGTGATGGCATCATGGTAATGGATGCTAATATGTGTTCTCTGCACTGGGTAGATCATATGTGATGCTGCCAACATCATCACAAATGTGGAAGCCAAGTGGCCAGGCTCTGTACATGACTCACGAATCTTCCGGGAATGTACACTGAGCACCAAATTTGGACATGGTGGGTCGAAGTAACTGTGAAATATACAGAGACCAATTGCCACAGGGACGTTTGCACTGACATGTATTCTTCTGTCCTAGGAGAGTTCACTGGCCACCTGCTTGGTGATAGGGGGTACCCATGTCTACCCTATTTGCTCACCCCTTACCCTGACCCTGAACCGGGCCCACAGCAGCATTATAATCTGGCCCATTGCAGGACACGGGGCAGAGTTGAAATGACCATCGGAATGCTCAAGGCCCGGTTCCAGTGCCTTCGTGGACTCAGGGTCACCCCAGAAAGGGCATGTGACATCATTGTGGCATGTGTGATCCTACACAACATTGCCACGATTAGAGGTGAATAGTGTCCAGCTGAACCAGACAACAGCAGTGATCCACACGATGAACATCCTGACCCACCCACGAACGTACAGGATGGAAGAGCAGTCAGAGACACCATATGCCACAACCATTTCCTGTGACCCGTCAACCCAACATGTTACATGACAAATACACAGATACTGTGGTCAACTGCCTTTATTGGTCACCCTGTATGTCCTGTACACAAAGAATAAATGCGTATATTAGTATGTTGTACAAACACTGACATGATTCGTCCATCTATGATCACTCCACCCACCCTTAACTGTTGTTCCAGCAGTACAATCTCCAGCTTCGACTTTTGGATCTGCAGCTGGAGGTGCACCATTTCCATGTCGCACTTTCTTATCTTCCTGGCCAGATATGTCTTATACAGCTGCTTCACAGGGAGCTATTGCAACAAAGGACATAGCATTGGCATCCATAGTACATGCCTACTTAGGTTGGTTGTAAATCAGTGCTGAACAACCCACTGTGGAAAGGTTCGTTGTAGGAGTGGCTGGACCCTCTTCCTCTTCATTTCCAGCATCACTCTGCCGGGGACATAGTAAGTCCATGGTGTCATCATAGTACCACATTGTCGTCAGTTGTTATATTTTCCACTGTACGCTGTATACCTCATAGTGTGGCTCTGTTGCGGCCTCCTCTGTAGCAGCTGTCACTGTTTCGTCATCATGTGCCTGTGGTGGAGACATTTAACAACATTGCTGTTCTACTGTTGACACATGTAGTCTGTGGAGTATTACGAGTACTCACAACTGCATGTCGGTCTGGCTCAACAGGGGGCTGCACCAGATGCAGTACACCATCACCATCAACTGGAAGTATATGGGGTTCATACAGGTCACTCATGACTTATGTGGGCGCAAATGGCAATTACCAGACATACCAATCACCATACACCTCATTGTCAGTATGCTCTCAGAGACAACCGACACTGAGGGAAGGCAAAATCAGTAGGTGTCAGGGTGGAAACGCTTTTATGAGCTTTATGTTGCATTGAGGTATATGTTCATATGTTACTCTTATTGGGAAAGGTACGGAATGTACTACTCGCTCTGTCTCTGGGAACAGGGAGCTCACCCTGTGGGAGGTTAACACACACACACGCATGTATGCAAAATTAAAGGACACTGCTATGCTCATAATAAAGACGTACCACTGCAGCTCGGTGTGTGTGAGTCTCTCCCTGGGCCCTCACCCGTGCAGCACGTTAACAGTTTCCAAGTGTCTCAGTGTTGTTTATTCACCTAACTGTTTGATGACTGTCATTCTCTGTCAGTAGGACAGTAACTTCACTACGACATAGTTCATTTTGGTCAAGGTGACTGTGCAGAATGGATGTATGCACGCCATGTATTGTTTTGGATTTACCCCTTATGTAGGCACTTGTGTCTTGTGGGGTTGTTGCCACAGAGGATGTCCCCGCAGAGATGCCTTCAGCCACAGGGCGCCCACTGTTTTGGCTGAGGGCCAACTGCTCAGCCTCTGTGAGTGGTGGTGGTGGAGGACCCCCACCTGTTTTTCGGGCCTCCGCTTTTTTTCTGTTGGCTGTGACGGCACACATTTGGGCATACAGAGTAGGCAAATGTGTACTTGTGATGTGCTCAGATAATTTCAATATGTGCTTACAGGTGGTATATTACTGTAGCCTCTAACTGCAATTGATTTACATTGGACACACAGACCAAGCACTATGGCTCATAATACAATTACACCTTACCTGTTTGGACTATGTTTTTATACTTCATTTTTACTTGCTGCCAGGAACGTTTGGGGCCTGTTGGGTTGCACCTGCGCTCACATCACGTCACAAAATAAAATGTATAACATAATAAATAGAATGACATATGATAAAATAACGTGTTATGGGTGGAAATCCCTAGATCAGTGTTTAAATTAACACTCACGCATTGACTCTGTCAGCTATGTTTTGCCATGCATGCTCCCTTTCCTTTGCAGCTGCGGCTGTGTTACTTTTTTTCTGCATGATGTGCATGCTGTCGGCATATGCTGCCATCAGAATTTCCGCCTCGAGCGCTGTGAAATACGTCGACCACGCCTTCTTTCCCTCCGTCTCCATGGTCCACTGATCGGGGCTTTATGTATCCTCGTGCGCGTGCTTAACTTGGGGTTGTAGCAACTCCGCGTTGATTGAACTAATTGTTATCAGCCTTTCTGAAACGGAATATTCCGAGTTGGACAGTTCGGGGTTACTCAACCGTGAGTGTCGTTTTTCACTCTGAGTTTTCTAAACCGGCTTCCTGAAATAGGGCCCTGAGCTCCATGCAGCTGGAGCAGAAGGTGTCTCGTTTGAGAGGGAGTGGGATCAAAGCATTATGTCTGGGTGACAACTGAGCGAACTGACTCGGCTACCCTGCAGGAATCACAGAAGAAGAAAAAATATTTATTTATTCAGGTTCTACTTTAATTAATGTTGTGCCAGAGGTTAAAAACAGGCTGTTTGAGAAATCCTGTGAAATTATTCTTAAAGTCTTCGTGCTCACGCTGTGATGAAACCGAACTTCCACAGTCATGTAATTTCTGCTCTTTCCATTGTTTCATTTTATTGCGAAACAAATATTTAAAAGCGATGGGGTGACAATAAATCACCCTTCTTACTTTTATTCATTTGTTTTTCATTCCCCCGTCACACACAATATCACAGGCACAGATTTTTGTTATCCAAACACAGCTGCACCGGGAGCAGAAACAATCATTTTGGTTGGTTAAACCCCAGTAGACGGTGCCAACACACCATCAATTCCTTTTCAGAACTAAAAAAAAAGATAAATGTCGATTCATGTAAAACTGGGGTAGGCAACCTTTCTGATGATGAGTGCCATCTAAAATTTCCTCAGAAGTCGGTGTGCCATATGATTGCATTAGCAATAAATTTAATAACGCTCTATATTAACAGTTACACACTATATAGAACTACTTTAAAGGATTATATTTGTTCGCAGATGTTGGCAGCTATCAGCGAATAGTTATCAGCTATTTTGAAACCAAAAAAAAGACACTTTTTATCCATAACAAGAACAGCAAATGAACTGTATAACAGAAAATACAAATGCTATTTATGGTGTCCTCACAACAATGATAAGAAAAATAAACTGGGCCAATATGGCATGTTTGTTAATACAGAGATACACATGTTAATGTGATCTCTGGTCTCCCACTCAGAGACACAGGTCTCGAGTGTCCAACGTTCAGACGGCTACCTGAGGACACTCATGTGAGAGAAAATCTGCTCACACAAACATGTAGAGCCAAATACTGTCAATAAGGCCTCTGAAGACAGTTAAACTTGTCAGGTAGTGATGTCCAGCAGGTGAAAATGCAAGCTCCATGAACACGCACAGCTGTGGATTCCAGCTGCATCTGTAGTTCTGCAAACGTTGACCCCCACAACATTTGAAGTGTTGGAATGTGGAAATTTCAACATCGCTTGAAAAAGCTAGTAACGTCCCTCTCAAGTTATTTTTAGCCAATTACAAGTTGAATCTGGTAGTTGGGGTTGTTAGCTAAGATACTGTCATTAAGAAGAGGCACAACTAATGTGTCTATGTGAGCTGATTTGCGATGTGCACCGCTGGCCCGGCCATTTATTTTTTAATGCACCTTCTCAGATTAATTCACTGCGTGTCGTGCCCAGGGCTGGACTGGGACAAAAAAATCGGCCTGGGCATTTTGACTAGAGACCGACCCACCAGGTATTATAGGAAAAGCCATAAAGCCTTTGAACGAAAACAAACACTGTTGTAACAGTGATGTACAGTCTTGTTGGTAAATGTATGATTTCTATACATTTTACATCAGATGACAGCTTTGGTTGTAAGATTCAGATAATTATTTTTTAAAAGCTAGACATTTTAAATGAGAATAAGAAAGTATTTCTTTGTGCCCCCTTTCCCTGTTAATGCCCTACCTGGCCCCCTGGCAAACCTTTGCTAGACCCGCTCCTGCACAGTTACCAGCTGTCAGCTACATAGAAAAGGATCCTGGTGTTATTTGTCTCTCAGAAACAGTTCATAACTTCCCTTCAACTCATTCATGTCACCTAAAAGGTAAACCTGTTTCTCCATCACCTGTTCAGCTCTGATGATTCAGTAAGGACATCTCCTGGTTACATCTTCATGTTTCCCTCTCACCAGATAACCAAACCGATATCATGACCAGCAGCTTTACAGCTGTGGCTCCAGCAAACATCAGCTGATACTAGAAATTAATATTAAATAAATTCTAACAACAGCTGATCAAGCTTAAACGTGATGCTGTTATTTAGAGCGACATCTGCTGGTTTGCTTTTTCTGGCGCAAAGTAGGAGATAAACAAACAAGAGAGAAAAGCCGATCAGCTGATCCTTGATCAGTTTCATGATTGAAGTAGCAACTGGAGAGGGAGGGGTTAGAATGAGAGAAGAAGCACCAGCTGTGGTAAATACAGATATAACTCCAGCTTTGTGTCTTTTCCATTGTAGCTGAAGTCCGGGACAAACTGAGAGGTGTGCTATCACTACAAATGGCTCCAGTGGAAAAGGGCAGAAGACGTCGTACTTGGAGTGGATGTTGACACAGCTGATGTGTCTGCTGCTGGCACAGAGTCTGATCAGGCCTCTGAGCCTCATGAAGGTATGTCAACCTGCCTCACTGTCTTCATAAAGGAGTTGGAGACCTGCAACAAGGAGCTGGATGTGCAAGCCATGCCCCTCCATATCAGGGCTCTTGACCTTCTTTGTTTCTGCCAGTTTTGATATAAGCAACATTGGTTACCCCATTTCAAGTCTGAGGTAGACTCTTATTTAAATGCATTTGAGGGCATAGCTGCTACTTTGAGTTGACCAAAGAAGTCTGGTCCCTTTTACTTCAGTGTAAATCTGTGGGAAAGGCCCAAAATTTCTTTAGGTTTACATCTCTGAAGAATTTGTGCAAATCCAAAAAGAGCTCAAATGGACTTACAGAAGAAGTTGGCACAAGAGAAAGACCAAGTTCAAGCAATGCTAGTTGAGCAGGAGTCAGTACAGTGCTCAGGTTGACAACAGCTGACTTCTTCCCCAATACTGGGGTTGGGTAAATGGGCAGCTGAATCGATTTTTTTTTTCCCGTCTGTGCATTTGACTTTAGACCACTCCTGGGTAGGGTTTTTTTCTTATTTGAAGTTGTTGAAGGGAGTCTTTAACTTGGATGTGTGTCTTTAAACTAGACTTTCTGTTGTGTTGGGCATGGTTCAGTGATGGTGGAAGTGTTTATGGTTAAACTGTGAGTGTCCTGAGGCCAGGAATATGTGATTCCCTTCTTACAGTCCTTCTCAAATCTTAGGAATTCATCTTTTTTGAGGTCTTTTATTTGTGCTGTTCATTCTTTAATATGTCATCTTACATCTTACTCTCTTCCTCATTTAAGTACTTTATAG
Source organism: Rhamphochromis sp. 'chilingali' (assembly GCF_963969265.1). Lineage (NCBI taxonomy): Eukaryota > Metazoa > Chordata > Actinopteri > Cichliformes > Cichlidae > Rhamphochromis > Rhamphochromis sp. 'chilingali'. Next base: position 34,382,796 of record NC_137938.1, on the reverse strand, counting down.
TAACAGCCATTAGCGCAAAGGAGCATTTATTAGGACACTGTTTCATGTGGATATGAAAGCTGGATTGTCCTTACCAAAAGATCGTGGCTCGAGAATAGATAGTCCTCTTGGAATCATTTCCTTTCTGATGTGTTCCAATAAGGTAATTGCATCCCATCTGTTGCGAGGTATCTTTTGGAGTGAGAAATAGAACTTCTTCAGGTGATCCATGGTTTCATGTTTAATGTCGAAGTCAAAAAGTGGGGTAGTTCAAACTACAGAAGACAGATGGTCCTTGAATGTCATTGATTCTCATGGTCGAGAGCAAGTGCTGTTAAACTGATGTTGTTGCTCCATGGTGATTTCCAAAAGTTTCCGACACAACTTCACCTTCTTCTCAGATGCATAGAGAAAGATAAAGAAATGGTCAGATGAAAACTCCAGCAACACTTGAAACACTAGGGGACAACTTCATTAACAGACCGACACGTTTCAGCTTGTGGCCTTCATCAGGCACCAAACAGTTTGTGTTTTAAAAAAGTATACTCCAGTATAATCGTCCATTCACACATAAATAGCCTGACCAATCAGCATTCAAGGGGATGATGCGTTCTGACTGGTTGAACTAAAGTTTAAATAGGCTCTGGACTGATGGATAGATGGATCCTCACTCACACCTGTGGGAAATAAACTCTTTAAATTAAAAATCTCCATTTTTATAATAAAAATGATATTATTAGCTCTTTGACTCAACTTAATGGCTTCAATGTCTATAAAGAATAAATGTGAGCTACAGTGTTTTTCATTAAAATGTTTTGCAACAGGACTGGTTAAATTATTCCTGTTAATTCAGGACGGGATGTTTCTTATATATATATGTTTTTGTTGTCCGTGTGTGTCCATGCAAGAACCAATTTAGAAGAGCCATCCTCCAAAAAAGTTTTTCTACTCTTTAGAAAAACTGAACATATTAACCAAGCTGTAATTACTCTACACTGGATTCCCAGTTGATTCTAAGACTTAAAATCCAAATTGCACAGGGACCAGAAAAGGCAGTCAAATGTTTTCTTTGAGTGATCTGAAGGACTCTGGCTTCATTAAAATCACTTTTAAACGTAATTTTTTACGGAATGGCTCTTACAAATGTTATTGTGTCTTTCATTCTTAAATTCAAATGTTGTCATACATACATACTACTATTTTAATTGACATGCAGAGTGTATTTTTAACTCAATTCCTAATGTTTGGTTATTATGTGTTCTTGGGAAGCACTGATTTGTACTTCTGCTATACAAATAAACTTTATTACTATTAACAGTAATACGTTAACGTCAAATGTCAAAATCTTGTGCCTCACATAAAACCTTTGATGTGAGGCACACCATCATCTTCAACACAAATATATTCTGTCCTGAGAATTAAAAACCCATGTGGCTGAGTGGCATGCAGCCCAGTGGTGACATTTCCACAACTAATAGTTGTCCACTCAGCTTCTGTCAACAACCCAGAACATAATGATCAAATTATTGAAAGAAAAATGCTTGTGTCTTTGACTTGTGTTGGAACTGTCCACTAGTTCACTCCACAACATCGAAGACTGACTAGGAAGTAAGTGCTGAAAGCTGTTGGTACATTTTGGACACTACTTGCAGCTATATAATTATGCGCCAGCTGATGATCATTATCTCTGTCAATAAAACAAAGTGCAGAACATTTGCACCAAATTTAGGGTCATTGAAACAGCTTTTCTTCTTCTTCTTTTTCTTCTTCTTCTTTTTTTTTTTCTTCCTCTCCTTATCCTTGCTACTCCCATCAGGGATCATTAGCAGATCATCTGCCTTCATCTCACCATACCCCTTGCTTCCTCTTCTAGCACACCAGCCTTCTACAAGTCCTGCACTACATCCATGAATCATCTCTCTGTTCTCCCTCATTTCCTCCAACATGGCAGCTGCTTATTTAACATCCTTTAAATTAAATCAAAAGTATCAAATATCCTTCTTGTGTCCAAATCATCCCACCCTCCAAAGCACTTGACCTGTATTGACCTGTGTCCCTCTGATGTATTTAATTCTGATGCTATCACTCCTCCCAGTGAAAATGTTAGCATCTTTGCCTCTGCCACCTCCAGCTCGGTCCCCTGTCTTTTTGTGAGTGGCACCATTTCCAAATCATGCATCATATTAGGTCGTACTACCATCATGTGAACCTTCCCTTTCATTTTTGCTGCTATCTTTCTGTCACAAACCACCCCACTCATCTCCACCCACCCCACCCTGCCTGCACTCCTTTCCTCACCTCTCTTTGGGTGGTTGATCCAGGTTTTTAAACTCATCCACCTTCACTCTGTTACTCGCTTTTTCACTGCTAGACCTGCCCCTCTTTCACGCACACATGTATTCTGTCTTGCTTCTGCTGTCTTCCATCTTCTCTCTAGTGCATACCTCCAGGCTCTTCCACCTGCTCCCTACTCTCACTATAGATGACAATGTCACCTGCAAACATCATAGTCCAGGGAGACTTCTGCCTAACCTCATTCGTCAGTCTACATCACTCCTACCACACACCTCACCAGTGTCTCGCTGTGCTCAGACAGGTCCTGTACCACCGTCACATACTTCTCTGTCACTCCTTCCTCATGCAGTACCATAGTTCCTCTGTTGCTATCCTATCATCTGCTTTCTCTAGATCCACAAAGACACAGTGCAGCTCTTTCTGACCTTCTCTATACTTCTCCATCAACACTATCACCTCTATTCTTAAGCTAGCTTCAGCAACTCTTTCTCACAGCTTCATGCTATGTCTCATCAACTGTGTTCCTCTGTAGCTGCTACAGCTCTGCACATCACCCTCATTATTGAAAATCAGTACTGATACACCTCTCCATTCCTCAGGCATCCTCTCACCCTCCAAAACTGTGTTAAACAGTCTGGTCAAAAAGCCCATTTCCTCTGAGACATCTCTATACCTCCAGAAATGTGTCAGCTGCCTTTCCACTCTTCATCCTCTGTATAGCTGCTCTCACTTCCTCCTTACTAATCCTCTGCACTTCTGAATCGCTAACTATCCTCCATCTGTCCTCCTTTCTCTCTCATTTTCTTCATTCATCAGCTGCTCAAAGTATTCCCTCCACCTTCTCAGTAGACTTGCTCAGCTTGTTAGTACATTTCCATCTCTTTCCTTAACCGCTCTAACCTGCTGCATATCTTCCCAGCTCAATTTCTCTGCCTAGTCGAGTGTCCAGCCTTACATACTTTTCATTTGCCACCTCTCTCGTTGCTGTATGCCTAGTCTCTCAGTATTCACTCCTGTCTACTTTCTTCATCTTCCTATCCCACTTTTTCTTTGTTAACTTCTTCCTTTGAGTACTTTCCTCTACTTCCTCATTCCACCACCAGGTCTTCTTGTCTTCTTTCTTCTGTCCCGGTTACCACTAAATATTTTCACTTGAGCTGTATTTTTCCAGTCATCTGGTAATTCTTCCCTTCAACTCAGACTCTGTCTCAGTTCTTTCTTGAAATCTGTGCAATATTCATTGTTATTTAACTTCCACCATTTAATTCTTGGCCCTGCCTTCACTCGCTTTCTCTTCTTGATTTTCAAATTCATCCTTCAAAACTGCCATCCAATCCTTCTTTTTTGGAAAGATGTATGTTGTTATTGACATTGGATCCATATCCACCTACACAAAAACCATGGCAACTATAGCTGTAACTGTGATATTATTGTGAATTCACATACTAGTGTCGCTGAACAGCTATTTTTTAAATATGAAAGTAATTACTCATCACCAACTGATAATTAATTTTATTAAGGGTAGGTAGCTGTATCCTCTGGAAGCTAAATTTGTAACCACAACTACTAAACTAAATTAATTCAATTTATTCAGTCAAGCTTTTCATTTTTTCCATGGTTACTCACAAGTTTTACAACTCTCTGATTTCCAAAACGCCCCCAGACTGCTATTATGAAAGAGACATTGGTAAAGCTGTTGAGGGCAATACTTTGTGCAATTTTAATGCTGGAACTTCACAGCTGGTGTTAATGGTTTGTAAAATTTGTGGTTACAGTTATGTGAGAAAAGTTTTACAGCATTCAGCAGCGTGGCAGCAACTAAGCATATCAATACTGCTTCCATAGGAATTAAGGATGTAAGTCTAGCTGCCAGATTAATCAAGTCCACTTGATTAACTGATCATCAGCAACTTAACAAGTCTCAACTATCTCTATAAAAGCAGAAGTTCCGACAGTTTGCTTGTGTGGAAAATTCAGGTGTTTTAACTCAATGCTACATTCTTCCCAGGAGTGGACGCCCCAGCAAATTCAGACTGTGCAATGCTTATCTCAGGCTCCACAGGCCTCAGTTAACATGTTAAACAATAAAGTTCATGAGAGTAAAATCAGAAGCAAAATGAACATGTGTTGGTTGTTTAGGACTGCAGGAAAAAAGTAAATAGCCACAATCTTCAGTGAAATGGAGTACAGCGTGTAAATTTAGGGCCTTGCATTATAATAAAGCACAAACTAGAGGACCGCAGTAAATGTTGTCATATGGCTCCTGTTAAGCAGAGATTTTAAGCTCTGAACAGAGGTAAAGAAAAAGAATCTAGAGGACTCGAATGATTCTTTAGAAAACACAACTGTAAAGACCAACAATGACACATTTCAATATTTGTTATTATTTAGTACTTTGGACATCAAATTTACAACAGGCTGTCAACTTAGTGACGCACTACAAAAAGCTCACCGCAAGCTTTATTGACGGAAAGTTGTTCACTTCTGGCTCCGTCAACACGGCATCCTGCCAGAGCCAGCTCAGCACTACTGAGAAACTCAAAGAAGAGGAAAATTAAAAACGGCAGCACACGTAATGAGAGCAAGAGGAAATTAGCAGCAAGTTCATTAAAAATTTCAGTTGTTCAATAGACCCTAAAGTTTGTGGCTTGTATGAGTTGAGCCAACACAAAATCCAAATAAACGGCACTTTTAGCCCCATTAAAATGTTTACTAAGATAAAAGCGCAGAGGTATGACCAAGAAGGTTTATATTACTGTTTAAAGAGGTTTCAGCCAATGAGACAATGGGATTTTCTGCCAGGGTTAGTGGCCTAATGATGCCCATTTTCTTGGATTTTTTAAAAATGATAACATTTGCCAGAAGGTAGAATTTAAAAACAAGTAATTTCAAAAGTAGGAACTGTGGCCCTTTGTTGTCCATTTAATCAAAAACTCACAAGCTGATGCTGAGCTGTGTGTAAATTCGCTATGCAACAGTTTAATCTTAAAGGAAAAAATATATTAAAAGAAGTACACTTATTTGTTTTCTGCAAGAAAAATGTAACTTGATATTGGTATTGCTGTCATATCTGAGCCTTTAATGCACAGTATGAGGCCAAACCGAACATCCTCAGGCCCTGTGGATGAAACAAACATGGTGCGTACTTTCATATGCGAAAGTCTCTTTATCCCCCATCAGGCCAGGGGCTGATTTGAAAAACTGAAAATTGACATTTACAGCAATTTAGTGCGTAACCTCATAACAATGAGTAAGTGGCAATGATATTGTAAACATTTTAACTGCAACTTTACTAAATTACTGTCACATTAGTCGCCTACAAGGCAGAGCCTCTTCAGCCAAAGTGCCACGGTTGGCAGCACTCAGAAAATGGTGCTGGCAGTGTTTTACATACAGCCTGGCCCCAGTACAGAAACATCTAAAGAGGAGCAGTTAAATATACACATGCAGAGATGTTATAAGAGAAACACATGACGACTAAAGAATCCTGAATTTAAATCTATGGAAAGATGTATTTCTTCAAGGGAGGGAAAATGCCTTTAAATCTTAATTTACAACAAAATCTGCAAACCTTAGGAGTTTGGAGGGTTGTTTTTTTTTCTTGTAGCATTTATTGGTCTATAAATTTGTTTTTTTAATCATAGTAATAACAGAACTTAAACTCGGTGTAGATGGCACTTCAAACTGCCTAGATAAGTGCCCGGAAGCATTTCAGTATGGAAGATGAAGGACCATGCTCCATTCTTTAGTAATATCAGTGTCCCACAGCTCATCTAGAAGACATGTGCTAATATATTATATCTAGTTTGCTTAATCTACTGTACACATTGTCTGTTGTACAGTGGATTATGTACTGGACTTTCATAGTCTGTGATAAGTCTCTGCTGGGTGATAGCGGCACAGAGGTAAGAAATCAGAAAACATTACATTCCAGTTCAGCTGTGTCCCTTGTGCTGCGCTGACTTAACCGACTGTCTACTGCACAGCTGAGAGTGCTAAAAGTGTATAATATAGTCACATATTTATCTAACTAAAGTAACATTTATGTCAGTTATTGTATATTGTGAAATTTAAAATCCCCTAAGTTAAATAACTAAGTTAAATGTTTTTGCGATCATTTCAGCTTTTCCTTTTTAAAAATCCAATATCATTATATCTGCATTGCAAATTAAAGATCATTTACCCACGATTTAATATTGTTGCAACAAAATAAATGAATAAAAAAAAATTTACACGGAGCTGTGCACTTCTAGACACCAGAAACTTACAAAGAGCTTTGCTGGGTATGACCTCATTGCATTTCATTTTTAATTTTAGATGGAGCTAATGTGAGTAGAAACTGGGGGGGGAGCATACCAAAGCTTTACTGCTTTACTTTAATGTTTTCTTATTCTCCATATCCTCCTCTTGCTGTCTGCCAATTCATTCTCAGCAATAAGAAAAACACACTCTCACGCAGCTGTTCCATGCAGCATTTGGAGCATTTCACGTGTCATTTTCTTCCTATGACATATGCATTCCTGTGGTTAAGCATTCGATGGGCTCCCTGTGAACAGTTACTGGAATTTGCACATGAAAAAAAAATGTTTTTGAGGCTTTCCCATTTCATATATTCTTATGAGGCTTAGACCTCTGTTCACCTACAAAATGTTTAAATAGTCTTTGTGTGGTTGCAGGCGTGGGCGTGAGTCCAGCAGAATGATGAAACACAGATCAAGAAGAGGAGGGCCACTACAATCAAAGTAAAAATATGATGCTGTCTATAGATGCTATACATCCTGGAAACGTAGGAATTAAAGAAGCACTGTGTGTAAAAGGAGCAGTCTTTTTTCCAGTCCTTGGGGAGGCTGCAGTGTCTGTGTTATCAACAAGACATCTAGTCTGTAGAATATCATTAGTCCAAAAAGCTTAGCTGCAACAAGGAGCCCTGCTGTTTCTTGCTATCACATCATCAGAATAAGTGGTGATAGAACAAAAGAGGAATACGAGAAGAGAAAATCTCAGAGAGGGACGAAACACAGAGATGAACTCACAGAGATGTGAAGCCTGAACGAGGTTTCTGCAAATCTGAGACAAAAGGAAGGGGCGAGATTTTTAAAGATCCTTTTTCCTGAGAACTGCTCTTAACAGCAGGGCCACAGTAAGGCACCATCTTATTTCACCCTCCCATAAAGTGATGGACACAGCATTTCCCTGCAGCCTTATCTCCAGCGACGCTTTAACACACAGCATGCTGCTCCAGTTCAGTATCAGCAAGCATACAACCAGAGAACTGTAACAGTGCTGCATTATCACACAAACCATAGGTAATGTGTTTAAACACTGCCGCTGCTTTTGTGTTGATTGCTTCCTGTTTTATCTGCGGAATATGCCATCAAATTCCCAGACGTCAGTTAAACTTATGCAAAGGCTTAATGCGCTCAGTTTATACACATACACAGGTCTGGTAACCCCTCACAGAAAGGAGCTGATAGCAGAGAGGCTTATTCATTTATCAGCTGAGGGAAAGTGGAAAAAAACATGATATCAGTTTGCATAAAGATTGCAAAGCCTTATGGGAAAGCCACTCACCAAAGAGGCACATCTGTGATAATCTAAATCAAAACTTAGTGGTGCAGTCAACAAGTTTCAAGCTTGGTTTATTTTTACAGAAAGCAGATGTAAAAGTAAACTTTTGGCTCTTAACAGATTTTAAATTCTTTCTTTCTTTTTTTTTTTTTTTTTTTAAATGACAAATCGCCATCAGGCGCAGGCTAAGAAGAGAAAACAGAAAAAATAAAAGGTGACATGGTCTGTTTCCCATTTTTGATAAACTGCCACTCTGTTATAACACGTGTTCAGGGGGCTGCATCGCATTTTCCTGATAGTGTAATGAAATCTCAAAGAACATCTCTCTGAGTTTGTTTCAAGAGTTTATTTATCAGGACGACATTGGCTCGGCAGTCTCCCACAGTTTCCCAGCACAGCCAGCACTCTGATTTCTGTTGTGCACAGAGCAGCTCTGATGGAGCTCTTATGAGGGGGCTGCTCGTTGAGGGAGTGGGAAACATTATTAATTTATTTTCCTCTAACTACATTTTCCCAGTCAGTCCGGGAACTGGTGACTCTCCAATCATAAGCCTGATCTTTAACCTCTGCAGACGGCTCAGTTCTTCTGTACGTGTGCTGAATTGCATTTAACGCGAAATAGCCCATTAACATTTTTAGCTCAGCTTGTATTTTTGCAGTATCCTCCCCCTGGGGCTACATACTTATACAACGCAAGAAAAAATCTGTGAAAAATAGAGTGTGCTCACCTCCTTCTGCTAATAAAATATATTTAGCATTTAGATATTAATAATTAAATTGATTAACCCACTATGATTAATATCAAATGGTGATGGTTTCATTATACTGTAAATGAGTTCTCTGGTCTTTAATTAATGACGCTGTTGAACTTTTTCGTCATATATCTTTAGTTTTGTGGAAGCCAAAAACTGCCATTCACACACACACACACTCTCGTTTTTATATCTTAGTGAGGACATCTCATTGACATAATGCTTTCCCTAACCCTAACCATCAATAATGAATGCCTAATCCTCACCTTCAGCCAAAACTTTAACCTAACCGTAACCCTGACACTAAAACCACATTGTGAGCCTCAAAAATGCCTTCAAGCTTGTAGGAAGAGGCATTTTGTCCCCATAATGACTGTTGGTCTCCACAAGTTTACTAGCATGTCAATTTTCTGTCCTCACAAAGATGTCTAAAGATGTACACAGACACATACTCAGTTATATAAATAGTCTACTGAAGAAGTTATAAATACAAGAAAAATAGCGATATGTTTAATTTCTTTATAAACATGATGTAATAAATATTTTGTTTTGTTTTTAAACTGCGTGTATTAATGCCCTAGTGTTTTCATCTCAAATTAATTTTTTTTAATGCAATTTTTTAATACAAAAAATATTAGTGCTGTGAGCGTTAATCTTGTTAAAAGGACGTTAACGCCATAACCACATTAACGGGGCAAATCTCAGTGAGTTAATACGGATTGCCCTGTGCATGGGGCTGGACGCTAATGCGTTAACGAGCTAACTGTGCTAATGCTTTAACGAGCTTAATGAGCCAAACGAGCTAACGCATTAACGAGCTAATGCATGAACGAGCTAATGCATGGGGCTGCACGTTGACACCGTGCAGCCCCATGCACAGGGCGATCCGCGCTAACAGAGATTTGCCGCGCTAATGCGGTTATGGCATAAATGTCATTTTAACTAGATTAACACTGAGCGCACTAAAAAATATATATTGACAAATACAAATAGCAACAGTGACCAATTTCAAAACATTATATGTACACTCACCTTCTGTAATTATGCAAAAAAAAAAGTAAATAGATGACTGAATTAGCTAAATTAGCAAATTTCTGCTGTAAGCCTGGTGTCTAATAAATAAGTAGCCAAATAAACCTGACCCCATAATACACTTTAAATGAAAGGCCCATGTTTGCATAAAGAAAAACAAAGAAAAGAAAATGGGAAATGGTGAAAGGGTGATTGTTCAGACATTAAAAAATACAGGCTTTTAAAATGAGTGAATCAATTAAAAAAAAATACAAACAAAAAATAAAAGGTAATGCATAAAGAGAGAAATAAAGACAGAAAATCTATTCATATTGCATCTTCTAAAATTTTTAGTACCCACATGAAGCTTGTTTTATGCCTTTTTTCTTACTCTGTGTGTTTGTGGATTGAGGATTTTGGCAGGTTAGGTTCTCCGTACTTCTCAACCCCAGACTTTAGGCAGGACAATGGGCTCATTTCACAACATTGCTTCAGCGCTTACACACAGTGTAGACATGCTGTATTGCCTGCTGAGGAGGATTTTGAAAAGACAATACAGGAAAGTAGACAGCCCAATCCATTACAAGGCCTCTAGAATTACATTTTCCTGAGATACAGTGGAGCTTTGGGAGATTCAATACACCGTGTTCCTGGGGATGGAAACAGTTTGGCCCAGGTTGGCTAATTCTCAGAGACTATGTACTTACTCACAGCAAAAACAGTTCAATACACAAAAGGAGGATTTTGTGATAAACAGAGGGAATTTTCGTGTCTTAAATTTATCGGACAGGTGCTCATCCATAACCACGCAGACTCGAAACATCTGGCTGTATAACCTCTAGCACAGCTGATGAGCAAGTTTTAACCTCTAGCCCTTTTCTTACGCTGACATAGTGCAGCAGTTTTTTTTATGTCAGTGGATTGTGCAAATAAAGCCAGAGTTGTACGCCTTTTGTTCAGCGTTTCAGTTACAGAGAGAAAAACAGAGGAAAGAGGAAAAGCGAATTCGGGAACAGATGGTTCCCCTTGAGAATGGCTGAAGGGTGGGATTCAAATTAAAACAAAATGAATTATATCAGGTGTTTTTGATTGAATCATGCCCTAGCGACTCTTATCAAGGGAAAGTGGTGAAAAAATAATGTTGTGAAATGAAGAGCTGTTTTGTCAATAAATGTGCAGATATTTTGATTTATGAGTCCCCTGGGGGACTCGGGGGGCCAGCGGGCTCTTTAGCATTTCAGAGGTGACAAAATTGCAGCGAGTCATCGCAGAGTGGAGTCGTCACAGCAGCTCGTTTGCTTGGGATCAGCAAGAAGAAATACGATGGTCTGAAGCTGTAAGTGAATCCATCTAAACAAGTTGAAGCTAATTCGAATATATAGAGTACAGCAGTGAAGAAGAAAGCTGCTGTTCCAAATCAGTGGTCTTGAGAGACACATTATGAATGAGGTGCATTTAAAAGTGTCACAGATTGTGAATATCTGAAGCAAAAACTACAACTGCTTTAAAGCTGACTGCCTTCAAGGTAGTCTTCTTATCCATCCAACACTGGACCTCCACCTTAAACAGGAATATCATGTTAGAATAAGCCAACAAAGTCTCAGGGAGCCACATGGAACAAGTATCGTGGTGATAGATAATTGTGTGGGCTGGTTGTGCGGTTTCCATTGCACTTTCCCATCAGATGCTTCAGAACGTTACACTAGAAATTAGGAACCTGGGACATGTTCCCAGTCTCACACCTGAAAGGATGTGCATCCTTTGGGCTCAGACAGTGCAGGCTTTTCCACTGAAAACTGATATTTAGGCTTTGTGTTGTGGCTGAAGGACCAATTCTTGTCAGCAGTGATGATCCTTAACATGAAAGCTGGTCTGTTTGATGCACACCTGGAAGTGATTAGAGCGGGACTTTTGGGGAGCAATCTGAGCGTAGCAGAATTACTGAGAGCACTGATACACAAGTAGAAGGGGAGCCAAACATGAATCGGTATGGGTTTTGTGTTTTGATTGCATCTTCTGTTTCCTTGATGCAGTCAATTACGCTGTAGAAACAAGACTCGTGATCTTTATGTGGTACGCCCAGTCTTTGAGCTAAATGCTAATGACAGTATCTTCAGTGGACCAAAGTTTGTGAGCAAGTTCAACCAGGCAATCTAATCTGCACTGAGTCATGCAGGCTAACATGCCTCCCTCTCCTCATGTCGTATACCAAACACACCCGCACAATTTATACTTCAGAATTCCCCATCTCTCCCACTAACAGCTGCCAGTGCAGCTGCATTGTTGCCTTCTGCTTAACCTCTCCACCACCCCAGCATCTACCTCTAGACTCCCCAATTTACACTCATTGGGCACTACACTAATTACATATTAATGCTAGTAGTGGGTTGGACCTCCTTTTTCATTCAGAACTGGATACATTCCTCAGAAACTTTGGTTCATATTGGGATGATAGCATCGCACAGTTGCTGAAGATCAGTCTGCTGTACATCCATGATGCAATTCTCCCAGTCCACCACGTGCTCTATTGCTGAGGTGGGGGAACTCCAGGCCTCGAGGGCCGGTGTCCTGCAGGTTTTAGATGTGTCCTTGAGCCAACACAGCTGATTTAAATGGTTAAATTACCTCCTCGACATGTCTCGAAGTTCTCCAGAGGCCTGGCAATGAACTAATCATTTGATTCAGGTGTGTTGACCCAGGGTGAGATCTAAAACCTGCAGGAGGCCTAGAGTTTCCCACCCCTGCTCTATTGGATTGAGATGTGATGACTGTGGAGGCCATTTAAGTGCAATGATACTACCATATTCAGTGAACTTGTTTGAAATTATTTAAGCTTTGTGATATGCCACTTTATCCTGCTGGAAGCATCCATTAACGGATGGACAGCAATAAAACTCAGGTAAATTATATTTTTTAAATCACGCCTGCTTGGTACTGAGAGTCCCAAAATGGGCCAAAATGGTATGCCCCACACTTATTTATCATCTATTGTCCAATTTAAGAGATGCTCTTCTGCATAACTTGGTTGTAATGAGTAGTTATTTAACATACAATTTCTGTTAAATCACCTCAAAGCACCCTAGCCATTCTCCTTAAACCCCTGACATCATCAAGGCATCATCAGCCAGAGCAGCTCACTGGATATTTTCAGATCATTCTCAGTAAACCTCAGAGATGATTGTGTTGGAAAATCCCAGCAGACTGCAGTTTCTGAAATACTCACACCAGCCCGTCTGGCACCAATAACTGTGCCGTAGTCTAATTTCCTTAAATCACTTTTCTTCCATCTCTGATGCACATTTTGAACTTCAGCAGGTTGTCCTTTTCTACAGGCAGTCATTGATTTACTGCAATGTGAGTATTTGATTAGTTATTTGCATTAACAAGCAGTCTAACAGGTCTACCTAATAAAGTCTCCATAGGGTGTATATATGTAACATGCTTGAAGGCGGGTGATGATGGAGTCTAAATGCCAAATTGTAACAGCAATCTGCAGCAATAAATCAATCAAACCTGAGTTGTCTGACACAATTGCACAAGGTTTAATGTTAGCATGTTAACAAATTGAACACTGCTGAATGGGAATTAGTTTCTGGACATTTAACTCTAGACGGAAATACCAGCCAAAGTGATCAAATCTCATCCCGAGGAGAAGATGGATGCCTCAACCAACTTTTGTGACACACCATTCAGTATTTATGGACAGGTGCCAAATACACTCAACAAAAATATAAACGCAACACCTTTGTTACTGCTCCCATTCCCCATGGGATGGACGTAGAGACCTAAAATTCATTCCAGATACACAATATAACCATCCCTCCCAAACAGTGGTCACAAATCAGTCCAAATGTGTGGTAGTGGGCACATCTGCCATATTGAGATAATCCATCCCACCTCACAGGTGTGCCACATCAGGATGCTGATCTGACATCATGAGTAGTGCACAGGTGTACCTCAGACTGCCCACAACAAAAGGCCACCCTGGAATGTGCAGTTTTTTGCGCTATTGGGGGTCTGGGGACCCAGAACCGGTCAGTATCTGGTGTGACCACCATTTGCCTCATGCAGTGCAACACATCGTCGCATGGAGTCTATCAGATTGTCAATTCACTCGGCAGAGCATCTGTCATTATTCGTCTCAGGCATCGTTGGTGAGTGTTGCTTTATGGCCTTTAATTGGCTACTGTTGTCTCGGGGTTAACAAGCTGTGGTTGTGGTAACGGCCACAGGTACCCCCAGCTGACGTGATGTGCTTAATGCTCAACAGCTGCTGAAAGTAGTTACAGATTTGAAGCATAACCAAGCTTGGTCTACAGCTGAATGGGTTTCTCACCAGGGGAAGACTTTGTGGTGACTAGTTGTAGGTCAGCTGTTTTCTTTTTTCTCTCTGTTTGGCTTATCCACATTTGTTGAGAAATGTTTCACCACCAACAGACAGAGTAGCTCCCAAAACTAATTTTTTACTATGAACACACAGAGCGACGTGAGCATCCCACTGGACTCTTGTTTTATCACCATGTTTTTAATATATTCACTTTTGTTCCAACTTTGGAGATAAATAACTTGGTTTGGGTTTTCACTATTCATGTTTTATGCTGGAAGAGTGCTGGTAGTTGTGAAATTGGTCCAATTCAACCACAAAGAATAGAGTGTGGATTCTAACACCTGACATATTACATGGAGCAATTTCATTAAGTGCTTATCCCAAAAGCTTTCACTCCTCTTGCCACATTGTCTCAGGAGCCTGAAGTCTTTGCTAACTGTTGTTTTCATAGCCTAAAATTAGCTGTTAGCTAATAAACACATAATAAACAGAAGAAAGGTTAGCTGAATTCATGCAATTACCAACAAGTTCACAGAGAAATGTGATGTTTGTCTTATTCCATCTGTGAGGAAACTTCATACTAACTCTACATTCATTTTATTAGAATGTGTGGCAGATTTATTTACAACGCATGCCCAACCATAAACATACTATGGTTGGACGTCTTCATACGAATGGTACAGGTCACTTACTCTATTGTGCATCTCCCGTTTGAATCTCATGACATCTTAAAGGAGAAAAAAGTGATACATGAATGTGATTTCCTGTCAATTTAGCATTCCTCTGAAATTGGAGTCCAGCTACTTAACCCAGACACATGAACTCACTCAGGAAGACAAATCCACCGTTTAAATCAGAGTGATTCAATTATTGTATGTGCTCAAAAAGTATTCAGCACTGGCACAAGCAGGTAAATGAGGATAAAATTAAATCTTGAGTGATTCAGAAGACACTGTGACTTTTCAGTGTTATCAGGATGGTGGATTTCCAGTGCATATCCTATTCACTCTTTTTTAAATGTTATCACCAAATCAAAAGGCTATTATCAGTTGTTATAAGTTCGATACACATCTGCACCTTCTTTGCCTGCAAGGATGGCGCCTCGCTTCTGTCAGTCTGCCCCGGGGCAGCTGTGGCTACAACTGGGGTTTGCCTCCACCAGTGTGTGAATGTGAGAGTGAATGAATAGTGGAATTGTAATGTGCTTTGAGTGTCTAGAAAAGCCCTATATAAATGCATTATTGTCTATCTTTCCCGCCAGTGTGTATGTGATTGGTGATTTACCCTGGGAAAAATGAGGCCTCCAAAACTGGTTGACCAGTGGTTGCTGGTTGTTTGGCTGCTGGTGCACCAAAAACCTGCTTATGATTGCTTTGGTCATTAGCAGACGTGGTCGCCCATATTTTTATGGAAGACACCGACTCATCTCAAGCACTCAACATCTACCCACCAAGCAGCAGTGAAGTGTGACACAAACCAGAAATGAAGACTGTTTGCCTTCAAAGTAAAACCAATGTGTTTAAAGGGTTTACATTTTTACTTTAAAGGCAAATAGTCTCCATTTACTGTGTGCTTTTGTCACTTTTCACAGTGTCACTCCTGGTTGGTGAGAAGTTGGTGATGTTTGCAGATTAGTGGGCTAACATAGCAATCAGCTAGCACCGAGCAATTACAAGGTGTGTTTCATTGGCGCATGCTAGATCTCTTTGAAACTACTGTCACCTACTGGTGAGGAGGTGACAGTAGCTGATCCTGGGTCTCCTGTGCACTAGACCTTGGCTGTATCCCAATTCAGGGTCTGCAGCCTTAAAGGCCGCATTTTAAGGCCGATTACGTCACAGCGATGCAACGAAGGCTGTCCCAATTCGAAGGCTGCTCGAAATGCGGCCCTCAAATGTGTCCTTCATTTCCCTGAATTTTAAGGATGTGGCGGTGTAGACTTCGTGGCCCAACATATCCCAGAATGCATAGGGCGGCAGAGGGTGTGGATAATTTTGCCAATTTTGTGGATGAGGGGCGCCCAAAGAGTAAACTTTAAGTAAGTACTGAATATTATGTCACTTATTTATGTGCAAATGTTTAATAACGAAGAACATTAAAACATTCCTGTTCTCCACGTCGGCAAAGTTATGTGACATTAGTGACGTTTGTACTAACTTGGTTTTAAAGCCTTTACTTTAAAATATACGCCGTTCAATAGCTGACCTTAATCTTACAGAGAATGATCAAAGCTCATGTAGAAACAAACAAACAAATGAACAAAAGATTTTCTCCTTCATTTCTGTCAAACAAAGCTGTATGAAACGTTTCCAGCTGTTAGTATCATGGTTGCTAGGCAACCTGGGCAGCGTGACGGAGGCTAGACCGTCCCATTTCACAAGCCTCGCACTTCCGGCCTTAGCGGTCTTTGAGTACACGGCCCTTGTGGACCGTTAAGGCTGCGTACTTTAAGGCTGCAGACCCTGAATTGGGATACAGCCCTTATCATGTGCCACCTATTGTCTCCATTTCAAGTCCTCCAATTCTCCAACAACTTCCTTCCTTTGGATAATAATAAATAAATTTCTGTAAATAACCTCCCAACCTGAATCAAGTGTGATGAACCAGAATCTTATTTTTGCAGTTCAAATATAACAGCAGGTTGTTACCACACAATTCTGTCCTGCTGAACAAGCTCATTCTCATTCCCACGGTGTCAGACAGTGTTTTGTCACAGCTTCTGCACATGGCGTCCTTTGGTAACAGAGTGTGACGCACTGGGTTTTTCCAGTAGTGAAACAGGTCTATCACTCCTGACACCTTATTGACTGGTGTAAAGGTAGATTTTAAACCCAATTTCTACACCTAAGCAAGTACCTTTAAGTGCCTATGCATAAACAGTGAGGGAACAATACTAAAGCCTCCAAATTTAGGGTTTGTAGAGTTTTTAAACTGGACCAGTATCTTAACAGTCACCAAAGGACACCATGAGTACAGTGATGAGATGTAGGCTTTCTGTGACAACCTGGGATGAGAACGTACTAGTGGTCTTTGTGTTTCCTGGTTAAAACAGTTAAAAATTCTGGTAGTTGAAGACACGGTAAAGGTTTAATTCCCCTAGTATGAAATGAGTTTGAGACACATGACCTTTACATCTGTCACATAAAAGGTTTCTTTTATTTTCTGGGGCCAATTTGGGTTTAGGCACCAAAACTACTTCATTCAAAATACCTGGTTAGGTGCTTTATGATGATAACACAAAGAACATCCTACAAAGCTATGTTTGCTCGCCTAAAATGATATCAGCACCAAAAATATAATGTGCAGTTCTTGGCACGGCACCAAGATATCTGCATAAACTGTGTTCCTACCCGTTTATGACTAGTATATGCTGGACGGTAGACAAGGATGTGCATGGGATGAGATATTTTCTGTAACTATTTTCTGTAACCAAAAGGTAACGTAAAAACCATTTTAAGTCTCTCTTTTTCAAGACTGTGCCACTCAGTGATGGATGAATATTACGGGTAATTTTTTCCCCCCATGAAATAGCATTTCAAATCAAACTCCTTGAAAGACCAGTAATAAAACACATTTCACTAAATGTGCCTGTGGTTGAAAGACGTGTGTAAATGGTGGTCGAGCATCATGCTGTGCTTAGAGCTGGGAGATTTTCCAAGCCCAGCGGAGAGCTCATGTGCAGAAATGAAGGCGACGGGAGTTGTGGTGGAGTTGGCGGGGAAGGGCGGGGGTATGAGAGACACCATTTCCTGTGTTTCTAACCAGCACCAAAGCCCTGAGCTTGTCAAAGTGACAGCTCCATTGACAGGCCACTAGTGACACATTGAACCGGAGTGAATAATAACAGAGACTCAAACTGAAAAATAGGCTGCTGCAGTTGTCCTTTGTCAGTGACACCATTAAAATTCTGAGGAAAATAGCTGGCTGAAAGCCTTGTGAGCAATTACTTCTGTGGATGAACTGTAAGGAAAGTGAAAGTGCTAACCTGGTCTAGATCTGTACAGATCAACAGCTCAGTTCAGCTATTGTCATTTCCTATATACTTCATAATGCTGGGGTGCAGTGATTTCAACAAAAAAGACACGGAGGGAATAAAATCAATATAATGGTGTTTAAAATCCCCCTGTAAAAATCTCTCTGTCCATTTTTCACTCCAGCATGTATGTTTTTCTCCCTCTCTCATTCGGCTCATATCATCTCTCCAGTGGAATTCCAGCAGACTCTGGCCACAGGTTATTTGTCATCCCTCATTTCTCCTTTGATCCCAGGGCTTTCCAAGGCTCAGGCAATTCAAGCCATCGCCGTCACCCTTTTGTAATTAATAACAGGCTTCCTTCAGGGGAATTCTACTCATTTGTTTTCTTTTTCCCCATAACTATCCAGCTGCGTCTGCACAAGAACCACAATAATCGTTTTTTGGCTGGTGCAGACCAGCGGGAAAACAAGCTTGAATTCAGCTTGAGAGGGAACGAGGGGGGTGGGGTGGCTGTTACATTTTTGTGCCAATGGGCAGGGAAGAATTGTTCTGTTTCTTTACGGGTCCACCTCGTACCTTAGATGAAGTCATTTTGTATTCAAATAATTGCTCTTGATCAGAAACAGGAGGGCTTTTATATTCTCTTCATCCAAAAATATGAAACTAATTATTATTTGGAATCAAGTAGTTGCTTAGTTGGAAAATTCAAAAGGATATTGCTTCCTGCAGGGATAAATACTCTGTTATTGTTCACTTATCTCTTCTGCCTATTAATCAGAAACAAGGTTTTAATCAGGATGGAGGTATTAATCTGAAAAGAAATAAAGCTCAAAGAATACCAGGGGCCAGAAAAAATTAGCTGCAAGTGTTATGGTTGTTTTGTGGGAAGCACACCAGCTTATGTAAACCAGGGCTTTAGTTTTGTACATAGCATGTGGTGTTTAGCTGTTTCCAAGACTCTGGCTTTGGAGTGACATGAAGAAAAATGGAAGAATAATTTTGTTAGTATTTCTACTCAAGTGAAGTGCTAAAGTATATTAGATGATGAAGATAAGATTACAGGGAATGATTTGTAAACAATTTCTTCATCTGAACTGGAGCCCGTACCATGTGACACAGATCCTTCAGTGGAAATGGGTTAAAAGACCACGAAGCACCCACAGCGCTCAGATTTGGACCTGAATCTGGATGCGAACAGAGCAAACAAACAGGAGCACAGCTGTTTGGAACAGGTTTTATCTCCTGAGTCTGGTTTCACTGGCCTGCTTAGGAGCTTTGACATGTTAGCAAATACATGAGAACAGAAACCTGTTTGATAATAGAAGAAAATATACTTGTGATCTAAACCAGACCTGTTATACTCATTTCTATATCCACATTTTCATTCTTTGACTCTAATAACGTAGCTTTGTATGATTCACGGTTATATATATCTATTTTTATTTTATTCTGAACCTCTCTATAGGTCTATAGGTCCTAATCCACTTAACCCTTATATACTGTTAATATTTCTTCGCAGTATGGTTTGGGTCCACTTTTACCCGGGCTAAGAGTTCTCTCATAAAAATGTCATTTTTGAACAAAAGATCTATTTTGAATTTGTAAATTTAAACCTGAAGGGTTAACACTTTCCTTTTACTTTTACTTTAGTTTTTAGTAATTTTCCTTGTTAAAACTTGTAACTGAGATTCAACATCCTGTCCATCTGGTTGCTAATAGTTCTTCTCTTTCACTAGCAAGCCAGGTTGCAACAGTGGGATATCCTCTGATCTTGTTCAGTAGAACCATTTGGCGTCAGTGAAATCTAATATTAACTGTAAATCTGATTAAGTAGCAGGAAACTGAATTTTATTTGAATGTATTTTTAAGCAGGCTACAAATGAAAAGACCACTCAAATTCTGTTTATTATTTGTTACAAAATACGAAACATGTGTTAAAGGTTAAAAGTCAGGTAAAGCTAATTCGTACAAAGTGTTTTATGACCCAGTGCAGAAGCAGCAAAAGTAGTCCAAGACTGCATACCTCCACCAAGGCAGAAAATTCCCGCATTAGTTTGCAATATTTTATTTGCCAAATTTGTCTTTATTTCAATTTTACATGTTTTTGTGAAGCCCTGATATAGACTGGTGATCTTTCTCAGGGTGTACTCAGTCTTTCTCACCTATAACAGCTAGGATCAGCTCCAGCCCCAGCAACCTTGAACTGCACAAGAAGAAAGATGGATGGACAGATGTATTTTTGAAGATATGACACATATCTTCAAAAATACAGTCTTACAAGAGCAAAGAATATTTCTAAAAATTTCTGAATCCACTACTCATTGGTTCTCTGCTGGTTTTTTCTTTAAACTTTTTGAGTAATCCCTCTAAAATAAATAAAATCCCATGATCTCCTTGGTGGAGGTTAAAAGCATGTTTCTCCACATGGCCAAACTCCAAAGACTGTGTGAAAACCGTATGACTGCTTGTCATCACTGACACTAACAGCATACTCTGCAAGCAGTCTATCCTTAAACACGTTGTTGATCTTGCACTCAGATGTGTGTGTGAAAGCTGAGAAGAAATACACAGGTGATGGAAATTTTGCAAATGATGGCTCAGTTCCTTTAAGTACCCCATTAAGTCATTCCACTAAGCCAGCATGTACAACCCACAACCCAAAAACCTGCTCCCCTGAGTGGAGTACAGCCACTGTTACTGTAATTACAACTGAGAAACATGTCTAAATGTCTGCTTTGAAAAAGATCTGTATCAAGAATCTGGAACTACTTCAGCGAAATGCACGGCTGTCATTTTTAATGGTTCTAAAGGTATCAATTACACGTGTGCTTGCCCTAGCTGTGACAGGTTAAAATGACCGTTTAGAGAAAAGGCTGATCATTCTGTGAAGAGTGTTTGTCAGCGGACGTCAGCTTTGGAGTCTTTTAACATTGTCTGTGGAGTGCAAGAACACACACTTGGAATTTATTGAGTGTATAGATGCACTGAAGCATATTGGTCACAGTTTAAATCCAATAAAACGGCAACAAACCCATGCTCAAAACAAGTACTGTTCTCCACAGCAAATAAAACGTGAAATTTTTTGCTTGTTACTGCCTTTCAAACCTGCAGGGGATTCATGATTTGTATTCAAAAGATATATCTTGGCTCCTGAACATCATTGCATTTACAAGATTTGATATAAAATCAAGCCCAGAAGTAAAGCTATAACTAAAAAAAAGGGATCGCATGAGTTGGGGCCCCCTCTGCAAATAGAAAGGCTGCTGATGATCGGTGTCAAGAGACTGGAGGTTTGCAGAGCATTGAACGCACCGGAGCACAAAAACAAATGTCAGCAGCTAAACAATCACAGAGCAGCCCGCAGCAGACTTTTCAAATGAGATAACCAAAGAAAGCAAGGGTAGGGTTCTTCAACATCATTATAAAAGATGCAGAAGCAACAAAGAGGGGGAAACAGTGAACATTTCTTTCCACAGCCCAGATGATTAGAAGCACTGAAAGAGGGGAATTAGATGCAAAAATAAGACAAATGTGATGTGGCAAATGCTCAGTCTGGCTTATCCAACTGTTTCTCAGCAAACACTGATCTTTATTTACAGACTGCAGTAACTGAATCTCCATATATATATATATATATATATATATATATATATATATATATATATATATATATATACATATATTAGGGGTGCAACGATACACAAAATTCACGGTTCGGTTCGGTTCGATACTTTGGTGTCACGGTTCGATATTTTTTCGATACAAAAAAATGTTCATGCCTTTTTAATTTGTCATTTATTAAAATTATAAATATATATTTTAACTCAAAAGTACAGTTTTTAAATTTAACCCTAACCCTTGTGCGCGTTTTTTATTTTGACAGCGAATGCGCACCTGCGGACCACTTATGTGCACCCCTGGTTATTTAGCTCGTCATATTGCAGCCACAGAAATTCTTTTGTCCATGAAACCATAAAGCTGCACTTTCTTTTTGCCTTATAGTCTCATTTGTCATAACTTCTCCGTTTTGTGGTAAGCTTTTCTTTGGCTGTCACTTCTTCACCCCGACCTGTCTTATTTGGCTCAGCAGAACTAAAATATATATACTGCTACTTTTACACACGGACTCACATAAGCTCAGCGATTCTCTGCGCGATCAACCTCTCACATGTTTAAGCTTGCTGCGGGAGATTTCACTTGTCATGTTTGCATAGTAAGCTAACGATTAATAAGACGATGTCAGAGGAATTGGTGCACAAATTATCATCACTCACAGATCAGTGCTGTCATTGCAAAGTGAAAGCAAAAAAACAAGCGCAAATTCAAACGCGATTTCAATATGTCACATATTGACAGTGGCTCACCGATGCCAATGACATAATTACCCAGCTACATTTCTGAAAGAATGCAAAAGCATTGACATATATTTTTCCTACAATAGCCCGACGGGCAGGGCAGAGAGATTTTTGTAGCCCGACTGGAAAGATCGCTAGCTCCGGGACGTCGGGCTAGCGATTTTGCAAGCCCTGTATCTGATTGAGGAATCACTCATCTTTGGAAAAGAGAGTTTATTACAGAGAAATGTCTCTTTCCAAAATAAAAGCTATACTATCCGCTTCTTCTGGGCTATATTCTCAGCAGCATAAGGAGAATCACGTGCTAACAGCTGTCTAAATGACTCGGCTAAAGTTAGTAGCATGCTTGTTGTTTTTGTCTTTGCACTAGGATGATGTCGGCATAAATGTGCAGTCACATTCGTTGTGTTCCCACTAGTGCTTTCAGGTTAATCTCGTTGAAATGACCTTAACGCCACAACACGGCAAATCTCCGTTAACGAGCTACCGCGGATCGCCCCGTGCATGGGGCTAGACGGCCAACACGTTAACGAGCTAACTGCGCTAACACACTAGTTCACACCAATGTAATTAAGCATTGCATGGCACATCCAACATACTGTTTTACTTTAGTCCATGACTCGCTTACCTTCAGGGTCATACGTCACATGAAAACCAAAATAATTCCAAACGCCAGATCTGAATGAGGGTGGGGGAGGTCCATCTTGCAAGGAGAGCTTAACTTCTGTCTCGCTAGCTTGCCCTGCGCTCTTCCTCCTGACTATGCTGTCTGTGTTGAGCGCTCAGTGGATCTGCGCTCGACAGTGCAGCCTAGGCGGAGTAGTCGAACGCAGATTCACTGAGCGCTCAACACAGACAGCATCGTCAGAAGGAAAGTTGATAAAATAAATTACAAATGTTGTATTGTTTGATACATATGCATACCGAACCGAAAGCACTGTATCGAACGGTTCAATATCGATACGAATATCGTTGCACCCCTAATATATATATATATATATATATATATATATATATATATATATATATATATATATATATATATATATATATATATATATATATAATTTTTTTTTTTTTTTTTTTTTTCTCAGATCAATGCATTAGTAAAAATATAAAATGTTTCCGGAGTTGTTAAGAGATTTTATCTCTTAGAATACATTTCCACTGTAATAAAAAAAAACATTCTTTTTGAATACTTTTGAATGCTGCACATGCTTATGTATGTAGATAAAAATATAAAAAAAAAAATTAAGCTATGGTATATACTTAGACTATAAAATTGTGTTTTTACAATGTGAGAGAGCATGCACCCTGTGTACTGAACACTGAACTCTTTCAGAGGCCAGAGTTTGAGGCCCCCCCAACCCCCGGTTATTTACTGCCTGCCAGTAAAGACTCTTCATCTTCCCTGTATTATCCTGTCTCATATCATAATATCTCTTTTAAATATGTTATTGAAATTTTTACTTAGTTGCGAGTCAAGAATAACTGTTAGATTAAATAAGCAGAGTGGTATAAAGATAAATAGTAAAATATGACAAAACAAGAATATATAAAAAGTAATTTTTTCCAAAAGAACAAAGATGAAAAGCAGACATTAAAATAGTTTGAATAAAAAAAGAAAAACATAATAACTGAAAGGTAGTTTTAAAGTATTATAGTAACTCAAGCAGATAATAGCTTGAACTATGGACAAACATGTTCAAACCATTAGTATATCAGTATTCATTGTTGTTAGTATTACTATTCTACTCTCACCAAGTACTCTATTAGATATACTTTACTCGTAGTGAATTAGACTCCTTTTTGCATTCAGAACTGCTTTAACTCCTCAAAGCAACAGATTTATAAGGTGCTGGAAACAGTCCTCAGAGATTTTGGTCCAAACTGATATGATAGCATCAGACTGCAGATTTGTCAGCTGCATATCCATGATGTGACTCTCCCATTGCATCACATCTCAAAGGTGCTCTGTTAGACTGGGATATGATGACTCTGGAGTTCATTTGAATACAGTGAACTCGCTGCCATGTTCAAGAAAGCATCTTGGGATGATCCGAACTTTGTGATATGGTGCATATCCTGCTGGAAGCAGGCATTAGAAGATGGATACGTTATGGTCATAAAGTGATGAAAACTGTCAGGAAGTGCCCAAAGTGTGCCAGGAAATTATGCCCCACACTATTTTACTACCACAATGAGCCTGAACGACTGATAAAATCAGGATGCCATGCTTTCATGTTTGTCCCAAATTCTCACCCTATCATCTGAATTCACAGCAGAAATCAAGACTCACCAAACCAGCAACAGTCACTTAAACTTACCTTTCCTCTCCATTCTAAAGATGGGTTTGAACTTCAGCAGGTTATCTTGGCTATGTCTACATGCCTAAATGCTTGGAGCTGCTGCTGTATTATTGGCTGACTTGCATTATCTAACAGTAGAACACCTAATAAAGTGGTTGGTGAGTGCAAATAACAACATAATGGCAATTATTAAGCTGATAGTATTACAGTTTAAAGTTCACAGTAGGCACACTATAACCTCTGTGCCAGTAAATCCAGGCGTGAGTACTTTACTGTGATTAAAGAGTGAAAAATGTGCAGTAAATTACAGTGGGCCTGGGGAGATAAACACAATAGCGAAAAGAAAAACAGCATTTCAGAAAACACGAGAGCATTTTCCCTTTACAGTAAGTGTTGGGAAGTCCCTGGTTTTACCAAGGACGTAGTTTCTGAACTGCTCCCAGAACTGTTTCTGACTCATTTTAAGCTTGTTTAAAAGGATTAAACACAAAACTGGAATCACAAGAGAATATTTCAACAAACAGAAATGCCTACATGTGCCCCAATACACACTGTAGGAGTAACATCTGACCTCCACCTCCTGTTTGATCTTATCATAGTCAGTTTTGCTAAAAGATTTGACTGGAAACACAGAAGAATGATGTTGGAAACAGGTTGGTGGAAAATGACTGTGTGGAAAGTTTTCGGTGGAGGTGGAAGAATGTCTGCCCACATCTGCCATTAGGTCTGATAACTACGGCATGACTTGTCAAAGTCACTCTCGTCCACCCGCCGTAACCTTTACATTATTTTTCAGAGACTGTGCGCTGCCACGTTTGAACAGTGCGACCTTGTCTTAAGCAGAATTGAAGTCATTGTTGGGAGATCATGATGAAGTGCATGGAAACGAATCAGAGACCTCCACTGTGATGAGCTATTATCACTCTCGCCACTCACCCTATTTCATTTCTACCTTGTCACTGACCTTCCTTGAACAATGAATCCTGCTGACTTAAAGGTTTCTCTGTCCTCTCTGCATGGGTGATGGACACCCCACCTGTCCTCTTTCACCCACCACAACAGCACTGAGGCAAGTGTCTCTGTCGCGGTGTGGAGACCTACACCACCGCCAATAAGGACCGTCACTGGCACTGTATTCCTCCTCTCTTCCGGAAATTGACTGCAGGCTTTTCAATTATTCACACTGTTGAATAATGTCGGTCTCCGTCTTTATCTGAGCTTATCCTGACTAGTGATCCTTATCTGAAGGTTGAGTAATGGCAGAGTCAATGGGAGGTGGCAGGATTTCAATAGGAAGTCTTTGTCATTGTTCTTGGATGTTTAAGCTGAATAACACTACAATTTAGGGCAAGAGTAGAGATGAGACGCTGGATAATGTGCTATCATGTAATGAGCTAAACAGGCAGGGTGACATTGAGACTTCCACACATCTAAACATGTGTGTGCGAGGCAGCTCAAGTCCCATAAATGGCTGAAATCATCACTGTTTGCAGTGATCCTATCTTAACCACTTCGACCCCAACCGTCAGCTTACCCGCCCTCGATGACCTCAGTAGCTCACATGAAGATTGGTTGATGACCGAGTGATGATAATGACCGACACCTTTTTTCATTCCTTGGCTCATGTGACAACTCACATGATTAACAATGGACCACCTCCAAAGGGGCGTGGCTTCTCATCTGTAGAGACCTCTCATCGTAGAGCTGTTTCAGTTGTAGACACAAATGTAACACTGACTACCTCTCTGCCTGAGCCTTTGTACCTTAAACATTGTTTCCGGTTTGTGTCACATTTTTCACAGTTTCAATGTCTTTTAATGATCTTCCGTGCAAGCTACAGGTGACAGTGGTAATCTGCTGGTAACCAAAGCAACTGCAAGTTTGTAAACACAGCAGTGAATACCTCTGTGCAACTAATATCAGATAATGATTGGCACCAATCTCCAGCAACCACTCACCGACCAGTTGGGCAAAAACATTTTTCTCTAGCAACCTGTAGTTGCCTAATGGTTGCTTGCTGGGCCTGTGTGACTTTTGGTATTGGGTTAAAATCTCGACCCATGTTTTGATGGATTGTTTACCCGGGCAAATTTTGCTTTTGGCTTCTCCCTTTAGACATCACCACTGCAGGTCATCTACCTCCATCTCACCTTATCCCAAGCACCTTCCTCTGTCACACCATCACTTCATCCATTCATATTCTCTGTTGTCTTCCTCATTTTCTTTTCCCCGGCACCTCTGTCTTCAACATCCTTTGTCCAGTATATCCACCATCCCTCCTCTGTAACCCTTACCAGTCATACTCACTACATTTAAGTCCCTTTTCTATCAGTACCTACTCAGATCAACTTAACGCCACGACCTAACTCAGATCGACTGGGTTTCCATTAGAACCCCGTACTTGTCGTCATAGCAACATGTCTGCACCTCCTGTGACATAATTAATTAACGCTAAAGCAAAGGTGGATGTTGAGGCAACCAACCAAAGGGCTTTAAATTCCATTCTCCCCCCTCTTCACGCTTGCCTTTCCTTCTCTCTTATTGCCTCCAAATATGTCTTCACCCTCTCCTACTGTCTTCAGTCAACAGTAGCATAGTTTCCAAAACATAATCAAATCAAATCAGATTGAAAAAATAAATATTGGGAGATCTAAACCTGATCTGAAAATATCTCAGTCGGATCCAGATATCCTTCTGCATCCAGGGACTCAGTAAATGCTTTGCATGGAGAAACTTTTCAGCCCTGGGGAAAATAATCGCAGACTGCTCTTTTTATATATTATTTATTATAATTATTTTGACATATGAAGGCCACAAGAATGTTTTAAATGAGTTTTCAGATCCAAGAAAATATACATATATGCTATGTACAAAGTAGCTTTCCTTTAAAACTGTGGTTAGTTGCACCTAAATTTACATGTGCATTTTGAAAAGTGCAAAAGTGATCAAGAAATACATTTTTGGGATTATTTTAGGTGGCAGATCATTGATAAAATCACAATATTATTGTTTACATCAGTGCAGGTGCTCAACGAAGGTCTGAAAGTCATTTTTATAAGTGTGTCAGTGAAAGTGTAGGTCTCACTTTCACATAAAGGAGACCTACGTGACTCCGGAGGGATGTGAAAATTCAGTGATTTATAAAGATTTTGAAGGCACATTATCAACTACAAATGAGAGTCATTCTTCAATATGACAAGACAAGAAAGTACTCGTTCTACCTTTCGCCCTATTCCAAAGGAACGTTGACAAAAAAGTGCAATGCCCGTGTCTCATAAAAGACAGCACATTCCCGAGCTGTCATCACACCACAAGCACAGACAAACATAAACAAATCATTATGCTGCGGGGACGGATGCATGAGCGCACACAATCGAGAGCAAAATCGAATATATTATCCCTACAAAACTTCCATTGTCTGCATGCATATTTTCAAACAAGTCCGTCATGGAAAGCAGTTTTCTTCTCTCATCCCGAGAAGATTAAATCACAGATAAAATTAAAATGTAAACACATTTAATTAAGCTACAGCTATAATAAATAATCTTTGAG
Organism: Rhamphochromis sp. 'chilingali'; assembly: GCF_963969265.1. Taxonomy (NCBI): domain Eukaryota; kingdom Metazoa; phylum Chordata; class Actinopteri; order Cichliformes; family Cichlidae; genus Rhamphochromis; species Rhamphochromis sp. 'chilingali'. The sequence continues at coordinate 34,354,672 of NC_137938.1, read as the reverse complement.
TAAGGGAGGGGATGGCAATCAGGCAACAGTGACTCGCCCAAATGGGTGACATGACTCATCGCACAATAATTTAATTTTGAACGGGCATTTATGAGGACAAAAACAATCGAAGACTGAAAGACTTCCCAGAAGCTGGAGCTGGCCTCCATTAGCAGATTCTGCTCTTTGATAGTGGCATTGCCCTGAGACAGAGAGGGAAGCAGTGAGCCTCGTGACTAATATCTGACAACGATCTGTTCTCTATAAAGACTACACAATGTGCCGTCATTAGTCATGTTGCATGAGCCATATGTTTAGCTCGCTGACAATAATGGCAACAATCAGAATGAACTGGAGAAGCTGTGGAGGGTATCACTCTGACTAGAACAGATGTTGCAGTGCATCTGCAGTTTGTATCTTTTCCTCCTTTAAAAATGATCAAACCTTTAGTTTTTGACTTGAAACTTGAATTCCATGCTCATTCAGGATATTTGACATTAATCTAAAAAGACTCACATGTAGAGTATAAGAAATGCAACATTGAAGGCTTTGCAAAAGATTCAGAATTTTCCCTTACATACGAGGAGCTGATCACAAAGCCTTGTGACTCCACCTATAAAAAGCAAAAGGCGGTTTTGGCCGCTGTCCCCGTAAAAATCATCTTTCTTATGAAAGCGTTCCAGTCTGCTGCTACATTTGGATCACTCCCTGGAGAAAACATCAACATCAGTGTCAAACTGACCTGACTTTATGACAAGGATCACTAGTGATGAGAGCAGGGTCTCTGGCTTTTATCCTGAGAGCCAATAGTAGACTAGAGGAGTCCACAGTGTCTAAGCCTGATGACGGTGGATCGGGTCAGGGCCATGGCCACGAGGATACTCAGTGAGCTTTTTTAAACACTGCCATGGCTGTGATTTTATCCCCCAGGGTCAGACTGTCAATGCCAAGCTCTACTGTAGCGTCCTAAGAGAAAGCGTTGTGGCCGCAAACGACTTGAACTGTGCCCCTCACAACACTTTGAAAAGACACAAACACGACTTTCGCTCACAACCAACCCTACATGCCACATTTGTCTGCAACTTTGTCTGCTTCAAGTTCAGCGATCTCCATTTTCTGATCTAATTCAAACAGATGTGAGTGCAAGCGTTCAGAGCGGGACTTTCACAGAGCAGCAGTGCTGGAAGTGTTGCAGCGGTGCCCCAAGAGACAAACTTGAGGAGTGATTTGCCAATTTTTAATCAGACACAGTGTTTGCTTTTTTATAGGGTGTTGAACTTTTTGATTCCACTGCTCGTTTGTCTCACATAAAAGTGCAAATCTGGAGGGCAAGCTGGAGCCGGAAATATTTCAACTAGTCTCTATTTGTTCTTTAGAGTGGACATATTCTACTTTTCCTCATTTTCAGTCGAAAAATAAAAAATGCAGCATTGACAATGAGCATAAAAGCCACCCTTTAAACATCATCTTCAATGTTTATTAACATAGAAACACCAGAATTTCCCATAATCATTATTTCATAAAACTGTGTTTTTGGTTACTGTGGGGAAAAACGAGCCTGGGGCATTAATCAAAGAATTTTCAAAACAAAACACAGCACTGTAGCCACAGCATTTATCCTGAAATTAAACTGAATCCATCCATCTTTTCCTACTCTGGAGTTCAGGGGCACCAGGGATCACTCATACCAGCTAACTCCTGTAGGTCTTCACAGGAATGCCAGGCCAAGAGATGTAATATATGTCCAGTGTGTCCTGGGTTTACTCCAAGGCTTCCTCCGAGTTGGACACGCACAAAAGGCCTCATATGCCAGAATCACCTAGTAAGACATAGTAAATGTTTAATTTTTGTATCATCAAAAAGAAAATGCCTAATGAGGAGGTTTTAATGCAAGACTGTTTTTGAATGTGTTTGGGAGGTACCTCATATCAGAGCCAGTGATTTCCTGTTTGCTTTCTGTGCTCTTCCTGTTTTCTGTCTTCTGTCCAAAACCAGCTGATGGAGATTGCTGCCCTTGCCTGAGGATGGTTCTGCTGGAGGTTTCTAATATTGCAGGGTCTTTATATTAAATCATGAAACTCCTTGACAACAACAACTGTTGCAAGCTGGTGCTGTTTTTCTATGTGATTAAACACAACACAACTTTTAGTTTATTTATAATCTGTATAATGTCAACAGTTTCAACCTCACAAGGATTTTATTTACAGAAAAAAAGAGACAGAACACTGAACTTTTCCTGTGAAAGTCTACCAGAGGGGCTTTGTGATTAGCACTAAACATCAAAACAGCGTGTTTTTACCCGTGTAGGAAAATAAACATCAACATTGTCTCAGAGCATATCTCAGAACCAAGATCTGAGGATGCAGCATTAAAAAGTGAAGGGGAAATTTGAATGATGGAGGTAAAAACTAATCGGGGCAGATGTAACTTTCCCTGAGGAAAATGCCTCCCGTCTTCCCATCATCCCTCACCATGCACAGATGAATGTTTCCAAGGCTGCTGGTTGGAACACACCATGCTATCTGTTTTGATCATCAGATTTCTGACAGCACTACTGATTGTAGATCACATACCATGTTTGCAGCCTCACTACCTCCTCCGCTGCCTCGACTCTTGATTTGCCTCGCTTGCAGATTTTTCCTCCATATGCAGCACTTTGTTGGATGGCATGCATCGCCTGATGAATGGGGGGGAAGACCTTTGGCCCCTGCAGCAGTGTTTGAATACGAGTGGAAGCAATGAAAGTCGAGTGAAGCTGCAGGCTATAACTGGTATGCAATCATTCACCGCTGACATCAAATACACCCCCCTGGAACAAAAGAGGGTAAAAAATTGTTGCCTACAAAAAAATAATAAATGTGTTAATTATCAAAATTCAAACAAAATTATCTGCATTGTCAGTGTTCACCACTTGATAATAAAAAAAAACACAAACATGACAAAATAAAAATAAATACAGTTGCTCGCCTCATGTTGCCAGTTTTTGCACCGAGGCTATAAAAATCAATCTGGGCCTGTTTTCTCTTTGCATTGTTCCAAGCTAGGAACACTTTGCCAGATTCACTCAACCTGAACAATTAGAGCTGACCCGTAGTCAGTCGTAGCAGAGCATTATACTAGTGGTTTGGCCCCGTGCTTCAGCCTGGCTTTGGCACAGCGGGTAAAAACGAGAGAGTGCTGGTACTGCCCGGCTTTCCATCACCTCAGCTTGTTACAGCACACAGAATCACCCATATGGAATCCATATGCATGGCCGGCATTACTCTCAATGGGTTTATGCTGGTCATGGCCAGGTTGTCATACTTCAGAGGCAAAGAGGCTTTGATGGAGCAGCTTTTGGCTTAACAGCACAGCCGCCGGGAATCCGTCAGACAAACCCTTTCCTGGAACATCTGAGGTATGTTCAGAGCTTCAAGCTGTGATCTTGGAGGCATTGTGTTTCTTTTATGTTCTTGGCTTTGAGAGGAAATCTCCCCGCACACCAAAGGCCAAAGATAACTGCCTAAAGTTTTTTTTTTATTTTGGAGGTTGTTGAGATGTTTTGGCCTTTAAGTTTTGATCTTACAAGCATTTTTGTAGTTTTTTTTCCCATTCTTGTAGTTTTTCTCTTTGTCTCTGTATGGCTTTTTCTGTTTTTTCATGTCTCTGTTTTAGTCACTTTACTTTCACGTTTCAGATGTTTTTGTCTGTTCACCTACACTGAGAGTGACTGTGGTTGAATAGTCAATTTTGCTTAGGACAGTTCCTAACTGAGTGACGTCACCCAGAACTTTCTTTGTGGACAAAATAAAGGACAAATCAAATCCTCTAAATACTTTGGAAAGGTGCTTCACTATTTCCTGTCTTTCTTCCAGTTAAGAAAACTGGAACACCCTTTACAAGTAAAGTAGTTAATGACATCCCACAATTCAAAGAACCAAAAAAAAAAAAAAACACCCAACATAACTGACAAACGACACAGATCATCTTGTAAGTTACTGCTGCTTTTTTCATCTCATAACTATCTTATTTTCAGCAATCTCCACATTAACATTACACAGCTTTATTAAAGATCTTTTTTAATGGAGTTGTTCCCCTGGTGAAGCACTCTGTGACAGTTTTTATGCTCTGTAAATAAAGATAATTGGCTATAATTAAATAAAAAAATATATAAGTAAACCGAAGGCTGTAGTGTAGCTCACTTTGCACTGACTATGTTCTGATTTGGGGCATTGATGTATTGCCAGCTTTTGGGATTATCATAAAATTATTCAATTCCGAAGTCCTTCATAAATCCAGGAGTTAAAGTGAAGTCGTTTCTTAAACGTCATTTTTTCAGCGGGAACAAAACTACAAGCGGACAACACTCGCTTTGTTCCTGGGAAATAAGTTGCGTTATTCTTTGGGTTTTTCACATTTATACCACCTGCATAAAACAAGCCAGGGAAAGCACTTGGGGTGAAATATCTAAAATGACACCATTAAGTAGCCTCATGGCTCCTTGAACAGCTCTTCTCCTTATTCTCTCTCTCTCTCTCTCTCTCTCTCTCTCTCTCTCTCTCTCTCTCTTTTATTTATTTATATATATATATATATATATATATATATATATATATATATATATATATATATATATATATATATATATATATATATATATGTGTGTGTAATTTTTTTTTGTTTGTTTTTTTTTGTTTGTTTTACATTTCTTCCATTTAGGAAAAATAGAAGTGTCAAGAAAAAGAAATAGGAGCTCTTTTTTTCTTTCTTCACAGCATTTTTTGTTTTTCGATTGTTAGTCCTCCACTGGACTTTCTTTCTTTCTTTCTTTCTTTCTTTCTTTCTTTCTTTCTTTCTTTCTTTCTTTCTTTCTTTCACACACATGGTTCAACAGTGTTTCATTTCCTACATTCAAATCCTCTTTCTCATTAATATAACACTGCACCCATGGGTGAAAAGGAGCAGGAAGAAGAATTAATTCTTATTACCACTTCCTGCCCCCTATCTGCAATCTAATTATTCTTACAAGAGGGCACCAACAACCCAAAAATACCCTCTAACATGTATCAATATGTAACAATGCAAAACTAAACAACAAATCAGTATGATCAACAATATACAGCACTACTACATGGCAATGAAAATTATTCCTTCCACATTTAGCCCAAATTACTTTCATGTTCTTCATATTGATTTATCCTTTTAAGTATGTAACACATTTTAAAACGGTGCATATTTGTACAACTCTTGAGATTATTTTGAAGAGAATTCCATATTCTTATACCTTTAACTGTCGGACACATTGGCCTTTGTGTGGTCTTAGCAAACTGATGCTTAAAGTCAAACTTCCTTCTACTGTGCCCACTTCCTGAACACAATACAAACAAACTTTTTAACTTAAGAGGTAATGCATTACTTCTTGCCTTGAACATGAATAATAATGTCTGTAATTTCACTAAGTCTTCAAATTTCAACAATTTCGATTTTATAAACAGATTATTTGTATGTTCTCTGTATTTAACATTATGAACCATTCGTACCACTTTCTTCTGTAACAAGTATAAAGGATTTATATTAGTCGCATATGTATTCCCCCACACTTCAGCACAATAACTGAGATAGGAGAAAATTAGTGAGAAATATAAAATACGCATTGCCTTATAATCTAGTATATCTCTGACATTACCCAAAATATAAATATTTTTAACCATCTTTTTTCTAACATGTTTAATATTAGATTTCCATGTTAATTTATCATCCAATACTACCCCAAAAAAACGGAGTTCAGTAACTCTCTCAATCGGAATTCCATCAATGGACAGAGTTACTTCATCCTCTGTTACCCGATTTCCAAAAATCATAAATTTCGTTTTTGTCAAGTTCAAAGATAATTTGTTTACATCAAACCATTTTTTTTAGTTTTTCCATTTCAGAAACCATTAATTCAGCCAATTCTTTCAATTTTTCCCCAGCACAATAAAAAATTGTATCATCTGCAAAGAAAATGAAATTTAACATTTTGGACACATCATAAATATCATTTATATATTTGTTGCGCATGCTTCCTGCTTCCCTTTAAGTAATCACCAGCTTAAAACTACAGCTCGCTTTTTGGTTCATTTTGCTCCACAGTCCTGTGTTTGTTTCCTCAATCTGACTGTAATGCAAAGTGCAGTGTGTGTATTGCACTTTGCTATATTGTACATTTGGGGCCTTACAAATAGCGTTTATGTTGGTGTGATGCTCCTCCGTGGCCATTAGTTTTGCATGGAAAAACCACTCTGCTTTCCACACCGCAGTCTCGTTGCCCTTATAACTCTTCAAAAGAGTTCATGCGCAGCAGAATGGGCTAATTGGGTGGAAATGTGTTGACATTTCACCAACACGTCTCTCCAGTCCTACGGCAGTATGAGATGTATCCAATCAATTATTCAGATGATCTAAGCATGAAGAAGACAAGTATGCACCCGGGCTCTGCTGGACATCCACTGGCCCCCGCTTCAAAAACTAATGGTTCATTTAGAGAACGTCTGCTGCACCAGCCTGGTATGCTGCATGAAAACTCTCTCACCTGGAACATAGAGTTTAAACTCAGTAACTGCTCTCTTTCCATCTGGCCTGCTGCCTGTAGTTCACTGTTAATCCTGATCTCTTTATGTTGACATACTTGTCACGTTAGCTTCGCAGTACAGTTGAGACTAAGGCTAAAAATATCTTTGTATTACCATGGCACATGTGCATCTGTAGGTGGGGGTATAGTTGTTTACAAAATGTAATTAATAGAGGACGTCCAATTGGAGTAACAGGTAAATACAGGAAAAGCTTATCAGGATCTCGAGTACAAAAGAAATATGTGTAACTACTCCTCAAACTTCCTGTTTGCCAAATTCAAAGCAGAAAGACGATGGAGCCACAAGGCCATCACACAGTCTAGGAAGGACATGCATGCTGGCTGTTAAGCTTTATAGTGCTGTGTTGTATTCCAGCTCTAAAAGGTAACATTGTTGTTTGCAGGTATACGTGCAACCACAAGCATGTGTGCTTGAATATCTGGAATGCCTTGCCATCATGAGGGAAATTGATTTTATGCTGCACTTTTAGCTAATAAATGTTGAACAAGAGTTACTTTCAGTGCAATATAAGAATGAAAACAGACTTAAGAATCAACACTGATCCATACAGAGACTGTCAGAGCTTTGAAAATTGATCTTTTGAATGTTTTGCAAAAATGGAGCATGTCAGCACTGCTAAAACACAAGCTAATGCATAGCATAATGACTAAATCAATTATATCTTACTTATCTGCAGTATTACTGATCAATATACACTGGTTTTTACTGCCAAAAAAGTAGTAATAAAGATCAGCAAAAAGGCAACGGGTGTTTACATTTGTGGCAGGAAGCCTGTAGTCTGAGGCATACAGCATAAAGCTACACTGTAGCCTAGCTCACAGATTTAACATAATGCTATTAATCATTACAATGTAAAAGACTTTGGCGCAGACGGTACATATCAGTCCTATTGTGGGGATCAAGAGAAAGGGTTTTAAAACTATCAATATCAACGAGCAGAACAAGGTTGGTTGTAGCAATGCCAAATGTGGTATGAGCCAGATGTGGCCCAGAAATCATTAACTGGACTTGACATGGGTTTGGCCCAAATTCCACAACACACCTGACATTCAGCCTGTATAATACGGACCTTCAGCGTCAGTCGCAGCCAAATGAGACCCAAGCAAAACTGATTGTGCACATTTGTGCCAGAGAGTGATTGAGGTCTGTGTACGCTGAAAGGATGCTCACACAGGAAAAAAATGCAACTCTTTTAAAAGCTCTTCAGCTCCTCATTGTCTTTTCAGTTAAATACTGCATGTCTGTCCTTTTTAACGCTCCTGTCTAAAAGGCTTCTTCTTGTAGGCACGATCTAAAACATGACTGGCCAAGATTTCAACTTTCCCCGTGCTTCTGAGTGGGATTCACACCTCGCCTGAATGAGGAAGCTTGTTTAGTATTTTTTTAGTCCTGGTCCTGCACTGGTGTCTGTCAGCTTAACAATTTGCAGAGAGAGGGACTGTGGAAACTCAGCCTGTTCAGAGGCTATGGAGTCCTCCAAAAAGCCAGCAGCACATAGCCCGATGGCGACGATACTTGCTGTAGGTAAGGTGTTGATTTTTGTTTTTAAATTGTTTTTAACCAGATAAATTCTTTATTAGCTCTGACTTCTATCCTTTCCATCAAAGTAATAAAGCTAAAGGATCAGCAGCAGCACAAACATAAACATGAACAGCCCACATTACCAGGTCTTCCGCATATTTTTGACACTGCCCTCTGGTAACAGTTCACAGCTAAAACATGTAGATGTCCATCTGTAAAGCTCCGTATAGAGCCAGTGGATGCAGGGTGGGTCCAGAAAGGAGCTTTTTTGGAATTCCCCTTTTCACATTAGGTTAGCTGGTGATTCTTAAGTGTAAGTCAACGTGAGTGTGAGTTGTTGTGTGTGTCTGTGTCTGTGTATTAGCCCTGCAATGGCGTGTCCAGCGGGGTGGCCTGGGGGGGCACAGGCCACCCCCCCAACCAGACTGGCCACCCCAGGTGCCACCCCAAAGGTAAAACAATAAAATTCAATCAAATATCAAATGTACGATTATGTTTTCACGGTGAAGCTCAGATATCCGAGTGTAAGTGAATGCAGCATCGGCTTCTGCGCTATGCATCACGTTAGCAAAGGTAGGAGAGCCAAGCACGAAGGACAACACTGCAGGAAACAATTTTTCGGTGAAAGAAAATGAGGACAGAATAAATGTCCCGGTAAGTAATATCAAGTTTGTTGAGTTTAGTAAACTTCGGTGAAATTAGAATACCAAGGAAAAAATAACACTTAAAGAATTATTGCAGCCGTCGAATATTTCAGACAGTATGCTACTGAGGGCAGCTAACATAAGAGTTATGAGTTATAAGATGCAGGTCGATGTGTAAAAATAACTCAGTGGTTTGGTGGTGGCTATGGTGGGGCTTCCACAGAGGCCAGCAGGTGGATGAGGGAAGGGGAGGCAGGAGGAGAGCCCCGAGGCGGCCACCAGTCCGAGTGTCAGGTGAACTGAACTTCAGGTAAGAAGTTATGAGCTGCAGTCTATCTGGGTCAGATATAAACCAAGTTTAGGTGGAGTTTATTTTCGTTGTGCTGACTTTTTACAGTCAGTTACAATAACTCATACTGTGTGAGCTAGCATGACAAGTTTATACAGATGTTCGGTTGCTATGATGTTACTGATAGTGAACTTTATTTTATTCATAAGGTTAGTTAGTAGAGTTGCCAACAGCTCCTTAAAAATGGAATGGTCCCTCATTCATAGAAAATATTACGCGTTTGGTATTGAGCTGAGAAGAGACGCAGTTTGTCCCGGACTTCAGCTAGGATGGAAAAAGACACAAAGCTGGAGTTATTCTGTCTTTACGCTGCACAGCTGCCTCTTCTCCTCTCATTCTCTCTCCTCTCTCTCCTGTTGCTACTTCAATCATGAAACTGATCAATGATCAGCTGATCGTCTCTCTTGTTTGTTTATCACCCACTTTGAGCCAGAAAGAGGAAACCAGCAGATGTCGCGCTAAACAGCAGCAGCACGTTTAAGCTTGATCAGCTGTTGTTAGAATTTATTTAGTTAGAAGGTTTGCTGGAGCCACAGCTGTAAAGCTGCTGGTCATGATGTCGGTTTAGATATGTGGTGAGAGGGAAACATGAAGATGAAACCAGGAGATGTCCTTACTGAACCATCAGAGCTGAACAGGTGATGGAGAAACAGGTTTACCTTTTAGGTGACATGAATGAGTTGAAGTTATGAACTGTTTCTGAGAGACAAATAACACCAGGATCCTTTTTTTATGTAGCTGACAGCTGGTAACTGTGCAGGGGCGGGTCTAGCAAAGTGTTGCCAGGGGGCAGGTAGGGCATTAACAGGGAGAGGAGGGCATAAAGAAATACTTTTCTTTTTTATTCTCATTTAAAATATCTAGCTTTTATTAAATAATTATCTGAATCTTGCGAAGAAAGTTTTTATCTGACGTAAAATGTATAGAAATCATACATATACCAAAAAGACTATACATCACTGTCACAACAGCATTTGTTTTCATTCAAAGGCTTTATGGCTTTAATACCTGGTGGGCCAATCTGTAGTGAAAATGCCCAATTTTTTGTCCCAGTCCAGCCCTGCAGGTTATACTGGCAGTGTCACCATGCCAGCTGACTGCATTTCATCATCAGCCAGTGTTGTTCTCAATATTACCAAAGTAAGGCAGCATATAAAGTATTTACTTGCTTTCAGGTTTTATTCAAATGTTAGTCTTTTCAGTTGTTTCTCCACTTTTTTCCTGTTTCAAAATCAAACACCAGTTTGTGAGAAGATTATCTTCTTTTTTTTTTTTAACAGGCATTGGTTTTGCATTGGAATTGGCTAATTTGCCAATTGTATGTTAAAAATGTTCGTATTTTAATATTCAAAAATGTTTTTGCCCAAAACACATGTGCACTACATGTCAGTAAAAATACTATGCAAATATTGATGTCCTTGAATGCTGAATAAACACTGACTGATTGTATCTCTTGTACTTAATCAACACAGTATCTAAACACTTTGCACCGTAGTGGTTAAAATCTCATTCTAATAAGGTTACGGTTATTAGGTTTACAGGGTTATTGAATTATGGTTAACGGTTGGTAGAATTGTTTTTAACATTATCTGCCAATTACATCTGCCACCCTTCTCCAAATCTGTGCCCCTACCTGGCCCCCCCAACAAAAATTTTCTAGACACGCCACTGTAGCCCTGAGATGGACAAGGTATACAGGGAGTCCTTCGCCCAGTGACAGCAGGACAAGCAGTGGATGGATGGATGGACAAACGGACCTTTAAGCCTAGATGGTACAAAGGACCCTAGTATGGAGGTAAGAGTTAGCATCCCAGGCTAAACCTACTGGTCCCTGGCCTTCATGTCTTAAAATACTGATTCTGGTTCTCTTTAGTTTATTTTTGGCCACAAGATGTGTTACTGCAGTAGTCTAATGGGCCTTTTGGAAGTGTAACAGCACTACTTGTGCACACCAGATGGGCAAAAATTCATTCATCATCAACTTTTGACAAGGTTCATTTGCTAATTGAAAACTGTAAAGTTTCACAGCTGCATCACAGCTTTGTCTTGAGACAGCAGTGGCATTATTATTTGTTTTGGGTTTTGTTTTTTTTCCAAATGTGTATTTGCATAGTTCTAAGTTCTCTTAGATGTAGCTATTTAGCTTTTATATTTTATGTATTTTACTTACTGAACTGTCAACACTGTTTGTAAACACGGTTACAGTTCTTTCCACCAACAGGGGGATAATGATGCTGCTGCAGATGTGTGTTTTTGCACCCGATGCTCATATTTATAGCTTGTTAGATATCATGTAAACACGGCAACAAAGATTAAAGAAAATTCTTTTTTTTTCAACCACTGACTCCACTGCATAAATCTGCAAGATGACCTGGATGGTGGAGCCCTTCGTGCCTCTGAGAAGCATTTTCAGCACCTAAAAGTACCTCAGATTTCAAAGGCTGATATGAGTCCCAGATTTCTGCTCACATTTCTCTTTGAGCAGCAGTTGCACGCCGCCACATCGCCACTCTGTCCCCCCATCTGTTCCTGTCCCTTCCTGTTTTACAGCACACTGTCCTTGGATAGCCTGATAGGTTCTTAAAGTCCAATTTATCATTGTTATGCATTTCTGCGAACAGCCTCCAGCAATTATTCAAATGAGGACGGCGAAGAACAGACTCCTCGTGTGGGTTCAGACTCACTCTGATGGAGTCAGTGGAGAAACCGAATCTGATCCTCTTAAAAAGTGATTGTTTCCAAATGTAACTGCGATTAAAAGGAAATACTGTATATTTGTGCGTGTGTGTGTGTGTTAGGTGGAGAAGGGGTGGGGGTGCTGCTCATGGTGTGGTCATAAACAGGATGCAGTGTGGCTGGGGGAACGGAGGAGGGGAATTGGGCTGATGGTGACGTTCATTACACGCACTGGTGCACACGCATAACCCTGGCTGAGACACACAGCCATCATTCACACACACACACACACACACACACGAATACAAACTGGCCACACACACACACACATTACAGATATTCCTGCAGTTTTGGGTTTTGTTAACGTGTCCGCTCTTTGCATGTGACATTAGCTTTTGACTCACTAAAAGCCTGTTTAGTTGTGGGAAAGTGTTTAGTTTGAATTATAGTATGCTGCTACACATTAACCCTGCACAGTGGAAAAAACAAAGCTTTCCAGCATGTTTAAATAGAGCATCTGGCCCATTCCAGTACTGCCTTATTCCCAATGTCGCTAACTAATATTAATAAAACTGCAGTTTTTCAAGAAAAATGTACTCTATGCAATGTAAAGAACTGCAACAATGTGTCCTTTACTAAAGATAAACAGCTAATTGTTTGATGTTTTATACATTTTAAACAATTCAGATTGTGCTATGGAAATCTAAGTGGGCTATTTATTAAGGATTTTCTGGTGGTTTGTATCATTTTTGTGACCATGGTGCATACTCATCAGCTCAGTATTATTAAAGTCCTTAAGGGGACTTCAACATTTTAAACAAAGATCTTTTTATTTGAAAGCTGGTCAAACCAGACTGCTGTGATCATTAAGATAATCTATCTCATACACGCCTGGAGCTCGCTGCCTTCTTGAATCTATTGACCGTGGAAGGGGCCGGGAATTTTGTTGGTTTCCATCACTGCTCTGCTCCAACCCATTACAACAGATTCAGGTCAAGGAACATGACAAATGATTGGCTGTGTTTTGGTGACCCTCCAGGCCAATCAGCGCAGCACATGTGGATGAAATTGCAGGGCAGATAATGTTGCTGGCAGACTAATCATTAATTACTGCCCTTCTATCAATATCTAATTATACTGGCTGTCTGGCTGTGCAGTAAGGAAGATGAACCTCATACTGGAAGTCTGTATTGGCAATATAGCCAGCAATCTGTGATGCTGTCTGTCTGAAAGCAGCTGTTACCCAGCCAGGTCATCACTGCCCAGAGCTCTGCCGGATTTCATTTTAGCTGTTTAATCACAGACTATTTTACTCTTGGGATGCCAAGTGAATGCAATTAATTTCCATTAACCACCTTGCAGGACAGATAAAAAAAAGCAGCGGTGATGGATTGAGAAATGCCGCTTTAAAACACGCCCTTTCGCTCACAGCTCGTGTGTGTGTGTGTGTGTGTGTGTGTGTGTGTGTGTGTGTGTGTGTGTGTGTGTGTGTGTGTGTGTGTGTGTGTGTGTGTGTGTGTGTGTGTGTGTGTGTGTGTGTGTGTGTTGGGTTGGCTCCTGTTCATTTTCACCCTATATTTGTAACAGCATGACAAGTTTGAACTGGGAAAAAAGATTTTCGCACGGATGCTATCCTGCCATACGCTGCAAAAGATAGCAGCCAGAGTTTAATAAAAACAAGATGCTCTTTTAATATACTGCTTAGAAGATCATCCAAGTCAGAAAATAAAGCAAAGATTCCTGCTGAAAGAGGCCCATAGACTGGATTTTATGAATATTTAGGTCACACTTCCCTTTAGAGGAAACCTAAGAATATCTTTTGACTAGTAAGTAACCAAACTGTGTACATTATGTTGGGGATCTAACCACAAAAATGCACAAAAAACTATATAAAACCATTTTTTTTGGTTGCCAGTGGACACAAGATGCATAAGTAACCCTCTTTTATATATTTATAGATATTTTCCACACCGCCATATCAATCACTGATGTTCTCTGCTTCAGCTGCCCTGAAGTTGAGAATTTTTTCAACTCAGTACTTCTCTCTTCATATCACTGTTATTTGCCTGTCATCAGTACATGGAGCTGCGTTTCACTGAGATTGCATGTCTCTTGTAGCTATATCACTGAGAGTCTCTTTCAAACAGCAACCTCTGGAACTAAAAATAAAGCCACCGTGGACGTGCCACAAGTCAGTGATAGTTTGCCTCTTCATAACAGCTGTGACAGCTGGTTTATTATTGTTCATTTTCATCCATTTGGACACTTGTAAGGTTAGGGGCTTGGAGACTTTAATTGGTGGGTGTGCCCGCACAGGCAGCTGTAGCTGATTGATAGCTGTCTGCTAAGTCTCACCTCCACCAACTGGAGTCATTAAACTGGAACCCTCCAATCATGTTTGTGGTTTTGGAAAATTTTGGAAAATTTTTAACAGAAGAACCTGAAGAATAATATGATGTGGTGAGTGGTGTAGGCTGACAATGAAGACTTTAGTTTTCAGAAGTTCTAGTTTGTTTGTTTTTATTAGTCTTAGTTCTAATAGGCAATCAGGCGACACGGCTTTAATCAAAATGCTGACATTGAGGACTCAAACCAAAACCAAAGTCTGTTGCTGTTACAGTCTGTTGACTTTCTAAACCTAACCAGATACTGCAAGAAAAATATCTAAGTTCAAAACAGCTTAGAAACAGAACATGCTGACAAACGTCTGAGTTGCTCCACAGCTGCCGATCCACCATCCAAAGGCAGACTTTGACACTCTTTATCTCTCCTTGTATACAATACTGCAGCTGCACAGACAACAAAGGACACCCTGTGCATATCTCTGCAATGCCAGCAGCATCGCACAGAACTGTACTTCACACACTCAGATGACACTGCGCTGTATTGTTTTTCACAGAGAAGCCTAATAAATCTCCAAAAGTTGATTCTGTTCATCTGGACGTAGCGTTTTCAGTGGGAAAACGTTTCGTCACTCATCCAAGTGACTTTTTCAGTCTCAGCTGACTGCAGGTTTCCCCAGTCTTATAAACAGACATGAGAATTTGCATGATTATGATGAAGGTGACCTCCCAGTCCATTGTTCCTTCAGTGGGCTGGTTTCAGTCATTATGCAAATGTACTGTTTATAAGATCAGCTGCAGTCAGCTGAGACTGAAAAAGTCACTTGGATGAGTGACGAAACGTTTTCCCACTGAAAACGCTACGTCCAGATGAACAGAATCAACTTTTGGAGATTTACTTACCTGGATGATTGAGAATGCATCAAGACCTAATAAATCTAGATCCCCAGACTTTTTAAACAATATAATATTGTTAAATAACAAACTGAAAATATTCCTATAGATTTTTTGAGGGGGTGGAATTTAGGATGCGAAAGGTATCGATTTAAGATCTGGAAATTTGGAAAGAAAATGAAACCCCCTCTCACAAATGGTGCCATAAAGTCTTGAGGAGTTATAGCAGTGATAAACCTTAGCTATTTATTTTTATCAAAATAGATGTTTATGTGGTGTATAATTTCTCAGAAATACAGTTCTTTGTATATTACATCAATAAAAACCGTTGAGAAGAAAGGTACTGCCAGATGAAAGTTTGGACCTGCAACAAAAACACCATTAAGGTTTTAATCAGCGTGCAGTGGGCAGAGACACAGTGCATTAACTGAGCTACGTAGCACAGAGCAGGCCAGTTATTTTGGCAGTTAGATCATTGTTTCATTAATGTGTTTTCCTCAAGAGGACAGTGCAGCTGTCCTTGAGTAAAGCACTTAAATGCTATTGCTTCAATAAGCACTCGGCTACTGAGCATTCAAACAAGGGAAAAGACTACAGATGGACGGCCCTGCTGTTGTGCTATACACGAGAGTCGGGTTAAAGAACGAGAGCAGGATTTAATAATGTGCAATATATTTAAATCCAGATTTTATGAGTGAGCAAACGTGGTTAAACCTCATAGTTTCCACCAGAGATTGTCTGAATAAAATAAGCTTGAATAAATAAAAACATGCAGGGTGCCGCTTAACTGTTAGTACAAACAAACACCAGATTCTCACAATATGGTGTTATGGTATAGAGTCAAATTAAACTAGCTGGCGAAACTATGTTAATCTTATCAAAAGAATATGGTCTTCACAACATGACATGCTGACAACAGGTTGGAAAATACAGCAGTAGTAGGGTCAGCCTAAGACAATGCAAAGTTTCTCATTTTCTGTTGTTTTTTTTATTATTATTATTAATGCATTTAATCTAAATGTTTTTTTAAAAAGCATGAATAGGGCCTCTATAGATAATTTTCTCCTTTATGACGACTGTACAACAGTCATTTGTCATATATTTCACCTCTTTAAATGTTTTGAACAACAGCAGACTAAGTTGACACTAGTGCCTTCGTTAAGTGAATAATTTTGTGGGCTTGATTTCCTTTGATGCATTTTTAGTTCAGCTATCTGACTTAAAGATTAGTGAATTTCTTTTTATATATTTATTTAAAAAAAAATACTAGACAAACCCAAGGCTTAAGATGCCAAACCCAAGGCTTAAGATGCCAAACCCAAGGCTTAAAAAGGCGACAAACTACTGAATGCGTCAAGGTGGCTGTGTCTATCCTTTATATCAGTGACCTTGCATCGGGGGAAACGAGGCAATCGATGCTTACCCTTTAAAATCTGTGGATCTGCAATTTTAGGTGGTTGTGCTTTTATATGAATGTATTATCGTGTTGGTTTTTGATCACCATTTTTATGGATATGTCAGGGCAGGAACTCAGAGCTTTTAAGATTATGCAGAATTCGTGTTGGCAAAGCCTAAAAAGATGCATTGTCCTCAGCACTAATATAAATTATGATTCAGTTTTGGTGGCATCACAGATGACTCGTTACACGACCAATTCAACGACCACATTGGGCATTTTGCATCTAAAACAGCACTCTTGTCCTCTGAAGCTTCTCCTGTTGCCTGTTAGTAAATTACTGCCATCTTGTGGCTGCAGTTGGATCTTGTCTCTGGAAGCAGGTTTAACTCTGCTGTTCAACTGGGATCTTCAGTTTCGAATTTGTTAACAAAGTCTTGCAATAAAGTTGAATAAATCCTGGACGCAGCTCAAAAACTTTCAAATTCTCATAATAATTAAACAGTGCATGGATTAACTCATATGATGTTGCTGTTATTATAAAACATATTTTAAAAGCAAATAAACTATGGCTAAGGTTAAGGTTAGAGGAAGATAATGATTACAACTAAAACGATAAAAAGTCAAATGCTAATTTGATGTCTGTGACAAGACAGCAGCTATTCGGCTGAAGGTTGAAGTAACTACGTAAAGGGCACACCACTTCCTGTGTTGGCCAATATGGAAATGATTCCCAGGACACTTGGGCTGAAAATGTCAGAAAGGGAAAAACGCCCAAAGTGGCAGCAGTTTAATGTGGAAGTTTTGACCAATCAGCAGTAAGGAGCCAGAAGTTTCCGGCTTGTTGGAACATTTTCGCCCTTCAAAGCTGTCCTCTTACATGTGATTCAAAAACATTTGAATTTGCGTGCTTTTGAAATGTGTAGCTTTAATCCCACAAACATCTGATGCAAAATCATTGCACAACTAAATGTTCAACAGATGTTTCAAAAAAAAAAAAACATTCCCAAAATACCGCTGGTAAATTTATTATAGCGCTTGGTTCATTTGACGTCTATAATGTGGAAGGGCATCATTATTTAATGTATGTTTGCTGATATAGAGACAGGGTATCTGTGAATTTAATTCTACTAAAATTTCTCCACTTTCTTACTTGCCAGTAATCAATGCTGCTGATTTTTTTTTTTTTTTTTTTTTTTTTGTCCGAGTATCAAAATGGCAGAATGTGAAGGAGGGAAATTGAGAGCTGTAGCTGCAGGCGACTGAGCAGAGGATTAAGGTTCATTCTATTCCACTCGCTGTATAGAGAAAAATGTGAGAAATGAGAATCAGCAGAGCGGCGTTTCCTCGTCTGCAGGATTATCTCAGCCGGCCGTGTTGTATGAGGCACTCAGACGTGGTGTTCCTCGTTCTTCCTGCAGACACTTGACCTTAGGGGAAAAGACACACTTGACACCTCAAAATCCATGTCTTTGTCAGTCACACTACCAATCTGAAAGGAATTAAAGCAGCTCCGTATATATGACACATCTCTGTCTCATGAATTCTGGCTCCAGTGAGGATTGCCAGTTTGTGAGCAAATCACTGTAATTAGTGCCTGTGGGATGTAAATATAATAAGTCTTTTCTCAGCAGAGCACCAATGCCTCACTCAATTTAAGGTACAGTTTACCTTAAATAAATGCAGCCATCATAACTAGATTTTTTTCATTTTTAATCACACAATTTGCCAGCAGTCATTGAAAACTTCACGTTTCATGACCTGTTTTTAATATTTGCTGCCGTGATTATGTGTTATAATAACATTTTATTCCAAGAGGAGCAGAAAAACAATTTGAAATAAATTAAAACTTTTATCCGTGTTGGACCGAGTTATACACGTCACGTTTATCAGGGCAGAGATAATCACTGCATGAATTCAAGTTCACTGCATGTTGTTTTCACAAATCAGACTTGCGTTCTACATTATTGTACCGCACAATATTTATGAGCCTTGCATTTGCATCATTACGTAAAAGTCTCATGTAAATAAGAATATCATCTGTGTTACGCAATAATAATAATCGCTCTTGGGCTTCACTTGCCAGTGGAAAGAAATTACCTCAGCAGTAAGATCAGTCCTCAAGATAACATTTTAATGTTTATACAATGCAATTTTATTCTTAAATAAACTGTAAAAGCAGACGGGCTTGCTCACATGTATTGTTAAGAAAAACACTCAAAGCATGAGATGTGTAAGTACAAAATTTCCAGCATAATTCTGCAGCCAAAATCAGCATCTGTGCCTTTCCTTTCAGCAGCCACAATCTCAGACTGAACTCCAACCAGCATTAGCCTGCAGTCATTTCCGATGTTCAGATTTTCCTCTTGCAAGATAAGAGGGGAATGAGACGAGGCAATTTTATTTCCAAAGCGTGTTTCCTACACAGAGGTAGGTTCAAGGTACAGAGAAAAGAAAACAGAAAAGCTAAATCTGTAGTATGAAAAAAGGATAAAAGAATGAAAATTAATTAAAATTGTCAGGAATGCAAAATGTTACCTTAAAACCTTCTAAGTTAGTTAAAGGCATTTGAGAGATGTCTGGCTATAAAGGTGGACTTAAACTCCAGTGCATAGTAGCAACACATGTTTCAGAATAATTCATATATCTGTGTTATATTTTGTAATATATAATTTCTCATTTAAATTACAGTAAGCAGCATGTACAGTAGCTGTTATTTCCCAGTTTAGTTTCTGTAATCTACAAAATCTGTCAAACTGTAAATAGTAAAAACTATTATCCCCGTCAGCTGTACAGAATAGGACGTTTCTGTTTTTGTTTTATTGCCATATGCGTTCTGTTTGCCAATCAGAGACCAGCTATTTATTTTTCTTTGACCATTTATTCAATTTAGTGTCTTGGAGGAAGCTGGAGCAGTTTTTCCCAGGCGTGAGGAGGGTACACCCTGGAGAGGTCTCAGTCTGTGTGGCACACACCGGTTACCAGATTGTCTTGTTACTTTCTGCAATCAAACAGTCAAGCGATTTCTACAAATATTGTTTTTCCTTAACTGCCATCATTTCCCTGTAGTTCCTCTCGTGTATGACATTTTACCTGGTTTATAGATCATGCTTTGTTGCCCCTTAATGAAAGTGTTTGCTAACTGAACGCCTGTCATAGACCTCATTATGTTAAAGATTCTAATAAAAATAATTTATCTATTGATGCAGCTTCTCTGTGGTACCTTATCATGCCATATTCTGCCACTAGAGAGCTTCACTTTTAGATTTGTGAGTCCAAGAGTCTCCAAATTAAAGGCAAAGCTTCCAGGTCTCAGACACCCTCCCTAACTTTAAGATTAGATTTTAAACTTTCCTTTCAATAAATCTTATATTTAGAGCTGGATCATTCCTAACTATAGCATCCCTTAATTATACTGCTATAGCCTCATAGTGCTGGGGGACTTCCGATGATGCACTGAGCATTTCTTATCTGCTCGCCTCCTTTTTTTCACTCAACTAACAAATGCCATTATCTTTGTCTTATCTCTGCTATAGTTAATATTAGGTCCCTGTCTCCCTTTGCTTACCCCCACCCTCCCCCCTGTGTCTCATGTCAGATGGCTGCCCCTCCCGGAGCCTAGTTCTGCATAAGGTCTCTTCCTGTTAAAAGTGAGTTCTTCCTTCCCACCTTTGACAAGTGTTGCCAACAAGGGATTGTCTGATTGTTCAGAGTTTCACTCTAATATTGTAGGTATTGTATTACTTCGCAGTATAAAGCACCCTAGGATGACTGTTTTTGTGAATTGTTGTCACATAAATGAAATTCTATGGGCTCAAATTGTGGTCATAAATATTTTGTACTTGTAAATTAAATGCATAGTTGTGAACTGAGTTTTCAGGACCTGAAGCTCAGTAAAGCGCCCCACCGACAGCCAAACCCATCTGTTCTCTGACTGGATTGTGAAATTTGTGATTGACATTACATTGACCAGTCAGCTGAAGGAAGAAAAATTTGGTTAAAATTCGTACTTGTAAGTTGAAACTCACACACAGTCAGGGAACTTGAGCGCAGAGTTTTGCACATAACAAAAGAAAATTGTAACTTGTGTAAAAACATTTTTTTTTATCAAACACACAAATTCTCATCTATAGATGCACAAACATAAAATTTTCAGACATTTTGGTTTACAAGGTTACAAAACTTAGTTCTCAGCTACACTTTTGATTTACAAGTACAAAACATTTATGACCACAATTTGAGCCCCGTAAAATTCTATTTAATTTAGCCGAACTGAACTGACTTGCTCCCTCCAATTGCAAGGAGTGCATGTTTTAATACCATAAAGATGAACACTTGTTCTCAGTACCAAAAACACTAGAAACTCCGCATACTGTATATTAACAACAATCAAAGTGTAAACCCAGCATCTCTCACTGCTAAATTAATATTTTTAACTGCAAACATTCCGTTTGAGTCTTTGTTTTCGACAGCAGGAAAATGTTTAATGATCAGAGCGACTGCCCACCCCCAGGTTGCTACGATATGTTGCGTTTCTTTACATTTACTCTACACCAAATGATGGAGTTTTATATAAAATGATTTTGGTCAGATGCTGAATTTTGGTTGGATTCAAGCGACAGAGCAAGACTCAAGTCTGGTTTAATTGAAAACAAATGCTGCTTTATAGCAAGATTGCTATACAGTAGCTTGCTTTTCCTCGAAGGCATCAAAGTTTACGATATCCAGCTGTATTCACAAAGAACGGCACATTGCAGTACAAAAAGTACCATATTTTTACAGTAATTTGTAACAGTAAACTGTTGGAACATTTCAAAGACCATCCAGCAGTTCATTCAAGCATTGCGCTGCATCATGACTAAGAGCTGCTGCTCCTTCCTTTGATTTTGCTCAAGCAAAGCAACAGCATCAACAGTCCTCTCACACTTGAGAGGACTGTCAGGGCTATATTGTTCAAAGACACTGATGATGTCTTACAGTCATAGCTTGTCCCAGAGTCACCTTCTTTCCATTTCAGTAATACAGCAAAACCTTTATTACAGTGCTCACTGATAGGCAAGGCAAGGCAAGGCAAGGCAAGTTTATTTGTATAGCACAATTCAACAACAAGGTGATTCAAAGTGCTTTACAGAGACATTAGAAACAAGAACAAATAAAAAGCATGATTTAAAATTGAATAAAACAAGCAAATAAACTAACTAACTAATTAACAAACAAACAAACAAACAAACAACAGTATATAAAATCAAAACAGATAAAATCAGAACAGTAGATAAAATCAGTAGTTAAATGTAAGTTTTGAAATTTAAGCTTAAAGTGTGGATTTGGTGCTTTATTCAAATGCAGCTGAGAACAGGTGAGTCTTCAACCTGGATTTAAATAAACTGAGTGTTTCAGCTGATCTGAGGCTTTCTGGGAGTTTGTTCCAGATATAAGGAGCATAAAAGCTGAATGCAGCTTCTCCGTGTCTGGTTCTGACTCTGGGAACTGATAAAAGACCGGATCCAGATGACCTGAGGGATCTGGATGGTTCATACTGGGTCAGGAGGTCATTGATGTATTTTGGTCCTAAACCATTCAGAGCTTTATAGACCAGCATCAGAACTTTAAAGTCTATCCTCTGACGGACAGGCAGCCAGTGTAAAGACCTCAGAGCTGGACTGATGTGGTCCACTTTTTTGGTCTTAGTGAGGACTCGAGCAGCAGAGTTCTGAATGAGCTGTAGTTGTCTGACTGATTTTTTAGGTAGACCTGTAAAGATGCTATTACAGTAATCAAGCCTACTAAAGATGAATGCATGGACTAGTTTTTCCAGGTCCTGTTGAGACATCAGATCTTTTATCCTTGATATATTCTTGAGGTGATAGTAAGCTGACTTTGTTATTGTCTTAATGTGTTTTTCTAAGTTTAGGTCTGCATCCATCACTACACCCAAATTTCTCGCCTGGTTTGTGGTTTTTAGATGTATAGATTGAAGTTCTCTGGTGACCTGTAATCGTTTTTCTTTGGCGCCAAAGACTATTACCTCAGTTTTGTTTTTGTTTAGCTGGAGAAAATTGTGGCACAACCAGTCATTGATTTCCTCAATGCATTTACCAAGAGCCTGTACAGGGCCTCGGTCTCCTGGTGACATTGTGATATATATTTGTGTGTCATCTGCATAGCTGTGATAGTTTATTTTGTTGTTGTTTATAATCTGTGCCAGTGGGAGCATGTAGATGTTAAACAGAAGGGGTCCCAAGATCAGTGATGCCGGTAACGCGTTGCTTAGTAACGCGTTACTCCGAATATGACCCCTTTTTCAGTAACGACTAATCTAACGCGTTACTATTTCCATAACAGTAGTCAGATTAAAGTTACTTGTCCAAACCACTGTGCGTTACTATTTTTTTTAAGCAAAAAGATTTGGTTTTTTCTTTTCGTCTCAGCGGATGACAAACGCATACGTGTCGTGAAACGTCACATAAGCGACAGGTCACGTTTCCCGCTCACAAGCAGCCAGCGACGTAAAAAAGTGTAAACAACAATGGAGGGAGAGAGATGTTCGTTCTTTAGCTGGAAATATGGTCACTATTTTGAGTTTCTGTCAACTAAAGATTTAAATATTAAGGTTCGTTGTACACTCTGTGTTGGCGAAAAAGTGTTATCTACCTTCAAAAACACTACGTCAAACTTAAAGAAACATTTGGAGTCGCAGCACAGCACAGTCAAACTCACAGAGAGAGTCCCACCAAGTGGTCCGAAGCAGAGAGCCGTGACTTCCGCAGAAGGTCCTACACCCCCCAAACAACAAAAGTTGGACTTTGGTGCAAAACCAGTAAGTGATGAAGAATTGAAGAAGTTGGTCGCGCAGTATATTGTAGAAGAAATGCTACCTATAAACACTGTTGACTCGCCCTCGTTTCGTGCCATAATAAAAAAGATCCCTACTTCTGTTAATGCCGAGCTGCCTCACCGAACGACTTTTACTTCTTACTTGGAGAAGGAGTTTACAGAAATGGAGAGAAATTTGAAGGCCACACTGAATGAGATTGACTTTGTTTCAACTACCGCGGATATTTGGACTGCTAACAACAGAAGCTATATGGGAGTAACGCTCCACTGGATCAGTAGAACCACATTAGAGCGTCACAAGGTTGCATTAGCATGTAGGCGAATTCGTGGTAGACACACGTATGATGTCATTGGTACAGAAATCGAAAACATCCACTCCTCTTATGGATTACTCAACAAAGTAGTTGCAACAGTTACTGATAATGGATCCAACTTTGTTAAGGCGTTTCAAGTTTATCATCCTGTCACGGAGTCCGATGATGAGACGGAGGAGGAAGAGTCCAGCCCCAAAGACGATGATGTCACTTTTTCTGATCTGTCAGAAATCCTCTCGGCTGAGAATGAAAGTGATGGTCAGCTGTCTCTTCCCCTGCACCGCAGGTGTGCTTCGCACACCATCAACATAATTTGCACACGTGATGTGGAGAAACATTTAACAACCAATGCAGAGAGCAGGGCTGTGTATAGGAGCAGCACAGCAAAATGCACAGCTCTTTGGACCAAATCGAGTAGATCTACACTTGCATCAGAAACAGTGGAAGAAATCAGCAAAAGAAAGCTCCTAATACCAACATCCACAAGGTGGAATTCCTTTTTTGATGCTGTAAAGAGAATTGCAGAAATCCCCATGGGTGAGCTGAATACTCTGTGCACAAAGCTAGGACTGAAGTGCTTCAAAGATCAAGAATACCAGTTCCTGCATGAGTACTGCATGGCCATGAAACCTCTGACTGCAGCACTGGACATTTTACAAGGCGACTGTCCATATGGAACTTTACTACCAACACTTGAAGTTCTGATGCAGAAGACCCAGGCTGTGAAAGATGACCTCTCCAGGATGACTGCAGGCCTTCCAGATGCCATTGTACAGGTACGCTCTATCTTGAAATTAGTCAGATTTTTTGCTTCATACAATTCACAAACATGGAACAGAATATTAATTATCATTGAAAAATAAGATTAAAACAATTAAAATGTTTACAAGTAACCTAAAACAAAATTAATCCATAATACTGATCTCATATTAGGCATGGTTTGCAAATAATTCAATAACATAATAAATTGTAGGCATAAAAATATCAATTATGTTTTTTAGGCTATTCAGACTCGTTTCGCCGGTGTGCTGGATGACAAAGATGCCCTTCTTGCAGCTGCCAGTTGTCCAAAATTCAAACTCCGATGGCTGAGAGATGCAGGAAGGAGGGAGCGAGTAAAACAGCTTCTGACAGCAGAGTGTTGCACCACTGCTCCTCTGGCAA
This sequence comes from Rhamphochromis sp. 'chilingali', assembly GCF_963969265.1. Lineage (NCBI taxonomy): Eukaryota > Metazoa > Chordata > Actinopteri > Cichliformes > Cichlidae > Rhamphochromis > Rhamphochromis sp. 'chilingali'. The sequence continues at coordinate 34,329,948 of NC_137938.1, read as the reverse complement.
AAAACCCTGCCAGTGTGCCCAGTGCTACTACATCTAGCAGCCAAGGTGAGATGGACTTTTTCACTTTTGAGACAGAGCCAGAGGAGGAGACCTATTCTGCAGAAAAAGAAGTCATGGACTACCTGATGTCAGGCTACGACCTTCAGATTCTGCATAAATTTTCAAGCATAAAGACAATTTTTTTTTAAAGTATAACACTCCAACCCCATCAAGTGCTCCTGTGGAGCGACTTTTTAGTCTGGGAGGTTTGGTGCTCACGCCTAAAAGAAATCGACTTTCTGACAAAAGGTTTGAGAAGCTTCTGTTAATGAGGTACAACCACTGGTTTACTCGCTCCACTCTACTGTTTCCCCCATAACATGCGATGACAACATATACTGAAAAAACAGAGAATGGGGAATCCAATTTAAATAACTATTTACAAGTAATTGAATTAAGTTTATCAAAGTCACTTAATAAACTTATTAAAGTTTTCAAGTTGATTAACTTAAAACAATTACCTGCAAGGAAGTAAGGCAATTTAAGTTGGACCTGCAGTCTCTTTTTTTTTTTTTTTTTCATAAGATTAGTCCAAAGTTACAAAAGCGGACAATAGTGCTTACATGTGGATGGTATAAAAAGTATCTTAAGGGAAGTCAAGAAAGACTCTTTGTTTGTTTGTTTGTTTGTTTTTTTATAAAAAGTATTTATGTTAAGTGAAGTAACAAGACTGTCTTTATTTTCATACAAACAAGTATTTCTGTCAGGAAAAAAGTTTTAAGTTCAACTTCAAATGTCAGGAGATATATTGTTGACATTACTGTTAAAATACACTTCCAATAAAGTGAGTATTGGCAAAATCGGTTGATGTTTTTATGTTGAGGCAGTGGGGAGTGTTATTGGAAGCTTCTGAAAGTAACTAATAAAGTAACTAGTAATCTAACTTAGTTACTTTAAAAATAAAGTAATCAGTAAAGTAACTAAGTTACTTTTGGAAGGAGTAATCAGTAGTCCGTAATATATTACTTTTTCAAAGTAACTGTGGCAACACTGCCCAAGATGGAACCTTGGGGAACTCCACATGTGATACTTGTCTGCTCAGATGTGAAGTTACCTATGATACAAAGTATTTCCTGTTTTCTACGTATGTGTCATGGCTACTGAACGGACCCACGCGCAGACAGTTCTTTCAAGGAAACAAAAGGGGATTTATTTACAATAGGGATCACCTTAGTGCAAAATATATGTACAGTGAGTTGGGAGGGGGTCCAGGGCTCCAGGGAGAGAAGGGGGGGGGAATCCACACACACGCTTCCTCTTCCACTCAGTCACCGCCACCACTCCTCCGCACACACGCACTCCTCTTCAGCCGCACTCGCTCCAACACTCCACACACTGCCCCACTTGGACAGGTCCGGTGATTCGGTCCAGAATCTACAGACAGAAGGTCAAAGGTTAGTTCCACAACATAAAACACGTGTAAGCGATTCTTCTTTGAATATGCCGCGAGCACGAACTCAGGTGGTTCGACGTTCCAGCGGTGAGCTGCTCTGTGCCACTGCCTTAAATAGCAGCTGGGGAAATCAGCCAGATCAGCCGCAGGTGGACACCATCCACAGGGGTGCGTGGGCCAAGAGTGAGAGCCCGTAATGAGCTCCACCCAGGCAGAGAGGAGGAGGAGAGACAAAAAACTAAAACTAACAACAACAAAACCTGTAGCCAGCGTGGGCCAACCAGAGAGACACGGGGACCGTGACAGTATGTTTTGAACCAGTTTAGTACAGTTCCTGAAAGACCTGCCCAGTTCTCCAGTCGTTTGAGTAATATGTTGTGGTCAACTGTATCAAATGCTGCACTGAGATCCAGTAAAACTAGGACTGACATTTTTCCACTGTCTGTATTCAGACATGTCATTAAACACTTTGGTCAGAGCGGTTTCAGTGCTGTGGTTCTGTCTAAAACCTGACTGGAAGGCATCGTAGCAATTATTCTGTTTTAAGAAGTAACTGAGCTGTTGAGAAACTGCTTTTTCAATGATCTTACTTAAAAACGGGAGATTTGAGATCGGCCTGTAGTTGTTCATTTGTGTCTTGTCAAGATTGTCCTTTTTCAGTATAGGTTTGATTACAGCAGTTTTTAGTGATTCTGGAAACACACCTGATAATAAAGAAAAGTTGACGATCTGTAACAGGTCTGACTCTAAACTCTTTGAGACCTTTTTGAAAAAACTTGTTGGCAGGACATCTAAACAGCAGGAGGAGGAGTTCAGTTGACCTAAGATGTCCTCCAGGTCTTTGCTGTTAATAGGTTGAAACTGTTTCATGGTGTTTAAACAGTTTTTTGGTGGACACAGTACATATCCTGGATCTGCTGTTGATGTACCAATTGCTTGTCTAATTTTTTGGATTTTTTCAGTGAAGAATTTGGCAAAGTCATTGCAGGCCATGGTCGAATGAAGTTCAGCTGCCACTGACACAGGAGGGTTTGTTAGCCTGTCAACTGTAGAAAATAAGACCCGAGCATTATGGCTGTTTTTAGTGATGATGTCAGAGAAGTAGGACCTCCTTGCATTCCTCAGTTGTAAATTATAATTGTGAACAGAAAAAATAACCCTGAGTGAGTCTAGGTTAGCTCTTGGGGTTTGGTTTTTTCTGCAGCTCCTGGCCAGTTATTTAAATTGTAACCTACAATTGAATAAAAATCTTTATACAGACAATGTAGATAACACAGGCTGAGTAATACTCCAGTGGAATCACTGCACGTCCGACAAACATTATAACTCAAAATTGGATTCAAAACACAAAACACAGCAGCTATTAAAAAAGACAAAATCTGTTTCTCATAATGGCACAAAACATGGAATAAATAATTTACTGTTTCAAATCATATTAACCACATGCTGGGAGAACAAACTCAAAAAATAAGCTTGAACTATTACTGTCGGCCCACTTTTGCCATTTCCAAGCTGAAGATCACACTACGACGAGTTCTAGCTTGCTATTCAGTTTTATCCTTATTTTATTCTGCATTATTGTGAATAAACTCTATGTTATTGCTGTTATATGAGAGTTTATTTACTGTTACATTTAAACACTCATTGCTTCCCTTTCTGCATGACTTCACCTCCATTAACAGTTCTTGACAGACGCTGCAGCGGCTTTTAATGCAATCATTTGTTTCTGTTACTAAAGAAAAGTTTGGTCGCGTCAGTCCTCTGAATGTAAAGGCGCTCGGGAAGTCTGATGTACGGCCGTGTGTGTCACCAGCAGCCCGGTCTCTCAATGTCCCGATTCAACAGGCCCTCAAGGACAAACCACGCAAGACACATAAAGCCCGGAGCATTAATTATTCAGAAAGGAGACGGTTGTCGGAGGCAGATAAATGTGTTTTACAATTCCACTCTTGCTTTTCACTGCAATTTAAGCTGGAGGGAGGGGAAAACGGGGCTGTAGTTGTCCATTATCATGTACTTTATCTCCTGAAATGAACAAACCCTTCAAAACAAATGCAATTCAGTAAATTGAATGGCAGCAAATCCAGACAGCCATGAGATGGGAGGGCTTGGGAAAGTTAGCATGCACATGGGAACATTTCATGATCAGGAGAAAACACCTTGAAACTTTTACTCATGCGTGTTGATGTGAGAATTTTGGTAAACGTAGGTTTTTCTGAGCAAAACCTGATATTTTGAAAAGGTCCTTCCAGAGTAAAGATATTCAGAAAAGGCTCTGTTATTTCTGCATTTAAACGTGGACAAGGAAAACAAATTTGCTTCCGACTGTCAATAATGTGTAATGTGATTTTATTTGTAGGCTTCTGATTGGCCTACATTTCTTGAGAGAGGGTCATGTCAAACTCGTTGCTTTTATGTGTACTTGAGAGCTGCACAATGTTGTTTTTTGGGTGGGTGTTTGTGTAGACAGAGCAGATCTACATGTAGATTTGTTAAGACTTGAATTTGTAAAACCAAAAAATCTCAAAAGGCAGAAAATTCCTGCAAAGGCACAACCCTATACCATTATTATGGGCGAAACTCATGTTCCCCACACTGAAGCACCCTCGCCCTTTCCCCACCACTTGAGATTCACATCATACTGTGTTGTTGCTACTGACCTGGAATATGAGAAAATATGTTTGCAGTCTTTGAGGTTTCTCTTTCTACCTGCAGTCAAAGAAAACTACCAGTCAATTAAGCATAAAGTTTGAATAGTCTCCACAAATGAATGAGAGAAAACTGATGCCAAAGAGAGGGGATATCATTCATATTCTCTGGCTATCAGCTCAGAAGGCCCATCCACGTGCTGATCTTCTAATTGGGAGGAGCAGCCAATCACAAGAAAGTTGGTTTACAAGGGATGTGACCTGAAAGACAAAGGAGCAGGCTTGTTGCAGGCAGCAGATGAACGGGTGGAGTGCAGAAAGCCCCAGTATAAGGCAAAAATTATAATGAACTTGCAAAGCTACTCTAGTGCAGACCAATCATAAAGATACGGAGCTTTAAATGAGCACAGGCCCCCTTTGATGTTGCAGGTCATACAGGTGGAGGTAATCTTCTCTGTATACTGCTGGCTGTCTAACATGGACGTACTGAAAGATGTAACTACTCTAGAAAAGCTCAAGTATCTGAAAGGTGTACTGACATTTAGCACTTGAGTGTTTTTGCACTTTCCTGAAAACATGTGAAGCATGAGGCTTTGAAGTTGTTAAAAGCCACTTTAGTGTAACGTTAATTATGCCTCTGCTTTTGAGTACTTTAGCCTGCTCTTGTTACCCTGATATTTGCTGTTTTGTGTGACTCCTCATTTCCTACAATCTCTAGAACAGAATCAGAAAGTGCTAAGCAACCCTGGCCTTGACCCACACAGCCACAATAGCCTGATTAATGAGCAATACACCAGGAAGTAGACAAGGATTATCCTCCAAGCTGTGCCAGGTCCTTTATTTTCTGTCATTTTCATGCGACCACTTGTGGGTTCTCACTGTATCGTAATTCAGCTGCCTGGCAGTATTAAAAGAAGGGTTTGAGTAATCTTTTCTCCACTTTTATAAGTTCTTATAAATTTTAGCCCAAAACTAAGATCACTTTGCATAGTAAAACTCAGCGGTATTGAGAGCAGGCTGTGTACTAATCCCAGGGTTAGAGGTTTAAACCACAGCCACTCTGCATGCTGAGGTGTTGCTTCAGTCTTTGTGCCTTCTGTTTGAGCTCGAGCTGCTGAGTTTAAAGCTGCAGTTCAACCCAAAAGAAATCGTAATGCTTTTTCTTGCTTCTATGATGATATGCATCTCGATTATTTTGCTTCATAGTGACAAAAAAAAAAACATCCGCAGGCTTTGATGCGAGTAGTTTCACGTAAGAACTATTTTCTATTTTACTGAACTGCACTCATTAATCCTATCACTCTGCAGATGCTTGTGACAACATGCCAGGAAGTAAATACCGATAACATCACTCCCTAACGCCAAAGTCATTCAGGCCTAGAGGACATTGGGAAAGCTCTGTAAGGGGAAAATGTTGATGGGGAAAATGTGTGTTCCCCAAACGGTTGGTCAGTGGTTGCTGGAGGTTGATGGCTGGTGCTTGGTAAAATCACTTGTAAAGTGGATGTTACAACAAAAATCTCCTTTGGGTTGCTATGGTCACCCTCAGCTTGTTTGGAAGATGCTGACTTGTAAAGAGATGTTGCTGCTGAGTGTTTTTAAAGTATTTTTGGATTCTTGCGTTTGTACAGCTAATTATATTTATTCATTGTTTAGTTCTTTGATACAGCTGTGGTGTGTTGTAGACATTAGTATCAACTAAACATTTTTAAATATTGCCGTTAAACAGCTGGTGTGAAATAATAATATTAATAATAATATCCTCACTGTTTAAAAAAAACAGCCTAATATATACCAACGCAAACCTCCATCAGCTGAACCTACATATTTTAAACATAAACACTCAAATCTAGAACATCTTAAACTTAAAGGGGTGAATAATTATTTTAGGAATTATTTTGGGGTGCATTTTTCCAACATCACCATCAATCATACGGCAGCATACATATAACCCTTCAAACAGCATGCCTGCCATGTAACAGCCTTCCTTTACAGATCCTGATGAATTCCGACTCAAGCCACAGGAGACGATTCACTCTAAAAGTAGCACTTCCCATTACTGGTTAACTGGCTTTGACATGGAAAATTGATGGAGGTCTCCCTTATAAATACCACAATTCCACAATCAGAGTTAGGCTGTGAATGAATTCATTATTTAATGCCCAAGAATCAGAACAACTGTATGCCTACCTCTTTTAAGCCTTTCCCTCCTGACAGCAGTCATGTGTAGATTATGCCGTTGTCTGAATATGCACGGAAGAGTGTCTAAATGTTTATACGCTTTCTGATTAGCGCTGCATCTGCGAGCTGTTTCAGTTGTTGCGTGGGCAGTAAGATCTCAGCATCTCTGCATGCTCTGTCACAAAGTGCTCCACCTAAATGCCTCTACTACTTATCTTCCTCTGGGGATTACAAAGCATTGCAAATAAATGCCGAGTGGCGTAACTGACAACAGTCACATTATTGCAGCATGCCTGGCGATAAGGCCCACTGTGCACTGCGGGGCTCTCTGTGTGGCCTTTCTGCAGCTATTTAAAAGTGGAACACACACACACAAAGAAACGAGAATCTTTGCAGTACGAAATAGTTTTGATGTGATGATTAATGTTCCTCTCACAGCCGACTCACCAGAAGCCAGAGACGAAGAGCACAAGTGTCACTGGACCTACTCATTATTTTGCCTGACAAATAAAGCAAACGGGTTTCTCTGCCAGATGCCCCTCTCTACATATAATACAATTAACTCACATCTCTTCCACTTAATTTCCCCACCATCACCTCATCATTTTCTTCCTCCGCCCGTCGCTGCCTGGCCACGGCTCCGCCTCTGGCCACAACACTGGAGAATGCCCTCAGTAAAGGTTATTACAGAAGGAGACAAACTTACACTGTGATCTTTAGCAGCAGGAGGCTTATCCACACAGGATTTTACACAATGTTAAATCTAACACATGGGCGTCTACTTAGGTTATGATTAGCATTCTCGCACAGCCGAGGGCGCACAATTCTCTCTGTGGGAGGTGTTTTAAAGGCAGCTGAGGTTTTCAACAAAAAAATCACAGAACTTGTCTCTCTTTCCTGAATACTTTCAAGTAATAAAACATGGCTTCATCAGATGGCTTCCACTTCAGCCAGCCCAATAAAAGTAAACTAAAGTGGGTGATGTGTGTGACCTCTGGCTTTTAAAAGGCCCCCTTAAAAACCTCTTACACTCGGCAAATAAAGTACCTTGTTGTACAGCTTGTCACTGTGGTACTATCCTTTGTGGTATAGCCGTTATCCCTTTGACAGGGTGCACTTATGTGTATTAGTTTGTGCCTTCTGTGATACAAAAACTGACCTGGTGTAGTGCTGTCAGCGTTAATCTCGTTAAAATGACGTTAACGCCTTAACTGCATTAACGAGCTAACTGTGCTAATGCGTTAACACCATGCAGCCCCACGCACTGGGTGATCTGCGCTAACTCGCTAACGGAGATTTGCGGCGTTAATGCGGTTATGCCGTTAATGTCATTTTAACTAGATTAACACACTAGAATAAATATAAAATATTGTATTGTTATTATGCATATTTGTTATCATTCAGCTGCTCAGAAATAACACATTTCTAGCCTTACTGACCGCTCAAAGCCTTATCTGTCTCACATCTGCACCTACAGCTACCTTAGAAACACCAGTTATATTTATATTGCTCATTTGGGGCCATCTGACTGTCGGGGCTTTAGCTGAGGCAACTGTTGTTGTGATTCAGCACTATAGAAATGAAACTGAATTAAAATTTGAAGTGAATTGAAAATTTGCACATCTGGGAAGAAAACAGAGCAACCAGAGAGAGCTCACCAGGCACAGGAGTACATTTAAATCTACAGCCTAGTTGATGTGACAGATTCATAGTTATTCATTCAATTTAATAAAATAAAAGAACATCCATTTATTAGTTTTCTTCAGTTCTTATGAAATTCAAAGGTACCTCAGCTGTCGCTGGTGCACCTTGGACAGATCACAGAATAACAAGACAGTAAAACTGTACTTTTATCTTATTTTATTTCCTGTTTGCTTAAACACAGTCTACCTTGTCAAGCACTTAAAAAGAAGAAGAAGAAGAAACATGCACAAATGTTCACTTTTTAATGCTTGGGAACACTTATGTACCATTTTGGGCCTCAAAAAGGTCCAATTGGGCTAATCAATTAAACTTCCAGTTGTAAAAACATACATTTCTGTAGATTGTACCCTTAAGGAGAGGAATGGCCTTTACCCCTACTTCTAAGAGTGTAGCTGTAAATTGAACTGCTGTAAGTAATCTTTTTGTCTGCTGAGTTACCTTACATGGCTGCTGCTGTTGCCGTGGAGAGAGGAAAATAACAGCCAGCTGCTCCAGAGGTGGAGCCGGTACGCATGAATGTAAGGCAGGCTGTCACTGGAAAACAACATGCACGCTCAGCATAAGTCCTGGCCGGGTGAGGTAAGGTTAATAAAACCTCACAGCTTCCCAGAGCAAAGTCATGAAGGAACCTTGTTCTGTGCCGGAGGTTTCTACCAATTATATCAGATTATCTGCACTTGAATGCATTGCTCTGTGAGCAAAATCGCAGAAAACTCCCCAGTATCCCAGTTACTTGATGCAAACCTCTGTTTTTCCCTTTGTTTCTCCCCCTTTTGAGCCAATGAACCTGTCAGAAAACATCTCCATGAGCTTGTACACAGAGAACAGAGAGGACCTAATTTTACATGTCGCTGTTTTAAACCCAAGGGGGAAGTCAGCAATTTCACTGCTTTCCTGCAGCGGAGAAAAACACAGCTTGAGTCTGGTGAGAACAGCAACAGTCAGGGGGGTTAGTTGCTCCCTTCAGCATTTCAAATCTCAAAAGACATCAATGGGGTTACGCAGAGCAGTGAACGAAATGTCGTCTATTTTGATTGAGATGGATTTTTCCCCCCTTTGTACTTTTCCCAGATCTGCTGTAAATTTGTTTTTCATGGTGACGTTCATTCTGACAAAAACCTCGGTGCTGCAGGTTCAACAAAAAGGGCACAGAAGAAAGCACAGAGCACTAAGCTGGCTGAAACACCGCTGGTTTCTGGAAACAGCTTGCACCAAAGCTAATCAAAGTTTTGTTTGTGGAAGTCTGGAAATGAGCTAAAAACTGGCCTGTTGAATTTTCATCACATTACAATAAAGATGATTCGGTTCTCCTTATTCTTCACGGTGCACGTGTTTGCATTATAAATATGCTACTGCTGTCACCTGCAGGGCAAACATAGCACTGCATGTCATCCTCTCTGGGTGTCGATTTGTTTTCCTGTACCAGAAAAAAGTCAAATTCATTAAAAATAGATGGGGCTGGAAAAGAGCAAACATCTTCTCCTCTGTCACGAATTATGTTTGCACAGATTTCTCTCCGCAAATAACATCCAGCGGCTTGTTAATGACAAGTCAGCAACAAATTCAAGTTTCCCTGATGGGTTCCCAGAAAACAAATTTACTGCAAAGAACAGGATGTACGGCTTTAGTAATGCAAAATGCAGCAGAAGGCAGACTTTAGATGTTAATCAGGAAAATTAAGACGCACGAATATCCTCACTGATCCCAGTTAATCAGGACGAAGGTAAAATAAATTTAGATCCAGGTGGATTGTGGCATTTTGACTTTGGGCTGCTCCACTTGTGTTACAGTCTTTGAGTTTGTTTGTTTTGTTAAGCAGCTCTAACATTTAAATATCTGTAACTGACTGGATTAGACAGCTGCTGCTGAGGCTGCTGCTGATGATGAAACACATCTGAATCCACCTTCTGACAGAAACACGTTTGCTTGACAGTGAACGCAAACACCAGATTGTTTAGTGTGCAGATATCGCTGCCATTACTTGATAAGACGATCTGTCAGGCAGCGCGGCTGAGAAACTCGCATGCACCTGATTGTATCGCCCTGTTTTATTTCAAACTTTTATCCAAACAAGTTGTGGTGTTTCTTCTCCGTGAATATAAAGCAGATTGCGATTATAACTTATCATCTTCTTCTGGGTCTTTGCTTCCAATTAAACGATGTTTTGATGATGAAAAAATAATTTCCTTTTGAAATACGGACTGATGAATTTTAGATTGTAGAAATTAAACCTTTCCCTTTTCCAAACACATTTATTCACTGATCTGCTCTTTCATTACGCAGATAAGCCAAATAATTAGCATGTAAAGCTACATCAAGACCGTTCTCTCAGTCATCTTTTTTTCATTCATCGCCTCTTTCAACAACTGATACCAATTATGTTCGAATTCAAAAGGGGATTATGATCATGTTGTTGGGCTTCAAAGGTTGATGTCACTCTGTCCTCGGGGGCTAATGTGCAAACTAACCAGCTTTCAGCAATGAATAAACAAACATTTCCACATCTTCTCCTGCCAGACATTTTGCTTGGTTTCAAAAATAACATCATTTGAAATGATACTGAACAGCTTCTGCTCACCTACCAGGCTCTCCCAAAGAGACCAGCGGAGCAGAGTCTGGAGCAGGATTTGGAAGGGGGGGCTCAAGACAGCCCCACAGTCATGAAACTTTATTTCAGTGCCATATCCCAAAAATAGCACAGCTGAATATGATTTATTATCCTGCCAAACCACACGTTTTGAAAGTAAATACTTTCATGTGGCTCAGTTTGTTTTATTGCCAACCAAATAATTTTTGCTATAATCCAAAAATATAATAATGGGACAGAAATCTCTGTGAAAACTGCTTCCCAGAACCACCTTCCCCATGACGGTGCTCCATTTCTGAAACTACCGCTCTAACATTTATATCCACCTCAGATGGTGACCGGCCATCTAGTGAAGGCGAGGCCGGAGCTCCGGGCTCTACTGGCTGTTTTATTTATCACTCAGCTATCTGTTTCTCTTTAAACATAGATTGCATATAAAAGATGGATGTAGGCATCATTAAGACCTCACGTGGGTACTTTTGGGGGTATTTCCTGTTGTCAACTCAAGTTTTTTTCTATCCAGACGAGACCACAGTTGGACGAGAGGACAGAGACATAAAAGAGGATAAGATAAAATACAGTTTATTTATCCCAAAAGACCAGAAATTATTCACACAGCGCACAACAGTTAAAACATTGAATACACCCTATAACAAATAAAGCTTAGACACATTAAATAAGCTCAATAAAAAATAAATACAATATAGATATAATACAATAAAAAACACAATAAATATCATCAATCAAAAACACTGGTATTCCCAGTGGATGTATGTTGAGCCCAACGCACCATCTGCACCTCTGATTCCATAATTAATCATTGGCTTAATTTCTTTTTAGGATGAAAACAGCTACAGTCTGGCAGTGGACCATCTGACTGAGTGCTGTAGAGACAATGATCTGGCCCTAAACACCTCAAAAACAAAAGAGATGATTATTGACTTCAAGGGATCTGGGGTCAGGAAACAAAATCTCCCACTCCACATTCATGGTGAAATAGTGGAGACTGTAGAGAGCCTTAAGTACCTGGGAGTCACCCTCACAGTGCAGCTGACATGGTCCACTAACATCTCCCAGCTGGTCAAGAAGGCACAACAAAGCCTCTTTATCCTCAGAAAGTTAAAACAAGCCAAACCTTTACAGAAAGTGTGCAGGAGTGCAGTGAAATCCATCCTGACAAATAGCAACAGTGTGGTATGCCAGCTGTGCTGCTGCAGAGAGGAAAGAGCTGCACCGAGTGGTGAGAGCATCAAAGAGCATTGTTGGGACGGAGCTCGCACATCTGGACTCCATCTCTGCCATCAGTTTGACGAAGGCAGACAGTATCAGCAAGGACAGTACACCCCGATCAGTCTCGAACAGTTCTGAACAATCAAGACAGAAACAGGAACAGTTTTTACTCTAAAATGACAACTTCCACCACACTACACACTTTACTGTAAACATGGCACTGAAATACACACTTCAATACAAACACATATAATATGTGCATACACTCAAAAAAATGAAACGTTGACTTTAATTAAAATTATTTTGTCAACAGGTTCCACGAAATTGAATTATGTTAGTTTAAAGCAAAAATCTTTAGTTCATCTAATTTAAAAAAACTACTTAAGATTAACAAGACATATTTAAGACTAACTAAATCAAGTTATGTTGTATGAACATAGATGATATATTTTCAGGTTAGATAGTTTAGATTAGTTACTTCAACACATTTCTTATTTGTGGCAGTAAAATGTTAAATTTAAGTTAGATTAATTCAAATATTATATTTTCAGCCACCTTGTGCTTTATTAATTAGTTTTACATAAATCTATTTTGTCAACAGGTTCCACACAAATGAATTAAGTACATCCAACTTATTTTTTAAAATTTATTTTATTGCCAACACATTCAGTGAGCATTTGTGTAAACCCAGTCCAAAATAAAACACAACAGCTCATTAGGGTTAGTAATTAACAGTATGTAGACAGATGCAACATCAAGACTTTAAATTAAATGTCTGTATCTACCAGAAATAGAAGAGAAAAAAAACGCATTGAAGATCACATAACACATTGATAAGATGACACTTGAGTTATGCACATGTGATGCTAGTAAGGTCTGTGAGTGTTTTTTTCTTTTAGTGTCTAAAATGGATAGCAAAGTTGCTATTTGCAATGATTGCTTAGGGTCAGTCCAGTAACACAATGCCAATGAAGTGCTTTCCTTTAACAATGCAAAGTGAAGTGTCCACCTCAACAGCCACAATTTAAAAAAAAAAAATGTAACAACAACAATAATAATAATAATAATATTAATAATAATAATAATAATAAATAGTCCACTGATATTAGCAATCAAAGAAAATTACATCACCATCCCAAATAAAACTTTAACAAAACATGCCAACATTATGGTCTAACAATAAAACAGCTTGTCAGCGTTCAGTTTTTTTGCAACAGCACAGCAGTAACCACTTAACACTCGCCACTGTCAACATTTATTTTACCAGTGTTTGGGCAAAAAACTTCAGATGTAAACATTTTAACATGGAAACAATTGTTCGTCTTTAAAAGTCCACAAAATATACATTCATCCTGCATTCCCAACTTGGATGATCTGATATCCTCGTGTTGGTGTTGTTCCCAGACCATCATGAAAATGTTGTTCCAGGTTCAACATTGCAAGTGACCAATCACATTGTTGTGACGTTATTCTATTCCAAGCCATTCGTGCATTTATGAAATTCCAATGTTGCAAGGACAATATCAATTCTGCTTACTGTTTATTAAAGGGTTACGGTTAGGGTTAGGGTCAGTTGATCGGCGGACAGAGGCGGTTTCACGCAGCTTAAGTACAGTTTTTTGTTTTACGCCGGTTTTTCCCGAAGTCGCAAAAGTATGACGTCACAACATTCTGATTGGTCACTTGCAATGTTGATCCTGGAACAACATTTAGTATGATGATCTGGGAACAACACCAACACGAGGATATCAGATCAACCTCCTAACTTACCCTTATTTTTAGTATGTATTGCAATTACCTTTACAATGCACACAATGTAACACAAACTGAATATGAACATATTTCCACCTCATAACAATATGCCTTGAACGCTAATATACACACCACCCTTCAACATTTCTGGTGCAGTATCATCTCTCAATTAAATCCTTTAAATCTCAATGCTTTTGATTGTCTCTTAGCTTTAAGTCTTGAGGTTAACTGAGATTCAGTGCATATATCCTACCCATTAAGAGTGCACATGCAGAGGCCAGGTCTTCCAGGTCATGCAGGACACACTAGATGGTTATACCCACATCGGCTGGAGGAGTGCTGGCATCAGCTCTTTCGATGGTAAAGATAGCAAGGGTAATTTGTTCCAGCTCCCTCTGAACAGCTGTAGCTTAGACACAAAAACAGAGAAAAATGGCATCCAGTTTTAAAAAAAGAAAGAAAAAGGGCCAAAGCTACCCTTTAATGACGTAAACACAATATTAGGAACATGCACCCCAGTGCGCCACTATTTTAGACTACAGATTCAACGATAAATAGAAATAGTTTGGGTATACAAGAAGATTTCCCAAAACATTTAAACAGGTTCCATGCAAATTACAACAACAACAACATTACAACATGCAACAACATTAGTTATTCAAAATTTGGTTTAATACAGATAAAAAACTAAACTAAAATTACCAACCAATTATTCTTTGAAGAGGATGCTTGGGTCTTCATTCAGGTAAAAAGGTAGTGCCCTGAGGACACACTCCCTCCCCTTTTCAATGGTTTCCTTCTGTAGAGAGTGGCAGAGATACAGGAAGAGAAAACAGATATACTTTAGGATGACAGAAACTCACATTATACGCAAAATGAATGACATATCCACTGCACAGATAGACATGTACACAAGACCAACTAATCATCACATGGACATGAATAGTTAACCTGTTGGGCAGGGTTTCCACCACATTATATATGTCCATAATGGAGGTAAAGACAAACTAATACATCATCTTTTTTGCATTCAAAACATAACATAAAAACATTCACTTCTGGTTTAACCTAAATCAAGGGATCAGATTTTACATATGTTTAGGTAATTTAAATTTTCCAACGTTTTGAGTACCAAACTTTGTCTTGCTTAATATAAATGTAAGTGCACTGTGCAGCTACCATACACTAGCTGTTTAAATTTGAAAATGATCTTATTAGCCATAATATTTTGCTACCAACAGAATAACGCACCTGTGTGGCTGGGGCCAAAGTTTGTCTAATTTTCTTCCCTGCAACGCCTCCTTTTTTTCTTGAAGACTTTTATGAGCTGGTCAGTGTATTGGTCAAGTTGTGTAAAAAGCCTTGTAACATGTGCAGCAGTAGTAATCCTCACATATTCTGCTTCCACCTGAAAATATGTCAACAAACACAACATACTGTACTGTAAATATACATACTATATGTACACATATACAAACTAAAACTAATGTAGTAAGACCTCATTAAAGCTATAATTTTAACACAAACATTTACACAAAATGCTAATGGAGCCATTACAGCTTTTATTGTTATTTATCAAGTTCCAAAAAATATTGATCACAGCTGATCTGAAAAGAATTTCATGCCTCAGGCCCTTGAACTGCAACCTTTACCATGGTTCAGATGTGGAGAAGAAATAACAGGGGCATGGGATGGGTCACAAAAGAAAACTTAACTTATAAAACAGTTTTGTTTTTAAAAGTATAACAGTTCACATACCACATACAAGCTCAGCAATACCACATACACCACATCAGTATAGGAGGGAGCAGGTAAAGGCAGGATCTGAGATTTATAAAGAAAAAAAAAATTAATTCCTTAATTTCAAGAAGCAAATTATTGTTTGAATTACAACTAAATAAAATACTACTCAGAAGAAAAGCAAGAGATTGACACTGCCATGTGCTAACTTTCTATAGAAGCAATTATCACCAGGTCTGTCGACCTCCATTGTCTGTCCACTCATATGTCTTGAATAATTTTATTAAAAAAATTAAGTGTGTACTTTCACAAACTGTAATTTATAACTACATTGATATGTATAACTCCGCTAGGAAACATGCTGTATTTACAGACCATTTTTACATAATACAGATTACTGATAGAGCAGAACAATGGTGTCACAGTGGCTTTCGCCCTTGACTTTTTGGATTTTAAATGTCACTTTATGCTATCCTTGCTATCCTATTCGATATTTCCGACTCTCGGATTACAGAAAAGGAATCCCAAGAAAGCAAATGGAAAAATAACCCCTTGAAAGAATAACCCCATGAACCCCTGTAGCTAATCCCTTAATAAAACAAAAAACAATAAAAATGTTTCTTACACAGTCCACAAAATAAGCATGTCCAGGACCCAGTAAAACTAATGTAAAACAAGCACACGCAAACGATATAACATGTCTTGTAAGACAAACGCAAAATATAACCATGCTGGACATATAGATACTACACAACATAGTCAAAGAAAAAAGTGGTCTTACCTCTCAAAGAAACAGCAGCTTGGCGCCAAAACAGCCTTTTTCAGTTAAATTTGAAGTCTTGTGCATGAGCAGGCACAAGCCGTGAAACCTTCTTGTTCTGCGCGGTTTCATTACAACTGTTTTTGCATTACTGCCACCTTGTGGATATACAAGGTATATCGATCCTAATTGACTTAACTTAAATGTTATGCGATCAAGTAACACATTAGTATTATGTACAGGGGCGGAGCGGGGGGGTGGCTTACGGGGCTTAAGCCCGGGTTGTTTTGTCAGAAGCCCGGGGTATTTTGGAGTGTAATTTTTTCATAGTTAGATGCCTGGCTGACAACTGTATAAAACAAAAAGTACACACAATATTCGAAGCACATAGTGCACACTGTGGGAATTTACGACTGTGCGTGAATCCCCCCCTGATATTGGTATGATCCAAGCTCAGGCACTAAGCGACTGAGCGAGGGGGCGGGGCAGCTGCTGCCCGTGAGTGCGCTGTTGGAGAGACGGAGCCAGCCATACTAAGGAGAGCTTAAGTTTGACCAGGTACCAAAGCAAATCATTCGTACCGTACAAATAATGTAAATATGACGGTGCATCACGAAAGATTGATATCAAACTGATCACTTGACCAATATTACGTTACTCGCTCTTCAAGTGAATCAACAAATGGCAAAATGAAAAGCCGAACAAATGCTATTTTTTTTTAGAGTCTTAGCTTACGTGTGTTTATTTCATATTCTCAGTTCTTACCCTCCCGACTAAATCGGTTTCAGTTATGTACTGAAACATAAGAATGGACATTCGAGGGTTCTTTCAAAGAAAAAACTCAGGTAAATGTTATTTTATATATTATGCTTTGTATGTTGTTCAGTATATTTCTATGCAAAACAAGAGGGATTTCAGTACACAGCAGGATATTCACATTTGTAACCAGATATTTACATACACTTTAGGGAGAAAACAAAACATTTTTACTGTACAACAGAGTAAATTTTTGTTTTAGATAAATATTGAAATATATTTTGAATTAGTTAAATTTCAGAATAAAGAGAGACAGAGCTATTTTTATCACTTTCATCAAATTTAGGAGTACATGTACACTAAATTTATTGTTAATTAATAAGAAAACTCCAGACGATTCCATTCTGAGCTGAAGAAGCTTCTGATAGGTTAGTAGAGTCCATGTGAGTAAACTGGTGGCACAGCTGTGGATGCATATAAGGCAAAACACAGAGCCTGTTTCTTTGAAATGGGAAAATCAAGAGATATCAACCAAAACACCAGGAAAAGAACTGTGGAGCTCCATAAGTGTGGCTCAAGTTTGAATACAATTTGGTGCCATTTGCAATTAAGAAATACAGATAGTTTCTCTCTTTACTCTTAAAGTTAACAAATATGTTTTTATATTTATCAATCTAAAGAAATAAACATTTAGTCTGATTTGATGTTACAATTAAAAAAGTGTTTTTATCTGAAGAGTAAATATCTGGTTTCAACTGTATATTTGATGATTGTCAGCACAAAGAGGGAGAGAGAGGAGAACGAGGACAGACAGGTCCTCATGTATCTCGTACCTAGTGTTTCTTTTTAGGTTTGTTATTTTTCAAATTCTGTATTTATTAAGTTCTGCAGGCTTGTTTGCACAACAAGGCTAAATAATTATATAAACTTTTCTCAATCTAAATAGTGGACTTTGGTAGAATTAAAAAAATAAGTGTAGTGCAGGTCTATGATGATTTTTAGTGCTATCATCTAGTTCTGATTCTGGTTCTGTCTTGGTTAAGTCCTCAGTAGTCCTGATTTTGAACTGTTGTAGTCCTGTTTTAATTCAGGATCAGTTCTGGGTCTGGTTGAATTGGGGTTTAGTCCTCGTGTCTTGATGCAGCCCTGACCTTGTTCTGCCTTGCTGCTTAATTAAAAAACTAGTTTAAGGTGTCCTGCACATGTGATATATATTTTTCCCTATATGAAGTCATTCTTTTTTGAACAGAGCCTATTAATCTTTCAGTCATTTCTACACCCCCCCCCCCAAAAAAAAAAAAAAAAAATCCCACATGCATACTACTCTTTGGGCTAAGCCCCGGGTGTTTCAAATGTCTGGCTCCGCCTCTGATTATGTACGTTGAATAATAGACACAATTACGTAGACTTGATTAGAAAAACATATGTTAACTTAACAAAAACATATATTTTAAGTAAAATGAAAATAAATAATTAATATACACTGAACAATCCACCTCATTCATTTTTTTGAGTGTAATGCTGCTGTTTCCCTCCTCTTTTGGTTGTTTTTATTCATTCTATTTACTTATTGTTTTTATAATAAAGCCTTTTTACTATGTTTATTGATAATAAATATTCATTCAATCATCCGTATGCAGTTAAAATATAAAAAAAAACTTCAAATGCTGTCTTTTTCCAAATAACCACTTGAATTCCTTTATTCTTATCTCTTTAAATTTAGCCTAAAAAAACAAGCACAGAAGCCTTCATCAGGGAACGAAAGTGGGACTCCGTGGGAGTCCATATTCACCACAGCTGCAGTTGTTTTGATGACCTCAGTGTCAGACTCAGATTATCATCCCTGTCTCCCTAAAAGTCCCAAAGCCAGATGCTGTAGCCTACAAAGTGCAGCATCATCTCTGTGAAACACACTGTACTGCATACTGTAATATAATGCATAATATAAAACCACATAATAACTATATGCAGTTTTTGTGCTAGAGAAAATGAAAATTGACAAGCAAAAAAAAAAAACTTTTGGAAAACTGATGACGGTTGACGGTTGGAAGGTCGGGTAGTCGGGTATAGTGCTGCACCAAAAGTCTCCCTGTGACTGTTTAGTTGTAAGCAGGTTGCTGCAGTCGCCAGTAGTTTGCATGGAAGACGCCGACTTGTCTGCAAACACTCACTAACAGTTCAAAAGGTAGTGAAACTGAAAGGTGGTGAGAAACAAAGACCATTTATATTTAAAGTAAACATTATGCTTCTTGAAATATGTTGTTTGCAGCAGTAAAGCAGGCCATTTAATCTGAAGGTTTCAGGGTTTTTGCAGGTTTTGTCTCAAGTGTTTGCAGAAAAGATGCCGTCGTCTATGCATCGTCTAACGGCATCCACTGCAACCTGCTAGAGATCAAAGTAATCGTAAGGACGTTTTTAGTGTTGCAATATTTTTGGGGTGTTTTCATCTGATGAACAACATCCAGCAATGGCTCACCAACCAGTCCAGGAGTATTCAGTACCCCACCCCTTTCCAGGCCTGCACGACTGAGGCCCAACATTCAAATTTGGGTTGGGATCAAGCACGATTTTGTCACGGCACACTGAGAGGACTCAAACTCAGAACTTACCACGATCAGTTTTACAAGATTTAACAAGGAAACTCAAGAATATTTTATGATCCCAATGGATCCGACTGCAGACAGGCTAAATACACAAACAGTGGTTTCCAACTTTCTTTATTCAGCTTCAGCTCTGAATAAAGAAATGCCAGGTTTTTTTTTATATTTAAAATCTCTTTATCGCATCCTCGTCAAGTCTTCCCAGCTCCCAGCAGCAGAGTCAGGGGCTGAACAGCTCTGAAAATGTGAGAAGAGAAATTCAGTCAGAGTTCACATTTTCAGTTCCTCCCCTGAGGGACCGCTTCACTAGCTTCTGTGCTCTTCATCACCTGCTGATTATCGCAGTCTGCTCAGTTCGTCACCCAAATGTCCAGAGGTCAGAAGCTAAACACACAAATGAAAGAAAAATAACTGTAATGTGAACATAAACTCTAATTTTATGACCCATGTAAACGGTAAATCACATTTACACAACTTCCTCCTCCCTGCCACTTTATCTTTCATAATATGTCCTGCATGTATCACCATCACAACACTGTGATAAACAGCATGCAGGGAATGCAAACAAACCATTAATCTCCTTCTGCCAACAGAAAAACAACCCACACCGCAAACATTTCCTAAATAACCAACTCCTGCTTATTTACACTGCACTATTAAGGCTGCGAGGATGATGCAAACAATGAGACAGCGGTGTGTTTGCTTTAAAAAGGAACTGGAAGCAAAACCGTTTATGAATATTTTACTGTGGAGAGCGGAGAGCGACAAAGAGGACGTCTGGAGCCAGCTTTTGATAGTTTTTAAACGGCCCTGTGTGTGTTTGTGCGGCGTATGAGTAAATAACTGGAAGTAGCTGCGGCACTTTGTCTCCCTCGCTCTCTCTGAATACCTGCTGCCAAAGTACACAAGAGGAAATAATAAATAGAAATGCAAAAAGAGAACATCTGGTGGGAACAGTTAAAAAAAAAAACACATGAAAAATTGTGATTATACTCAGGGAAAATACACAGGGGCCTTACAATAAACGCATGTGTTTTCCTTTGTTAAAATGCATTGGATATTTCTCTCCGAGTTATGACGCTGAAATCTGTCTCCCACACACAGAGCGAGCATTTTTTTTTTTTTTTGGAAAGTGACCAATGCAGACATGAAAAGCAATCAGATGTGATTGTGTTTGTAATTGGAGAGGAGTTCTGTGCGGCTCCGTAGCAGAACATGGTTGATTGTGTTTGAATAGTTGCTGATTGACTGTAGCTCTGCTGCAGCCAAGCTGTGCACACTATGTGTCCAATAGTTTTCTTTTTCTTTTAAAAAAAAAAGGAACTTGAAAATTGCTTCGTAAACTAAGGAGTTAACCATTTATTCCCCGTGCAATCATATTGCTCCTTAGGTCACAAATTCAGCCTGACTGCTGGACTGAAATAACTCTGGTGAAGAGTCGCCACTGGAAAGAAATGTGCAAGGATGGGTTTTGTAATGAAAAATTAACAAGCTGTGCTGTGTGGGAAATAACACAGAAGTATTCAAAAGTGCTACTCTTGTGGAGAGGTAATTATTGTCTTTCATAAAAATAATATTCTTAGAAATACGAGTCATTTTTGGGATTGTACATGCCACATTTCTGGAAGTTTCCTGAACAATAAATAATCTCACATGCAATAATATCACATAATCTCAATCAAATTGTAGCTCCACGGTTTAGCAGTCAGATTAAAAGAGTTTAGACTGGGTATGTCTGAAGACAACTACACAAAAGAGGAGTGTAAAGGCAGGTAAACACTGTGAAATTTCAGATTAAAGACAACCACGATGGAAGAATCACAGTAAAATTTCGGTCACAGTTACAGAGACACAAAGTGGGTGTTATAATAATATTGTAACCAATGAAAGCCTGGGACAAAATTATGTTGTACCAGAAATTTTGTGTGACTCACAACACTTCATCCTACATCTGCATCATCATCACATCGAGAAAGAATAAATAAAGTGGAAAAAAAGTGGAGGAATTGTAGATCTGCCTTCAAGTCCAGCAGAAACCTCTGGTGAACTCAAGCTGTCTCAATAAAAAATGAGAGCCCTCACAGACTGTATATAAAAGATGGGCAGAGCTTCCAGAGGCCTGCGCTATGAAGCACGATTGAGTCTTATCCAGATAACTTCATGGTTAGGCTACAAACCTATGCTGCAAAGCTAAGATATCTAAGATATCAGCATGTATGAAATCTGCTCTTCAGAAAAAATCATCACCATTCCTGGAAGAGCCCTCAGACCTCTGTGTGCAGGTAGTGGGAGGTTTATCAGTAATAAAGAGATTCTGAGGTGCAACTTTATTCCTTGAATTTTTCCCTGCTGATACAAACAATTTTACTAAAACTATTTTTCTATAAGCAAACATGACATCTATGCTGCTGACCTTATATCAAATTTGCACATAGACTAACCTTAGGTTTGAATTCTGTTCAAATGATCGTGGCTCAAGAGTTGGGAGTTTGCCTTGTAATCGGAAGGTTGCCGGTTTGAGCCCCGGCTTGGACAGTCTCAGTCGTTGTGTCCTTGGGCAAGACACTTCACCCGTTGCCTACTGGTGGTGGTCAGAGAGCCCAGTGGCGCCAGTGTCCGGCAGCCTCGCCTCTGTCAGTGCGTCCCAGGGTGGCTGTGGCTACAATGTAGCTGCCATCACCAGTGTGTGAATGTGTGTGTGGATGACTGGATATGTAAAGCACTTTGGGGTCCTTAGGGACTAGTAAAGCGCTATATAAATACAGGCCATTTACCATTTTACCATTTCTGTTGTTACATGTGAAACATCACTGAGGCTGTTAAATATTAATTTAATGGAATACTCAATGATAACCCATCCATTCATTTCATTAAATGATACAGTTGTAATACTGTTAACTCGTAACCAGCTTTGTGCGTCCTCTTATTCTGACCAATGTTGGGGTAAGTGAATCCAGATAACAGGAAGACTTATTTCATAGTATGGGCAAAGGTCTTAAAAGTGCAATCAATGTTGTCTTAAACATGCATTCTTAATAACAGCCAGCAGGTGGCAGCAATTCTGGTTGCAAAATAAAACAGACATTTTGTTCAATGGCTGGAAATTGTACAAAGTATCTTGTAGAGGAGATCAAAATGGCAAATGTTTCTTTCGTTGAAAGAGATCCTTCCGTTGTTTCTGACATCAGTTTCAAACAGCTCGTTCAGTTGTAACCTCACCAGTTGCTGTTTGGTTGGTTTTGGTAAAATGTTAGATAAATGGAGTGGAGACGGTTAATTTACCTCAGTAAAGAAACATAACTAAAAAATTATGCATCATAATAAAATCATATGTTCAATTTGAAATAACTTTTTTCTGAAATTAAATCCACTGAAGTCTATTTTCAGTATCCCAAAAACAATTTATGTTTATTTTTCATAGACTGTTACAAATATCTCCTTTATGGTTGTAACTGTACCCAGCAAGACAAAGGTCTGTGTTTACAGCACAGCAGGGCATCGCTGTGGTCTCCTTTCCCTTTCAGTGATGATCTGCCCTCTATCTTTTTTCTCCTCTCCCCGTTTCTGCTATTGTCTGTGTTCCCTCCATGGAGCCATGACTGTGACTGGTCTCACCTGGCTCGCTGGTTTGCACACCTGCACTCAATCTTTAATCAGTCTCCCTCTGCATTTAATCCCTCGCCCATCCATCCAATTTTGCCAGATTGCTCTGCTGGCTAAGTAGAGGTACCATGCAGGGTTGCTAGTATTTGCACTGTAATCTTTCTGGAGAGTTTAACTAAGACCAGAGCTTTTCCCTCTGGACATAACTCTGGGTTTTCTGCCTTTACTCTGACCTTCTCATGTATGCCACCAGCCACCCTGCCTCCGTTCCCTCTGCCTGCTCCCTGTCCTCACTATCTCTCTGCTTTAGTCATTTCATGTTTCTATACTTCTCTGCTTCAGTTCGCCACTCCAGACCTGTAACGTTAACAGAAATGGTCACGGTGACAGCACCCGTTAGTTGCTATGCTCCTTATTTTGAAACATCAGTGATTGTGTTTTAGACTCAGCTGTTGTTGCTGATGTTTCCATATTTGGCAGGATGGAGCAGTAACTTATCTTTTAGAGTTAGCAAGCCTGGTTAGCAACCTGCATTGTGCAACACGCGGCAAAAACAACAGATTTATTTGCACAGCCTGTACCTGTAACATTCCTAACTAAAGCAGGCACATCCCTAGCCTCAGGCTTCAACCAAACCAAATGGTTTTGTAATTTGTCAGTTGTTATGAATCAGCTACAGAGACGGATCAGGCTATTAAAAAAAATCTTAATTTCATGCCAAGAATTGGACGCTTTAATGTGGGACTCTGAGGAAATACTTAAAATGCTTTTCAAGCCACCCTCAAACTAGAGAAGCTGCAGTTGTTTGACTTCATTTTTCAGCCAAGAAGATTGCCACTTGGTTTACAAGAAAACCGATGTCATCGACCACTTTGGGGAGGTGACGGTCTAGACATCTGTGGACTTTTCTTTGAAATAACTGAAAGATAAGTAGTTTTGATTGGAGCAGGAATCTTCAGGAGGGCTCTCATCTGAGTCATATTTGGGGTCTGCCTCTTCAGCATGACACCAAAGAGGAGGTAGTCCAGTAACTGATAAAAAGACCACTGATTGGTAAATGGTCTGTATTTGTATAGCACTTTACTTGGTCCTAAGGACCCCAAAGCACTTTACACAATCATCCACACACACATTGGTGATGGAAAGCTACATTGTAGCCACAGCCACCCTGACAGAGGCGAGGCTGCCGGACACTGGCGCCACTGGGCCCTCTGACCACCACTAGTAGGCAACAGGTGAAGTGTCTTGCCCAAGGACACAACGACAGAGACTGTCCAAGCCGGGGCTCGAACCGGCAACTTTCCGATTACAAGACGAACGCCCAACTCTTGAGCCACGATCATCCCTGCACGCAGTGAAGAGCTGGTTTAAAATAAGTGAAGGACGGTATAAAGGGTTCAGTCAGGCAGCTCTGAGGGTTGTGGTAGTTCTTTCTAGATTAAGTTTTACTGGGCTTTTGAAATATTTTCATATTCTTGAGGCTAAAGTCAAAGAGACTTTATTTATCCCCAAGGGGCAATTCAGATAGATGACACCTTGCCGACCATACATACAATACACAAACATCACATTGGGGAGACAGGTCAGGCTAGGTAGCACTGGCCGGTCGACCACATGAGCAGCGACCCCGAACCGAAACCATAGAAAATGCACAGCATGAGGAAAGACGAGGAGAAAAAAAAGAACTCCCCCCAGACTGAGCTTCAGCAGGGAGATCAGTTTGAGAACAGGAAAAAACCACCTCAGCACATGAATCATCACATCTCACAACATAGAAGACATAAGCTTCGAAGGCGTTTGGAGGGGTCACTGTACATGCGTATGTGTGCGTGTGCGTGTTAAATTGCTGTGATGTGACACAACAGATGTGGGACATCAAAGGGAGGGTCACTGGTTTGCATCCAAAGCCCAGCTGCTCTCAGGAAAGACACAGACTGGCTTCCAGGGCTGAGGAACACCCAGGTGTGCTTATATGCTGAGCACATAAATGAAAATCATTTTCTATTGTGTGCAACATAAACCTGCTCACTAAATACATATAGGTAAACAATGTGTTGTTCAATGATGTTAAAACAAACCTCATGCTCATTTTTTGCAGCAAAGTCTTCAGCTCTGACTCAGACTGGAATGCATCCAGCTCTGCTTGAAAATAGACTTGCACGGGACTGATCCTCAAACAGAACAAGACAGCAATAAAAACCTCCCCTGCAGCCTTGAATTTGATTTGTTTTGGTGCTGTTGTGGGGAAAAGTCAGCTTCATAGCATTATGTGAGTACTTTATTCTGAAGAGAGAAATCAACATCATCATCTCTGTTTTGAACTCACAAATATCACAATGGAAGTCACGCAGGCAGACTAGACTCAATTTTCCAACCTCCAGCTCAGTGAGATTTCTTTTTTTCTGCTGACACAAGGTTTTCATTTCACAGTAAAGACATGCTTCTTGCTTCAGCTATTACCTGAGAGGTGTACCTTTTCTTCTCTTCCAGCTAAAATCCACTTTCATACCAACTTATAGCTGGTTTTAAGGACTCAATCCTATCAAAGAAACGCTATAAAAGTCCATTAGGACCAAATGCCTTTCTGTGACATTTCAGGAGGATGATTACACCTGGTAAAACAATTTAAAGCCTCAAAGGATCATTGAGCATCAAACGATTCTGGACCAGGAGTTCATTTTTCCATGCTTATGGGACTATAAGGAAAGCTTTTAAAGAACCTATCCTTCCCATGCTCCGCTGCCGAGCGGCTCTCACTTCTGAAAAAGAGAGATGATAGCTTTGAATGACCTTGACACGCTTTGCTTTGTCTCATCACTGAGCTGCAATTCCAAGCAAATCAAGCACTGCCATGCCTGAGCAAGAGAGAGAAAACAAGACCCTCAGGAATACACACACGCACATGCACACACACAATCTCCCAACCCGGTCACACCTTCTTCACTTCACCACCGTGACATTAAAGATGACAGCAGCACCAAGAGGAAATGAGAAACATGAGAGTGGGAGGTCGGGTGATTAGTGCAGGTCTCACAGCCCCACCTTGTGTTCAAAGGCAGGAAGTGACACACATACAGACACATAATAGGGATGAAATAAAGATTATTCAGTTGCTGAACACATTAAAATAGAGTCCTCATAAGCAGATGGACATAAAGACAGTGGAGCTACAGTTTGCTGTAGAGAACTGGAATCAGGTTAGGCTGTGCTGGAATTGCTACACTGTTATCACTGACGCACTGGTGCACGTGTTATGCTGCTGCAACCTGTTTTATACAATAATTCTCATTTTTGGCTCAAGAAATGGACTCATCATCCTTACAGTGCACATAAAAAATGAAATAAACATTGCAAACAATCTGAAAATAAAGAATCCCTTTGATTTTACCTCTGCTGAATCATGAGGTCTGAATGAAACTAACTAGTAACTAATCGAGGGATAACCATCCAGTTCTGTTTCTCACAAGCTGATTTGCAATTACTTGAAGGTACATATTTTATTTCACTGTTAATCAACCTATATGTAAAGTGCTTTTCAAGTTATATTTTATTATTTATTCATCAGAAAAATATTTCCAGTGGCATAAGCTTAATTTTATTTGACCACATGGCTAATTTAATCCTTCAACATGGAGACAGAAATTAAGTCAGACAGAGCAGTAAAAGCAGGACCTCGAAGAACAACTTAAGGGAAGCTAGAGGAGCTTAAACAGGGCACCGTGTATGACAATCAATGGAAATTCTGGGATTGTGGACAGAAACTAACTGGTTGTCTGCTTGATCTAATGTTCATGTTTGAAAATCCAAGACTAACAGTGCCATAAAGACCAGTTACTTAATGGATCGAGACTTCATCCGTAAAGATTTGCAACAGTATCTTTCATCTCAAAAATGGGCAATCAAAACTACCTTCATGGTTGTTCCTCTTGCAGAAAGTCGGCGCTTTCCCACAAGAACTTTCACACAGACTCACAAAATACTAGCAATAGAGAAAACAGACTTTTAAATTGGATCCACTATAAGAATACTGTGCATGTGATCAGTACAATCAATCAATAATAGCCTAATATGAAGTAACAGAAATCAATAGTGCAAATCAGCCTGTTACCAGTAATTCAGAAACACCCCAGGGTTGTTGTTTTTTTAGAAATCTCTCTTTTTAAAAGCAGCATACATTAAATATATGTTGTAGTACGCCTCAGAGCCTGCATGTAAAATATGTGCAGTTCCCATTTTGCATGCTTATTAGCCACATTAGCATTCAGTTAAAAGCACCGCTATGGCTAAGTGAAGCCTCACAGAGCTGATAGTCTCTTGTTTTCTGCTGCCCGTTTCTGAAGCAGATCATATCCCAGTTTTCAAACGTGTCATTAAACAGTAAACTGTCACTTTTACAGACACGCAGCCTGAATCTCTGATTGAATGCTGATTGCAGAACAGAGAAGAAGATCACGATGAAGCAGCAGAACGACACAACAGATGAATCCTGCTTGTTGGCATGAAAAATATTAAAGGCAGTCAACTGACATGGAGCAGATTAGCGTTTAGATGAATAATGAGAACGTACGGAGCTGGTAGATGGGCATATTCAGCATTGATGGTATGATTTCTCTCTCTCTCTCTGCACTATAAAAGACGTGGCTACTAGCTGAGCTCACGTAGGCTGAACCAGCATTAATCTCATAATTTAATATTCAGTCTAAGCACAGCTCTCAGAAAAGGGGAATGAGAAGAAAAGCAGCTTGGCCTAAGGGGGACGGTGTGATTCCGAAATGTTGACAGTGGCCTCTTGCCATCAAAACCACTGAATCTTATCAGTTTTACAGACTTGTTTTTTGATTGTCGACTTATTTCTGCAGATGAATGCAGATTATTACAGATGGATTTCGTTCCCCCTCTGTTCCTCCACCCCCGTGCCTTTTTCGCTCACAGCAACATCTGTGACAAATATAAAGAATACAATGAAAACCCACTTAAGCTCACTTAACACTCATGCATCCAATCTGCAGGAGGGTCCGATAACAAGGCTCTGCCACAGGACTTGCAGCCTACTGCTTCTGGATTGGAGCACGAGGGGTGAACGAGGGAAGCTAGTGAACATGCAGGACCAGGTTTTGGATTGTTCTAGGGGTTAAACTTTATCCACTGGATTTCCATCACAAAAGCCTCCTCAGCAGTGAGCAGACGTGACCTTGGGGCCTGCCAGGGACAAACTGAGGAAGTGAATTCAATGAAGCGTCCTCCATTCACGTGTAGGCCTAATAGGTCGCTGTCTATCACACCAAGTACCCGACCCTAGGCACACCTCCTCCTCTTACACTGGTCAGAGTCCCTTTATTATGCTGATCTAATGACTGTGGAGGGTAATCCCAAGGACCTTCATTTGAATCAGGGTGATGTGTTACGCACTCAGCCAGATTTGAACTGACACTGGGCCCCATACCTGCCAACTTGGGTGAGCGTTAAAGTCAGCCGTTGCAGTACCAAAACAAATTTATCCTTCTACAATTTGTGCATTCGTTTATTCTGATCTCATAGTAAAATCTCTTGATGCAAAAAAACAAATACCTGCACACAAAGAAAGCAGTGGTAGAACGTGTGCTGCAGAGATATGATATTGCTGGAAGGATCTGTCTTGTTTGAACAGTAATAGAAAATATCTCAGTGAGTCCAGTTTGACAACAAAATACAAATTATTTATAGAAATATTTGTCTTGATACTGACCCTAATGATTTAGTTTCAAGAATATCGACTTCACCAGCTCACCTCTGTGATCCCTATAACTTTCTTATCATGATAAATAGCCGACTGTATGGTTACACTTTTAGCTACACTTCGCACTTTTGCTCTGGAAAGCTCCTGCCCTTCCCCTTCCTCATGGTCGGGGATTCCTGGAACTCAAGATTGGGGTTATCAAATTTTTAATACACAATTATCATGGGCAAAAGAATCTCTAATAATGATATTATTGTCATAGCTATAGCAGGAATGCGTAGTTGTAATACTCCGTATTGTGACCAAAATCACAAGAACTAATTTTGGAGAATAATCCAGTACGATCATAGAGTGCATATATTTAATTAACGTAGAACAACAATTCTGAAGTCTTGAACTTCACTGTCATCATTGTGGGGTTTTTTTTCCTTTTTTGGACCATAGTTGTATTAGTGGAGACAAGACATTAAACATATTGCTAAGCTGGGCGAGCAAGAAAACAGGCTAAACAGAACAAACTTAAAACTATCAGACAGATGGAACAACTGCCACCTATGTGTAAACCTTTAAATGTTTTTTGCCTTTTAATACACTGAAAAAGACCAGACAGAACCTGCCTGTCACTCGAATTGATCACATCTCTAATAATGCAAAACTTTAACCCTTAATACAAATTAGAGGAGTTATACACATTAAAAGAATACGCAAAGTAGAACAGCCATGAATGAGGTATCAGCCACAGGAATTAAAACGCCTTTATTTCTTCTGTAAAGTTGGGTACTTTAATATGGGAGTATATAGGAGCAAAGTGAAGGAGGAGATGAAAGCAGCACAGCGGGAGGTGAAACGCTGCCTGAGGGAAGCAAAGGACACCTACAGGAGGAAGGTGGAGCAGAAGTTGGAGAGGAACAATATGAGGGAGGTCTGGAATGGTGTGAAAACCATCACAGGCCACAACACCAAGAAAAGCACAGTGGGGGGGACTGTGGAGAAGGCAAACGAACTCAACAACTTCTTCAACAGGTTTGACCAGCCCACAACCCCCCCACCCTCACCCTCACCTTCACTACAGAGTCCTCTCCCCACTCTCCTGCCTCCCTCGCTTCCCCCCCTTCCTGACACCATGACACCCCCCTCCTCCAATCCCTCTCTCAGCAGCAAGACATCTCCCCCCCTCCCCTCCTCCCAAACATCTCCCAGTGTCACAGTGGATCAGGTCAGGAGGCAACTGAGGAAGCTTCGCCCCAGAAAGGCAGCAGGCCCAGACAAGGTGTGTCCTAGGATGCTTAAGGCGTGTGCTGCTGAACTTGGGGAGCCGCTACAACGAGTCTTCAACCTCAGTCTGCGACTGGGGAGAGTGCCCGCCCTATGGAAGACATCCTGCATCGTCCCGGTCCCCAAAAAGAACCGGCCCAATGAGCTGAATGACTTCCGACCGGTGGCACTGACGTCACATCTTATGAAGACTCTAGAGCGGCTCTTCCTCAACCTCCTCCGACCACAGGTACAACATGCCCAGGACCCACTACATGTTCAACAAATAGACAAAGTGCTAAAGACGAAACTACTATTAACCACTCTGGTGTTTTGGAGAGGGGAAAAGACGGTACTGGATGCGATGTTTGCCATTACCATGATTGCTGACATGGTCAAAATAAATTGATGAGATTTAAATTTGTGACGTACAACCTGTTTACCTTTTGGTATTCAGTCAAATACATCGCTAACTTTATTCATTGTGTGCTCATTTTTGGCTCTTGAAGTGCAGGGAAAATAAAAGTATTTGAAATTCTGGTGAAGATTAACCACAATGCACAAAAAATATAAAAAATGTACAAGTTTTTACAAGTTATGAACATCTTTCAGTTTGTAAACGATCATCAGTGCTGCTGTACCACAAGGTCATTGGTCTAAGTGAAGGTGTTGATCCGATTTACTCATTAAGTAAAAACAAAACTGTTTTTATTTCAGATTTATATTTTTCACTCATGAGAATTTATAACTCAGAGAGCTGCTGAGAGAGATGCAGACTCCCAGTCTTCTTTAATTAATGCTCAGCACAGTGAACTTCATAAATAAGTATTTTCTCAGACTTGGAGCCAACCCTCTTCAGCCCAGCAGACGATTTGGTGTGTCCCTGCCTGCAAACTCGTGTGAGATTATTCAAACCCAGAGCACAATTTTTAATTCTAGCCTAGATCCCAGAGTTTCCCAGGACACCAAATATGTTAAAGTGAATTACAGGGTAATGCAGTGAAAACAGTGCAGCAGAAGCCTAAAAAGAATCCACGTAATGAAATGCTGCAGTCATAAAAATATTCCCTCAAATTACACAGAAGTTTAATACAGCTTCATTAAATGATGCAAAATCTAAATATATATATATATATATATATATATATATATATATATATATATATATATATATATATATATATGTGTGTGTGCTGTTTTCTAACTGTGGAGAGTGTTTTTCTTTTTTCAAGTCAAAGAGACATGGGAATAAAAGATGCAATAAAGCCTAATGTGTTGCCTTACCAACAAGGTTACAGCCTCAGGGCTCCAGCTCCCCCGGGCCCCATATTCACTCTGTGTCAGTCGCTTTATGAAAAATGCACCATTATATTCCATAAACCAACTGACCATTAAATTATAGTGTCAGCTCAAATGATAAAGCTCTCTGATAAGGCATCTTCATTTCCACACAGCCATTTTACCTTTGCTCTGATGTGCACGTTGCATATTCCCAAATGAATTTATGTTTCAACAAATTACCATAAATAGCGGGTAATCAGGGACTGCAAAGAAACTGTTCGCCCCGGGGCCCCTTTTCAGGGTTCATGTTTATGGGTCAAACAAATGAGTCATTCTCTGGTTTAAAAAAAAAATCGGAGCTTAAGCAAATAAAACGCTGTTTTTTTTGTCCTTCCCTACAAGCAAAGAATGTAAAGCATCTACACAGTGTGATTTTTATGAGGACTGGAGACAAACTGGTGTAAGAAGTCGATTTAAACGTCCTCTTTAAGATCCTTTAAAGCAACAGGAAGCCATCAACACCATAAAAACACTCCAGAGAAAGTTGCAAACACAGGCAGAATGTTTGGTGCTGGCAGTAAATTCAAAATAATCACTTTTCTTTGTTTTGTCCATCATCTCAGTACAGTTATGGTTAAATGCAGGCTTCCATGATTAGTAAACCATTTAATTTATTTATATTTCATACAGCTTCCCAAGTTGTTGAATTTGATCCTACATGGAAAATCTAATATTTTTATAATAATGGATTGCATTTACATAGCGCTTTTCGGGACCCCTCAAAGCGCTTTACAATACCACTATTCATTCACTCTCACATTCACACACTGGTGAAGGCAAGCTACAGTTGTAGCCACAACTGCCCTGGGGCAGGCTGATAGAGCCGAGGCTGCCATATTGCACCATCGGCCCCTCCGGCCAACACCAGTAGGCGGTAGGTGAAGTGTCTTGCCCAAGGACACAACGACCGAGACTGTCTGAGCCGGGGCTCGAACCGGCAACCTTCCGATTACAAGACGAACTGCCAACTCTTGAGCCACGATCATTCCTTCCTTGTAAAAGTTCATATTCTAGTTTGTTTAATTATTGCACACCTTTTACAACCGAATAATATAAAAGCTATTATGCCAGTACACACCTTCAGTGCACGTGGCAAATTCTCAGGCTATACATTTTCCAGTGAAAGTAAACAATCTGAATCTGATAAATCTCTGTGTAAACAAAACATGAAAAGCCTGCTGCAATCACAGACTGAGCCTTTACGTGTTTTATTGATTCTTGAACAGTCATCCCACGGGGATATGAGTCTGCAAAGCATATTGGATAAATCATGATTTATTATTTTTCTGCATGTGAAGAAATGCTGCCAAAATATGCATAAATGTAATTAACTGACATTTCACTCAGTGAGTTCCCATCAGGCACTGGTTATCAAACAATTTATTTCTTGTAGTTTACGACCGAGCTTGCCCTCAGGCGTGCCCACAGATCACTGTGGATTGACTCTTGGGGAGGCAGAAGAAAAGAACAGTGCTTCCAAGTAAGCCATTACCTCTGCCTATGGGGTTATTAATCCACACAATAAAGGTTTTAGCTCTCAGCAACCCAGAGAGAGAGTTACAGTGATTATGGCCAAACCAAACAACTTTACAGCAGTGAGAATGAGGCTGAGTTTAAGTACTGCCTGCTATGTGCTAAATATTCCTTAAAGAGATTAAGACCTTTGTTCATATCATATTCATATCAACTGTCTAACTCGAAGTTGCACATATTATTAAATCAATAAGTAATATAAAATACACCATGCTGAAATAGGTCATTCTACACAGTGTGTGCTATAATTGTATAGTAAGTTTGCATTTATATGCACTGTGTCGTTACTGCCGTCAATTAAATCTCATAAAACACCTGCATATAAAATGTCACTCAATTGAAAAGGAAAGAAAATTGTCACCTTTTGTTTTCTTATTATGTCCTCTAATAAGGCTATCGCTACTGATGAATTAATCGTTAATAAGCACTTACTTTCTAAAGCTGGTTTAAAACGACATCTGTCTTCCAGATTTTATAAGCATGTGTTTGTGTTCAATTTGAAAAATAGTAGAATGCTGTAATATAAATATAATGGCTTTTAGAGCAGAATATTTCTCTCTAAATTGTTGCATATAAACTGGTATTACATGAAAATACTAGTGCAAGTTCAGGCATTAAAGACTCTTTAGAAATGTAAGTTTGACTTTCATTTCCAGCGATCACCTTTCTTACATAAGGCACCGCATTCTCCGGGTTTACCTTTTATCCTCTATGAAACTATATAATAGTACTTTACTACAGACAACGTTTATGTTCACTCACCCTAACACATGGACGACTTAATCTGACTTGGCAGTCATATGGTTGCAGTTACCTTGCTTAAGCTGTTTTGTGTTAAGCATAATGAGAGCCATCAAACTCCGGTAAATGCGAGACACTCCTCAAAGACCCTCCGCTGAGGACTTTTCAAATGTGCCACGGTAACAATTACATGTAAATCAGACCAGCAGGCTGGAATTTTAAAAAGTTGAAACAAAAGAGATGGATGAGAGCAGATGAAACTTTAATGGATGTTGGGAAGGAGTTTGGTTATTTTAGCAGCATTTGAGCCAGAAAGAAGAAAATATGTTAAATCAGATAAATAACTAAACCTGATGAAGTAAGGCAAATATTTTTCTTATGATTTTCTGTTCCTACTTCATTTCAAGCTTTAATCCAGTTTTTAAAAGGTGATTTAATATCCTTTTAGTTATTTTCTGTAATTTGCGTACAGATACTATTACAATGGCTGTCTGTGAAGGTTCTCAGTCATCCAGGTCGTCGTAGTCTAAAGAGCCTCGAAAGAAAAGCGTTTGAACTTCTTTAAGTTGCTTAAAGACGTTTCACCTCTCATCCGAGAAGCTTCTTCAGTTCTAGGATCAAATGGCGCAGAGTCTCAGATTTAAGCCCTGTGGGAGGGTCCCCCTAAGAGGGACAATGGACCCCCTAATGATCCTCTACAAAATCACATGAGCCAAGGTGTGAAAACAGGTCACAATCAACCAGGGTTTCGGGTGAGCTCATTGTGAAACCTGGCCCCACCCTATCATGTGATTTTGTGAGATCAGATGGCCCAGGATGTGAGTGGGCGTTAAGGCGTCTGGGAAGGGATCTCAAAACTGGATTATAGATGGCAGAGAGTTGGTGTCGTAAACCACCGCCTCTGTTCAAAGATGGCCGTTCACAGAGAGTGGACTCTTTCAAACCGTCTGTTTATTACAATGGTTGGTACTCATATTAAACACGGATACAGTTTTAAATAATGAGGTCAGAGTATGTACAAGTAATCCCCGTGAGACTGCTTTAAAAAACTCAGTTTCAGACAGTTTTTTTCTGCACTTGACTCTTTATAGATATTTCTAACTGGGTCATCTTCCCACTAAAAGCCTCAGTCATATAGACCTAGAGACCAGTCCACCACACCCTGGCAACATTCAGCCACTTGGGGGAAAAAAATCTGTATTCCCCAACCAAGTTCCGAGCAGTTGCTGGATGCTGCTGGCTATATGTAAATAAAATCAATCACAAAGGGGATGAGAAAAAATAATAATTACATAAGTATAAGAAATAACAATCATACCAGCAGTGTAAGGATTCACAAATGCCAGCAAACTCTTGGAGATTTCTGAAACTATCGTAACGGATTTGAGGGGATGTGGAAAAATATGTTTACACCTGAAAAAAACACGACCACAACAAAGACTGAGGAGGGAAAAAAGTGCCAGTATTTTATTTGTTTCTGTCGTTTGGCCGGTGTATAAAACGCTGGGACACGACCACATGGTAATTGCCTATGCTGTGCCAGCACAGCATAGGCATAAGTGCTGGCCACAACATCAGCCACCTACATAGGTTACATCCTAGACTCCACAAAGATCTCCCACAGAAGCCTAAATCAGGCATTTAGCCTGGCTTTAGCAATACATTTCACAGCAACTGCCAATAACCTCTAGAAATCCCCTTTTAACCTGTCAGGGAATACTAACTTTTTCCCCATGAGCAGTGGTTACCAGGTGGTTGCCAAGAGGTCTGTAGACCTGTGTGGCCCGAATGCTGCTCAAACCCTCTGCTTATGTGGGACAGACAATTAAGAGAAAATTGGTTTAAAAGGTGAGGTAGAACTGCTTGTGTAAAACAGAAGATGAGCAGGGATGAGAGTGCATGAATAAAAATGTGGAAATATTCATACGAGGTCCCTTTTAATAACTTAATGTTCCAATGAAACTACTATTTTACCCCAGCCTTCAGCACAAGCAGTGTGTAAGTGCCTTAATGCAGCCATAAAATTCTTTAATCATGCTTCAGCTGCTAAGCTGAGGGTTTTACCATGTGTGGCTATAACAAGCAGTTAACACTATCTAGTAGCACCAAAGCTGTGATTTTAATAATGATAAATATGCCCGCTAATTCAGTAGTCAATTATTGTGTGGAGGTGTGTTCATATTTACACTATGAGACGCAGATCTTGTGAAGACTGCAATTATCTACCATCTATATGGAATTAAGGCTATTTAAAGATGGCAAATAGCAAGAGTAGTGTCTGCAAAATGAATTCATTCTTATTTTATCTGACCAGTTGGCAGTTATTTAACCTGAAGTGAAATGGGGATTGGAACTGCTGTTTGAGACTGAAGAAGTGCTTTAGTGCTTCACGGATGCTCAGCTGTGTGGATGGGAGAGTTTGCACGGTTTCACAGCGAGTGCACCACACTTACTTTCAATATTTCATGAAAGTGCTGCACGAGCACAGTGTTGTTTGAACGGAGTGAATCACTGAACAAAGTATTTAATTCATGCATTGACTTTTCCACTACAGTTAAAACATCACAGAGCTATTTCTTTGGGGTGTGGTTGTTCAGCTCAGCAGCGTTGGGTTTAGTCGATATTATCGTGCTGCCTGATGCAGAGCCTCGGGTCCTGTCCGCATTTGTTTCACCAAAAACGGTGATGTCACAGCTCCAGATATTGATGGATATCACGGGTTAATGGAGTGCAATGAGAGTGTCACAAAGAACTCTATCCAAAAAGATGCCACTAAATGTCATCCGCCACCACCGGAGTCAGTGCGTGGTTAAATTTAGGTGGGTGAAAGCTTCATGTAAGCGATTCCCCGTGGCTACGTCGTGATTCACACGCTGCCTCAAAATGATGCTTTTTTTGGTTGATTTTCCAACTTCTTGCAACAGCTGTGAGGGCGATAATTCCAGCGTTACACGGGCACTGTGAGGAAATTAATTTCTCCACAGCCTATAAAAAGAATGAAAAATCACCTCTCTGTTTCAGTTACTTATCTTAAGGCGATACTGTACCAGCTGGAGTCTAATGAGCACGGTCACGCTGTAATTTTGGAAGTTCACACTGACCATTCACAGCCCAGCTTTTTGTACAAATTAAATTTGAATTCCCTCTTTTTTCCCCTTCAGTTTGTGTTTATAAGACACACAACATTTCAGGCTGCACTGACAATCATTCGGGCAGTGGGGCTCTTTTAAATTAACGCTTCTCACAGTTTCTTGTAGACAGACTCACAACAATGAGAGACCCACAGCAATATTTGTTAAACATGAAACAAACTTGTTGCTCTTACATTGTCCTCTCTGACTCCAGTGAAGCGTAATCTGCCTTTTGTGCAGACTCTGTTTGTGTGATTCCTTCACTGTGCTGCGGTGACTGATGGATGCTTGTACACAGACTAAGAAAGAGCGAGAGAGACCTCTCAGCTGAAATGCGAACAGGGAAAAAGCATCTTGGACAAAGGTCTTAATCTCTTTGGAAATTAGACAGTTATTATGTATGTTGCAGGCCAACGAGGCCTACTTTGACTTTGCTGTGTGGGCGTGTTGTGTTGCTGTCTTCCCAGCCTTAGGTGCCACCCATTTTCCTGTATAACCAGGAAATGTCTTAGTAATTAACCCTGAGAGTGCTTAATCTATGTGTTTATTCTTGCTTGAGGGAGAGTGCGCGTTAATTCTCATCATTGTTTCCCAGTTTTATTTCAGCATTTTTGCTCTGTTTTTTTTTTTTTTGTTGAAAGCAGGTGCTCGGCTGTCCCTTTAAGCTAAATTATCAATTAAACCCTTTTTTAACTCCCTGCCTCCTTTTCCTCGTATACGTTTATTGTTCCTTCTCCACATCTGAAGCGTGGACTCTCTGGAGAGCGTAACAAATGAACACTCATCTGGGATTCAGACCCAGGACTTCTTAAACGTGTTATTTTTGCTTAGATTTCTTAGTTTTTGCTTAGTTTTCTAGTAAGCTAAACAATTCACAAGGACTACCAAAGTAATGCATAGTCATAAACATGTGCATAGCTATCTGTTATCGCAACTGCACACGTTTAAATGTGTGCTGGCTTGCAAGTGACACGTCAGTCCTGTTAGGTCCAACATTTAAAGATTTCTGTTTCTGCTGTTTTACAGAAATTGACCAGGGTACTCAATCAGACATGCAGCAAACATAGAACAGAGGAACAGAGATGTTTCTGGATTAATGGAGAGGAGTGCACATTTGAAAGCAGCTTTAGACAAAAGATGTGACATTTACTGATGTAAGTGGGTCTCTTCTCTTCTCACGGAGGGGGGGTATGTGTGTTAGATCTTTGGGTACAGCATTTGTAACTCTTTAATCTCAAATACCCACTTACTATCTATTTGGATATGCAATTTCATTGTGGAAATCACCATTGAATCATGTAGTTGAAAGCTCCATTAAAAATGCTGGTAGGTGAATGTATGAGCTCAGATTTTGTTGTTACGCTTCAATTCTCTTCTTTTTTTCATCTTCACTGTCTTTTGCATGTGCCCCTGCTGCTTATGTAAAATCATGATTTTCACATCAATTGGCACAGAGCAGGGCGAATCTGTTATTGTTTGCTTGCATGCATCTTCAAAGCCACAGATTTCCACTCTTAGTTGGATGTGAAAGCACAGTCACGGCTCTGTGTTCAAGCTGAAGCCCAATGTCCCCTCTAAGCTCTAAGCGCTGAATGTTCACAGACTTCAACTGACGTCACCGCTCCTGTCGTGCCACGATCGGTGATGAAACACCAGTTTGCCAGGCTTGAGATTCAATTCGTCACGTTAATTTATTAGGAATTTGACATTCAAAAGCAGATCTTTTTCACTTGAAGGTTTCTGCAAAGTATTCCAATCAGTACTCATGCTTTTAGACTGTGATTAAAAGAAAAATAACAGGCAAACTTGATGCATAAGAGCACTGGATCAGACTGTGCTAACAGGACTACACCATGCACTCAAAAGGTTTACTTTACTTTATTGTTTACTTCCCATATTCCTCTGTTTTCTGGCTCTTACCCAGGTCGAGGTTGCAGGGGCATGCTCTAACCACCTCGCCTACGAGGCGTCAAGGAGGCATCCTGGTCAGAACCCTGCACCACCTCAACAGGTGGATGACAAGCTCCTAACCCAGACACCCTTTTGAGGAACCTCATTTCTGTTGATCGTATCAGCGATCAACAGAAATGAGCTGTCACTTCCCACAGCTCATGGCCATAACACAGGAATGTAGATCGACCAGTAAATCTGCCTGCCTTCATGCTTACTTCTCTCTTTACCACAGACTGGTGCAGCATCCCCATCACTCCAATTCATCCATCAATCTGTGGCTCCACTCTCCCCCCACTCATGAATAAGAACCGAGAAACTTGAACTTCTCCACTTGAGACCCCAAATGATTCCCAAACCAAGAGTGGGCCCTCCACAGTTTCAAGAACCATAGCCTCAAACTTTTCATCCCAGCCATTTAACACTTAGCTGCAAACCACCACCATGAAAGCTGGAGGTTTTCACTCAATGAGGCCAACAGGATCTGCAAAAAGCAGAGACGATGATCCTGAGACCACAGACATGCCACCCCCCATCTCTTGGATTCACCTAGAAATTCCTTTCATAAAAGCAATGAACAGAATCGGTAACTAAGGGCAGCAGTAGCGGTTTCTCCCAGAACAAGTCTGACTCGTGTAAGCTGCTGTGTGACTGAGAATCTTATAGCTGTGTCTAAACACGTCAGATTTCTTCAGTGTAAATTTGTGTGGTCACTGGTTGATGACTCGGTTCACGTAAATAAAACCACACGCATGCATGCTGCAGGCTGTTTTACTGAACCAGATAATCCCGTTCGGTGCAAGGCTCATTCAAACCACCATTATGAAACACCTCTCAGTTCTAAAAACAGCAATATCATAAGATTAGTAACACATGTTTTTATTTAACATCAAAACTTCCTCTGTGTGGACTCACACAGTCATCACTGTACAGCGCTAGAGTGCTGTGGGCTACGCATTCTCTCAAGCAGACTAAATGGAAAGCGTATATAAAGGGACAAAAAATTCAATCAGAAAGACCTCGACTACATACTGGTTTCACAGTGGGACGGCGCCGTCCTCTCACACGTGCATGTATCAAAGCCTGTGAGCGCGTAAAGGGAGAGCACTGGAAACAGGCCTCTCAGCCACCGTTACAGCAATCCCTCATTCTGACTGA
This sequence comes from Rhamphochromis sp. 'chilingali', assembly GCF_963969265.1. NCBI lineage: Eukaryota > Metazoa > Chordata > Actinopteri > Cichliformes > Cichlidae > Rhamphochromis > Rhamphochromis sp. 'chilingali'. The sequence goes on along the minus strand of NC_137938.1, from coordinate 34,290,131 downwards.
AACATGTTTACACAGAGTTAACAATGCGAAAGATCGAAACGTCAAACAAAGAGTTTCCATAAAATGTTGTGTAATAATGAACACCTGTCAACTGTGGCTTTCATTTCCACAACATATTAAAATGTGAGGTGCAATTGGATTTTCTTCCACTGCATGGTTTAAAAATAGGTATGTATTTCAGAGGAATGACTGCTTTCAGCAGAGGCAAAACTATCACATCTTCCTAAAGATGAATATATCTGAGTTTTGCACTTAATGATAAAGAAATTCACATCAGCCAAAGCCTATTTTTCAAGACATTTAAATGTGTATGGATTAAAAACAAACCGTCCCCTTTCTGTCCTAAGCGCCACTAAACAGGGAAGTGTATATTTATGCAACTAATTACATTTAAATGTATTTATATAGTGCCAGTTCACAACAACAGGAGTCATTTGTAAGGTAAAGACCCCATGTGCACACAGGCTGTGACTGTAAGCAGCTGCAAACATCCTACAGTGGAGGCTGCAGGACGACAGGACTGTAAGTTGGACGGGTGAGATGCTCAATAATAAATAAATAGACATGTTTTAGCTATTTATTTACTTATTTGTAAATCTCCAGCAAAAAAAGGGAAAAGTATCCATGTGAATGTCAATAACTGGTGATTTTCCACAGATGGGAGGTGGGGGAAATACATACTGTGTAAAAAAGGTCTGAACTATTAATTATGGTCAATGCCACGAATCCTAGCTTAAGTTACAACATCCTGACAAACTGTAGGGTTTTTTTTTTTTAGTTTGTTTGGGGGGTTTTGTCCTGAGGAGCCAAAACCCCTGTAGCTTTAAACTGAGTTATCAATGTCCACCATTTCTGAACTACTTTACACTCATAAAAGTGTTGATTATACCAAACAAATGTATAATAAATACTCTGTGTGTGCACAGAGTTGCAGGAGTTGGGGCTTTAAGCTGTGTGCAATTCAATAGGGTAGAGTAGGAAAAATATAAAGGAAAAACATTTCCTGCACACACGGGGCTCGTAATTTGTGGCTCCGCTCCTGAACACACTCAGTAAAATCTGATAAAGACATTTTATATGTTCCTTTACAACATACTGAAACCTTATTCAGATTTTCCCCCCAGAGACACCAAAACATGTTCCCTACTGCAGCTTTAAATCCAGCTTTATTGTGATACACACGATTTCAAACCAACTTTGCAGTCTTACAAGTGTCTACCAGAATAAGCAAACACATCATGCGCTACAATGTGTGTACATATGCTGCAATTGGGCTTAAATACCCGTGAGCTGTGTACATTGCAATAGGGTGGAGTTGGGAGGGGAAGTAGTGGGGCTGCGGGGTATTTCTTGCACACATGGGGCTCATAATTTCTGGCTACGCTCCTGCACAGGCTGATAAAGACATTTTATATGGTGACTTATTGTTACACGACTAACGTATTTTATTCCTCGTATTAAAAAAAGAAAAAACTTACTCATTAGGCCCTTTACTGCTTTGGCCTCGCGTAGGCTACTTCTCTCACCAATGCGGCGCACGTGCACGAGCGGTGTGCGCAGACCGGGAGCGCGCGCGGAGGCGGTCCGGGGCTTCCTCAGTTTTCTGTAATCGCTTTTCTGCTGCTGCTACCTCCAGTTAAATAGCAAGGACACGGGAGCGAGCAGGCGGCCGTGAGAGGATATACTTTTTTCGGTACCTTGGGATTACGACGCGGAATTGCAGCATCGACGGCCAGCTGTCAGGTAAGGTCGACACACGCGTTCAGCCGCCGTAGATCCGCGAAAAGTAACTAAATGTCCCGTAAAAAGTGTCGTTTTCCAGTGAAGAAGAAGGGAGGAGGAGGGAAAAGAAGGGGGAGGTGGTGGTGGTGGTGGATGTGTGGGACGAGCCTCCCTTTGTGCCGAGGCAGGGTCACTGCTCTTCACCGCACAATGTGGACACTCCAGAAACGGCGAGGAGCCACACGTTTACCCCCCGCACCGCCACCGCACACCGCTCCGCTGGCACTGCCGCCGCTCACCGTCCTCCATCAGCCTCGCCGTCGGACGAGTCCGGCATTAACGCCTTCTCCTATGCGCATTTTCATTGAGTTTAAAACACCGAGGCCTGCTTCTGCTTCTTTTTTTCCCTTTAAATACCCCCCTCAGCGGTAATATAACGCACCCTTCTCCTCCTCCCCCCGGCCTTTTAACGTTAGCTAGCTCCCAATTATGTTTATGGTCGCTTTTGTTTTAGCCGGCCCCTTTTGTGTGCTTCACCCCCACAAATGTTGACCTCCTTGCTCTGACAAAGCAATGAAGTGATGTCTTATGCCACACACACCTCTTAACTTGTGTCCGTTGTTATTTTTGAGGGGATATACGGACCCTGGCATCTCGAAACCGGGTACGTTTCAGCCGTTGGTGTCCTTACCGTCACCGTGAAACGCCCCCCCCCCTCATAGAAAGACGACCTATCCCCCGCTTCAGTTGATCGCTTTTATTCATTTCGTGCCTATCAGAGAGCTTAAATCTATCAGTTTTGCTTTTAAAAAATAAGTTCATGGTATTTATTCAAGCCCAGGGGCGTTTCCAGGATTTAGAAAAACAAAACAAAAAACAGGTAGCATATTGGGGGGGGGGGGCAGAAAAAATCTGAATCAGAAAAACGTTGAGAAAAACATGTTGGGTACCAATTTCAGGCTCATGGTGTGACATGAAAAATGGTGCTTAACCACAGATTGGGATTTATTTTAAATTTTTTTGTAAAGTGGCAACACAGTCAAAGGGTAGCAACTAACAGCAACCAGACACTGCTGACAATCAGCTGCATTCAGTAACTTCAAGAGGACAGATGCAACTGTGAGGCTTGAGATTGACATTTGAATGTGGTAAATGCATTAGAGGATTACCTTGCTACAAAGCATTTTGCCAAATTGCAGTATTTGCTTGTTGTCCGTTGCTTTGTCACTGATGGTTTGTTGCTATTGGACATTCCCATCTCTGGTCAGTCACCTCTACCTTAGAATGTCCACTTCGCACCACCCCGTCTAAATCACTGGATATGGTTTTCATTTGCCATGTTGCTGCCAGTTATGTTCTTTTTTTTCCCCCTTTCTTTTTTGGGCACCCCCTGGTGCATGCCCGCCAATTTCATAACTTTTAATGCAACATAATTACATGAAAAAGTAAGGGCTTGAATAGAGGTGGATATAGAATAGAAAATTAGCTTCACTGTGCACTGTGAAAACCCATCAGCTGGTATTCTCCTGACATCACTGATGATCAGAAATGGAGGGAAAGTTTACTGAGATCATTTGAAGGCAACTAGCTCGGACACTTTCTTTGATGCTTTTTAGATGAAGAAAAGAAAAGAAGCATAGGGCCTCTGCAGGACTTCATGTTACTGTAATTTGACTCGCGCTATCGGCCTTACTCCTTATCCTTTTGACTCCTTGGGGTGAACACTCATGGGTTTTTAACGCAAATGTATTCATGCAAGTAATGCAAAACTTACATCACTAGCTTTACTGCGTGTAACTTTTAACATGAATTTAATCTAAAAGGTCATTATTATTATCAGTTTGGGTTTTTTTAAATGGTTTAAAACCTCCCAAGGTGAGCTCAAGTTATCAGCTGAATCATCTGAAGTTCGGCAAGCACTGGGCAGCACTTTCATGAAATACCAGCTATTGCCACTAGATGAAGCATTGTAGGAAATTCTTAATTATAAAGATTTCCTGGCAAAAGCACAGGCAAGTTTCTTGAGGAAATGGAGACTAGAGGTACAAAGAATTGCCAAAAGTAAAAAGAACAAAACATTTTAAGTTGCCCAGAGGTAAAATGATGCCCCCTGGTGGTAAGGTTTTAGATAACTTACAAAACGTAACATAGCATAGGAAAAGTAGATTTATTTGTTTAAAATCTGCAAAAGAATATGTAAATAATTTTCAGTCGGGGCTGAAGCCACCCCACGGCCCCCACTCTGGACACACCCCTGTTCCTGCGTTGTCTTTGTCGTTTGTAAACAAATGAGCAACAGAACCAGGGTAGTGTATTGATATTTATATTTTTCATCCACAAAGAGCTTTCTGTGTCTCAAACTACTACCACATTATCCAGTAAAGAAGAGGAGAGAGTATGACACAGAGCAGTGACAGGACCTCTAGTTTGTTTTAGAAATCTAGGCCAGTGGAGTCTACCTAATGACTGCTCTGTCTGTAACCCCTAGCAGATGATTGGGTGAATGTCTCATTATATTCTTAACAGGGGCCTTATACATGTGTAATCTGCTGCACTGTAAGCTTTGACAAATGTCTTTTCATCAGCTTTCACTCTGCACAATTTTAACCCTCGCCCACACCCAGCTTTTGATTTAGATTAAGTACATTTTGCTGTCCCCAAGTCTACCCAACTATCAGACATTGTGGAAACTTGCAACCTATTAATATTTGCATGTTCATTTATTGCTTTAGGGCCCACGATGTCCAGCGAAGTGCAGAGACCAGACGACAGCCCCAGCACAAGCGGGGGAAGCTCGGATATTGAGCAACGGGAATCGGTACCTGCTGAACAGGAGCGAGAGCAAGCACAGCCCAAAAAGAAGGAGACTAAGATCTCGAGTAAAACCGCTGCTAAACTTTCAACTAGTGCCAAGAGGTAAGAAAAGAAGAGAGGGCTTGAATCTGGCTTTGAGAGCCGAGCGTTTACACAGGAGTTGTTTGTTAAACTGAAGGCCTCTCCCCCTTCTTGTGCCCCAGGGGTGTGAAGTAATATAAAAAGACTGCAGTCCCACAGGCATTGTCATTTCAAACATCCACGCGATTCAGTGTGCCGCTTAACCCACAGAAAGGAAGAAACTCACCCAGCTCTGCGCTGAGGTGTCACTGCTGTCATTTATAAAGAGAGATTCTCGTTCCAGCCTGTTTGTTCGACTGGATGCGCCTCGTGCTCCACAGCCTACACCACCACCAACACTTACCTCCAACCAGTCTTCGCACTTATTCCCAAAAAAGACAGCCGATGAGAGAATTATGCAACCACTTGGCTTAGGCCACTGAGTCTTTTTATAACAGAGACTGACATTATGAACATCTCTGGGGGGGTTTTGTAAGCAGAAAAAGCCAAAACATGGGCGGACTTCAGCGTTGTTTTTGTGCAGCAGTGCCTGAATCCCAATTTTCTGGTTATCTGTAGCAAATGATCAAAGCTGTCTAATTTATCCTCGTGCTTAATAAACAGATAATAGGAGTACTTAATCTGGTTATATTTGCGATCTAACACTTGAAATCTGCACTGTTATAAACTGTAAGTAGTTTTACTTTTACCCAAGCAAGCATGACTGATTTGCATATATTTAAGGCAACTATCAACAATTGTCCAAAACCGCAACTTCTGTTCACTTCTCAGTTTCTTTTTTTCTTGGTGGTGTGGCTGATGTGGAAGCCGCTGGCCAATAATTGACTTGTTTTAAACAGGAGGGTGGAAAGAAATCACACCAACGGACTAGTCTAAAAGTAAGAAAACATTTGGCAATCAAAGCTGAGCACAAGCTAATGGACAAAATTACATGCTCTCCATAGACGTATTGCATTTTTATTATGAGCTATTTGAAACAGTTAATTGTATTCTTAAGAAACCAAATCATATTTTTAATATCACTAAAATGTGTGGCACAAATTAGTAATTACTTCTTTCCTCGCGCGGATGTGCCGAATAAGGCTGCACTTGGCAATAACCAGTAGTATCACTGCAGGAGCGGAAGGAGAGGAGGTTAATGTGCACCTACTATTGTAGCACTGTCCACCCTCCATAATGCACGTGTGGCCCAAGTGGGTGGATGCTGGAAGTTAGAAATAGTCTAACTTCCAGCATGAAGAGACTTTTACATGCTGACATACAATTATGGCTGAAAAGAAAAGTGGGTGGATATTAGGTGAAAGTGAAAAGGTGGAATTACATCATGACATATTTTGGCTCTTTGCTTCCTTACCTTCTTCACAGTTCTACTAACTCCTTCAGCCTGTTTTTAGATGTTTAAAATGTTGCACCTGCCTGTCCTCCACTCTTCATCATGCCAAACAACACACAGCAGCTTTCCACTGACAAAGCAAGCGTCTCTCCAAGTACAATCTTATTACTCTGTAACTCAAAAATCAATCAAACTGTCAGAAATATCCTTCTGTTTTCTCCCATGATGCTGATAAATCAGTGTAACCGCTTCCCACACACACACAAGCATGAGCTTGTCATGTCAATGTTGGTTGTTTGTGGAGCTTCTGAATGAAACTATAGTGAAGCATGTTCAGTTTAGTATGACTCTCATGAAAATGATCATATTAAAGCATCAATAATTATATCATCATCAGTGTGGAGAACTGTATTGCAAAGCCACACTGTTATTACACATATTACATGTCAGCAGGTTAAATATCAGGGCTGACATACAGCCAGTCATTGTCTATATGAACCTATTGCAGAACTTTCCACCTAACTTGAGGGGAAGTTCACATCTTCCCCTGACAGGGAGGGTGAGGAGCACCGCAGCCCCGATTAGTGGTGGGCACGATTGTAAAATCACAGAAAACTGTTCCCTGGTGTTGGCATTTAATAAAATAAAGACAATTAATATAAACAGTTAGTATTTTAGGTGCAGACTATCGAGGGCAGCAATGTCTAATTGCGTAGTCGACCACAGGTGTGGACACTTGATTATGATTTAAGCAGACTCGACATCAGTACTGTAGTATCATATTGAGTTTTTAGAATCTCATTTATAAGCCATTTAATAGGGGAAAAAAAGGTGTTTTCTAGTTGAGTAAACGGAATCCTAATTACAAGAAAAACTTTCTTTTAGGGGAAAGGCCAGAACCTCTTTGGAGGTCGTCTGCATCTCTTTTTCCGTTAGAGATTTGGGTTAAAGGCAACCACACCTCTTTGAAAGCTTTTGTATCACTGAATAAATGCACCAAGGAAATCTCCACTCTTTCAGATGAATTTTAATTTGCAAATCTTTCTTTTGCAGGATTCAAAAAGAGCTTGCGGAAATAACACTAGACCCACCTCCCAACTGCAGGTAAGGAGATGTTACACATTCGGAGCATTGCTGTAATGACTCATAACCCTGAGTGTAGATGGTAAAGCTGATATGGGCAGCAGCAGCAATGTGCTGCTTTCATGGCTTTTCTCTGGGAAAAAAAAAAGGAGATGTAATGCAGTTGTGTTTTTGTAACTCACCGCATACTGCTGCTGTTTGTTTGTATTTTTTGTTTGGTGTATTCGAGTGACTTAAGGCCACTGTGGAGTTGTTGTTGTTGCTGCTGCTGCATAATGCATGCTGCCTTTTTTTTTTCTTTAGATGACAGTATTCTGGTCTTCTGAAATGGTGGAAAACAAGTGTGCGGTGTGACTTTAAAACCTGTTTCGATTCTCGTGTGGGCCCCCCCCCCCAGCTCGCTGCGCTGGGGATTTACCACAGACAATGGTTATTATGTGCCACTGTCGCGGCTCTGAGCCCTTTGAGGAAGAGATACGGTCGCGAGCGAGCGGCAGGCCACATGTGCATCGGTCTCTGCGGACATGACAAAAGGCATACCTTTGGGAGGAAGCCAGATTTTATTAACCCAAACCACACAAAGTGACACTGTCATTGATTGTGCCTGTGTTTATTACTGCACAATAATTACTCTCTGAATCAGCACTCGACTGCAAATTAAGAAAGAAAATGGACGCCAGTGTTTGTTGACACTTGTGGGAGATGCTGATGTTTTCTGACCACTGTGATTGGCTATATCCGTTCAGGCACCTGCTTAAAATGATTAAGGAAAACCGCTTTGTGTGACTCATCTGGCAATTTGAAATTACTACACCCTAGACGGCCTTGTTTATTGCATGAATTAATCACCCCTGCTGGGTCTCATCAGAAGCCCACCATCATTAACGATAAACATTGAGCTAACCTTTTCATTTCAGCTCATGGCTCGGTTTTGTTATTGTACCGGGGGCTAAAAGAGATGTTGTTTTTTTCCTCGAGGTCTCTAATCTATTTCACCCCCACCCCCCTCCGTCTTAAAACTAGGTTGGCTCACATGAAGGATTTAGCTTGAGGACACAGCTAAGTCATTTGAAAGTAAAATAATCGCTAGCGGAAATTTCACAGTCATCGTCTTAGTGGGGGAACTAGTTGCCTGGGAAACAATTAAGCTTCTTCAAGATAATCCTTTGTGTGTGTGTGTGTGTGTGTGTGTGTGTGTGTGTGTGTGTGTGTGTGTGTGTGTGTGTTGCCTTTCTGTATTTAAGATGACACCAAAAACCTAATAATGTGTTTTTTGTTGTTTTTTTTTCACGTCTGATGTAGTGAACTAGATTAGCCCTGTGTTAACAATGACGGGGGGGTCAGGTGCATCAGAAAAGCAGACGATCACAGCACAGTTTATATTCTCGCACGACTGAGCACCCAGCCGCTGCGTTTATGTCGTCATCATTTGTATGCCACACACTCATCGCTCCTCCTGGCCAGGTTAGCCTGAGAGGTTATTCAATTCATTCCCCCCGCGACAAATGGAGGCACAGACTGTTGCCCCCCTTTCATGAGGCAGATAGAGACTTGTGTCAAAGAGATTCACTTTTGTACTTTCAGTAAATGCAGCGTTGGTGGCCATCAACTCAGGAACCATCCAGATTATTCCTCCATTTGTGTCAACGGTCAGAGAGAATTTCTCTTTTTCTATCGTACAGCTAAAAATCTGCAGTCTCCTTTGTTTCACCGACAGTCTTTTCACCTTCAGGGCAGTGGAAGGGATCCCGCAGCTTTGCTGCCTGCAAAATGGAGAGCCCGTCTTTGCATATTTAGCCTTCCTTTTTTTTTAAACATGCACAGCAGCTTTGAACTTTTTAGGACTTAAGATTAATTAATAGTACCTCATTGAGTAGGGCCTATGCTGTAGTGTATTTGAGGTGGTCTGGGCATCTGATCAGGATGGCCTCCCTTAAAGGGTTTTCCAGGCATGTCTAAGTGAGAGGACACTTCGGGGTAAACCTAGAACTCACTGGACACATTATATCTTTTGCCTGCACTGGAACCACTTCAGGATTCCCCCATGAGGAATTGGAAAGCAGTGCTAGGGAGGGCGAATACCATGGAATTTGGAATACCATGTTTAGTTGGAGTAGAAAATCAACAGATGGATGAAGAGTTTTTTTGCTTTCCATGTTTCTGGTGCTGTGTGTGCAGAAAACTGTGAAAAATATTCCCACCTGATTATCCTGAAATTATCGAGTTCATGTGTAAAAATGGCTCATCAGTGAAGATGTGTGCTAAGAGTCCAAATTTACCTTTCACATCTTGGGAGGTGTTGAAGATCTAATTTAGTGAAGCATCTATGGCAGGAGGTTCCCACTAGATAAATATAATAAAACACCCACACATTTTCTTCATTCCACGTTCCTGTGATAACCCTCAAAATGTGTTGTTTAAATGAGCTGCCTGTCTTGATAAATCTCTCTTACTAATGTTTCCTGTCTTTCTCTGGCTGTAGAGAGGCTGCAATATTAATGCTTAAGTTGTTTTAAAACCAAAAAATCAATTCCTATGCAGTGTGAACAAAACTGTCATACCTTCAGTGCAATGTCACCACTTGGAAATCGCAAGCCGGTATTTAAATGTGTCTCCAAGCTTTATCTCACCCTCGGCTTTGTGACAGTCTGCTTGTCACCTTGGCAGTTGTCATGCATCAAACGAACAGGAACATGTTGAAAGCCCAAGAGGATTTGACATGGCAATTATTCTCACTGTCATACACTTCAAGTATATTGTACAGGCAGCTTGTGCTTTTACACCTATTGAAGCGTATAAAGCAGCTTTTGCGACGAATTGTTTTTTTGTTTTTTTTTTTGGGGGGGGGGGGGTCCCTCTCTTTCCATCAACATGTGCAAATATTGCATTGATCTTACTAGGATGAAGTTTTGATTAGATGGGCTTAAAGCGAAGCATGAAAGGCTTATCACTAATACCAGATTTTCAAAGCCACAGAGATTCAAATGTATGCTGCCATCATCTGAAAGTGTTGCACATCTTCAGACAGTTAATCAGGTTTACAAAGGCTGCTGACCCACTGAAGGCATTTTATTTTTCATAAGCCCTTTACTCTCCAGTAACAATACAGATTATTTTCCCCATTATTTGATTCTTTAAAACGGCAAGAAAAGGTCTCATCATTTCCTAAATCCCCCTGTAGCACACATTTCGTGTGATGTGCAAAAGGTACCACTAATATTCTGGTGCATTTAGTGCTTAATCAGATTTTAATCTCAATTGTGATTCTGGCTTCCAACGATTATGCAAGCAAAATAATTGGTATAAAGTGATTACCGACTTGATTTCACTTTAATTGAGTGAAAAGGTGTGTCATGAATCAAGCGCACACCTCTCCCTTACAGCGGTGTGTTTTTGCTGCTCCCTGAAAGCCCAGATTCATTTGCTGTTTGGCTAAGCTGAAGCCAAGGTGAGTAATGTGGGATTTATACTTCAGCTTTAAACCCTTCAGAAATCCTCCATCGTAGCCAAATAACATCCGTCCGACTGTGATTTGTGATTGGCCTGTTCGGTACCGTAGTGTCCTCCAGCACACTTCTTCTGCTGCTGCCATTTTTTTTCTTTTTTAAATCCGCTAAGAGAATTTATAAACTCAAGGAAAGATATTCCACCCCCAGCTAGTGTTTTGGCACAGAAAATCCAGAACAACACAGGCGTTGTGATGGTTACATCGTAGGCTCTGCATTAGGCTCGAGGCGGGGATTATACTGCGGCGCGAGCGTGGACAGCTGCACCCACCACGGACGAGTAGTCATTTGTGTTGCGCTCCTTCTAAGGCTGTAAGGACGCATGTGGAGTTGGTCAATCGTCGTCATAGTGTAGACTCCACGGGACTACACTACGACGAGTCATAAAAAATGGGCAGGTGTGCAGACATCTGCAGAAATCACTGCACTTGCCATCTGACAAAATTTACATCATGTGAGCCCAAGCACACACTAGCATACTCATGAACATGGAAATTATAGCCAAGTGAAGCATTTGTCAACAAGATCAAAGTAGTAAAGTTTTTGCAGTTGAACCCTTGGAAGGACTGTCGTCTGCCTGCAGCTGTCTTTGTTTCTGGATCTTTCGGCGTCTCTTACCCAGTCCACTTTTGGTAGTACACGATACTTAGCTTGGCTTCAGCTTGTTGTCACTCTTTTCCCCCAAGGCACTCAAGCCCATTGCTGCCTTAGGCTCTGTTCGCCCTCATCTGCTCCCACAGTGGAGACAGGCTGGCAGGGATCAGCATTTGCCCTTGCAATAGGGGATTTTCTGTGAAAAACACCCACTAGTCAACTCCCTTTTAGGACAAACCTGTGTCCTCCACGCCTGCCTCCTTTTTTTTCTTTTTTCTTCAATTGAATTATATTTTAACGTTCAAGGAAACATACAGTAGAAACATGTGTTTTTAACATGAAATAACTGCATGTCTTTTAAGCTAATGAGAAGGTGATCATTATTTTGCTTATGATCAGCAGCTTTACTAGTGAGTGGGTTAGGGCTGCCACGATTTGTCGACTAGTCACGATTACGTCGACTATCAAAATCGTCGACGACTGATTTAATAGTCGACGTGTCGTTTGAAGCTTTGTAAGATCGCAAAAGACGCAGGAATAATAGCAGGATTTAAGAGTGTAATAACGGACTGAAACAGAAGATGGCAGCACAGCATGTACAAGGATGCCAGCTGCCGTTAAACCCCGAAGAAGAAGAAGCAGCTGTGTCCCAGAATTCATAGCGCGGCCCAGCTTAGTTTCCAACAATGGCGGTAGCTAGTTAGTTTTAATATTACTCTTATTGTTCTTTCTGGGTCACAAAATAAACGTTTAACATATTTTCAGGCGAGAATGTAGCTGTGTAAACCTCAAATATCGGCTCAGTTTAGCAGGACACCACATATTTTCAAAAGCGCTCCGACGTTTTCGGAGACGTCTGTTACCCACTAGCTCGATAGCTAGCCGGGGGCTAGGTCACTAGCGCCGTGAGAACACCGGACTCCCGGCAAATTGTTTTCAAACCCACCGCTGTCTTTCGCGACTCAGGTTAAATATATATGAGTCACTTAGATAAATTAAAAATGTTGTTGTTTGGCTTTTTTTTTTATTTTTTTATTTGTTCCTGAGTAAATCGGTTTGGCTGAGATTAAAGTTATAGTTTTTACACAGCTGAATAAACGTCAAGCAGACAGCTGATTATCAGAAGTGTGAGATGCTGGAGAATATACTCCGGTGTCCTGTTATATTTTAGATAGCAAGGAGTTTATTAAACTTCACCGAAACAATCTGCAAATTTCATTAAAATTGAATAAACTATCATCTTGTCTTTATTTTTAGTTAGCACCTTAAAAGCTTAAAGCTGTAAGCTAATGATAGTTATATAAGAGCAGATGCTGCTGGTGCAATAAGCTGTAGTTTTACGTCCAGTGGATGATGATCTGATTAGTCGACTAATCGCATAAATAATCGGTGACTAGTCGACTATCAAAATAATCGTTTGTGGCAGCCCTAGAGTGGGTGTCACGTGTCCTGCCTCCTGCACGCTCAGTCCAGGTAATTACCTCATCCAAACCACAGAGTATTTTCAGCAGTGCAAACTCATCTGAGGCAGGCTATTTCCTGCTTTGTGAAAAAATGGCAAATGTGGAAAATATCCTGACTTAATTCTCCATAAACTGTCCGAAATTCATGTGCGAAAATGGCTTTTGGCACAAATATTACAAGTTTGAGCTACAGCTAAAGACGTTAAAACATAATGCCCGTCCAAGGCTGCAGGAACAAAGTGGAATCATTTTTATCAGCTTTATCTGCTAAATCCCTTTTCATCATCATCCCCCATCTTCCTCTTCTGCTCTGTTTCTTTAAAATACTCTGGCCAAAAACACTCTGTTCTGCTTCTCAGCTTATTCCCTGACCGATCCCTTCTTCATTTCTATCAAATCATGAGTTGTTACTACTCAGCACAGCAACATTTCAAAGAAAAATCCAACCGGGGTCCAAAACCTGCTGGTCTGGACACTGTGCCATTTCATCTCACAGTCAGTCAAACAAAAACTTCCATTACACCCTCGGAGGAGTGATAGCCAAATAATGCTCAGCTGCTTGAAACGTTAATATTAAAAGCCAGCTTTTTGTGTTAGCTCATCCACACTCAGAAACAGCTGCTATTGTTCAGCAATCACGGCTGAATAATCCGTTGCTGAAGAGCTAGACATACCAATTTCTCCTCCTGAAGCAAATCGAATAGATTAAAAGCAGGGCAGCCACAACCTACGGTGCACTTTGAGTAACAAGTTCAGCTCTCTTTTCTGTCAGGACGCATTCAGGGAAATGTAGGAAACCACTAACTGAAGTAGATAAGGTTGAGGGAAGCTTAATTAAAAAGTAGTTTAAAACAGAACAGCTTCTGTGCCGATTTTGCCGATTATAAACTAAGAGCACTTAAACAGTGTAAAAACACCCACAGTTAGTACACATTAGTACTGTTTAGTAATTATTCTTTTAACCAGATTTCTTAAAATGTTCTTGCTGCTTAAGTATCAGTTTAACAGTATGTCTGTGTTTATGCAGTACATCATAAAAGACGTCATAAAAGCAAAATCTAGGAAACCATTTGTTAACCAGACGGCGGGCTAGGTTAGAGACTGAGAGCCACTGCCAGTCCAACAGCTAGAGATTGCTAACCTATTCCTAGAGCTCCTTGCCACCCCTATTGTGATTTACAGTTTCATTATGTATTTAAAATGCTGATGGAGTAGACTAGTCGCACACAACCGACCCCAACGTAGGCCTGGGCATAAAGAACCATACCTGCTATGACCAGGTCCCTCCTATATTTTCAGATCATCTCCCTGCACTTTGCTCTTTCTCATGGTAAACTCTCAAAATTTGTTTGGCCATAAAGCCTTATTAGGAGTATTTTTATGAGTAACTTAACTTACAAAAATAGGTGCACGTGTTTATCTATGAAAGTCACCGCACTACACATAATTACAAATAATCTCTCAGCGCAACCTGGCAATGCACACCCTGATTCAAGGGGTCTGTGTGTGTGTCTGTGTGTGTTCTCTACACCGGCAAACACATCAGTTATATGCTCGCTACCTCAGCAGCTGTTGTTGATTCACTACATCAGATGTCTTTACTATTAGAGGAAGACTTTAAAATACACTCAAATGAACGATTAAAATTAATGTCGTCCTTCAGTCTCAACAGAATCTTTCTGTAGAGCCAGCTGTGCAACATAGGAGGTAGGACTGTCTATAAAGATAATAAAAATATATGGTTTACACAGTTTGTTATGTTAAGCAAACAAAGACACTAAAGCAAAGTTTTCCTGGCTTTTCCTGCTTGCTTACTTAAGAAAAGTTTATGTACCGTAATTGTCGGGCTATAAGCCGCTACTTTTTGCACAAGCTTTGAACCCTGCGGCTTTTAGTCAGGTGCGGCTTTTCTATGGATCGTCCATGAGCGGATTTGTTTTGTTTGTTCCGCTGTTGTACGGCACTACGTTGCCTGGCGGAAGGATCGGGGTTCAAGAGTGGTATTTTGATCACATGTCCATCCGCCAGGCAATGTAGTGCCGTACGAAGTAGCGCGAAAAACAAACTTCAAAGTAGCGCTACGCGTTCAGCTGGAGGCGTGGATGATGAGCGGCGATAAACTTGCGAAAAGCAAGTTATGCTCAACTCCACCGGTGGATTCTGACAGCGTGGAAAAGTGTGAAAACATCCACGATCACCAACGGATTTCGAAGGGCTGGACTGCTGCATGATGGAGAGGAGGACACCGCCACGGCCCTTCTGAGGGTGTTCGACTCCGACACTGACAACGAGGATTTCTTTGGTTGGTTTTGAAAGTGACAACGAAGGAGAGAAGCGGAGAGTGGATGACGAAGCCATCCTGAACCTGTTCGTTTCCTGGAGAAGAGGACTTTGGTGGTTTTAGTGCGCAGGAAGAAGAGAAAGATGGTGGTGAATGACTGACTTTTCTTCTTGTTAAAGCTGTGTCACTGCACCTCAGCCTAAAAGGTAGTCTGAATCTATTTTTCTGGTGTGCTGTAGGTTATTGTTATGTACTACATTTGTTACTCATTTATGAAGCACAGTACATGTTTTGTACTTGTAATTACCGGTACTTGTACATATACCTAAAAAGTTATGCAAATATGTACCCATAACTTGTTTTTCAAAATATTAATAAAAGGGGTGTGTCTCCAAACAGCCGTCTCTTTCCTGACAATTCCCTTTGTGCATATTCTTTTACATATGATAAGTCAACATTGAAACACCTGCGGCTTTTAGTCAGGTGCGGCTAATGTATGTACAAAACAGGATTTTCCCCTGATTTTAGCTTGTGCGGCTAATATTCAGGTGCGCTCTGTAGTCCGGGAAATACGGTATGTCCCTCATGTTTCTTCACTTTTTTTTTTTTTTTTTTTTTTTGTTATAAACAAAATGTTAAAAATGAATAAATCCTGATAATTTTCCTTCTGTGAAAGGTGGAATGTCATGGAATGTTAAATTACTCCTTTTATATTCGGATTAATATTCTTGCTGCAGCTTTGTTTCCAATTATACCAACAAGTATAACTGATAATTATAACAAAACATCTGCTATTCTTAAATGTTAAAACTTCAGCTACTTTCTTGTTATGCAGGTTTTACACTGTTTTCTGACACATTCAAGACTAGATTAACGAAAAGGTTATCACTAGGTTAGTAAAAAAAAAAAAATCCCGTCTTGCAGGCCTTGTTTGCTGCTTGCTTGGAGCGTCAGCTAGCTGCCTCACGTCTTTCTTCCTTTTGTTTGGGTTTGAATTACAGATGTATTACATGGCTGACCTTTGGAACAAATGGTCTTCTTTGGTCTATGCATTTCCTTTTGTGTTGACATGATTCCAGAACTAAGCTGTCACTGCTTGACGATATCGGGCAAGCTGTTAGAAAAATGTCCCTTTCGCACTGCATCACATGCTTGCTGGCTCACAGCCTTAACACGAGTACGCACCTCCATCATCATCAAGACTCTCACAGAAATGAGGCTGCTGTTCTTGTAGGTTCTGACCTCTAATTCTCTTCTCGTCTTGGTGTCTGAGGTGGCTGTGCATTGGTTTTTTGCCGTGCCCCTCGGGGGATTATGTGTGAGTGACACAGCCAGCATAATTTTTCATGGCGTTAACATTAAGCACAGCAGGGAGGGCTTATCAATATTCATTAAGGGGCGGAGGGACCAGAGGAAAAGAGACCGGGGTGGGCTCCAGGAATACCTCCCGGGTGTTTGAACTGATAAACGTATTGTGTCTGGAAGCATCAGTGAATTATTATTGGTGTGATTTTAGTGCTATGATGTGCAGCAGATAAACAAGCACCTTTTCTGTGCTTCAAGGTGTTTCCACTGCTTACCTTTATGAAGTGTTTCTTCACTGTGTCAGCCGCCCAAATACAGAGACAGGCTGGATGACCGAGGAAAAAAGACATATACACACACACACCATCTGTCACTGGGGTCGGTCATTCACTCTGTGATGGATTTGTTGTATTTCTGTGCTAATTTTGCATGCAGAGTGTTTTGTTTTTTTTATGTAGATATTTGCATCCTCCGGTCAAAAAAAAATACATCATCCTTTTTGCGGGTTTTCTTTGATGTTCACTTCACTGTGGAAACTGATGCACGTGCTGAATTTCTCACCTTCATCTGCCATTTATACTGGTGTGATGCACGTGAAAATAGGTACACTGAAAATAGGCTTGTCTGTGAAATGGGAGACATCTCGAGCTCAAGTGTCAGTTAAAAGTATCGCGATTGATGGAATTTGTTGTTTAGAAAAATATAGAGCACAGTTTTCCACAGTTCTGTCTTCGGGTGTTTTTCCTTTCTGTCTAACCAGCAGTCTTGAATAAAAGGCTATTTAATGCACAGCAAACTGAAAAAGTTTATTTTTATATGTCACCAAATGTTATCGACTTTATGTCCTCTGGTCATCGTGTTTTCTGTGCGAACACAGCTGTAGATTCTCCACTTCTGCTTTGTTTTTTTATTCGGTTTCTTTTCCAATAACAGTCACTGACAGTAGTCACAATTTATGTTTTTAATAAAACAATGGCAGTTAAAAAACAAACTTTTCTTTCACTTAACTGAATGTCTAAATAAATCGCTTTCTGAAATGTTGGAGCAATCTCCTTTCATATGTCAGCTCTGTAATTACACCTCCAAAACACTGGTTAGTGGCAGTCTTGGTAGATGTTTCATCTTTTTATTGTTTTCTGTCTGAGAGAATAATCTTCTGTTATCAGTTTCCTAGTGGAAAAGTTTATTGACCGTTAACCATCGAGCACAAGCGTTTTTCATCTCGTACCAGCTCGGGCAGACTCCGGGTCAGTGGTCTTGGA
Source organism: Rhamphochromis sp. 'chilingali' (assembly GCF_963969265.1). Classification (NCBI taxonomy): domain Eukaryota; kingdom Metazoa; phylum Chordata; class Actinopteri; order Cichliformes; family Cichlidae; genus Rhamphochromis; species Rhamphochromis sp. 'chilingali'. The sequence goes on along the minus strand of NC_137938.1, from coordinate 34,272,687 downwards.
GTACAGCTGGTGATGCCTGCATGGCAGTTCAGTTGTAGGCTGTCTACAGGATGAGAACCTTAACCTGCAGGGATGAGAACCACTTGCCTCATAATCTGTGCGGTTTGATTATTTATTTAAGGGAGTGTGTATGCACCTACATGTACATCATGTTGACACAAACTGAACATCATGTGGTCCAGACTGTATAATCTGTTGCTCATATGCACAAATGAACCAAGTGCTCTCAAAGACTATCAGAAAAATGAAAGATATCTTAAGTGTGCATCCGTTTTCGTGTCCCTACATAAAAGCTCCTGAAACGAATAGTTTTTCCAGCCAAACAAATCTGTCCTGTTTTTTTTCTCCTCACAAAAAGTTTAATGTGCGAAGGTAATAAGTTGTTTCCTATAGATTGCAGCTAACATATGCTCTCCCTCTGACACAATCCACAGTTTAATTCATCCTTAATGTTTTCCACTACGGCACTTGTTTGACAGTGAACATGGTCCGCCTTGATTCATGTGTGTCATTGAATTCTCAATGTCCTCATTTGTGAGGTAGTTTTCTGGCAAACATTTGTCCGCAGTGTTATTAATGGGTTTGCGGGGAAGTCGAGCATGAAGCATGGAGTGTGGACATTTTGTGGTGGATTGTTGCCATTACAGCGCCGCTTTCACACAAGCAGTTTAGGTCATTGAGAATGACTGAATGGTAATCTGAGGCTGGCAAGTAAGCAAACAGAAGGAATCTTTTGGCAAGCGAACAAATACTGTAACTCACAAGTAAACAGTTGCTCTTAGATCCCATTACCCTTCTGACTGGGATCTTAAAAAGTAATAGATTTCCCCCTGAAGTCACAAATCACAGCTCCTGCCAAGAAGCTTTAAAGTGTCTTAATGACATATTTGTGGTCTCTGGGATGAAATGTTAACACTCTTAACGTTCTGTTGTAAGTGATGAAAAGAAATGAATAATAACCAGGGAATAAAAACGTGCAGCTTAAAAATAAATAAATAAATAAAAAATCTTGATACGTTTCTCTACCTGCAAACCTTGGGGCTAACACGGTGTCCGGGGAATAGACCAGAGAAATATCGGGCTGTGTAGCAGATGTGGCAGCTCAGCTTGTTCTGATCACTGACCTTTTTGGTAATAAGTCCACTCCCTCAGCCAGGAGACTAAATGGCTGCCCAGAGTAGCTTTGTGGAGGGTGCAGAGAGGCTGAAGAGACGGCTCCAATTACAGCTGAACAGACTTTAGTGGATGGCTGTAAAATGAAGAGTATTAACATTGCACACTTGACTAATTTAGTTCATAAATTGCAAGAGGGTGCAGTTTTGTCTCGGAGGCAAATCTGTTTTTTAGGCAGTTTTCTTTCCTGAAGCAGTGTTCCTGCAAGTCCCTGCCCAGGCAACCAGTTTGCATGTCAGCACAAATTCTAGCTTATTTTATTCAAGCAGAGCAAACGTTTATAATTACCCCATGATAGAGTTCCATGCTCATAAAGCAATTATAAAAAGCTTCTGTACACACCAGTTATGATTTAGATCTCGGCATGTTCTTTGAATTTTATTTATTTTTGCCAAATTGTGCACATTTGGTTTGTCGGGCCTCATTTTAGGGAACCGAAGTTTCTCCTTAATAGATCAGTCACCCTTCACTTTAGGTACACAGCATGTTCTTTGTCGACTAAGTGGTATTTTTATGACTTGTATGGCTCTATGCTGTCGTTTATGCAAAGCATGTGTGCGTTATGCTAATGATATATGCTCTGCTTTATACATTTTTAGCTTGAGGCAAACATTTGCACTGCACCAGATGCTGGCAGCAAGCAGCAGGAACATGGAGAGGGAAAATGCTTACCACACTGAATTCTGTGTCGTACCTCAGAAGCATTGTGAAGAGATCAGATCCTCTGTTTATTTACAGCTTTGTGAACATGGGAAGAAAAATGCACATTTATTAAGAACAAAATAAATCTGTTTTTATGACTAGTAAAACCAAAGATAAGATTCTATGCAAGTCCTGCAATCTGCTGTAAATTGCCTTTTTTGTTTTTTTGTTGTTTTTTTGTTGTTTTTTTTTACCAATTCCTATCATCACTAAGTGTTTATTCTATTACTTCCAAAGTATATATCCCCAAGGCTTTTACTGTAAAGGAAAAGACAGGAAGAAGCTCTAGCTGCACATGTGTAGAGCAAACGGGCTTTCTAGTCCAGATCTGGCTCATTTCCCTTAAGCAGCCTTGCTTATGATTGGCTGCCGCTCACAAATGGAGGGTTTTATTTCCAGTGGGTGAGGTTTCTCTGCTAGCAATCAGAGCTGTACTTTTAGGAAAAAATAATTTAAAAAAAAAAAATTTGCTCTTGAAAACACGAAATAAAACAATAAGTTAAAGGTTTGATTTCTATGCGAGTGCTGTTTGTGATATATTCTAAATAGCCTTTTTCTTCACAGTAATTGAAATACAGCTGCATGAACATGACAGACTTTTTAAGTAAAAGGCCTCTCTCATAAAGTATACTTCCTCAGTTCAACACTCACAACAGTGTGTATTGATTGAACCGAGCGCACACACAGTCGTCTCCCTGTGGGAATCAAACTGTATTATTCCCTTCGACTTGGAAACGCATGCATCCACCTACTCAACCATTTCCCTTGTTGCTGTATAAACCTTCCGGTCAGTAATTGCAGTATTCATTGTACAGACTAACAAAAAAAGGCTCGATTTAAAAAAAAAACAAACCATGTCATTTGAGACAATAAAGACGAGAGAACAGAGGAAGGAGGTGTCACCCCGGCTGTCGAGCTGCACAGTAATTGGTCTTGGGGCTCTTTCACGGTTGGGGGGAAAGAAGATTGCTTCATTATAGTTCCTCTTCTGATAACCGCCACAGCCGCTGATAGAAAAGAAGATCTTAACTGAATGGCGGTGCTGTTAGGGGGGGGAAAAGTGCCTGTGGGGAATGAACTGGAATGGCGAATAATACAGATAATAGCTTTATTTGTGCTTAGCGGTATTCACAAGCTCCAAAACATACTGATTCACATTCAATTACGAGTTTACCTCCCTGTTTTATTTATCAGCCCCTTGGTGCAGTTTGTGGCTCAGACAGCTATTTACCTGCCGCTGTAAACAGCTCTGTGTGTGACAGTCTGCTTCTGGAGCTCTCTGTTTTTGCTCTTTGTTTTGCTCACACACAGCATCACGTTTGATTATGTTTGCATGTTTCTGTCGGTGACCTTTTAGATTATGTGCAAGCAATATTGGATCCAACAGCATCTTTTCAGTGTCACACTCCCTCACCCTTTTTACGCTTTAAAGGTGGCGGTGTAGTTTCTCGTTTCGGTGAGAGTGCCAGCTGTGGTTAGCTTGAAGTCATCGGCTTCCTGTAGAGACCAGTTTATACAGTGGTTAGAGGGAAATAAAATCCATAGAAACCTTTAATAAAATTCCTGCAGCTCACAGCTGTACGTCTATATGTTCTGTATATAAACAGTCATATTTTCAGAAAAACATTTCCAGAGTTGTTGAAGATATTAGTGACTGGGGAGCTAAATTCATCCATGTGTTTTTAATATAAAAATCAGCTGCAAATGCTGGGAAAAAATTCTCGAAATATGTTGAAACATCCTTTCATGAGGAAAAAAGCTGAAGACCAGCACTGAGGCCCAGAAATTTCACAGATTGCTCAACTTTTCACATAGTTGGTTAAAGGGGTTCTATTATTATATCTATTTCCAGCTCCATATTTTTATTGTTGTAGTTTTGCATAATTCAGTCAAAAATCATCCCAGATTGTCACATGGTTTATTTTGTAGTGAGCTTTGAAGTTTTGTTCTGTGTGTGTTTTTGTGTGTAAATTTAAACAGCTCCCGTCACCACTGTCCTTTAAAATTTGTAGTAAATAATGTTTACATTAAGAGTAGTGTTAGTGTATAGAAACAAACGTGGACACTACAAAGTAAGATGGCTTTCCATTGCCAGACGCCTTCTTGGATGCATCTTGTGTTGGGATTCTCCTCCTTCTGACGCTCAGTTTACTTCAGCTGCACTCTGTTTTATCAAAATACCAGTATTCGTGTGGGGCTTGGCCCTAAACATGCAGGTGAGGACTCGGTAAAAAGAATAGTTAAAGCTTTGAGCCACTCACCTGCAGCAGTTATGCACTTGCTTAGATAACATCTACCCTTCTCATTCCACATAATATAGACTCCTAGTGGCAACTGTCATCACCACAGCAGGCAGAAAATAAGCTTTCTGTTGTTGTTGTTAAATTTTGTGCCACAAGAATACCAATGGTGGGTTTTTAACAGAAGAGGCGTTTGCACCGGCGCATACCATTTGTAAATCTGGCCCTGTGTCTCAGCGGCTTGGGAACGCCTCGTTGTTCTCCAGAAGAGCTGCAGGAGGAGTCTCAGCTTAAACTGCTACCCCCACAACCCAGATAAGTGGCAGATGATGGATGTTTAGCATGAACAGTATATATGACAGGATCAAATTAAAGCATAATAGTTCCCCTTTAATCTGATGGCTGTTCACATGCAGATTTATTTGATTATGTTCTGTTGACTGCAGCCTATGCACTGGACAGTCTGGCTTTAACATGGTGAGACCAGTAAAGAAGCCGTCTTTGAAGCCTTAGCGCTGTATTTGTTGGATGTGTTTCAGTGATGGTGAAGAGGGAATTTGTGTATTGTTTGTCTTAAAGTCTGTTTCAGAAAGACTCCATCACCACCACGCAGTCCTTTTGGCACACATGGCGGATGTTCTTGCTGTTTCCCTGCAGCTGCGCTTTTCACTCGTGCATTCTTTAATAGTGGTTGCTTGCAGTGTTTTCTTTGATGTAGAAAAACTTAAGTTTATTCTGGTCTGACATTTCAGTTTGTTCCAGAGCATCCTCAAGTGGTATCTGATGTTTATCAATTCCCTCTTTAAGAGTCTAAGAGAAGCTTTTTCCTGTAAACATGATCAGAGCAGATAATTTTACATCTGCTTAGAAATTCAGAAGCATGTCTCATGACCAACAGTCTTTCATCAACTTAACCTGATCCCTGTTGGCTCTAGGTGACAATAACCATGAGATGGGTCAGCGATGTTGCAAAGATTAGTCCTGCTCTCATGCTTTAAGATAAAGGTTATCTTTTGCCATTGGCACCTATCTGTAGATTGCTCCGTCTATGAGGTGTGGTAGTGTGGGTGATTAAATGTGTGAAGGACTCTCTGGTTGCGCAGGCCGAGCCGTACCATGGGAAAGAAAGGTCATTTAATATATATGGAAATGTTACGGCTGGCTGTGATTATGTGGCGCAGCTTGGATAGTTTTTAGGAACTGAGAGTGAAAGGTAAAAATGACGAGGCAGGCCTGTTGTACAGTGTACTCTTTATACGCCACAAAGAAACTGAAACCTCAAGACGGTTTGCAGAGGAAAAGGAAACTGTCCATTTTTATTTTCTCCCAGCTTTCAGTTCACTTGAGGATTTTCGTTGAGGCAAAATACTGAAGGCCGGTGTGAGGGGTCATTAAGTTGAACATCCTCACAGGCAACGCTGTCATGAATTCGTTGCAGGTTTCATACATGCAGAAGTCGTAAGCTCTTCTACAGATCACCCAGCTGAGGCGAATGTGAGAACACTGAGTTTTCTTACAAGGTCCATGGAAACCTCATTGAGTGTTGAAGCAGACTATTTCCTGCTGTGCTACATCTGAAAACAGACAACTGTGGAAAATATCCTGACCTGAGAAAATGACCAGAGGTTTGTGTGTGTGTGTGTGTGTGAAAACGGCTTTGGTATTGTGCTCATTGTTGAGGTCAGTGTGAGATTTGATTACTCGCTCCTTCTCACAGACACTGCCAGCATAAAAACATGACTGAATCGTGTCAACTACACAGCCTTCTGCTGCTAATATTAGCCATGCTCAACAAATCATCCTGTATGCCTTTTACAGGAGATTTATGTGAAGGTTAAATAAATTTCTTATTTCAACAAACAAATATCTAAAAATGGAGCAAAGAGAAGCAAAAATGATGGCGTGAAGAGGGTTGTTTATTAAGGGGTTAGGGCCAGGGTAGGCTGTGTTTTTGATCATGAGGTCCATGTCAGAGGACATGGGCCTTGGCCAGATGGTGAATTCACAGAAAAGATGCCTCAGAATAACTGTGGGGTAGTGGTATCCGTCATATGTCACCAAAAGAGGTGAAAGGCCCTGAGTAATTAGGACAAAGACAGAAACCTTTTTGGTATATGAATCTCACTGAATAAGGGCTCTGTTTTACTCATTTTGTCTGGAGCTGAACTAAGCAGTAAGTGAGTTTAGGTTTCCTGTAAAGGAAAGAGGTGTGTTTGTTTTGTAACCAAAGCAAAACAAGAGAGCTGTGTCCCAAAAGTGGAAGCGGCCTATATAACACCTCATTTTCAATTCACGTCACTGGAAGACAGAAATTTGATGTAAAATAAAATGTTTTTAATAACACAACACTCATGTATGTATATTTAACCACATCCATTAGATTTTGGTGCTGTTTTTTCTGTTCTGTTTTAATCAACTACTAAATTAGTCACCAGGAAAGTCCCTCATTCATCCCTAAAATAAATGTCCGGAGAAAGAATGAACCAAAAAGCAGAAGCGGGATGAATCTGTGTTGAAACGTCATATTGGGGCTCTGCTGTGTAGGAAGCAGCACAGCTGTCAAAGTGGGTTCCTCCGTGATCATAATCTCTGAGGACAAGGCAGTGGCAAGTTTCTCACAGACACCCGCACACTAATGCATCCCAGACCCCTCAAACAAATGACCCAAATACTACATCGAGGCGTTTGGCTGACAGTGCACTGCAGATGTAGCGTGTTATTGACCACAGATTATTGTTATTTCAGCCTGTAACAAAGCCTTTAAATAGCACTGTTAAGGTGGTGAACGTCATGTAAGTGTGCAGAGCTGCTTCTGTCTGCCTGAAGAGAGGATTGTTTTCCCACAGAGGCAGAGAAAGACAGAAGGGACGGAGAATATTTATGACTGTCACTCCCCATTTCAGGGTTGGTTGTAAGATTATTGCGGGTTAGCTTTTTTTCAGTTTCACAATTTCACTTGATTATTTTTTTTTTTTTTTTTTTTTTTTGCCAAGGCACCAGCCAAGCATGATCACACAGAATCCAAAATCTTAAGTAAATATGTAAAATATTATGTTTTTTCAAAAAAGATTTTAATTACATTTACTTTAAAACAAAAGCCTCACAGCAAGAAGCTCCTGGGTTTGAACCACCATCTGTCCGGGGCCTTTCGTTGTGGAGTTCACATGCTCTCCCTGTGCATGTGTGGGCTCTCTCTGGGCGCTCTGGCTTCCTCCCACAGTCCAAAGACATGCAGTTAGTGGAGTTATGTTAACTGGTAATTCTAAATTGCCCGCATGTGTGATTGTGAATGCCAATGGTTGTCTGTCTCTTTGTTAGTCCTGCGACATGCTGCAAACCTGTCCACGGTATACCCCACCTCTCACCCAGTGGCAGCTGGGATAGGCTCCAGCCCCCACCCCTCTCCATTAGGATAAGAGGAACATGCATGGATGAATGCAAGGAGGGGAAAAAAAACACCCGACTACAACGATTGCACTGAAATTTGTTTGTGATCAAATTATTATGGAGTCCCAGGTTTTTAGACTGGTAACACATAATTCAATCAAACAGATCTTATTTTTTTTAATATATATTTTTTGAAACAAAAGAATTCTTTGAGCTATCAAAATGTTTTTTCTTTTCTTTAATTCTTTTATACATAGAAAGCAAGGATGCATGGAGACCATAAAACACATCTACAAGCATGTGTGCGTATTGAAAAGACTGAGCCCAGGCAGCTTCTGTTTTTCCCAGCAGCAGTGAAGATGACACTGCGGTAAATTATGGTGAAGCTGGAGCCTCTCTGATATGCACACAGCGAGAAGCAAAGCGGAAGCTTCGTGATTGGATGGAGTGAAAGAAAATGGAGTTGCTTTGGAGGCGACAGTGACAGCTCTTGCTGCTGTAATCGCTATCACAATAGAATTTGAAGAAAAAGTGATCGTTTTGAACAAACCCGCATGCACTGTGGGTTAGTTTTCACAGTGACAAAGCTATAGAAGAAGTCTGAATAAAGGCTGCCTGGTTGTACATAAACTGCTAGCTTACTTTATTTAAATTTTTTCCTGTAAATTTTGCTCAAAGCTGGCAGCAGCGAGACCCTCTTTGTTGCGGGGTTTGACTAAAGGCTAGATTAATTGCAGAGCTTATTATTATGCAAACACATTTTTTGACTATTAATTTAAAATGGACTATTAAAATTACTACATAGTCATATTGTGGTGTTGCTGCCACAGTCTGATGTAGTGGGCAGAGGGCGAGCCTTCCTCAGTGTGTCGCACCCTCTCTGTGGTCATTAGGAGTTAGGTATAGGGCTGCCACAAACGATTATTTTGATAGTCGACTAGTCACCGATTATTTATGCGATTAGTCGACTAATCAGATCATCATCCACTGGACGTAAAACTACAGCTTATTGCACCAGCAGCATCTGCTCTTATATAACTATCATTAGCTTACAGCTTTAAGCTTTTAAGGTGCTAACTAAAAATAAAGACAAGATGATAGTTTATTCAATTTTAATGAAATTTGCAGATTGTTTCGGTAAAGTTTAATAAACTCCTTGCTATCTAAAATATAACAGGACACCGGAGTATATTCTCCAGCATCTCACACTTCTGATAATCAGCTGTCTGCTTGACGTTTATTCAGCTGTGTAAAAACTATAACTTTAATCTCAGCCAAACCGATTTACTCAGGAACAAAAAAACAAACAAACAAACAAACAAACAACAACATTTTTAATTTATCTAAGTGACTCATATATATTTAACCTGAGTCGCGAAAGACGGCGGTGGGTTTGAAAACAATTTGCCGGGAGTCCGGTGTTCTCACGGCGCTAGTGACCTAGCCCCCGGCTAGCTATCGAGCTAGTGGGTAACAGACGTCTCCGAAAACGTCGGAGCGCTTTTGAAAATATGTGGTGTCCTGATAAACTGAGCCGATATTTGAGGTTTACACAGCTACATTCTCGCCTGAAAATATGTTAAACGTTTATTTTGTGACCCAGAAAGAATAATAAGAGTAATATTAAAACTAACTAGCTACCGCCATTGTTGGAAACTAAGCTGGGCCGCGCTATGAATTCTGGGACACAGCTGCTTCTTCTTCTTCGTGGTTTAACGGCAGCTGGCATCCTTGTACATGCTGTGCTGCCATCTTCTGTTTCAGTCCGTTATTACACTCTTAAATCCTGCTATTATTCCTGCGTCTTTTGCGATCTTACAAAGCTTCAAACGACACGTCGACTATTAAATCAGTCGTCGACGATTTTGATAGTCGACGTAATCGTGACTAGTCGACAAATCGTGGCAGCCCTAGTTAGGTATTGTTTATACTTCCTAATAATTCTCTGATGAACAAATCCAGGTGACTTAGTGGTATTTTGATCCTTAGTGGTGTTGCTGCTGTTGTTATGGATAGGGTTGCCAACCGTCCCTTAAAAAACGGAATCGTCCCGTATTTAGAAACAAAAGCACACGTCCCGTGTTGAGCTAATAAGGGACGCACTTTGTCCCGTAATACAGTGAGAATCAAAAGTAGTCTATAAATGTTAATGGAATTAACGCTTTGTTTGAAAGCATAACTCCCAGCCCCTCTCCTGCTTTGTGACCAATGAGCTGACAGCACACTTATGACAATTCAGATTACCGCTCATCTCATTGGTCGAGGAAAGGTCGCTTGCGGAGAAAATACCGGAAGACAACAGATGACCACAACAAGAAGCATGGCCAACAGGGAAACAAACGCCGACACTGCGGTCTCGGACGACAGTACACCTAAAGCTGGGCAGACACTGTGTGATTTTTTTTTTTCAGTCGCGTTATTCAGCTCCTGCTCAAACTGCACGATTGACTCGCAGGGGTTAGAAGTTGGTAGGTCACGATGCAGGTCTCACACTATACCACCCGATGCTCTGATGCGACCCGAGTGCTCACACTGTGCCTCCATAACATGAAGGTTATAACAGAAAATCTGTCGCTCTGTCTTTCACTCACACAGACACACAAACCACCACCATCAACTTTGCTAAATTGCTAATGAAAAACATTGATCAGGCAGCTGTGATTGAGCAGCATGTAAATCCAACTATTTTCACGGTTGTTGTGGTCGTGATAATTTTGTGATGCCACATCGAAAAGGCTCGGATGAGCTTTCCGAAGTTCTACAAGTTGTGCCTCCATCGCTTGTGTCCAGATCACACGCTGCACAGCCGTGCTGCTCCGTCTTTTTCACCGACGTTTACGTGTTTGCGCGTGAGCAGTGTGAGCGGCTCACGAGCGATTGATGATCGGGAGCTGCTCGAGGTGTTAATCGCTTCTCGTTACCCCACGTATACTACACGATGCACGATGAAGGCCAAAATTGGGCCGATCACCAAATCGGTCGCACGACTCAAAAATCGTCTCAAAATGGGCCAGAAATCGCACAGTGTAAGCCCAGCATTAGAGCAGCAATGTTTGTTCGCTCAGAGAAAGGAAAAAAAGGCTGCAAAAGCACAGGGAGGAATGGGAAAAGGGAAACACCTGGCTGGAAAAGGTCACCATAACACCTATAAAGCGCACTGCACTGTGTGCCGGCGCACTTTTTCCATAGGCATGCTTCTAATGGTGGGCACATGAAGAACATGAGGGGCGTGAAAGCTCAGGGAACCCTTAACCAATTTCTTGTCCACCAGGCCACGGCAGAAGCAGATATGGTATGTAAACACTGGTTTGTTTTTTAAACCCTCTGGTTAAGGTTAATATGGGCATGTGCAGTGAATATCAGCGCTATGTGGCCAGAAGTGTGATAATATAATTTATTTTGTGTAATAAACAACTGCAAGGATAGATGATTACAACAAATAGATGACTAATACATAAAAGTAATACATAGATGAATAATGATGATGAGTTATGATGCGTAATCATGGGAACAAGTGGGTTTACAAACAGGAGCAGCTGATTAGCATTAGAAAAGCTGAAATAATACCTCAACTGAAGCCAATTGTACTAAATGCACTAAATGTGCACAGTTACAAGAATATTTTTCGTTCTATTGCTTTCTATTAATTTATATAATTTTAAGTTAAGCAGGACAGAGTTCTTTTAAAGAAAGATTTACTTTTATTCTCAAAAGTTAAGCATGACAGGCTTCTGTTTAAGAAAGAGACCTGTTTTACTGTGTTAATGTTGTCATTTTGAGCTAAAAATAAATTGCTAAATGATCATTTGTTTCCCATATGGTCATATCACAAAGAATATGCATCTGCTTAAATCAAATTCAAGTCAAATGGTTAAAAAATAATTTCACACACACAAAAAAGAGCTACCACACTGGGAAGGGTGAAGACAACTAGGTTGCCCGGCCCTGGCCACGAGGTGTCCCTTATTTATTTTTCAGGGAGTTGGCAACCCTAGTTATGGAGCACTTTTTAAAATATATATAATGTCTCTAAGTCATCGTTGGGGTTTTAACTGACAGTTGCTACATCCGAAGCCAGTGTTGAACTCTAATAAAATAAAAATGGTAAATGGCCTGCATTTGTATAGTGCTTTACTTAGTCCCTAAGGACCCCAAAGTGCTTTACGCTACATTCAGTCAAAATAGAAATATCTTGGTCACTTGAGGTTTTAAAGGTGTATTTGCTGTGTTGTAACTCAAATATTGCCTTGGTTATCTGCTAACTACTCTATAATGTGTGGAACACAGAAAGTCAGGCATTTTAACTGATCACCACAACAGCCTGGTGAAGGAAATCTCTTACAAACACTTAAAATCGTGCATCTGCAGATGAACTGAACCAACTCGAACTTTATGACGGCTGCAGCGCTCAAATCTCCCAAAACTAATAGCCTCTGAGAGAGAGACTGTCAGATCCTGAATGAGCTGGCCTTCAACCAGCTGCAACAAAGCACCATGGGAGCGCCGGAGCCGGTGGGGGGAGGAGGTCTCCAAGCAACAGCCAGTGGTGGCATGCACATTCAGCTATTGACTTAGCCTTTATCCACAGCCCTTGTGCGGTTGTCAGCTCCCCTACAGCAATCTCGCTGCTGAGCGCGCACCTCTGCCGTGCCCTATCATCACTATCTTTCCTTCATGTCTGAGTTATTATCGCCACTACAATCTCATCACCCTCAAAAGAAGTGAGCATCTCCTTCTATTGGGGATGCCAGAGAATGAAATAGTCACCTCTTTTATTCACCGCGGTGACACAGAAGCTTTTGAATAGATGTGATAAAAGTGTTACCTTGATATGTGAGTGTGTCTGTGTGTATGTAGCACAGAAATGTAAGCTAAAGAGTCACAGAAGGAAGATATCCTCAAGCAAGAAAAATAAGCTGTCTTTGTGGTTCTTTCCCAGCAGGAAATGCAGAGTAATGTTGAGCCAGTGAGTGGCTCAGCTCACTCGTCCACATTTGAAAAGAACTAAATCATTTATTTATCAGTCAGATTTACACTAAAAGGCCTGCGTTTGAAAGCCATACCCACTCACAGATAAAGGTGGGTGTATGCTTGGAATAAGCTAGATGTTATAAAGCATCATTTGACAACATCTGAAGGTTGTTTTGAACAGTTGTTCAGACTAAAGGATGAGGTAAAAACCTGCTGTTAACAGCGAATGAGGCACAAAATGAGTTCACATAAAGGCAGGCGCTGACATAACGACTGCGGTGCCAGTTATGACAACATGTCCGGACCAATTTGGACCGAGTCTTTTCCAGGGTGGCTCAGCTTGTGTTCACATTCAGCGGACAAACTAAGTGGTGTGTGATGTATAAAGATTGCAGTTGTTTTTGTTGCTCCAACATCAGCAGCCACGCAAAGAATTTTTCATTTTTTAACTAAATTTTATCATTCTTTTTTGTTTTTAAGTTAATCAAATCATTTGATTACAGATCAAATACATTTTCAAATCCACTTGTGAATAACCCTTTCAAATAGTTTTCCGTGTTTTCAAAAAAGATCCAACCTCCAGTCCATCATAGTATGTTAGCCTTCCACGTAGTCTCAGGCTACGTGGAGTATTTCAGACATCCTTCTCCCAGCAGAACTTCTGAGTTCCCCCCTCTAGATGAGCGTGCATCCTAACTTGATGGCCAGACCAGCAGTAGCAGTTCAGCTGTTCTCCCTATCTCTACCCTACACTGGAAACTCATTTCAGCTGCTTGTTTTCGCAAACTTGCTCTTTTAGATCTCATGACCACGGGAGGGTTGGAATAGGGATGGTAAAGCCTTTTGGCTCAGCTCTCTCTTCACAACAACAGTCTGGTGCAACGCCTACATTACTGCAGGACTTCCCAGGATACTTGAACTCCCTCGCTTGGGGCAGCCTTTCTTCCCCCAACCCAGAGAACCATAGCCTTCTGCTCCTCAGGCCTGAAACCCGTCCAATTCAGCTACTCGCCGGTGGATTTCACTCATGACTCAATTGAATTAGATTCTCACAGTCTGGACACTCTGCTCAGTCAGCTGTGATTCTCCCTGTTCTGTACAGGCTGCACTGCTGTTTTTTTTCACTTATCTGCTCTGGCTCAACATGCTATCCCCGACCACAACTCCTCCCTCTTTATATTTATCTGTTAAAAAAATCAAGCTAGCATTTGGTCATCATATAACATGCATATCAAAATGACAGCATTTAAGTAGCAGGAACTGGAAATGCTCAGGAGGAAATGATGGTACCAAACCAGCCAATCACAGCTGTTCTTTCCTACATTGATTTTGAGAGGTGCTCATCAGGTTTCAGTGTAGGATTTTAACTTTTTCCTTCAAAATGCCAGTGGATTCAATTGACCCGCTTGTTCTAGTGTTGCCCATGTTTGACATTTCTTACTCTTATGATTGACATGTTACACTAAACAGATCTGCTGTCCTGAAAGCTCTAGTCCACTAGTTCTCTGCTCTGATTTAACTTCTCTTTAGAAGGGATAGTTGGATGAGAGGAGCAGTTCATAATGTGTGTTTTTACTCACTGTATATTGTTATGACAGGCCCAAACTGCTGGCTATCAGATGTCAACATCTGTCTCTGTGTGCCTGTAAATCCTTCTTCTTTGTGCTCACTGCCTACAGTGGCTTTAGCTGTTGTGCTCAGTCCGAACGTTTGTTTGGAGGCGAAACGAAGCCTGAAATTTTGGGGTTATTTGGTGTCTTTTCAGCATATTTAGACAGCACTGTTTGTGCCTGCCAAAACAAACTAAACCAGTGTTGTAACACTCCACGGTTTAAATGGACCCTCTTACCACCCGTGTGCTGTTTAACACCACCTGTGTCCTTTATGCGACAATCACTCATCCAGCAGTCACCGTGCACTGTTTTAGATATCACACTTTAAAGTTTACAGATACAAATGACTAAAACCACGATTCTTTTCAAAGTCAGATTGTTTTATTATTATATCAAGTGTATTCTGCTGTAATTCCCCAGAGAATAAGTAGTCATAATGAGCTAATTAAAGAAGGCTTAAGAGACGGGCAGTGTAAAAGTAGATTAGTGGAAATTTGTGTGTGTTGACACTGGAAGGAAGAAGGAAATGTCTCAAGTCTGATTTCTATTTACGGAGAGTGATCTATTGTCAGGGGCATGCTTGGAGCCAGATGCTGCTTTTAACAGTTTAACGTTGGAGGCTGTTGCAGAGTCTCTTCCAGGAAATATCTCTCAAGCTCTTGGTTTAAATAAAAGTGCTCTCACAGCCCTGTGTGCCTGCGCTTCATATGCACACATTTGTTAGCACATCTGCCAGACGCTAAGGTTTGGCATTAAACACCATCCCTGGTAATTACATGAAATAGGAGGGATTGTTCATTGTCCCGGGCTTTGTGATCTGGACATTGTCCTGGTCTCTAAATGGCTCTGTGCCAGATCAGGGTCTTATTGTAGACAATGGTGGTTGGGGGGAAGGAAGCCCTTAATATGGAAATGGTATTAATTACGGCGCCTATACAACAGATGTGACCTTCAATCTCTGCGCGACATAAATACTCCTCTAATGAAGACAAAAACAGCATGAATATTTAATCATTTTGCACCAGTTGGGCTTTTTAAATATCTCATGTAAAAGTCTTTAAGGTCATATTTGTCTTTTTTTTTTTTTTTTTTTTTTTGTCATTTTTCAACAAAAAATAGAACAAATAAATCCCACAATCATGGCCGTCAGTGGTAAAATGAAATGCGTATGGTGTCGGGACTAAAAGTGAAGGGCACACATTCAACAACGGAAAAGAAAACGTGACAGAAAAAGTGCTGGAATGTGTAAAAAATCTGGACACAAAGTACACCAGATTGTAGTGGAATTAAATGCTTTATATATTAGAATATACACCTAAATATAAGATTTACAGATGCAGAATCAAACACAAATATTTTTGTTCTGTGTACCTCAGTGAGGCAGTTTTCACTTGCTCAAAGTTTAAATCGAATGAATGGTAGAAAACGAACTCTGCTAATATTCATTTATTTATGAGAATATGTTTTATGACCCATGAGCTTTACTCGAGTGGGTGGCCCCACTATCAAGAAAATCTCCACACTCTCATTTTCAAAATTCAGTCTGCTAACCAGTCAGCCCCGGCCCTTCTCTCTCTTCATGTTTCCCTACGGGTGGGCTCATTTCCAGCTCCACCGTCTTGGGCTACTTGTGGTGACGGCACTACTTGTTCTGTTATGGAGATTTGCTGTGAGCTGGTGGTCCGCTCTAACCAGAGCTTACAGCAGGTGGAGAGCTGGCTGAAGTGACCACAAGGCTACAGAGCAGAACGAGGACTACCATCACAAACTGCTGTTCAAGATGTGGAGTACAAGTCTGTCCACAGGAAGAGAAACAAAATGAAGAGAGGCGATAACCTGCTCTTTTTTTTTTTTTTTTTTTTTTTTTATTGTCAGAGTGTATATATTATGATTTATTAATGTATTTAAGTGTGGGTGCACCTCCTTTCATGCTCACACACACGCGCTCCCTGCCCAAGCTTCATGTTTTATTGATGATTATAGCGGTGGTTTAGTTTTCCTTTTAGGAGAACTAAACAATCATATTCTGGGCCCGTGTGCGTAACACTCATATCCAGAGATCTGCTCCATTAGTTCTTCCTAAAAAACAAAAAAAAACAAAATAAAACTAAACAATAAAACTAAACCTGCAGAAAAAAATCATTGCATTTCATTTCAGTCGGATACGATATCCAGTGTTTTTCCCAGCTTTCCCCAGATGTGTGTAGTTGTGTAGTCTGAGAGAATATCAATTCTTCCATTTCACACGTTTCCTGAAGTATTTTTATCCATTCAGGGAGAGCTGCAGAGTCTTTATGCAACTGTTTCTTAGTTATTGCTTTATCTGTCTTATTTTTAGAGCCCAGTTGGCACATTTTCCAAAAAAGTGTCACCAAAATGAATCTGTGAGCTGATTATTGAGCTTATCTCTGTTACCACATCAACCAGTGAGAAGAAACCACAGGACAAAACCAAAGAGCACTCTCTCTAACACTGGCCATTACTGTTTTGTTTTTTTGTTTGTTTTGTTTTGTTTTTTGGAGCATTAAAGCCTTTTTGCAGATGAATTATTTCCATGTACACGTGCGTTGCTGGTCTTCTTCTGTTAGCTTTTTGTGTGTCTTTCATTTATTGAGGTCTCATGCTCATGCAGTATCATTAGTGTGTGTCAGTTTTTCAGAAATGCTTCACTTCCTCGACCCCCCAGTGGCAAGAAATCCAATCTTCTGATCAAAATTTTGAAATATGGTGTAAATCCTTCAAAAATAGCCTTGAACTAAAAAACCCTCAACCCTCCATGGCTTCAGCATTCCCCAAATCTCCATCATTAACTTGTCAGAAGCAGGCATTTCACCGCCTCAGCTGCCGCCCCAAATCTCTATCAGCCCGCTGGCAGTATGAACACCAGGATGTCGATTTCAATGCTCCGTGCTGATTAACATATTAACCAATCTTTTGTTTCAATTTTCCAGCGCCGGCCCCAAAGGAGACAACATCTACGAGTGGAGGTCGACCATCCTGGGGCCACCGGGCTCAGTGTACGAGGGAGGGGTCTTCTTCCTGGACATCGCCTTCACACCAGACTACCCTTTCAAACCCCCCAAGGTCAGCAGTCAGAAGACGCAATTGTTTAGTCGTTTGGATTTTTTAGCAGCGGGCCAAATATTAACTACACACTGCACAGACTCTGGACGGACTGTGGGGGTGTGGAGGATATATCTGGCTCATTTCTTAATCTGGAAACCAATGATTAGCCTGCAGCAGTGCACAAAGCATGACCACATATTTCCTTTCATAATAAAAGCGCATTCGTGTGATATTTTCACAGCAGTAAGGTAAAGACCAACATCTGAACCTGCAATTCCCAAATGTAGACACCCACGTCCCATTTTCAAATCTGAAAAGTAAGTTTCCTTTGTTTTGTTTTCGCTGGTTGATTCTCCAGTAAGAGCTTAACTTCTGCTCTATTTGACTTCCTTTGGTGTTCAACATCAAACATGTTGTTTGAGGAATAAGTGCTGCAGTTGAGTTGAATATTTGACCCGTCCTGTTTTCACTGTATAAAGGACTCCCATTCTTGTAATATGTGGCGTTGTCTGCAGAATACTTTTAGTGATGTCAAGTTGACGGCATTTACTGAACATGCAGACTGTTGGGGACGATCTCCTTTAGTCTGTAGTGCTCCCGATTATACTTTCACTTGGCCTTCATTCCCCCCCACCCCCACACACACTCTCCATGTTAGTTACGTGCACCCCTCCCCGTGCTCCCTCACCCTCTTCTCTCCCTCTTCCTCGCTCTTTGTGCCATGTAACCACCAACTCTGTGTTTGACAGCAGACTCAAACAAACCCAGCTTTCTGTAGTCAGAGGGAGCTCGAGTGTTTCCGCCCCCTTCAATACCGCCAACCCCTCCAACACACTGTGATCTACAGCCAGCCAGCCCCCCCCCCCACACACACACACACACACACACACACACGTCTTCGTCCTTTAGCCACCGTACACTCCTCACTGCAGAAACACTTTCACATCTGAGGCTTTACAAGGAAATAAAAAAAGTCAACCTAACAAGTTCACCAGGTGGATGTGTTTGTGTTTCTGAGCCAGGAAAGAGGAGCGCTGTGTCCGCAGAGGCGGTGGGGGTGAGAGGGGTTGGTTATTTATAACGTCCTGCCTTGTGTGTGATTTTCAGCGCTGGCCCCAAAGGAGGGGATAGGTTGGGGGGGGGGGGGGGGGCAGCGCTCATTAGATGTTTCCTCTGGAGGGTCAGGGTCAGGAGGGCCAGATGTTCATGATTGGAGAAGCAGAGGTGTCAAGTGTCCGGACCATACAGATGTCAAGCTCGAATCTGAGCGAGACGGCAGACATAAACAGCTCTGTGTTTGGAGGCTGTTAGCTGAGAGGGCGTGTTATGCAGTCTGTGGTTGCAGGAGCCTGTTTGCTGAGACAGGTAAGCTGATCAACTCTCAATGTGCTCGGTTGTTTTTACACCATGCTGCCCTCTGTTGGCCAGCCAGTTTCAGCAAAAATATAAAAATGTGAAAAATTCCAGAGGATAAAACCAAAAATAATCATGTTCACAATAATAAAAAACAGCTGTTTTAGATTAACTGTGTATTTATGGCTCAGTATTGATCCAGAAACTGTGACAAATGGTGCAGAATGGCCCTCAGTGAGGCGATCAGGCAGACCCATTATACTAGGCCTGATGCTGATACATCGGTGTTAATGTGAGTAACGGAGAAAAGCTTTTAAGCTGCCCTCCTCTGTCTCACCTGTTATTATCACTGAAAGTATCAGACTACATGGTAACATATTCTTTTTTTAAGATCTTTTATTTTATCCCACTTACAGCTAACATGCTGGTTTTACAGGCTTAATCATTTGTTGCCCTTTTTACTCGTCTTCTGCTGGGTGGTGGCTTTCAGTGTTGGTTGAGTGTTAGTGTTTATGGAATTAAAACGGACTTCCACTTATCTGGATCCAGGTGCCGGGGGGTGGGAGGTTAACAGTGTAGGCAGAGATGTCTTGATGCATGCTCAATCATCCAGGTAAGTAAATCTCCAAAAGTTGATTCTACTCATCTGGACGTAGCGTTTTGTGGGAGAAACGTTTCGTCACTCAGCCAAGTGACTTCTTCAGTCTCAGCTGACTGCAGGTTTCCCCAACCTTATAAACAGTACATTTGCATAATGACTGAAACCAGCCCAGTGAAGGAACAATGGGCTGGGAGGTCAGTGCCTTAATCTTAATTGTGTAGGCAGAGATGCCTTCCCAATGCCACTGCTTTTAGTTTCTCTGGAGAAGAGACAGAGGTGTTCCCAGGGAAGCCAAGGTCCTGGTTCTGCCCCAGGGTCTCCTCCCAGTTGGTGTTGCACAAAGCATCTCACCAAGCTGGCATCCAGGAAGCATCCTGATCAGAAGCTGGAAGCATTTTAATTGGATCCTTTTGGAGGAGTAGCGGCTCTACTCAGAGTCCCTCTTGCATGACCGAGCTCCTCGTCCTGTCTCTAAGGGGAGCTCTTTCATAGGTAGCTCATTTCCACCCCTTGTACCCGGAGTCTTATTCTTTTCTCCCCAGAGCTCACAGTGATATTTGAGGGTGGTTACATAGAGCAGCCAGTAAATCAACAGCTCTTCCTTGACAATCAGCTCTGGATTCACCTGGTATGATGTCCACAAGGCAAAGGGAAAAAGGGATCTCATGTTTTGTTTAATGCAGAGATCACCAAATAAAAACATAAACAACACTGATGGGAAAATCTCAAATATTTCTCTTATTTTCTTTTTTAAAGCCCTTCTTCTCTAAAGTGCATTTGTCTTTGTGTCTGCAGGTAACTTTCCGTACCAGGATCTATCACTGCAACATCAACAGTCAGGGGGTGATCTGCCTGGACATCCTGAAGGACAACTGGAGCCCCGCCCTCACCATCTCCAAGGTGTTGCTGTCCATCTGCTCCCTGCTCACAGACTGTAACCCAGGTATCTGTTTAATGCTGTTTGTTATGGCCAGAGACTTTTTAATGTAGGTAACTGTTCTGTCTTCATTTCCTTCTTTCTGTCCTTTGAATGCAGTGTTTGTTTTTACTTAACTCTGATGTGAAATGTGGTCTTATGTTTCCAGAATGCTAACTATTCCTGTGTATTAAGGAAACCACAGCCAATTCAAGCCCTCATTGTTTCCCCAAGGCCGTCAGATGCTGACAGATATTTGGCACAATTAGAAGCTTAAAGTTGTAAATACCAAAACCACATTTCGCACCAGGAAAGAACAACTGACCCACAGTCTTATAAGAAAAAACACAATGTCATGTTAAAAAGCAAACCAAAAAAAACACTGGGCTGTTATTAGCTTTGTGGCTTCAGAGCAAGATGTTATGTTTGCACAGTGTCTGCAACCATTAAGCAGCTACACTTGAAGAGGTGAGACAGGAAGTAGCAGAAACTCAGGACTTTATGTAGAAAAATGTAAGGTTATCAAATGTTAACGTTATTTACACTAATTTTAAGCTTAATGCTTTGAAATTGAGTCATTGTTGGGTGTATAGTGTATGATGAGACCCTATTAAAGAGTCTTCCTCATAGCTATACTGCAAAAAAGTTATTCGGGTGAGGTTTGGCCAGCTGCTGGTCCAGTGACTTTTTTTTTCCAGCAGCAGCTTGAGTTCACAGGCTAAAGTGAATGTGAACAACAGAGATTTTAGTTTGCTGTTAATACACTCAGAAAAATAATTATTGGCCCTCTTCAGCAGTAGTTTTTAATAAAATCAAATTGATTTTTTTTTTTTAAGCTTTTTATTATTCATTAAGGAAAATATGCTTGGTATAAACTCAATCTATATGAGTCTAGTAAATTTTATTTGACCCAATTCCATTAACTTTAACATTTTACTTGTGTAACAAAATTACAAGGAAAGTCTAAATGTAATTAAAGTACCGAAAGTCAGAGGTTTAGACATCAATATTTTTTCAAGTGTATCCTGTTTTCAAATACAGGAAGTGTTTACGGTTACCAAAATAAGAGACTGTTCTTACTCCTAGTTTATACTTGCCTTTGTTGCCCTGGTGAATGGCAGCACTAGCCAAAGTGCAGGTGCACGCCTTGCTTTGTACGGGCAGCTTGGTCTTTACTGCAGTTTCACTGCTCTCGTACAGAAGCTCAGAGAGTCTCCGCTTCAGCATCTTCAAAAGACGAATCACTCTGGGAAAAACAACTTTAAAATCTGTGTGACTGCTTTCTTGACCGTACCAGTGTTGGGCTGTGTTCTGTTCTTTTTGTTCTTTATGGTGACACCTACAGAGCACCAGGATAAATGGTTTATAGGGCTGTGGTGATGTTACACACAGTAGCAGAGCGTAACAACGATGGCAATGATTCTAAGCACAGCAGGAAGACGTTTGCGGCTAAAAATAGACATGTGCAAAGTGTAAAACAGGAAACCTGTTCATGAACTTGTTCATGAATCAGAGTTATTAAGGTCCAGCCCAGGCAGCCTTAAGTCTTCTCAACAAACAGATTTATAACAGCAGCAGTGAAGCAATCAAAACTTTGCAGGCAAAAAGCCACTGAAGATCTTATCAGTCCACCTTATCAAGAAGCTTAAAAGCTAAAGGAAAAACATCTTTTCAGCTGCTCTCATCCACAGCGGGTTTCTTTTACAAAGCATCTAACTTAAGGTTCTGAGGTCTAAACCATCATCAGTGAGGACCCTGACTGTGAGCTATCAGATAATGTTGCTTTTGTTCTCTGAAGCCAAAGACACACGTCAAAACCCATTTACATTTTTAACCAACAAGTACTTTTTGCTTTTCTCCGAAACATAGGATTAGGATTAAGAACTCGCAGGATTAAAAAGAAAGAAAGTCTGTCGGTGTGTGCAGATAAACAGCTTGTTTAGTTTGCCAAATTTAAAGATTGAGGCAGTTTCCTTGTAAACGTTGCTGCCATCTGACAGCAGCCCTCCAGCATGCAGGGATGTGTCTAAACCGGAGAGCAGAGTGTACTCATCTCAAGAGCTGGAATAAATATTGCTGTTTTTGGTTTTCTTGGCCAGTTAAGGGAAAACGGTTACTTTGGAAACCATTTCTTTAGGACAGTTCGTTTATTTCTTTATTCATTAGGACTCCCAATGGCCGTAACACAAAGCACAGCTAGTCAGCATTAAATACATCCAACAACTTTAACCGTGCACTAAAATTAATGAAAGCAGGCAAAGTTCAGTGATGAAGAAAGATTAATCAGTTACATCAAAATAAAGATCCACAGGTTTTCCTTCAGTGACTGCTTGAATGAGCCTCTGTTTGATATTGTTTGGCAACCAGAGCGCTCAACCATAATGATCTACATTCTTCTGTTATGCTGCATTTCCATTGCTTATTTTATTTGACGTGTTGTTTGTTTTACATCTGGACTTTTGAGTCTGTAATAAAGATTTATTGATCTCTCTCTCTGTTTCAGCCGACCCTCTGGTGGGAAGCATCGCCACACAGTACTTGACCAACAGAACAGAGCATGACAGAATAGCCAAACAATGGACGAAGAGATACGCCACATAGACTCCCTGCCGTGACCCGCCCCCTCCTTCACCTCCCTCACCCCTCACTGAACCTCTCTCTACCTCTCTCACCCCTTAGTCTGTCAAAGCACACTCACTAAGTGCAGCGGTAAATCTGCCCTCCTGTCACCCTTCCTCTTCCATCTTCCTCCTCTTTCTCCTCTTCTTCTTCTTCTTCCCTCTTTTATCTACCTTTTCTGTGTAAAAACAAAAAACAAACAAAAGAAAACAAAAAAAAGTCCTTTGTTCCTTGTTGACTTGAAAGCTTCTTTTTTATACAAAGAGTAGATTGGGATTTTTATTTTCCAATATCTGAATGTTGGAAGTATTGTATTGGAGAAAAAAAAAAACACAGAATATTATAATTATCATAAGCATTGTCCTTCAGCTATACATTATGTATTCTCATTTTCTTAGTGGCACCTGGAACAAACATGCAGAGTATGCTTTTACTTTGTTTTTCTCGTTTTTATTTTTTTGGTTGTCACCAGTATGATATCTGCATGGAACAGGAAAGTGGCTACTTCATGCTTTTTAACTTTCTCTGATTTTGTTTGTACTGTATGTATTTTTTCAAAGGCTTTTGAGGCAGACCGCAAAAGTATAGGTCTGCCTGTGAAAGAGGCAGGACTTGTATATTTACTGGCTACCCGCCACCTCTGCAATTGCAGAGTGGTTTGTTGTGCACTTGTATTACTGAAGCACCCAATAAAACACACTGTGGTTGGCTTGTGAGAAAACGCTCTGCTCTCTGTGTGTAACTGCAATCTCTTCACCCTTAAATATTTACACTTGTTCATTCAGTCGCGCACCCTCCTGACTGCTGATGTTGCATGTTTCACATACGCGAACACGCCTGATTATGAAACATTACAGTCATAAACATTACAGCACTTCTTGGCACACACTGGGTGAGGGGTAGATTTTATTACCCACATGAATGTGATGTGAAGTTTTTAAGTTAGCTAGTCTTACACCTCAGAAACTCAAAATGGGCCTTCAGTTTGTGGACAGAAAGACAAACCTTTTGAAGATATTGCAGAGACTGTATACAAAAGATGGATGTAGTCCCCGATTGGTTTTCATTTTATGTCATTGAAGCCATTAGAATTTTGTCTCCTGCTGTGCTGACTTTGTTTTCTTTTTTTTTTTGTTTTGTTTGTTTTTTTTTTTTGGGGGGGGGGGGGGGGGTGCTTGTAGGCTAATAAAATCTGAGCTCTTGACCCATCAAAACTGAAAAAGACAAAGATCTTAGAATGTCTTTGTCTCATAACAGGTTGTGTTACTTATCAAATATTTCCATTAGACTAGTTCAATAACTCTGAATATATTGCTGTTATCCAGATGGATGAGTATAAAAACATAAACAAATAAATTACCCCCTCACTCCCTCGGATGTGTGATCAAGGGGAAAGTTAACTATAGAGACCCAAGCCCTTTTAGTCCAGACTGTAAAAATATTTATTTCTGCTGTTTTGGAACCAGCCTCAAGTGGCCACTAATGGAACTGCAGTTTTTCTGGCACACTGGCTTCTTCTTTTTCCTTTTTCTTTTTTTAGCTCCAGAGGACGTGACTTAATTAATTAATTTAGTCAACTGAACTAAAAACAACTTTAGAATTTATTTTAAAAAATAAAGTTTGCTTTTATTGAGTTACCTGTGCTTTTAGCCTGTTTACGACGACCAAAACTATTACACCATCATTTAACCATAGGAATTCACATGGACATATTCATATGGAGACCAAAGGTTGAATAACCATAATAAACATGAGCTCATCTTTAACTTGATTTATTATGAGGTTTGTCACTTGTTCAGCAAAAGAAAATAAAGTGCATGAAGGTGGAGAGACGAACCAGAAATGTTCAAAATGTCATTATGTTTCCTTCCTTTCATGCCAGGAAAAAAAGAACATAAAATATAACAAAATATTCCTGGAAAATGGTGCGAGTTGAAAATGTCTTTTTTTTTTTTTCCGGATATATTTTTTTTAAGAATAGAGGTGGCCATGTAGGGGGGGGGGGGGTCACTAAAAACAGAACAGTACAGGGAGGGGGAGGGGTGGCGACAGGAAATCGTGAGGGGAAGTTGTATATGCAGAAATAAATGACTTAATGTTTCAGCTCATTGTAGGATGTCTCCTCTCTCTTGTGCTCACATTTATTTAACATATTACCAACATAGGACCGTCTTGCCAGGGAGCCGCTGGGGGGACCAGCAAATGGTGGCGTGTACTGTCATTTCAAAGGAAGATTACTGTTTTAAAACACAAACGCATCACGGTGGCTCTTTGGCGTAACCACCTTAGTAGAAAAGTTATAAAGCTGCAATGACCCATTCAGAAAAAAAAGCTCTCCTGATGCGAAATACAGCCAAAAGTTGCCCTTTGTAATTTCTGCACTCTGAAAAGGCCTCCAGTGGGCCCGATTGGACCTTTCAGTGTGCCATTATGGCCTGGGGACCTTATATTTGATACCCCTGGTTTATACCGTTCTAATAAAAAGGTTAATGTACTTTTTTTCTCTCTCCATTAAACGGTCAGTACATCCCTTCTGCTTATTGGTAGAATTGATGATGTTTTCCAAGAAAATAAATATCCAGTCCTTAAAAAGGATTTTTTATGTATGTGAACTGGGGTCCACAGTGAGTCCAGAACTATTAAAATATTCAAAACAAAAGAATGGACCTGAAGGGGGATTAAAAAAAACACAAACTAAACTTTGTAGTACTTCACACAATATATTTTGGCGGTGTGCCATGTTTGAATCATAAATGAGTCATAGAGCAAAAAGCTTTTAAGCCTTTTCAACAGAACAAGAGCTGACTGATCCCTTGTTTCTTACAGATTTTGGTATTTCGCTTGCTCTCCTGATTAATGCTCCAATTGGCTGGTGCTTTGCATAAGTAATAATGTGGCCATTAGACTGTAAGACTGGCCAGAAGGCTGCTCGCCAAACGAGATAAAGTCTCCATCTCAGACTAAATTGGTGCTTAAAACAACTGCATTTTTTTTACCACACATTAGATTACAGGATTAGGTTGATGTGTTGCTTTTAAAACAGCAATCTAACCTTTGCTGGCTCCCATGCTGTTCTTATTGCCCGCGTACAGTACATGTTTTTTTCCAAGATAATAAAGGAGAATTGTATTCCAATTTCAGTCCATTACAGCATTTTAGGCTAAATTTTTCCACTCGATGTACTTTATAACTTCACTGAAGTGCCTAAACAGATAGTCAAAAACCTTGAAAACAACACTTGAAATTGGTTAAAGAAAATAGTATTCCACTGTCAAAGCACAGCAGTAGTCACCGTTTGACTAAATTACCCCATTAACCTCTTAAACCTGCGCACCCTCCACGGGTAACTGCATCATGATGTACTTCGTGGGTCATTTAACAGCTGCAAGGCACGTTTCCCTTACAAATCTATTAATATGTAATTTATCAGTAATTGAGCCACGGTCAGCCCAAATAACAAGGGCCTGAATTTTTTGTTTGTTTGTTTTGTTTTTTGCACATAATGGCAGGCACAAGCGCAGAGAATTGATGCGCCTTTAACACAGAAATACAAACTATTCGCCATTAACCTTTCAAAACTGTGAAAATGTGCTTTCGTGCCAATTTTGGTTGCAATACTTTCAACTCGTGGTCCTGCAATAACACGTTGTGAGTAATTATTGGATGAGTCCACAGACATGTGGTCAGTTTAAGTGGGTTTTTTGTCAGTTTCTGTGGCCGATGAGGCAGCAGCTTAGTCATAGCTAAAGATCTGTTAAATAAGACCTCCTGAATACAGCAGACAGAACATCACACTTTTCAGATTATCTGCTTTAGGTATTGCAAATGTGACCAGTGTGTAATAATCACCTCACATACTGTTTGGTAAATCTAGCCCATGCACTTTAGCTGCCTTCTGTGATCCTCCAGGTCACATAATGTGCTAGATTGTTGATTTGGCTACTGCTATTTTTTTTTTTTTGCTCTTATTGCTTTATTGATTTTTTTTCTTCTTCAGCCTCCTTCAGCTGTTGGGTCTAATATTTATATCCTAAGAGACGTCTTTGAGATCTTTCATGGAATAATAAGGGAAAGGCCCATGTATGAAACGGCTTCTTGGTCAACTGCTTTTAAGCCTCTAAAGCGGTGGTATGTATGAGACACTTACTTCAATACTTTCGTTAAACCCCTTCAAATCAACCTGGAAGCCTGCACTTCACTGCACAGTTACTGGTGTGCAGGAGAAAAGACAAAAGCAGTGTCATTGTCCAAATATGCACGGCCCTGACTGTGTAATGCTGCGTTCGGGATTTTGCTCAAGCTTAAAATGCTTTAATGAATGTGCTGATTAATTAAAGGTGCAGTAATGATAGCTGCAACTGAGCCAACTTTAAGATATTCCTCCTGTTTCTAGAAACACAGAATCAACTGCCTGTTTGTTTTCTAATCATTACTCTTTCTTCTTGTGTACTGAATTGGACTGCAGCGCCCGAAATAAACTTTTTTTAAAATTATTATTAATATTATGTAACCTGCGTGAAGCACTCGCTGCAGGCCTGTACTGTTTCCAGAGTACGACCGGTGCAGTTCAGCCCACTGCAGCCGCGGTAGGCTACTTCCGTTCCGCAGAGGGCGACAAGCACCAGCCAGCTAGCCTCTACTGTGGCGGAGGTCCAGACACAATAGAGTGGGTAAGTTTTATTAGCGAATAAAAAATGGCTTAATGGCATTTATTTATCAGACTCATGTGAACTGTCTGCGTCTCTGCGTGTGTTTTTTCAGTCGAAGTCGATGGTTTAAAAAGAGAGGAGCACACGAACGAGAAGGTCGCGGTTATCACTTAGTCGCACGGAAAACGGGCTCCGACTATGTGCTGGAGCGCAGCTGTTGCTCCCGGCTAGTACCTAACGCGTTTAATGTTTCACTCTCAAACTGACACCCTTCATACGACAAGTTTGATATACGAGAATACGATGCAACCATGTGTGGTGCTACACAACCCGACATTTAAATATATATTACTGCAGAAGGCCAGAGTCTTTGCTAGTTGAAGTTGGGGTAAGAGTGGGGAGATCTGAGGGGACAAGGGGGGCGTTAGCCGGTAGCATTAGCTTTGGAGGAGGGTGTCACCACAGGGATAAACTTAAAATCATCTGAATTTTTTAGCATTGACCCCTCGTCAGGCACACTGAGCTTCTTGGCTGTGAAATTATTCGTTTTAGTGTACATAGCGCTAGCTAGCTAGCTTGTTCGTCTGCTAACGTTAGCTAACGTTTTCCGTGACGCTAACGTTAAATCAGCATTCGCGAACGGCTTTGTTTGCGCTACCTCCTCTCCCACACGCGTACCCCCACAACCTGAACAGACAGTCGCTAAATATTGCTCACATTTACGTGTTGTCTTTGTTGACTTATTATGTAACCTAAATTACTTCAACTGCATCCAGTTAATCGAGTCGAAGCGACGTTTTCGCGAAATCGAGTTCGCTTAAATCGAAAGATTTCAGCCGCAGCGAAACGTTCGCATCGCCGCGTCTCGAAAACCGATCAGCTGGTGCTCTTCTGAGGCCACCGTCGATCAGAGGCGGAAGACCAGCTTAATTACGCCCTCTGAGGGCAGCTGGAGCTGAACGGTTCGTTTTCGCTTCGGATTTGGTGAAAAAAACTCCACGGGGCTGCTGTTAAATAAACACTTTCACCTCGTTTTGCTGATCACCTTTCCTACCCCCCCCCCCCCCCCCGGGATGTTGCTGAAGTCGACCTTCTGTGGCGAAACTGCAATGTCCAGGAGATGGACTTTAAAATGCATAAATAGCCCCTGAAGTGAAACCAATTCCCATCAGTGATCCAGGACAACTCTGACCTTTATAAAGACAAAGGGTCTGCGTTAACTTGCTTGACAGAGCTCGGTGACTCTGTTAATTCTGATCATTTAAAAAACAATTTTAAGTTTGAGTATATTGAAACAGACTTTAAAAAATGCCAGGAAACCCCTGTTTAAGACACTTTTATACTTCAGTAAATAAAACACATATATATTTTATCACCATCTAGGTGATCTTTTTTTCTAATTTTATTTTCTATAAGTTGTATTGGTCAATTAAATATGAACAAATTCTTTGGACTGCAATGAGATTTTGTGGTACAATATCAAACATCAAATATGCTTTGGATCATTTTGAGGTTGAAGAAAAGCTCAAACAGAAAATGTTGGAGGCTGTAGCTCAGGGGGTAGAAGAGGTCAGAAGATATTAACACAAGTTCACATTCTGTTAGATAGAAAGCACTTAAGCATAGAAAAAAGTGCTGGTGTGAATAGGTGAACGAGGCATGTTGTATAAAGTGCTTTGAATGCTTCAGTAGAGTAGAAAAGTGCTCTATAAGAACCAGTCTATTTACCAGAACTAGTAATACTTTTATGTATAGTCTCGGTTCAGACTTGGTTATGAGCTTCTTTCTTTCATAAAGGATGTTCTGGCGTCTCCTCTGCTTCAGTATTTGGAGAATTCAGCCAGTTCTTGTTAAGTCTGCCATACATTCACATAAAAAACCTTCAGCTGCAAATGAAGGTGGTTTAAAGCTCTATTTTTCTTCCTCAACCCTCCGCTGTGCTTCTAAACATTCACAACATGGAAGTGGCTTATTAAATGGCTGCTTGGAGGTCAAATTAACAAAAGCCCCATTTAGAAATGACTCTGAATCTTTTTGGCTTTCCACCTTTTAGGTTCCGGCTCTTCTCCAAACCAAACCGGTATGTCGGATGAAGACTCCCGTGCCAGCACCAGCTCTTCGTCATCGCCGCCTTCCTCCAGCCAGACCAGACAGAAGGACACTTTCTGCAAGAAGAAACGGGAGAGCAAAGCCAGCATGAGCAAGAACTCCAAGCTGCTTTCCACCAGCGCTAAACGGTAAAAAACCTAAACCATAAATCAGAAGTATCTCAAGGACATCCCCGTAATTCTCTTTAATCTCAAGAATTTGATTGTTGGGGGGTTTCTGTGTTAACAAAAATTCTGTGGGTTTATTTTTAGGGGTAAATTTTAACATAATTTATAAGAAGAAGTCCATTAGAGACATGTGTTTCAGCACACCACAAGATTGTCTTTTAGCACTTCCCTTTTCTCTTCTGTGTGTGTGTGTGTGCGTGCGTGCGTGCGTGTGTGTGTGTGTGTGTGTCTGTCTCTGTGTGTCTGTCTATATCTATATATTTGCACTTTCAGTCTCACTTTCACCAACACTTGTTCTTTTACACAAGGAATTGTAGCAGAAATTACATTAATTAATCCCTAAGTGAATATGTAAATTTCACATTTAAATAAGAGGGTCTGAGTCGTAAATTCTGTGATTTCTGGAGTAATTATTACTGTAACTGACTATTTCTTTGATGTGCAGGATTCAAAAAGAGCTGGCTGACATTACACTGGACCCTCCACCAAACTGCAGGTGGGTTTCACTCTGTACCACATGTCAATTATCTACCTAGCTGCACTGGTAATAAAACCCATCACTGTATTTTTCCTCAGATACCAGCCGCTGTAATATACAATACAGAGCAATACTGTGGTCAAATCCAGATCATAATTACAATGGTTAACATTTTTTCAGAATTTGTCCGCTGTGGAGATAAAATATGTTTGTTTTTTTTAATCTAAAACTAATAATTGGCTGCTGTTTCCAAGATATTCCTTATATTTAACACCTGTGTACATTCTTAGAAAGCATTGCAGGGTTATTTCTCCAGAATTCACAAAGTTGCTGCACTGAGTTTATTTAGAGCTCAGCTTGTAAGGTCAGGTCAAGATGCTGGGGCTAGTTGGGAAACATCATTTTCATCATTTACTTAGAATATTATGAAATGTAGATATGTGGGTTTTTGCTGCATGTCATGTATGTCTCCATAACCAAACGTATTTATTCACCGACTTAGAGCACCAATAGGGGAAATGCAAAGTTAGACAAATTAGTGCATATTTAATGAACTAGGGCCTCTAATGCAAAAAAGTCTTTATGTAAGTAATCAACTGGTGAAGTTTGATATTTATTACTTTTTTAAGCAGTGAATACTAGTGTCCAGTTAAAATGAATTCCATCATGTGCACATTTTAAGGCTGTTTTCACAAATTGTCTCATGCTCTGATCCTGAAATCTTCTATTCAGCAGCTCTTAGGTCCACCAGGCTTAGCAGTAGTATTCCTGCCTATACACTCAGAGCTTTGGCTGAAAAGCGTGTTCTTTTAACACCTTCAACTTGATTTATTGAGCATTTTATTCCTGAAAAAAGTGAAATGGTTTTTTTCTGACTGATGACCGACGTCAGATTTATGCAGAGATGGGATATCCAGAGTTATTTTTATTTATTTTTATTTTTTTAAACACTTTACGATGCGATATCTGAACATTACCCAGTGTTCACACATCTCTATTTAATGCATACTTGCATGCATTTCCGTATTTGCATATTTAAACACAAACATTTCAGAGAGCTTGTAATGATTAGTGTAATTATGTCAAATGTTTGTAATTACTAAATACTAGTTTCTAACTAAAAACTTCTAAACATATACGATACATAAGGACTCTTTTTTTTTTTTTTTCTTTTTCTTATACTTTTAACTAGAAATCTTCACTTTAGACACTTTACAAACTGCACACACACAAATCCAATTTTAATCTTTTTATTCTGCGGTATTTTACATTAACAGTCAGTATACTAAATATACCACTTCAGATTCTCGGGGAAAAGTAGTGATTATTTAATAATTATTTTAATTATTTAATTGTCCTTAAATGTTAAAAGTAGCAATGCACCACTGTGATCGGAAAGACTGTGCTTAAAACTGACATGTTTGAGTTTAGCCTTTGCCTGCAGTGTCCTCAGGCAAATCACTGAGCCCCGCCACACTCCAGGTGGCTGTTCGGCAGCTGCGTCTGACCTTTGACCTCTCTCTGAAAGGAGGGAGAGAGGGAGAGGAATCTGTCCCACTGTGGCTCAGCAGATCAGACAAACAACCTCAGGCTACAGACCATCACACAAATGAACACTGTCTGGATGTTTGCAGATAAATGAAAGAAACAGGAATTGGTGTCAGTTCACAGCCACAGTCCTAAAAGAAACGGCGGTTTCTGCTTTGACTTCAGTTGTTACTGCTGCCACTTTTCAGAAAA
Source organism: Rhamphochromis sp. 'chilingali' (assembly GCF_963969265.1). Lineage (NCBI taxonomy): Eukaryota > Metazoa > Chordata > Actinopteri > Cichliformes > Cichlidae > Rhamphochromis > Rhamphochromis sp. 'chilingali'. Next base: position 34,240,903 of record NC_137938.1, on the reverse strand, counting down.
CAGCAGCTTCTCGGGCTCCTTCAGGCATCAGACAGAAACTGGCCACTTTCATGTTGTTGCCTCTACCTGATTCTCGCTTTTGTAGATGTCCAGCTGTTTTCAGACATTTTATAGACAGGAGAATGAGGTCAGGATATTTCCCACAGATGCTCCTTTCTCACATGTGGCAAACAGCCGAAAATGGCCCCCTTCAGGCATGTTCACATTACTTGACGTGCCATGTGTTTAGAAAAGTTTCAGCCTGTTTACTAAATCAGACTGTTGGCTACAGGGATGCACACAGCACAACGTTTATCTAATAGTCACCCTACGGTGTGTTGTTTTTGTTTTTTGTTTTCTCTTTTAATTGTTGTTCAGTAGTTTAACAAGTTTAGAAGCCACTGCAGATGTTGTCTATGTTGTGAAGGCAGGAAGCATTATAAGAGCTGTATGTTTGTTTCAATCCTGGCACAGAATCATCAAATGAAGATAATCTAGCTGTTGTCTTAACTCGTGACTTTTACATAGTGAAGAAAAGTCTTTTTTTTTTTTTTCTTTTTTTTTTTTTTGAAACAGGTGACTTAAGGCAAGGTGCAGCCTGCTGAATTGTTGGTTGATTGATTTTTGGCCTGTACAATCTGAGTCAATAACAATAATTCAGTATTATCTGCCTGCTACAGGTGACAGGTTTACATCTTATTCTACAAATCATGTTTTCAGGCCAAATCCACCTCATTAAAAAAATCAGAATATTTAAAATCATTTAAAAGGTTAATGTAGTTTAGAGCTCATGATAGAGTAGCTGGCCCTGTCACTTCCTGTCCTATAAGGTCATTCTAGTTTAAACAGTACTGCGACTGTTTCAAAGGTCCTTTTTGAAGACACTTTATAGTGCAAACATGATAGCCATCCTGCTGTTTTCAAACTATGCACCACCTTGTTTTAACCCATAAAAGAGGTAGGTGGAGTCCAGTTATCTTAGACCAATATAGCTCAAGTAAGTCATATCCTATATGACGGCAACATTAATGTCTCATAAGGGTGCTACTTTAAGCTGATTAGCAGTGTGGAAAGAGTCTTATAATTAGAATTCATCCACTTGAAAGTCAGAGCCTTTCATCTATCACATTTGCTGCTATATCTTTTAACATCCAGATAATTAGTCCAGATGGTTCTCCCTGGATCGATATTCCATGTTGTCGTTGGCAGTGAAGCTCTGTGCTAACCTTGATTAAAAGCGAACAGAAGAGCGCAATATCTAACCCTACCCAGCGTCCCTGCTGCACCACAGGAGCTTTCAATCAATACTGATATTATGGCTCATAGCAATGAACCCTGAGGGGTTCACAGCCGCATGTTCTACATGTCAGAGGGATAAAGGCTGGGCTGCTTTGAGGAAAAATCAATACAGATTACAGATCATGAGGCATAGATGCATCACTGGGGATTTGCTTTCAACTCTGGCATCTTCTGAATGATGCTCAAGGGAAAAAGCTTCGACTCTCTATGTTTGAAGGAAAATATGCTACAAGTACAGTGCTTCTCTTTTTTTTGTCCAGTGTTTGTTAATGGAATTTACAGATGTTTCCCACACGTGTCACATGTAGGGAAGTCGTGAAGTTGCAGTTTTCAAGACAGAACAGCCAAACGGATACATTTGCTGAATGTGTGTTCGATACTTTGGTGTCACGGTTCGATATTTTTTCGATACAAAAAAATGTTCATGCCTTTTTAATTTGTCATTTATTAAAATTATAAATATATATTTGAACTCAAAAGTACAGTTTTTAAATTTAATGTTGCTGAAACAACAAAGTAATAAAAAACTATCTGATCGAGAAATCACTCATCTTTGGAAAAGAGAGTTTATTACAGAGAAATGGCTCTTTCCAAAATAAAAGCTATACTATACGCTTCTTCTGGGCTATATTCTCAGCAGCATATTAAACATATCAGGTCCCCATAATGAGAATCATGTGCTAACGGCTGTCTAAATGACTCGGGTAAAGTTTGTAGCATGTGTGCTTGTTGTTTTTGTCTGCTTCCACTTGTCTTTGCACTAGGATGATGTCGGAGTAAATGTGCAGTCATATTCGTTGTCTTCCCACTAGTGCTGTCAGCGTTAATCTCGTTGAAATTACGTTAACGCCACAACACGGCAAATCTCCGTTAACGAGCTACCGCGGATCGCCCCGTGCGTGCGGCTGGACGGCGTCAACACGTTAACAAGCTAACTGCGCTAACGCACTAGTTCCCACCAATGTAATTGAGCATTGCGTGGCACATCCGACATAGTGTTTTACATTTGTCCATGACGCGCTTACCTTCAGGGTCATACTTCACATGAAAACCAAAATAGTTCCAAACGCCTGAATGAGGGTGGGGGAGGTTCAATTTGCCATGTTGCAACGAGCTTAGCTTCTGTCTCGCTAGCTTGCGCTGCGCTCAGTGGATCTGCGCTCGACAGTGCAGCCTAGGCAGATAAGTCGAACGCAGATCCACTGAGCTCTCAACACAGACAGCATCGTCAGAAGAAAAGTTGATAAAATAAATAAAAAATTTTGTATTGTTCGATACATATGCGTACCAAACCAAAAGCACTGTATCAAATGGTTCAATATCGATACGAGTATCGTTGCACCCCAAAATACAAAAAGTTTTGTTTTCCTCTTTCCCATTTTCTCCTTCTCTGTAACAGAGTGTTTCAGCTACACATTTTTCAAATTGGACAATGTAAATTAGCGTCAACAATGACGAATTAAATATTTATTTTCCAGGTTCATGTGCATGTAGTTTTTTTTTTTTCTCTCCTTCTGTCTGGGCAGCAGATGGAAAGTTGTAAGTAAGATGACCATTAGTAAGACAAAAAATTTGCTTTTAAAATGGTTAGGAGTGACTCTTGAAGCTCTTTTCTGAACTGAGAGGTTTCTGTCATATTTCAGGTCTGCTTATAGAACAGAATGATTGGCTGTGCATCAGACATTAGCGAGGGAGGTCGCTGCCTGTGCAGCAACCTTTAGAAAAATCCGGATACTATTCTAATGGCTATTAAAACCAGATCTTTACTGAGATGTTAGAACTAATCGCTAAGGTTACAGGAGGTGTTGTCAAATGTCGTTTTTACGGGGGGGGCGTTACTTTGGGTGGGATTTCCCTTTAACAGCCCACTGAATTCATCTGTCGAATTACAAACGCGGCATTTATCATCAGCTTTAGCTCCTTTTTGACGCCTTCTTCGGCGTGCTGCCAGTAAACGTGAATTTTATTGTGATTCATTGTGTTTTATACACACAGTATGTGAATGAATGTGACTTTCATACTGTAGTACACACTGCTTTGATCACTGCCGCTGATGCACATCCACTGTGCAGCTTGTAATCTACAGTCTGTGTGTGGGTGTCTTTTTTTTTTTTTCTTCTTTGTTTCTTTCCTCCCTTTCTGACTTCATTTGCGTCGGTGTGTCTGCTCTGTGGATGTTGTCTGTTTGCAGATGAGATTTGTATCGGCAAAGCTTTTTCCCCCTCCTTCGTTATTATTGATGTAGTATGATAAACACCAGAGATGACCGACAAAGATTAGAACTTTCATTCTTTAAAATGTGACTCATGGCACAGCAGCAAATAAATATTGTATTTTAGGCTTATGTGGGTGGTGCAATAAACTAAGTGTACCTTGATGTTTTCAGAATATTTTTGTGGCTTCACCAGAACATAAATCCAGTTTAAATGAATTTAATCCTTCTGATTGCAGTGCTGGTCCAAAAGGAGACAATATCTATGAGTGGAGGTCGACCATCCTGGGACCGCCGGGCTCTGTGTACGAGGGAGGCGTCTTCTTCCTAGATATCGCCTTCACACCCGACTACCCCTTTAAACCCCCCAAGGTACTGATACACAATACTAGAACCTCATGTCTGTTAACTGTACCTCAGAAGCAGGCAGCAGGTGCTGAAACTGTTTCAGCTGCAGGGTTTTAGATAACAACATCAAATCGAGTTCAAGGACTATATTTGATTTAAAAGACAAGGTGTACTATGTTTAACCCAAAAGTTGGAAGGTTGGGTTATTAAATGAAGCAAAACAAACAGATGTCACCTGATATAAAAGTAGCTCTGCATAACGGTGTAAAGTTTGACAGTGCAGGGTTGGGGGAAAAAAAAAAAAAACCCCCATCTGTTTTCTCAAGTCAGTACATCTGTTAACTTGAGAAAACAGATGTGTTACTTTATGAAGAATCAGTTTTATAAGATACCAAGATGGAGCTTTATTAGCTACACATTTGCTCGCTTCTTATCAAGAATATTTTTATTTCAAACAGCAGGAAAAGTAGAAATATACAGTGTGCTCCTTTTAATAAACACACATATCCCAAAGGGATTTTTTGTCATAAATAATTTCCAGAAAAATGGGAAACAAACAATTAAGAAAAAACTGTTCACACTGACTTCCAGTTAAATCTCCATCCCCACACTGTTCCAAAAACACGTTGGTGTTTATTTATGTTTTCAGTTCAGTTTCAGATTGCTTCCAGTGTGGGCTTGGTTCTTTCACTTTATTTTTTCCTGTGGTTTTACTTTAGTTTTTAGTTTTTACAAGGCAAAACTGAGCATGTTCAGAAATATATTGGACATAGTATAATTTAAATTTTTATTTTGTCTAATTAAAATGTTTTTCACATCGAGTTTTAGTTACCTTTGCTAACCTCTCACTGAGACACTGTACAGTTTCATAATACCAGGATACAGGACTTTACACAAAATATGTTGTCTCATTTAAAAAAAAAAAATCTTGACACAGATAAGCACTGTGGTTTTCAGTCATTACTCAAACAAGAGTACCGTATTAATCATCTGTTGGTCTGTTTTTTTTAAGCTGTAGATTTTGTGCTTCATTGCATGTTGCTGAGAGGTTTTAACATTGTGAAGCTCTGTAGTACACACGATTTTCTGACAACCAGTCCTGTGAATGTGAAAATCACCAGATCATTTTATTTTTAAAACAAAATGATGCTCCAAGCTTCAGTAAAACTTAGCTTTATTCTTTATTAGCGACGGTGACTATAAACATGGATCTCTTAAGAGAAAACACGCCCTCTCTAGGCACACTGTATTAAATATGCTATAGAATACATGTTCAAATAGCACAAAAAAGCCTCCAGCTCCACTCCCACACACAACACAAACACATTGTACAACCTTTTGTTTGCCAGATTGCTTTTACTGAGACCCTGCTCCTCTTGCTTTTGTAACAACACAGCAGCTCATGATGGTCACATTTAACCTCTAAAATTACAGCCTAATTATCCCAAACACAGTTTAAAAAAAAAAAAAAAGTGGATTCAGTCCAGATTTCTGGGAAATCGGTGCTTCTACTTTCCAATTCAAGCATTTATGCATTATTCTTTTTATTTTGTGCTAATGCTAATGTTTGCAATTTCATGTTAATAATAATGAATTGGATTTATATAGCGCTTTTCAAGGCACCCAAAGCGCTTTACAATGCCACTATTCATTCACTCTCACATTCACACACTGGTGGAGGCAGCTACGGTTGTAGCCACAGCTGCCCTGGGGCAGACTGACAGAAGCGAGGCTGCCATATCGCGCCATCGGCCCCTCTGGCCAACACCAGTAGGCGGTAGGGTAAAGTGTCTTGCCCAAGGACACAACGACCAGGACAGAGAGCCCGGGGATCGAACCGGCGACCTTCCGGTTACGCTTCCCAACCCCCTGAGCCATGGTCGCCCCTTTTGTTTCCTAAATGGAAGCGTTTTCTTTTTCCATCATATAACTGCTTCAGCTGCTTACTCTGGATCAGCATCACACATTTACAGAGTTTACAAATGACTGGACGAGTGTTTCATTTGTTTTTCCCCAGAGGATTATTTGAATGATTTAAGCAGCATTTTTTTTAAACATACAGAGTCACAGCGGTGACAGTGAAAACTCTCATCCCAGTGGATGTGTATAGTTTCATCAAGTCCGTTTCCCAGTGGAATGAAACAAAACAAATACATGGTAAAAAGCCCAAACAGCAGTGGGAAACAACCTGTTCTGATGGGATTACAAATTAAGTAATAAACCACCACAAAATATTAAATGATGCTAAAAATGGACTAATTTAAACCCAAAGCATAGCCCTTTATACTTAATTGGCCCATTCATTACATTTAGTTTTAATAAAATAAACATCTGGTCTCTATGTTTGAGTAAAATTTATTTTGTTATGTAAATATCAACAGGAAATCTGCTCTGTTAAACAAAAGCAAAACTGAAGATTAAATGTAAGCACATTTCTGATAATCACAGTGTTTTACTATTCATGTCTGTGTAGGTGGTTTTTGTTTGGGGTTTGTGGTTAGGGACACTTGACGCAATCAGATTTTAATTTCGTGCTTTTGCTGCTTCAGTTCATGATGGAAATATAAATTCATGTAAAAAGAAAACACATATACTGGCTGTTTTCATAAGTAAGTTATTTGAGGAGAAAATTTTATGACCATGCGAGTCATTCAGTAAAAATTGGTCATCGTCTTTTATCTGAACCCTCAGACTCCCAGATTTTATTTATTTATTTATTTTTTTTAAATAACAATTTCAAAATCATGCAATATTTTATTTTCATACTATGAAAAAACTGAAGTTACAGGCCCTCAAAGTACACAAATAATTACTTTCTTTATGGTTAGATGATGAGCCTGGTGTCAAATGTAGATCAAAATGAGACATCTCAGAAGTTCTGTTCTGAGCAGTCACCTGTTCATCGTGGTGACATGACCTGTGAAAGCTTTCCAGTGAATTATAATAGAAAAGAAGTGCTGGTTTCTACTCCTCCACGCTACACACATTGAGTTATTGCAGTTTTGCTACTGAACAAAGGTAATCATGAAAAAAAGCAACATTAAGGGTTTAGATTGTGGCACTTCAGGTGGGTGTAAAATTTATTTGGGGGAACCCCACCATCACCCTGGTGGGGTTCTCTGTGTGTTTCCTGTAATTTATTTTTTAGTCTTAGATTATATTTAATGTCTGTGAGAAGTGATACAGCATGATAAATACCAGAGATGACCAACTGAGACAAAAACCGATTATCATTCTTGGAAATCTTGAGTCACGCTACAGTAGCGCATAAACTGAGTGTTTTCGTCTCTTTGGGGGGGGGGAAATGAGTATTAGACATTGTACGCTGAGATGAAAAGGACTCAAATTTCCTCCAAATGTTTTCCACACTTCACTTGTTCCACAATAATTTTGCATTCAGTTTTGACACGGAACATTTACTGTAAATGACTCACTGTTTATGGCTGATTGTTGTACTGATAAGGAAAAGTGAGGTTTCCTTCCAAGACAGTTAAGATGACGTACTTCTTTTCAGCCACTAGGGGGCTTTTGTCTACTGAAGAGGTTTCATTGCAGTCCAACACTGACTGAAATTCTCTACACAGAACAAATATTTTGTCATATTTTGAGCTGTGTGAGTGCTTAATTTTGTTTTTAATAACACATGTGAAAGTGATCAATACAGGAGTGTTTGAAGAGAAATGCAGAACACAGTACAGACTTTTTTTTTTTTTAAGTGTTTTTCATGCAGGATCTTTGTGTCTGCAGGTAACTTTCCGTACCAGGATCTATCACTGCAACATCAACAGTCAGGGGGTGATCTGTCTGGACATCCTGAAGGACAACTGGAGCCCCGCGCTCACCATCTCCAAGGTGCTGCTGTCCATCTGCTCCCTGCTCACTGACTGTAACCCAGGTAAGACATGCACGCTGATGAAAGCTGCATCATTTGAGTACTCAGAAAGCAAAGATGTATTTTTGTAACAGCTGTAACATCTGACAATTACTCATTAAGAAACATGGATTTATTTCAATGTAATCTGATGCCCATGAAAAACAAACGCAGTGAAGGGAAAACTGGGTCATCCAGGCTTGGGCCAGCTGGTGTTTTTTATTGAAAAACTTTATTCATTGTTTATGGTGTAGATTTAATGTAAAAGTATAACTCCTATATGTAGCGTCTTCATGTAAGGTACAGCAGTGGTCCCCAACCCCTGGGCCACAGACCGGTACCGGGCTGTGAAAGTTGAGGCTCGGTCGTGAAATTTATGATTTTCAGGGTTTTTATCGTTAACTCTGTTTCCCTGGGTCTTTTCCTGTGTTGTAGTTGTTTGTCTTATTTTGAAAGAATTAATTATGCATTACCATAGCGACCAGAGAGCATTAAGGGGCAGAGAGGAGGATGTTACTCTCGATGTGGTTAGTGCAATTCAGGAGGACGCTGCTAATAAAGTTACACATTTACACAATACTTTTTTTTTTTTTTTTTTTTTGTAATTTTGGTCCTGTCATTTTATTTTGTTGTATTTATCCGCGACACCTTAAAGGCCTGTCCGTGAAAATATTGTCTGACATTAAACCGGTCCATGGGACAAAAAAGGTTGGGGACCGCTGGTGTAGAGTAATGGAAGAAGCTGCGTTACAGACAGACTGGTCCTCAAAACACTGTCCCGCTGAGCTGTAATGAAAATGAGAAGTGCGATACAAACAGGAGGAGGGAAGATAAAATGTTGCCCCTTTTTGAAAACATGTTGGCTGAGAGCTGAACTTTTTCCATTTCCAGTTTGTAAAACTTCAGGTTTTACCACCACTCGGCTAATCATTAGCAAGTATTTGCAGACAAACTTGAAAAACTAAAGGTAACCATGGCAATTCGCCACCAACTGTCACATTCAATATGGCGGACAACTCTTGAGCAATGCCTGCATCACGTCATGTGACAAACCTCATTGCTGCCAAAAGCAGAGAGGTGAGAGACCCTCAGATGTCAAGTCGTTAATGATCTTTTTACAGGTTTACAATTGTGAAACGCGCACTCTTTCCAGTGCATCATCAAATCAACTGCATCATTTCTCTTTACAGCAGTGGGTTTTTGTACCTCCAAAAAGGGCAGACTCACTGGACAGAAGTAAAAGCCGTGAAAGTTTTTCAGATTGAGCCTGTTAATCGTGGCATTGTCAGGATCGCCGCTGTCAGCTCTCTGTCACTTGTCCCGTCACCAATGTGCAGGTCTCCTGAGGCAGTAAAAAAAAAAAAAAAAGTTTATCGTCATTGGAAGCCAAAGGAGTGATTAAAATAAAAATAAAAATTAGATGAATGGCCCTTCTCTAATGCATGTCACACTGGTTTTATTGGTATCTTACTTAGTGTGAGACTGAAGAGTCTTTGGTGAATAGCAGCACTGTTTCCAGTTGGCTGCTTCAGGTCAGGGATTCTAAAAATGAGGCGCTGCAAAGTTTTCCTCTTTTCCTCACCCTGCTCAGTCACTGACATGCGCTGTTACTGTCACACTGTGGGAAACTGATACAAATTTAATAGCCTGCTGCTCCACATTTACTGCAGGTGTGCGTGTCGCACCGCTGCTTTGACAACCATTCGAATTGATGACCCCGTATTTTTACCACATACCTTCCACAGCTGTGAACTCTGATCTCATGACCCCAAAGCTGCACATTGTAAACGCGGTCAGATTTTATGTGCTCAGCATGCTGCTGCAGGCAGCTAGCATAAAAGTTTTACTCTGATTCATTCACCAGTGAGGAGAACCTGTCTGAAAGACAAGACAGCAGCCGTGTTGTAAAAGAGAGGGTGTAATTTAGCTTTTATGCAGCATGAAGCATTAAGAAAGAAGGCAGAGTTCAAAGTGAGGTGCAGTTTTAGAAATGTGATGTGAATTCCAGCTGACGGTCCACCTAAACATTTACATGATTTCATAAAATGGAAACATGTGACTCAAGTTTGTGTAAACCATCAGTTTTATCATTTTATTTTTTCCAAAAAAGTAAATTGCAGTTGTATGAGAATGACTAATCTTTCAAAATAAGAGCATGAGGACTGTACAGTAGTCAGTGTCACTGAGAAACTGCTCAGATCCAAATGTTCAATAATTAAAAAAAACAAAAAACTTCTTAAACAATTGAAACCTTTTAATTTGCTTCAGTTTTTTGTTTTTGTAGCATTCATGCACAGAGATCATGAAAAAGTGGTGTCGAAATGAATGTTTTCCAAGTCTTAAATTGTTGCCGACCAGCCTACGAGCTTTTTTTTATTTGAAGTTTTTAATCTGTATTAAAGAGACTATCGAACCTTTTCACCCTGCCATGAAGACGCTTCCGGGAGCTCTGAATTTTAATTCCAAACATGGTGGAATGTTAATTTATAACTTAAACTGTCATTTGGAGGTTTTAGATGGCAAATCGGAAGAACAGATTTGAATGTACTGCACATGCATTCCAGACGAAATGTTTCTAAAGTAATTTATTCCAATTTATTCTGATTATTCCCGTTTCTTCTGTTCACCCAGCCGATCCCCTGGTGGGAAGCATCGCCACCCAATACACGACTAACAGAGCAGAACATGACCGAACAGCCAAACAGTGGACAAAGCGATACGCCACATAAACCCACAGAGGACGGCAGCAGCAGGAAAAGGAGGAGGAGGGTCAAAGGGTCGCTGGGTTGCTTGTTTTGGGGGGAGGGGGTGTTATTTCTATCTCAGATTTTTAGTACTTTATTGTCTGGTATATTTTTTGCTTCCTGATTAAGTTATCTCCAGAAACGTGGTAATAAAGGAACACAATGGAAAGGAAGTGATGAGTCTGCCTCTTTTCTTTTTAAAAAAAAAAACATTGTTAATTGAAAACTGAATTCCACATACAACTCTGTGCATGTTGAAACTTCCGCTGCAAGCATTGTAAAAATATTTGTGAAGGCACAAGAATGCACCGTGAAGCATGCCACACACCCATCGGCATTTATAGCCTAAGAAAAGCTGCCAAAATAAATGAGATATACAGTAAACAAAAGCACTAGTACAAAGCATAAACTGTAGTAAAGAGAAGCTGTATACACGACTGCAGTGCCGACCCTCTTTAAAAACTGAAAACGTACATTAGGGGACTGATAGTCAGGCACCCCTGTTTAGCTTTTATGGAGTCATTTAGTTGAAAGTAGATGCATTTAGTGTTTATATATGCTAAATAAGTGTTTAGCTTATCCATAAAAATGCACATTTTTCTTTTTGTTTATACCTGTCATGTTTACCTTTACAACTGTAAGAAGAGCACCTGCTAACATGCAGGATTAACCATGTGTCAGAGAAAAGTAGTGTCCTAAGAGAAAACATGCCTTCCATACCTGAGGGAACATGCCTAATTTTAGTGTTTGTCAGTTGACAACCCAACCTGTCCAACAAGGCTTTGATGGACATGTGTGACATTATGGACGTTTACATGACTGTGAGCCAGCAGCCTTCACAAATTGTTGTCTTTGTATTGTAACACCTGTTCTGAAACTCTTACATCTTGCTCTTGAAGCAAACACGAAAACAGATGGAAACTAAACTGAAGTGAGCAGACATGCTTGGGGAAACTACCGAAACTGAATTCAAAACAAAAAGTCAGAATAGAAGAAAAACTGATCTGAAAATACGAAACTACATTAACTCAGTGAGTAATTCAGTTGAAGCCTGTATGTGCTGTTACAGGCCTGTATTAAATCATATCATTAGCTGCTTTAGTACATTTCTATGAAGTAGTATTTTTTTTTTTAAACAGACACATAAGTATAAATGAAACTTATCATAAAGGGTTATATTCAGCCTATGAATCCTGAATAGACTCAGAAAGTTGTGATATTTTTGAAGTGGTTATTCAATTTAGCTTAACAAGTGCATCGGGTAGTTTTAACTCCCAGGACACGATAATTGCTCTTTGTGACCTCTCTCACTTAGAGCTGGTGTTGGATTAAACACAGAAGTCTGCAGACTGAAATTAGAATCTACAGTGCAAAAGTCTTGATTACCACTTATCCTTTATATTTTGCTTCCAAGGTGCCAGATTTTGTTGTAGTTTTTAAAGCGGTCTGGAGTAGTAATTCTCCAGGCTGTCTGAAGGTTGTTGCTTTTAGACATTGGCTGCTTTTTCACTCGTTTTCAAACCAGTCTTTAAACCTGACTATTTTCAGTTGAATGAGTTTTGCATATCCAGTCTCTTACCACTGACCTATGAATCATATGTCAAGCATAAAAAAAGCACCTAACTCAAATGAACCATGTTGTGTCAGACAACAAAGAATTAGCTTTAGAACCTTTGTTAGCAGCCTGTCTCAAAAACACGATTTTCCCCCCATTTATTTAGTTGAATCTATGAAAAATCCCAAAGAAGACAGACATAAAATGGTATTAAAGTCATTAGCTGAAAACTTCAGCATGATGTGCAGTGTGTCTTTAAAAAAAGTCACTGGAAACTGAACAAGTGGGGGACAAAAGAAGTGGAAGTCCTAAAAACCTTAAAACAGTCTATACCAGATGAACAATGATTTAAAGTCCTTCAAATAACAGGAAGACATCCAAAAAATACCTGATGCAGAACTGAAAGATGCATTTAGCCCTTCAGATGATTCATCTAGCCCACATTTTCGGCTGCATTTCAGCCTGTGGTGTTGGGATTTTGTCAAATGAACACAGAAAAGTACCATCAGATTTTGATCTGCCATGGATCTGATTGGCAACAGCTTAATTTTTAATGCCTTAATTTTTCCAGCATGACAGTGATCCCAAACATCCAGAGAGGTCCTTCAAGAACTATTCCTGAAGACTACTTAAAGTATGAGAACACTTCCTCAGAGAGTTCAGGCAGTCTTTAAAAATAAAGGCAGTCATATGAAATATTGATTTTCAAGCTCACTAGAAACTCTGCTTTTGCTTTATATATTGTATGTTTGGATGTTTTTCAACAAATCACTGAATCTATTTCCCATTTTCCTAGTAAAATATAAAGAAAATGAGTGGCTGAAGACTTCTGCACAGCACTGAAAGGTAAAAGTGGTTTGTTCTGCCAACGTGCAGAAGCTTTGACAGTTAACTAAAGATGAAACTGCTGCTGGCTTTTACCAAATATAGAAGGTCTCTGATGTGGGTTTTAGGTGAGTGTCAAGTATGTAGATCACAGAGGTCAGGTCAAACCCAGGTCACCACCGGGGATGCCATGTTCCAGATTTTTCTGCACTGGGTCAGCATCACTTTGGAAAAAAAGAACAGTGCTGATCATCATGGTTGCAGTATGAGCAGGAAAAAAAAGATTAAATACATGCATGAGTAACAAGAGGGCGAGCTGTCAATTGTTTAAATGTTGTAAATGCACTAAATCAAAGCAGGGAACTTATAAGAAACTGGAAATCCAATATGTGTTCAGCATTTATTATTTAATTTTATTATGATTTTATTTAAGTCATTTGTAGTTTTAGGCTCTTGTTATGCACTCAGCTGTTAACAAAATGTGTGTCAGTCTTCTTAAAATACTGGGGTGATGGGGTGTGGAGCATTGGCGACCTGCAGAGTGAGAATCATTCCAAGGATGCCTGAACGCTGGGCAGAAAGACAAATCTGGTCAATGAGCACTTAGTCACACAGTCACTGTGCATGTGTTTGCACGAAAAATTTTAAATCATGACAACTTCATATAAACTGGCTTTTTGTCAAGAAACCAGTGAATCAAAGTTATAATTTCCAAAACAGCTGGATTTGTACATGCTCAAACAACAAATTCCAAATTCAGGCAACACTAAATCCATTGAGCTAGCTATAAATGTTACTGTATAGTATAAATGTTAATCATTCATCTCACTCAATCTCATTGTAGATATCGTGTCAGTGTAGCATTCAATGCTACAAGTCATTTATGATATGGTAAGCATATTAAACATGGTTTTATTGCATGCCGTTGAAATGAATAATGAATATCAAGGACACAGTCCTCGAAGGGTTTTGTTAATAGTTGCCAAATATGCAAAAACTGATCAGTTCGATTACAATGTTGAGTTTGTGTTATTAGAAGTTTGTAAATTACTGAAGCACATATATGATTGAGTTCAGTTTGAATGTAAGTAAACATTGCTCATTGATTTGACCACCTGTCTTCACAATATTATAATAAATCTTGTTCAGGGGTTGCCACTATCATCTGCCCCCCTCTCTCTCAACAACTCTCTCCAAGTCCTCCTTCACTCCATCATCTCTTTTTTCACCCACCATCAGGTCCATCTTCAACATCATTTGTCTAATTTCCTCTGCAGTTATTTTTTCTCTGCACAAATACGCATGTCAATTTAAAAAAGTTACATATAATTTCAAAACCATTTCCATCTAAAAAGTTATTTCACACTTTACTAAAAATTAAAAGGAAAAATAATCCTGGTTCATAGCGAGCATTTTCCCCAGGTAATTTGCAATAGCTACTCCAAGACTACTGCAAAAAAAACCCACAGAGACCAGCTGGGTTCACTGACAAGTAGATTGGTGCAAGAACACAGTGATTGAATTACAGGCGTTTACAAAGTGAGCATGAGTCCAGCGCCATAATCAGAGGTATTTCCAGGGTGCTTTACATGGGGACGTGGCAAAGGGAGGATCAAGAAGTGGTCAGCCCTGCTCTGAATCCCCACTGCTGTTGACGATGTCACTTTTTGCATATATGCTTCTGTGTGGGCCTCATCATAAGAAATGCTGAGCTAAATATATGGTGGACTTGGAGCTCATGAAAGGTTTACTCGATAGAGAAAAGTCTTCAGAACAACTGAGTGTATACACACCGTCAGAGCTATGAAAGCAGCACATATACACACTGACAGTGTATCAGCTAATGCATTACTAGTGCATTAGCATAATGAACAAATGAGATACAATTACAGCATAACACACTGCCTCATGGGGCCATTATCCTTGTGCTAATCGATATACTGTGTTTACACTCCACATTACTACCATAGCTCCATATTTTAGTGGTTTACACAGTTACTTTGCAAAAAATTTGCTAGTTCAGCTGCACGTTGTGTCAGGAAGAAAATGTAGAGTTAAAAAAAAAAAATCAAAACATGAAGAGCTATCTGCCTGAGACTCCTTGTGACAAGGAAGCAGCTCAAATTAGCTTTCTATTACTAACCACCATATTCTTTTAGCAATCTTTTGCAAACAGGGATTGGGCTGCCAGGGCCTCCTTCAATGACAACCAATCAATCCAACCTCTACAGGCCTGTTCAGGGTGGTGGGCTGGCTTAGCTCTGTGGGCTTAGGCCTGAACAGCAGACGCTCACCCTTGAACCCCAGGACAGGTTAATTTTGTCCCTTGCTTTCCTCATTGACAAGGTTGCAGCACACCTCTCAGGGCAAGCAGAAGGTACAATCCACTAGACACCAGTCCAAGATGGAGACAGTCATACATTCACTTCACAAGGTTCTGCAGTAGTGATAAATTTGAGAACCTGACCGATGCAGATAGAGGGCGAAGAGCAAACTCCAACAAGGAAGCTTAAATAAAGAACCTTCTCACTGTGAGGTGACAACACAAACCTGCACCTGTGCTTGCTTAAGCCATGTTTTACAAAAATATACATTTCTAAAAAGATTACCTTCTTTCTGAGTGTTAAACAACTGAACTATGCAAAAATATTAACATTTAGAGACAGTTAAGGAAACTTCTTTCCTTTTACAGTTTTTTTCCTTATAGAACCTCCTGTACATACTTTTATTGTGACCTTTTTTTGTCTAATTGTAGTTAAATTGTAACTAACATTTGTTTATTTCTATCAATTACACTTTACAACTACAGCTTTAAAGTTTAAACCTCAGCCCAGGTTTAAACAGTTAGCGAAACAGTTATAAAAGAAAAAAAAAGTATTCCACATTTATAAACTGCAGATATCACAGCTGGAATCATGCGAGGGACAGATGTTTACACTTATAGTTGTCTTATTTTAAATACATCGTTAATTATTAGCGTTAGGACGCAACAGTGGCCACTTTTTTCCAAAGCTTGTTTTGTTGGTTTTCATGGTGACGCCTGTCCACGGAATGGTCTAGAAAACACGCTGGCGACAGGAAGCAATTTCAAAGTCGTGGTGACTGACTAGAAAAACTCGGCAGTTGGCGTCCGTGGACAGAACACGGGGCCGTGCATGTCTGGTGGGCTGTGAGGGGAAGGAGAGGCGTTATTCAATCAAACCTGAATAACTCAACGGTTCGCCTGCAGCCGCAGCGTGAACTGCAGAGCTTTTTGGGGCTTCTCCACTTCACGTTGTGCTTTGCAACGTGACCGCTGTTATCCAGTCCTCTGTTACGTCGACGGGGCGCTTGGCTCCGCCCTCACCAGTGTCCTGAAAGTGTGTCACTGGGTTAAAGTGGCTCGAGCAGCCCTGGCGGAGGGGCGTGGCTGACAAATGGGTCACATGGGCGAGCCCACTATTGAGAACATTTAGTTCTCTCCACGAACCCGCAGTCACAAACACGGCGAAATAAAGAGGGGGGAGTTCCTCCCGATTCAGCTGCCTATACTCGACCTGCTCTTTCTCAGACGCGCCTTCATGACTCACCGAGTTGGACCTGCAGAATTTTTCCGAAATAGAAGCTCGATGTGAGCTCGTGCACCGTCTTTGACTATCAGAGTTCAGTACCATTCGTTGATCTGTGAAGTGGCAGAATAAATCCTGATAGACTGTGCGAGTTAGTCAGATATCTGTTGGACATTTTTTTTTAAAATTTTCTTAATTCATTGATCAGAGATGCCTGAGGACATTGGGACAGCCAAGCCTGGTAAGTTTGTTTTTCTTTAATAGTTAAAGTAATAGATATTTAAGCCTGTCACAACCATTGCATGCACTGTGCAGAGACGCTACTGCTACTACTACTGCTGCTGCTGTGTTTTTTGATTAACGGTGTCAGCTGCTTTTAATATATTTATTACAAAAAAGTTTATTTATATGGGCTTTTGACGGTTGTGGATGGGCTTCCCATTAAAGGTATGCGTGACATTGACTTGTACTTGTGTGTACCTGTGTGTCATGCACTTATTTAGTGAATAATAAGGAATTTAAAGTGTTTTAAACAGCAGGAGGTGAATGAATGGCGTCCTAGCGAGTGGACAGTATTTTAACGCAATAATCAGACTTAACGTTTGAACACCATCGTGTTTTTTCTATAGACTTGTGTTACGTTAAGTTGTCGCAGGTTTTAAAGTGTGCTAATAGACGTATTTTCGCTGTATTACCGTGTTTTAAAACGAGGTTAGGAGTGCCACTGAGGCGCTGCGTCGTTTACATTTGACACAACAACAGTGTTCCACTTCCCCGAGCCCTCTCACATGGACAGCGTATCCTGGCCATGTGCCTCTGTGTACGCGCTCCCAGGGAACACTGCTCTGATTGGTCGAGGGGCGTTCCCTTCTTGGGCGCACGCTTCGGCGGTGCTCTACTCCGATTGGTCGGGACGAAGCCCGTGACGTAGGGTGTTGCACAATCCACTCCGAATGCGGCTCTCCTGGCTCGAGGCTCTCTTGCTGGGTACACGTGAGCCGGGGAGAAACAGCAGCGAGCTGACCTAGATTTTTTTTCCTGTCTTCTTGGCGTTTCGCTTTCACAGAAATTCATGACAGGTCCACGTGTGGGAGGGCCGTGAAAGAGAGCAGTCATGGCTCGGGTTAGGTAATCGTCTGCCGCGGCCTCTGGCACTAAGGGGCTTTTTAAAGAAAGGGTTAATGAAGAAAAACAGTTTAGCTTTCACGCAGGTATTCCAGTAAACCCCGACTCTTCACACGTACACGTTATATTCGTGGAAATTTCCCAAGTATGTTTGGCAGGGGCGTTTCGAGGAGTTTATAGACGGGATGGCCAGGGCCGTTGCTAGCCATTTGGGTGCCCTAAGCACAAATGCTTTATGGTGCCCCCCCCCCCCCCCCCGCCACTGAAAAAAAAAAAAACAAACATTAATACTTTTGAATTTCTCAGTGGAATTTGTTTAATTAAATAACAACAAACATGACAGTTAAACAAATAAATAAGGTTAAAGGAGGTTAAAAATACTGTTACAAATAAATACTGAAACAAAAATTGAACATTGGAACAAGAACAAAGAGCCTGGCAATAATGTGTAATTTTTTTTATAAAAAAATAATATATATAATATAATAGTATTATTATTAATATATTTACAAATAGTTTCACAATAGAATTTAAATAAGAAACTTAAATAAGAAAAATAAGAATTTGAACACAAAAGCCACATTCCTTAAGTAACTATGTTAAACATTTTTACAATTCGTTGTCAGAGTATGCCCTAGACTCTAGGGCATACTCTGACAACCAGAAAATGCAGGCGTGGTGTGCCTCTCTAGGGCCTAGAGAGGCACACGCCTGCATTTTCTGGTTGCAAAATCAGCTATAAGGTCATCATATGATAGCTTCTGAGCCACGTCACCATTGATGCTGATAACAGCCAGACCACTTAAACGTTCCTGCCCCATTGATGAACGCAGGTACGTTTTAATGAGTTTGAGCTTTGAAAAGCTTCGCTCAGCAGAGGCAACTGTGACAGGCAGGGTCAGTGCAATACGCAGAGCAATCCACAGATTGGGATATACCTCTTGAAGCTGATTGTCATGTAAAAATGACAGCATTTCCAAAGCAGACGTCTGTGGTGGCAGCTGAGGAAGGTTGATGATTTCCTGCATCATCTCAGGTCCATCAATGTCAGCTACTCCCTTATCTGTCAGTGTCTTCTGTACTTCAGTGCAGTGTTTTTTTTAAATCCTCCTTGGACATCCCATTCACTTTGCTGAAATCAAGCAGCACTCCATATTTCTCCTTCACTTGATTCATGGTCTCAAACCTCTCCTGTAGGGAGATTAAAGCAGAGTCCACAACACAATTGAAAAATGTGACCTCAAGCTTTTTAAGGGCATCATGGAGGGGCTCATCAACAGCTTCATATGCAAACTGCCTTTTTGTGCTCCTGAGCCTTTTCTCCTTCAACTGTGGTTCTATGTTCAGGGCCTCACAGAGTTCTTTGGCAGCTGACACAGCCTCATCAAACCCAGACTGTCTGTATTTAGAGAGGTTACTTTTGGCAGTGTCAATGAGCCTGACAGCAACATCGAGCTGCATGGAGCTGGACTGTAGTAACTTGTTCACCTGGTTTGTGATTGTAAGAAGTTCACACCACACGATGGAGCAAATCAAAAATCGAAATGAGGCTACTTCCTCAGCAAGCACTTGAGCCTCCACCTTTGCGACTGCATCACTTACAGCTTCTCTGGCCTCCAGGAGAGCATCCCTCACTTCTTTTGTCTGACTCCGGACAGCAGTTACACTTTGAAGCCTGCTTTCCCATCTAACGTCACTCCAAGATTTAAGTGTCAATTTCACATGTTTTGTTAAAATGGCCCATCGCTGGGTGGCACTGGAAAAGAAATTGAACAACTTCTGCAAATACCCAAAGTAGCCAGTTGCATCTGGAGAGGACTTGGCAGCATCAGCTATGACCAGATTCATCGTGTGAGCTCCACAAGGCACAAACAATGCTCTCGGGTTTAATTGTAGCAGTCTGGCCTGAACACCTTGCTTCTTCCCCTTCATGTTGGCCCCATTGTCATAGGCCTGTCCTCGACAGTTTTCAAATGGAATGCCAAGCTCCTTCAACTTGTCAAGGACAACATTGGACAGGTTAAGGCCAGTTGTTTGCTCCACATTTATATAGCCAAGAAAGTATTCTTTAATATCTGGTTGTGCTTGGAAACAAACAATGCGTACTATGACTGACATTTGTTCAGTGTGACTCACATCTGGAGTACAGTCAAGAATGATGGAGAAGTATTTTGCCAACTGGATTTGCTTCACAATGGCGCGGAATGTTTCTGAAGAGATAATCTGAATTAGTTCGTTCTGTGTCTCAGGGCTGAGGTAATGTGTGTGGGAACCTTCATCTTTTATGTTGGCCAAGTGATTTGCCATTACAAGGTCATATGTTGCCATAAGCTCTACTTCCTTCAAGAAGTTGCCATTGTCCGGCTCATAAAGACAGTCAGAAGAGCCCCTAAAAGACAAATTTCTGGAAGCCAGTGAGAGAGTTATTGAGAGTAATCGTTTGAGAATCTCTCGCCACTTTTTCCTTTCTGCCTCTAGTAAGGTCAACTCCTGTTGATCTATTGCCATGCTTTTCTTTAGCCGTGTGTCCAGTTCTCTCCACTTAAGCATGCACTGTATGTGGTCTTGGCTACACTCATGACCCCTCAAACGGATGTTGATGTTCGACCAGTCACTGAAGCCCTCTGTACTCAGCTTTATATCCTTCACACTGAAAAGCTTACATGCAAAGCAGAACACAGCATTGTTCTGCGGTGAGTACACTAACCAGCTCCGGTGAACCTTTTCTCCATTGGGAAGAATTTTGAACTTAAGGCTAGTGTGAAATGCTCTTCCATCAGGCCCCTTTGGAAAATTAAAATCAGAGCTGACATTAAAAGGACCTCTCCGCACAATTTCAACACGATCAGCATCTACAATGTGAGCTGGCCAAAGAGCAGGATCGGTTGAAGGGGGCACACATGTCTCCACAGTGTCACTTTCTGATAGTCTCTCAGTGACAGGACTCTCAGTGGTACTTGTGTATGGAACTGTACCTGAACTGGTGGTTGATGGTTCTTGTTCTTCTTGGCTAGGGATTGTTGCAGGGTCTACAATGGCTGGTGGTTGATGTCCAGGGATGGCACTACTACTGGATGGTTCATCCTGTCCTTGAGATCCTCCTTGAACATATTTAAGCATTGACCCTGCATACAAGAGAAAATATTCAGGGATTTTACAGAAATACAATTTTGAATCTACAGTAGGCCTACGAAAGATTGCATTATAAGACTAATAAATTAAGTAAGTCACTGGTACATTTAAAAATTACTAACTATATTTTACATGTATAGATTTTCATAATGGCAAATGGCAATATAAACATGCTGTACATAATTTGATATAAATGCGCAAGTAGGAAATCTATATTACTGGAAGATATAGGTTTCATATTACAGTTTCACCAACAGATGTCGCCCTTGATCTATGAACCTAAAGAAAGACGAGAACTATTTATGTGTTCAGACGTCAATGGCATAAATAAGATATGCGTCTTTATAGATATCCTGAAATGCAGCAACATACAAAGTAATCTTGTCTAATCTGATAATAATACTTGACTGCATCACTGACCTATCCCAAAGTTAAGGTTAATCAGTAGCATGCATGACGTTAGCCAGCTAGCAACCTGAGGAGGGAAATGCTAGTCTCACGAATCACGATAACGTTAGCAATCGTGACTCACGATTGCTAACGTTATCTGAAAACCGTCAATTGAGTGACCATGATGAGTTGCTTTTAGTAGTCCATTCTATATTCATATCCACAACGTAAACAAACTACCCAACATCAATCATTTGCAACATTTGTTAACACAGTATGAACACTGCTAACAGGAGCTATCACAGAGTTGACGGACATGAGCGTGCAAGCAAGGGCTACAATAATGAACTTTTTTTATTATTATTATTTAAACATTGCCTTACCGGCAAGCGACGCCTGAGTTTCATCACGCTTCCTCTTCTTCTTTCTTTTCTCCGCTCCCGACTCCTGTTGCCGTTTCGAGGCCATGTTCAAACAGGTGTTTACCAATTATAGAACAGACCACTGGGAGTGGGGGGGCACCAGGAGGAGACTGGAGACAGGGCACAAAGCAGATTCACCCCTTTTCTCGGGAAAATTGTTTTATGTTGCTTTTGTATTGTTTAACCATATTAATGCATATGATATTTATAGTATTAATATGGTTTACTTTTTTTTTTTACGACCCTGATTTTTTTGGTGCCCTACCGGCCATTTGGTGCCCTACGCAGTGTGCGTTATGTGAGTTTGCGGAGCTACGGCACTGGGGATGGCACTGGTGTGACCCAGAATGACTTAGCGCAGACGGTGCTGTGTGAGAAGTAGCACAACACACAAGTTTTTTTTAGTTGTTTTTTTTTGTAAACGTTTTGAATATCTGCCACCAGTCATACTCAGTACTACAACACACAGCTTCAAAGTATATTTATAAGGTACATGAAGTAAGAAGTAGAAGTTACACAGAATTATACAATATTGGCTCTTAACTAGCGACTAGTTTTATACTTTAAAACTTTTAAAGTTAGTGGCATAAAAAGGCCATGGGCTTCCAAACTGAAGGGTCTCTAGAGCTTTTACAGAAGACCCGCAGATGCAGTTTTCTCAGTAAACCGTGTTTTTGAACTTGATCTTACAAAGCATGTTTGGCATTTAACATCCGCATCACCCTACTTCCCATTCATTCACTTCAACAAACTGGCGTTTGCCCTGAGGGAATTAACAGGTTATTTGAAATTTGAAAGACTTTACTGAACACTTTAAGCAGACCTGTCTGTGGATCTGTTGGCATAAAAACTGCGGGGCTAAAACACGGGGCCAGCCCGCTGAGATTTTCTTGCTGAACATGTCATTACGTAACACACGGTGGATGTTTTCCCTTTGTGTTACTTGCCTCCTACACGTGTTGCCTTGCTCTGGTGCTTCACTGACCCGTCTAGTCGTTAAGTCATTGGAGCACGCTGCCATGGCACAGAGACCCAGGCTTGTTATGTAACAGTGTTATCCAACCAGCAAGCATTGGAGGTGATAAAACGGGTCATCACAGTGTTGAATAAACCAACCGGGAACAGCACATGCTAGACTGCTGTGCTGCCTGGGTGTGTCAGAGGCACCTGTTTCTACTGTAGATGTTTGTGTTATTGTTTTATTCCCGTTACCGTTTCTGTTTCACAATAAGAGTTGGCACGCTTGATGTTTTGTATGTCAGAAAGACAAATATCTGGATCTGCTGATATGGCTGCAATGCACCATAATTCTTGGTATCAGGTTTACATGGAAACGGGCTATCACAGGTCCACAGATAGCAGTGTTTACCTTGTGTGTTTGCACTGGTTCACTTTTGTGTTAGAATTAGGGTGGACCACCACCGCCCAAAGGCTATTCTGACAGGCAACGTAAGCAAAAGTTGTAGGTTACAGTGAAAATAATGCTGAAAGCAAAATCCACCTCAAATGCCGTATGAACATTTACATTAGCCAGTTTTTTTTTATATGCATCTCTGCACAGGCCAGTGAAGAAAGCCATTGTATTGGAATGAATTTAAACAGCAGTACATTAAAGCCATTTTGCCTCGAGAATCCTAAGGATAATGTTGCTTCTTGTTGATTTTTCCAGGCCATATTTTGCCCATGTGTGTATTAGAACAACAGCAGTAAGTTGCGTCTGAATTTCTATGTTGAGAAAGACTAAATTCATGGTTTTCGGATGGAGCAAGTATATAAGTAAAGAGCCTTTCCCTGATTTTAAAGTGACCCTCTTGTCCTCTTTCTTTCTGTCTGCAGGAGGTGTAATTGCCTATATTTCCTCCGGGTCTGCCCCCAGCCCAGAGTCCTGCATGAGCAGCAGCTCCAGCAGCGGCTACCTGTCGATGTCACCAACTCCTTCCCGCCCCTCGCTGCCTAGCAGGGCCGTAGGCATGGTAGTGGATATTGCTCCACCAGCCAAGAACGGCAGCCCGCGGGGACACGGCGGTGAAAAGGCCGGCCGCTCATCTGCGTCTTCAAAGAGCAGCATCACAAGTAAGCACTAAAGCCTTCATTTTATGATCAGCACGCTTATTTATGTGTCACATGTGGTGAACCCCTGTTCATCTTTTTCTTTAAAGAAATCAACGGCATGGTGCTGCTCTGCAAAGTGTGCGGGGATGTGGCGTCAGGCTTCCACTACGGTGTCCACGCTTGCGAAGGATGCAAGGTGAGACGCATCCCTAGAAGGATTCATTTAAAATTAAATTCACATCCTCTTGTGCACATAGCTCATGCTCAACACTGGGGGATCTTGGGAAATTGTTTTTAGGGCTTCTTCAGGAGGAGCATCCAGCAGAACATCCAATATAAGAAGTGTCTAAAGATGGAGAACTGCACCATCATGAGGATAAACCGCAACCGCTGTCAACAGTGTCGCTTTAAGAAGTGCCTGGCTGTTGGGATGTCTAGAGATGGTGAGAGTTAAGATTTATTTACATTCAGAAAGCAAAAAACACCCTGTGATTTATGTTTACGCTAAAAGCTTAGTAAACTTAATGACTGGTTCTCTCTCAGCTGTTAGATTTGGCCGTATCCCAAAAAGAGAAAAACAGAGGATGCTGCTTGAGATGCAGAACGCCATGAACAACATGATGAGCAACAACAGCCAGTTGCACAGCATGCTCCAAGGACACCAGAGCCCCCCGCTGCCAATGGAGGCCATGACAAGTGACTCCAACTCCTTTCCATCCTCTTCCTCCTCTGCTTCCGATTCGCCATCGTGTTCCAATCCGTCCTCCCCGCAGTGCCCTCAGGACTCAGAGTCAGTGGTTTCTATGGACACCACCTCAAGCTCATCCTGCTCATCGGACAGCGGTGAGGACGAGGCACTTGTCACACTGAACAGGCAGCACCAAGATGCCTTAGCGTTCACCCAGCAGAGATCACCAATGCAAGGTCAGACCTCACCAGCCACAGTCTCCGTGGAGATGGGGTGTGAAAGACGATTGGAGGAGCAGCAGGATAGGTGGAACTGCTGGAACAACAGCGTGGCGGTGAGAGATTACCAGAACTGTCCTTACAGCAGCGGCCAACACGTCACCAACCCGGCCTACAGGGAGGAGAGGGGAGGTTGCCAGCAGCAGCTCAACAGCACCCCTAGCTGTGAACAGTCAGAAGACAGCCAAAGACAACAGACAGAGCTCCACACACAACCTGCCTCACATGGTTATAATGGACCAAACAGCTGTGTGAATAACAGGGCACACTTGGTGAGTGATTTCATTTCTCCCTCTTTGAAAATCTTCAGAGTCCAATGAAAAGAAAAGCTGGATTAATTTTCATCACACTGACATCTTTCTTGTTTGTTTTTCCAGCTGTGCCCGATGAACACCTCACCTTACGTGGACCCCAGCAAGCCCAGCCAGGAGGTTTGGGAGGAGTTCTCCATGAGCTTCACACCAGCCGTGCGAGAAGTGGTCGAGTTTGCCAAAGTGATCCCGGGCTTCCGCGACCTACCCGAGCACGATCAAGTCGGCCTGCTGAAGGCTGGAACCTTTGAGGTAAGAAGGCAAACAGACTGAACACAAACACTCGTGTTATTTTGTCCTCGCTTTGAAGTCAGACACTGCAGGCTCGTTAATACCAGGAATACAGGAGCCACAATACAGGTGCACACAGGCAAATATTTGTTCTGATAACAGTTGGGATAGAAATGAAAGAGGCTTATCGAATCTTCTGTTTCAACTGTGTACCAGTAAATTCTTGTCAGATTCTTCGAGGAGCTGAACCTCAGTTAATTTAAAGAAAAAATTGATACAGTGCAAAGTTGCAGATTCTTGGTCATATACCAACTACAGTATGCAGTGAAATGACCCTGCTCTTAAGTATGGTGCCAAAGGTTTAAAGTGGGATGAGACTATGAGGCATTTATTACATTATAAAGTGAGAAGTGCAGTTATTCGTATATTTCTGTTGGCTTGATCAAAGTCTTTGTCATGGTCTAAATAATTCCCGTCTTTGCTTCCAGGTGCTGATGGTTCGATTTGCCTCTCTGTTCAACATCGCCGAGCGGACGGTGACCTTCCTGAGTGGCAAACGCTACAGCCTTGACACACTACGCTCATTGGGTGCCGGCGAGCTCCTCAACTCCATGTGCGAGTTCAGCGAGAAGTTGGCGGCGCTGCGGCTCAGTGCAGACGAAATGAGCCTCTTCACCGCTGTGGTGCTTGTCTCAGCTGGTGAGTAACATACACCATACATATATGGACAACAGTTTAACAGCACAACTAGCAGTATTATCACAACGGAAGGAGTTCTCCAGTAATAATGCCCTCTCTCTTTGTCGTCTTTGTTCCGGCTCAGACCGCTCAGGGATCCAGGACCTAATATCAGTGGAGGCTCTGCAGGACAAACTTATCCGAGCACTGAGGAACCTGGTGATGCAGAACCACGGCGACCAGTCGGCCACCACATTCACCAAGCTGCTGCTCAAACTTCCTGAACTGCGCTCGCTCAACAACATGCACTCGGAGGAACTACTCTCGTTCAAAGTGCACCCTTAAAAAGCTTCCTGAGCGGGTACTCGTGTAACTTCCACTTCCTCCACACACACCTTCACCTGGACCTGCCTCTTACCGTGCCCTCTCAGCCCCCCCCTTTCCCTGCAAACTGACCAACCCAGTTGTGTGTTTGTTTCTAGAATGTATGAAACTGTTTTGTTTTTTTATTCTATTTTTGTGGAAAAGAGAACAATTAAAAATGTACTGTATTTATAGACGACGTAGCTTACGCTTGTTGCACACAAACACACGCAAGTGCTCGTGTGTCAGAGGTTTATAGTTTTGCAGTTCGATGCAGTTTTCTATTTTTAAAAGCACGAAGAGTATTTAACTGGCTTAATGAGAATATAGAATAGAAACGAATTAGTCCATGATATTGATTATTTTTTAACATGTTTCCTCCAAAAGCCATTTAATTCCAAAGTGTATTCTCTAATGAGCGGGTGAATGTGAGAGATTTTATATATATATATATATATATATCTATATGACATATACTGTACCTTACACACATTTTGACTGCTACATGTTTGTTGAAGAAAACAAGCTATCAGAAAAATATTGAAAATTGTGTGAAGATTGCTGCTAATGCATGGCTGTATTAATGCAAAACTACTATTATCCCCCCCCCCCCCCCCCCCAAAAAAAGCATCTGTTCAGTTAATTGACTCGCTAAATCTACAGTTATATGCTTTGTGTTTAAATTTGGTTTTCATACTCATGTCCATGCCAACTGCTGGTTCACCTTCCAGTGATTTCTGGGCAAAGTCAATAAGGCTATTTGAAGCAAAAACACTACATTTGCACTTTTGGGAGAGAGGAATTTTTTTTTTTTTTTTTTTTTTTTTAAATATATGTATGCTTTCAGCACACAAATGTTTTTGCCTTTTTCCACCAAACTGTTTTCAGCCCAGCACTCAATTTGAATTTGTTTTTGTCAGCCGTTTTGTTAAAATGTTTCTTCTACTGGCAGCACTGCCACCTGTAAATAAATATAAATATCTGAGGAATATAGAATATAAATATGATATAGTATAAATAAAAACAATGGAAGAATAATTTGTGTGTGTGGTTTTTTTTTTTTTTTTATACTGTACATGTCCAGAAATTTTGGGGATGTAATGGTTGTTATCTACCACTAGATAGAGCAATGTGCACATGGTGTCTCTATTTAAACATGGAAACATCACTCTTGAAAAACAAAATGTTATTTATCCTAAAAGGAACTGCTGCCAAAGTGCCTCAGGTAGGAACGGAGACAGTAATTAAGCAATGAAATATTGTAGACTTCACCCCTGACTGAAAAAGTCTGGCCTGAAGGGCAGCTTCAGAACTCAAGCACTAGATTCATAAAGGTAAGGGTCCATAAAGTAGCAGAGAATGTTGCAAAGAAAAAAATAACATTGTAATTTTTTAATTAAACCCCACATCGACTCATAACTTAAACTTCACATTAGAGCCACAAGGGGGCGAACCACTACATCAAGACGACATAGGACCTTAGAGATGCCCTTTAATTGATCTACAGTCCACTGAATCCTCATCAAAAATGGAGTCTATGGAAGTGTGGCTGTCAAGAACCCATGTTTTAAGAGGCAGTTTTTCATGATTTTGTTGGATAACACACAGTGAAGATTAGACAGGAAAGCATGGAGTCAGGGATAACACACAGCAAAGGGCCTTGGGTCAGACTCAAATCCAGGCTGGTACATCGCCTGATCAACCTAGTGAGATAAACTGGCACCCAAGAATCCATTCTTAAAGAAGGAAAAGACAGTGGAGGCTCTGTCATGGCCTGGGCTTCATTTCAGCCTGTGGCTTCTAATGAATGCAGAAAAGTACAGTCAGATTTTCATCTACCAGACAAAAACAACTAGAAAGCACCAGACTGGCAGCAACTTCATTTTTCAGCATGACAATGATCCAAAACACAATGCTAAAAGAATACCTGGATAGAAAACAATTACCATGGATCACCATTACTAGCCTCCCAAGAGCCTGGACCTCAACATTATTAAAGCAGTGTGGGGTGGAGAAAAGAACTAAAGACATCCAACATTCAAAGAAAAACTTTGAATGTCCTTCAAGAAGCCTGGAGAACTATTCCTGAAGACTACTTAAAGAAAATTCAAGAAAACTGGCAAAGAGAGTTCAGGCTGCCAAATTTGGATTTTTAAGCTTGAGTAGTTTCAAATCTGAAACTTAAAGTTTTAAAAATAAATAACCTTGAACACAAAGTACGATACTTTAATTCAAAATATAGTTGAATAGAAGTAGAAAGCAGCATGACAGAAATATACATGAGGTGCAATCAACCTGTACTTTAGCAAAATAACTGAGTGGGTTTTTAGGTATAATTTAAAGATTAAATTGTTTTATTGTATCAATATGTTGTTTATTATGAGGTATTGTGTAGACATTTACAATAATTTAATATATGTAACGAGATAACGCAGTGTGTCAGGGCCAGACAGTTTGATCGTGCAGCTGATTATCCTAAACTACCAGGATTTTTCTTATTGTTACATTCAACCACTGACGTTTTGTGGTCCAAACATTTGAATGAATCATTAATGGAGGTTTGAAGCTTTCGAGTTGCTTGAATGTTTTGTCAGTGCTCAGGTACCTGTGTAATGACAATCACAAACAATGAAATATCTACCATGTTTTAGGAATGAGGAAAACTCAATGTAAGCGCACATTTTTACAAGGAAACTCCAGCTTTAATCTATATAGTACAGTAATTGCACAACACCTAAATTCTTGAGAGAGAAATATGCTTAAGAGAGCTTAGATATATGGCGATTTTATGTTGAAGCTAATTTGAATGTTGTAGCTTTCTTTTTTCTTACGTCTGAGCTGGCATTGTGCAACCCTTTGGATTTGAATGATACCTCAAGGGAGCTTTGAATGCAAACACACACAGAAAAAAGCTCAACCAAGCAAACAAACAATTAAAAAACTAATTAAGAAAAAACAAACAAGCTCCACACTCATTTTTACTCATTTTATTAATGATGTTATGTCCTCAGGCTCATTCATTGATATGCATTTATTCAAAAGTAAAAATTTCCATCACACTTTTGCAAGTCTAAGATTTTCTGTGTTCATTCATAACTTTTCTTGCTGTGAGGTATTTGTTAAATTCTAGTTCATCAAGTAATAATTCAGTGCTCTTTCCCACCTTGAACTTTCAAGGGATACGATAACTGACCAATAAGACCACAACACTGCAGAATTTTCCTTTAAATGACATTTGAGGACATCTCCAAATCATCATGGTATTTACTATCATTTAATAGACGAAGCATAATCAGTACTGTGGGGATAATTGTACATCTCTAGTTGTATTGCAGAGTACTAGTTGACTGAAAAGTTCATTATGTTTAGTATATGGAAGCAATATTTTAAAAAATTACATAAATACCTTTGACAAATTAATTCAGATCAAGCACAGAAATATTACTGTGAAATATTACTGAGCTTCAGTCTGTTTTCAGAGGTCACAGTTAGTTCAGTTCTTTAGTTCAGTGTGGAGAGGTTGGCATACACTCATAATCGGCCTAAAACATTCCCCCAAATCTATCCTTAAAGTGTCTGTAGAAAACCCGGGATTCATTAACACGTTCAGTCATACAAATTTAGAATTGACTTGGATCATTACTCCAGCAGGAAGGAAAAACGTGCATTAACCGATGAACTGCTTATCTCATACTGACAGGGTACTATGCTCCTTTATTACAACCTTAATTAAAAGATCTGTGGTTTCATCTGTGGTTTTCTTTTATAACCCACACGCAACAACATGATATATACACAAAGTATCTACATAAGCTTTTTGTGGCTTTTTGTCATGATGTTGTTTCAGTGCAGTAGACCCACGACAGCAACATCCTCCATTGCATTATTGAAGAGCCTTCTCTAACTGCAGTCACAAGCTCCTGTCCCGAGTGCTTATGAAAGTCTTTTCCACACAGTTTCTGGATGTCATGATGTTTTTTATTGAAATTAAGTGATTAGGAAAAGGAAGCCTTTCATGATCAAAATGTCAACATTTATACTGAGCGCTGTGAAATTTTGGCTTTACATATAAAACACTTTAGCATACATTCTTTTGAAAAATGGTCTTTCAGCCCACTTTAAAGCCATTGTTTCCACACAAACCATGTTTGAAAATTAATATTTCACAAACTAAATGTAAGCGCCTAAAATTTTCCCTGATCTTTCTTGCCATCAAAATAAATCAAGAGCTGTTTTGGGACCATTACATTAAAAATGTTCAATAGTTTAACAGTTTAAATTGATAAAAAACATTTAGATGATATATAGTTACATTTTACAAAATTGCTAAATAAAGCACAAAATACTTTATAGCATGAAATCAATAATCCCAAAAATGAAAAAAAAAAAAAGTCATTCAACTTTCATGCTGCACTGCTCAAATATGAAAAATTGTATTAAAAAATTGTACTTAAAAACAATATTGGTAGATTGTGCTATCCAAATAGATCAAAATTCTGGAGTTTCCAGTTTGTACTTTCATGATAATTGAGAAAATAATTTCGTTAAATAATTCTCATGACCTACAATTAAGTAAAAAATTAAGTGCAATCATGGTCCTATCACATTAGTCTTATTTTTATTCTTGTGAGCCTCTTTTATGACAAATATGATCAAAAAATGTTATTCTTTTATTTGTTTAAGGGAAATATAACTGTCACTCAATAACAATACTAATGTTTAGCAGCTATGAGCTTATGTAATATTTACATGTTCATAATCATAGTTATTATTATAATAACTTGTTTAAACTACAACAAATTCTTAGTTGTTAGTTCTTAGTTTTACGTGTATGTGTAAACAATGGACGGATGCTACTTATGTTAACTAAAAAACTCGGTTGTGACCCCCAAATAATTTTAAAAAACAAACAAACAAATAATAGCAATAATTGTTGAAGTTGATTCAATTTAAAATCCTAATGAAGAAAAAATAATGATGCAAACTCTATTTACAAACCAATTTAATTTAATTTCCTCCAAAATTCCTCACACATCAGGTGATGCTTCTGAAGACTTTTCATATTGTTACATTTCAGCTATCGTATTTGGTAATGTAAAATGGATTTTGTAATAGATTTTTACATTATGTGGTCTGAACATTTGAATGAATCAGTGGAGGTTTGCATGCACAGCCGCACAAGCTTGCAACATTCCTAAAAGTTTTTTCAGTGCTCAATTTCAATAAAATTTTCACGTTATTAAATAGATACAATGTGGAGTTTTACCACTGATGTAATTTACTTTGGTAAAACTCAGTTCAAACAAAAATGTGACTTATGTCGGCGTCACATCTTGCTGTGAATACTTATATTAATCAACTATAACCAATGTGAAAAAGAGAATTCTTTCATAAGAAATCATGGAAGTTGTAAATCTCTAAAGAGAGCACAGTTTATATGGGAGGGTCACGAGAAAGCCTCACAGTGTCATCAAGGGTGTGTCACAAGTGAAATTTAAACTTTCCACTTATTTGCATTATATTATAACAGCAACCTCAGAGAGAAAGGAACACACAGTGACGAGCAGCTGTTCATGTTTGGTAACTCAAGAAGTGTGGTAAGTTTTTATCTATCTATCTACATATATACAACTTTCTTTTTGAATTTGCTGTAGTAATAGATTTTTATATTAAGGTATAAACATTAACACGAGGCCCTTAACTAAATGCAAAAATATAGAGGAGATTTTTATATTATATATTTAAAGCTAGTTAGTTAGTGTCAGGTTAAACATTCAAGAAAACAAGACACAAAACATTTTGTGGTATGTTTAAATACCTGTAAGAATTTCGGTCCTTTCTAATCGCTTTGTTTTTTAACCACTCTCATTCTAACAGTGAATGTTGTATATTTATTATAGCTTTCAATTTATAAATTCTACTGAACTTCTTTTCTCCACAGTTAATCAAAGTGAACATGGATGTGTTTGTAGTCCTTCTCATGCTTTCAGGTAATATTTCAGGAGTGTGCTGTTTGTTAAATTCTTGTTCAGTATGTAATTATAATTATAATTCACAGTTCTTTTCCAAATAGAAATTGTTTCTACCTTGATTTTTTTTAAAGAGAGGTAATAACTGACCAAATATTGCATAGAGTTTTATGAAATGATATTTGAAGACCGCTGTTGCTCCAACATTATGACTATAATTAAATGAATAAAAAGTAAGGAATTAACTAAATGTAAAAATAAATTAATAATAATACAACACAGGGACAGAAAAGTTGTAGACTGAAATTTTGGCTTAATATATTTATTATTCATATATCTACAACTGCAGTACTGTCCTGCATTTTTTCATAGTGTTGTATGTTTTTCTTGCTTAACTTCACTTCTTTCTCAATGAAAAGCTAATTGTGTTTTCTAATTTGAGAAATCATGGTTTGATAGAATGCTGACTCCACATACCGCAGGAGCGCGTATCAACTTAGAAATGTTCAGATTCACTAACATAAGTACAATTTAAAAAGTGTCTTCTATCCACACCACAAGTTGAACCATCACTGACATATTTCTCCTATTATAGGATCTACTGAGGAAATTATTTACTGTACTGCAGTACCAAGTATACAAACATTCTGAATAAATATAAACAGTATTTCTTCGTAAAACGTCAAATAAAAATCTATTTTATTCTTCAGGTTTCTGTGTCTCCACTGCTTCCTTTCCAAACATCTATTACTTTATCAGTGAGAATAAGACCTGGGATGAGGCCAACGCTTACTGCATCATGGAGTACACTG
Source organism: Rhamphochromis sp. 'chilingali' (assembly GCF_963969265.1). NCBI lineage: Eukaryota > Metazoa > Chordata > Actinopteri > Cichliformes > Cichlidae > Rhamphochromis > Rhamphochromis sp. 'chilingali'. Next base: position 34,208,071 of record NC_137938.1, on the reverse strand, counting down.
GACTTGCCCAAATTACTAACCCAGAGAACAATGCACTGATGAACACCTCAGCTGGGGGATACACAGGCAAAGCCTGGATAGGACTCGTGGGCCCTTTAGGGTGGGTCTGGCTGGATGGAACACAAGCCACATATTTCATGTGGGACCAAGAACCACAGGCTTCTGACACTGGGTACTGTGGGCTCACAAATTACCATGGGTGGTATAGTGAAATATGTGAATACGAGTTTTATTTCATTTGTTTTAATGGTAGGTATCAATCAAGATTATTTGTTGTAAGATTTCACTCCACTATATTAAATTGACCTTGGTACTTATTTTTCAGAAAGAGGCTCAAAACATAAAAATCCAACTTTTTTTATACTCTAGTTAGAGACTGGAAAAAAGCTCACGGTGAAACTCAAACCTGATGGATATTCATTAAAATAATAATGAAGTATATATGCAGTACTGACATATGATTTATATGGTGTATTTAAATCACAGCTTTTTTCTGCATAGCCTATTTTTAAAAACATAAATGAAATCATTAATATATGTATAATGTTACTAATGGAATCTATAACTTCTGTTTCTTTAACAGGCAGTGATTACATTGTTAATAAGACATATGTGACTTGGAATGAGGCCAAAATCAGCTGTGAAAACAAAAATTCAACTCTGGCACAAATCCTTGATGTGGAAACATTTGATAAAGTCAGTCGTGCATTTCGAAATAATAATCTTAACGAATATGAACCACTGTGGATTGGCCTTAGTTTTTCTCCAGTCTGGTTTTGGTCAGAAACCAAACAAATCAGCACATTCGTGAACTGGAAAACTGGACAACCTAACAATAAGACTAATTGTGCTGCTGTACTGGTGGGAAATGGAACCTGGACCACTGAACCATGTAGTGAGCAACATCCTTTCTTCTGCTATGGAGGTATGAATGATATTTCCCTAGTTTTAATATTCAAGTCAGTTACCACAGATGGTACGACCAGAAAATATTTAAAGCAAGACGTAATGAAAATAATACACTTCTTTGTTTCATTTAATTCTTGAAATCGTAAGCTTCATATTTCAAATATCTAAATTTAGCACAAAGACTAACAAAAAATTGACAAATTTATACGAAAAGAAATTCCAATAATAAAAGCTATGAGGTTCATTCAGGTCAAAGGAGTGCACTGAATTTGTTTTTGTTCTGGAAATTTTAACAAGGTTTTGGTATATGCTGAAGACATTCTATTTTAGTCTAAGAACATCTAATAATATGCTAAAATAGTATTAATAACTTCCTCTAAACCAAGTATTTGTCAAATTTGATCCGATTTATTCTGAAATGATTTGTTTTTGTGTAGTTCACAAATCAAAGAAGACAGTGTTGAGCATGAATATCCAAACTGATGTTGACCTGGAAACTCCAGATAACCAGGCTGCGCTGATGGAGCAGGTATACCGTGTGTGTGTGCCATAAACAACAAAACACGTTAGTCCTGCTTGATCATAAGATTTTGTTACATTCATTTTTGTACTTTGTGCAAATAATTCAATCAAATTAACTTTGAGAATGGAGACACAACAGTGTTGTGTTTATCTGTCTGTGTTTTTATTCTTGTTTTCTTTTTGACACACACACACACACACACACACACACACACACACACACACACACACACACACACACACACACACACACACACACACACACACACACACACACACAAATGTTTCATCTATGTTTATAAGTCTTAAGTCTTCCTGTTATTCACCATTTACTCAGCTAAAAGCTTAATGGAATTAGTGGAAAGGTGAATACAATCACTCACTTGTTGAAAGATGGATTAAGGGAAATTTAATTCAATTCCATTTTATTTAATACCACTAGATAACTAAAGCATCAATCTCACTGTGATTTACACTGTAAACTAAAGGCTAAGGGTGCAGCTTTAAAGTGTTTTAGTAATCGAGTAATCTATCGATTAGGTCATTGCTTAATCAAGTAATTCGATAAGAAATAGTTTTGTCCTATTAATGATCAGCAACAAATATTCAAAAGAGAAAAAATAGAGGTCTTTCAAAATGTACAAAAAACCCCCCAAATCCTTTGTATTTATGTGTCATAATGAATTTTAGTTTTAAAGAAAATGTGAAAAATGTTCTCACCTCTGTTTGCTTCCATGTAAAATAGGACAGCTACCATCACACTTCAGAAAGCTGTATAATTTAAACATGTTTCAACAGTAAGAAAGGATCCAAGCTGAAACACCAAGATTCAGCTTGGATCCTTTCTTACTGTTAATGACCGATAAAAAATAGCATTATATGGGGAATTTCTCCACTCCTGAAATCATGTATTTTAGAGGTGGCACGAATTATAGTAAGGGTACTGATAAGAAAACAATGTGAGTGTCAAACACAAATATGACAGGCGTAAAAGTGCCCCCTCCAAAAAAGCTACGAAATAAAAAGTAACACAATTTATCTTCTTTCCTCTTATTTAGCTGCAAGCAGCACTCGCTAAGCAGGGTGTGACTGACTTCAAACTGACATGGACGAAACAGCCTGTGCAGAAGAGCAGGAAGAAAACTGATGGCACACACACACACACACACACACACACACACACACACACACACACACACACACACACACACACACACACACACACACACACACACACACACACACCAAGAATTTCTCAGAATATTTAAATGGGTTTGTCTCATTTCAGATGCTTGTTTGAACGTGTGAGATCAAGTCCCAGAAGACTGTGCTACAACACTGTTCAATCAAAGAGGGATCACTTTAAATTGTTCACTCTTCAAGTTGTTATTAGTTAATTATATTAGTCCAGGTATGAAACTGCATGATTTGTGTGCATAAAGTCTGAATTGTAAACATTTAACTCTTTACCATTTTAGTTTTGCATTTAAAGTTAGTATGTTTGACACCACATGTGTAACTTTGAAGTAATACATCAGGGATCAATTTTCATTCCCCCAAGGCATCAAATAATGCTGTTTTGTTAAAGCTGTTGGGGTATCTCAGTTGTTCACAAAGTGCCCTTTTAGAGAAATGTGACACGCCTGATTAGTGGATTACTGAGACTTGGTTATCAGTCCCAACCTTTCAGCATGTATGGTTCCATACAGTTGTGAGGGTAGAAATTTAGATCATCAGGTAAACTGACAGCTTTGTTTTCACATTATTCTCTCCTCATAGCAACAGAGTCCACATCACTATAGATGCAGCACCAGTACATCTGTCAATTTCCAGCTCCACTCTCCCCGCAGTTGTTAAAAACCCCAGTGCTCCATTTAAATTCTCCAGTCACACTGAATATTGATGTCATTATTTTTTCCATAGTTAACAACGTTGTTACTTATCCTCATGAAAACATAAATAGGTTATCAGGTCTGCATGGCATGTTTGCTACACGGTAGCAAACATGCCATATGCTAACTTTTTTGAGATGTGTCATAATTTTTCATGAAAGAGTGACGTGTCTCAGTTTAAACATTTGATGTGTTTCTATGTTCTGTTGTGAATAAAATATGAGTTTATTACACTGCAAATAATTGAATTTTGTTTTTATTTACCTATTTTAAATTGGGGGTACTTCAATACATGCAAATTGAAGTGAAATGTTTGATGAAAAGGCTACAAGTGAAGGTTTGCCACTGATTAAATTTATTTTGGTAAAAGTAAATGTTTACAGGTTAAACATATATTATATCAGCACCAGGTACAAATGACTGCGTACCTTTTCCAGCCCCGAACTGGATAAGCAGTTACAGTTTTTTCTGATTGCTTAAGCACATTTTTTGTAACTATTGGCTAATTTTGCAAAACTCTTCACACAAATAAGAAAACCTGTCACCCAATCATCAAAACATTGTAGTTCTCTTGCAAAAGCAAACACAGCTAGATTAACTCTTCACACCTTCGTAAAAATGGTGTTTCCGTATCAAACAGTACACACAAGCCATCATCTACTAAGCACACAATGCGCCAACTGCACACCGATGGTATGAATACAAAACACATCTGGCGTTTGCCTTCCCTGTGCACAAGGTAGGCTATGTCAGTCTGAGCTCATACTTCTGTCATAGATCCATAAGCATAGAGGGATCCAAACTTCAAGTACTGGTGTTTAGTCAAACACATCAAAACAAACACAAGTGTTTATTTCCAAGTATAGGATTATTTGCAATCGCCATAATGACTATATGGGTTACGTGGTCTGCAGTGAACATGCTTCCTCTGCCCCCTCCTCGTCTTCCTCTTGCTCCTCCTTGTCCTTGTCGTCCTCTTCATCCTACTTCTTCACCTCCACGTCCTCTTCCTCGGCCTCCTCTACTTCTCACTCTTTCTGCTCCCACCATTGTACTCCGCACACACAGCTTACCTGTATTATAGTGCTTAGGCTGATTGCAAAGTGAACGAATTATCTAAGAAAGTTTTCACATGTGAAAGTGTGCCAGACAGTTGGCAAGTTAGTGTTAATGATAGCCATACATGTGTATACTTTTGCTAGGAGTGTGTTGGAAATTTGGAAATTGAGTGTTGTGCAGTGAATTCTGCCTACAGTCTTGCAAAGTGTGTGTTACAAAATTGCAAACTGAGTGCAAAGCAGTTTTTGTGCTTTTAGTTTTGCAAACTCAGTGAGTGGTTTTGCTATAAGTCTGAATAGTTTTAGGAATTGTGCTACAGGATTCACAGTTAGTGTTTAGGCATTCGGTAAAAACTGTAATTCAATGGATGGATGGATGTGAGTTACATAAACTAAAACATTCATTTATGATCCAAAATGTTTTACTCACATTTGGAAAAATATCAATCAATCAGGCCCCAGGAGTCTGTTATTTTTAAAAGACTTGAGTAACCTTTAAGAGCTATTCATGCTGAGGATTAATACTTAGATTTTTACCTTTACTGTTTCACAAGGGTTAAAAAGGGAATGTCGACAATCTAGACTTTATTGCAGGATATTTTAATAAAGAACTTTAACAGGAGCAGAGCAAAAGCAGTACGAACTGATATTACAGTTTTTTCTGATTGCTTAAGCACATTTTTTGTAACTATTGGCTAATTTTGCAAAACTCTTCACACAAATAAGAAAACCTGTCACCCAATCATCAAAACATTGTAGTTCTCTTGCAAAAGCAAACACAGCTAGATTAACTCTTCACACCTTCGTAAAAATGGTGTTTCCGTATCAAACAGTACACACAAGCCATCATCTACTAAGCACACAATGCGCCAACTGCACACTGATGGTATGAATACAAAACACATCTGGCTTTTGCTTTCTCTGTGCACAAGGTAGGCTATGTCAGTTTGAGCTCATACTTCTGTCATAGATCCATAAGCATAGAGGGATCCAAACTTCAAGTACTGGTGTTTATTCAAACACATCAAAACAAACACAAGTGTTTATTTCCAAGTATAGGATTATTTGCAATCGCCATAATGACTATATGGGTTACTTGGTCTGCAGTGAACATGCTTCCTCTGCCCCCAGCATCTGGTCATCTAGCAATTCTGTAAAGTAACAATTTCAGTATTTTTACATCAATGGTATTGGTGTGTTTCTCATTGGCATATGGCAGTGCTACAAATCTTTGTGCAAAGTGACTGTACTAACCGATTCTCATTTCAAGACGTCCTCATGGTGCTTGCTACAGTGTAGCGGCTCGTGTTAGGCTGGACCCGTTGGCCAGCTACCCTCAGGGTCATTCCACGGTTGATGACATGGTCCACTATTGTAGCTCTGATGTCATCAGCAATTCTATTTCTTACTCTTCCTACCCTTCCTCTCCCCCCTCCTCATCTTCCTCTCCCCCCTCCTCGTCTTCCTCTTGCTCCTCCTTGTCCTTGTCGTCCTCTTCATCCTACTTCTTCACCTCCACGTCCTCTTCCTCGGCCTCCTCTACTTCTCACTCTTTCTGCTCCCTCCATTGTACTCCGCACACACAGCTTACCTGTATTATAGTGCTTAGGCTGATTGCAAAGTGAACTAATTATCTAAGAAAGTTTTCACATGTGAAAGTGTGCCAGACAGTTGGCAAATTAGTGTTAATGATAGCCATGTGTATACTTTTGCTAGGAGTGTGTTGGAAATTTGGTAATTGAGTGTTGTGCAGTGAATTGTGCCTACAGTTTTGCAAAGTGTGTGTTACAAAATTGCAAACTGAGTGCAAAGCAGTTTTTGTGCTTTTAGTTTTGCAAACTCAGTGAGTGGTTTTGCTATAAGTCTGAATAGTTTTAGAGATTGTGCTACAGGAATCACAGTTAGGGTTTAAGCATTCAGAAAAAACTGTAATCACAAAATAATAATCAAATCACCTGAAACTATACTTATCTAATCTAACCTCATGCTGACCTTGTTGTGATCTTTTGCAAGAGGGCTTGAGAAGAGAATGAGCATGTCTTGCTCAACAATATTCTTATATCTTTCATGTAGGTCACCACCGCCAGGCCCTGTCATGGCCTGGGCTTCATTTTGGTCTATGGCTTCTAATGAATCCAGAAAAGTACAGTCAGATTTTCATCCACAAGAGGAAAACCTCTATAAAGCACCAGATTGGCAGCAACTTCATTTTTCAGAATGACAAAGATCCGAAACACAATGCCAAAAGACTACCTGGATAGAAAACAATTACCATGGATCGCCATTACTAGCCTCCCAAGAGCCTGGACCTCAACATTATTAAAGCAGTGTGGGGTGGAGAAAAGAACTAAAGACATCCAACATTCAAAGAAAAACTTTGAATGTCCTTCAAGAAGCCTGGAAGACTACTTAAAGAAAACTAAAGAAAGCTGGTAAAGAGAGTTCAGGCTGTTTTGAAGAATAAAGGTAGACATGCCAAATTTTGACTTTTAAGAAACTAAAAATAAATACGCTTGAACACAAAGTAGGGGAGACATTTTTGACATTTCTGTCTGTAAATTGGAGCTCTTTTAAGGTAGTGGATTCAAAATGTAATGCAAAGTATTTACATGTCTCGGCTATTAAATAGTGCAGCTCTGCAGCACAATTACCCATTGCATGGTATGGTCTCAAACACAAAGAGTGAAATGTTACAATTAACCCCATAGTCTGGGTTAGTTGTAACATATCCTGGGGTGAAATGTAACACAATGAAATAAGGGTACTAACAAAACATTAACATGTAATCTTTGTTTATTCAACACATGAACGCACTTACATCCATTTATGTAGCTCTGTGTGTGTGTGACAGAATGCAGAAATCTAGCTTTTGAACATATTCCAACCCCCCAAAAAAGACAAATTATGGAATTTTCTGCAACTGAATATTTCATTAATTTTGGTTGGTCTTCCTTGAGTTTGGCCTCATTGGCTCAGTGGGCATTATAACCTACAACTCTTGCACCAATTTTGAACATAACAATGAAGCTGAAAAATGTAGTTGTTCACCAGCATCGCAATTCCATTACTTTTTATCATGGCTTACCTTGGTGTGGTTTGCAAAGTGCTTCAGAAAGATGAGGAAATCTGTTTCTTGCACCCATCCTGATTTATTTCCACTACCAGTACTTCCTACTGGTCCATCTCTGACACAGTGGTCTGCATAATGTATGTGTGGGAACACAAACAGTGGAGGAATTGTGTTGCCAATGGCCTTAACCGCATATACAAATGCGACCAGTGAACCTCTCTCTGCTGATGTCGTTGCCCCAACTTGTTTAATATAAGTTAAAGCAATAGTGTGGTAAGTTGTAACATCTGCATTATTGTTACAACTAACCCAGACTGTTGCTGTTACAACTGACCCAGACTCCTATAGCCATGAACTAGCTAACATTACAGCCAACGGCTAAAACACTAGCACTAAAGACCTACACAGAATATATCCCCATAGACATACAAATAACATAATTCAAGTTTGATGAGTTTAACTGCAAAGCAGATAATGCTATTAGAAATTGAAATAAAATAGAAAAACTTACTTTTTGGCATACAAATTACTTTTTTTCGTGTTAAATTGTCTGTGTTTGACGAAATGTGCTGATTTTTCACATGTGATAGCAGAACTGAGTTGGGCATGCACAGGATGAGTCACATCATTTGAAACTTAGCCCTGATTGGAGAAATTGGAAGTGTTACAACTGACCCACGTTACAACTATCCCCGGTCTCCCCTACAATATTTTCATTGAAAATACAGTTGAATGGACATAGAAAGCAGCATGATAGAAATATAAATGTGCATACATATACAGGTGCAAACAACCTGTACTTTAGCAAAGTAACTGACTAAATTCGCAATTATATTGCACCACTGCCCCTAAGCATGCTTTGGTGCATTTAAATTTATTATTATTTATTATAAATTAATTTATTAACTATTAATATTAACTGTACTCTAAACCAGTGGAGGGAGCTGCCATGCTTTGGGGGTAAGTGCCCTGGTGCAAGAAATATTAATCATTAGGAACTTTATAATTCAACATCCCTTCAACATCTGGATGTAATTAAAGTTCCAAACTTGTGATGCTCAGTGAGAAATATACAAAATTTAGCAAAAAGTTTGAATCTACCTGTGAAGATATTGTGTGTAGGAGTTGAAATCCAACATGACACGCATGGGTGGAGCACTCACTTGTGTCCTCTACAGGGTGTTTGGGCAAATTTGTTTCCACGGGTCAGATCAGCATTTAAAGGTTCCGGATTGGAGAAAGGAAGAGATGGAGTTGGGGAGTAATTTGTAAGTGTTTAGGTATAATTTAAAGATTGATTTTTTATTTATTGATGCATTAATGCATTTATCATGGCTGTGTGCAGGAGACGGGAAAGAAGGACCTAAATACAGACTCAAATGCAGAGGCAGAAGGTGAACTAAAAAAGCAGCCTTATTGCTGGACATGGAGATAAACTAGCTAAACTGAGAAATACAAACTAGACTGTGAAGCAGACAGAACACACAGTTTGGTGGGAGTATGACATGATACTGAGAGAGAAACACAGGGCTAAATACACTGAGGGAAAATGAGGTAATGAGACACAGGAGGGAAACACAGCTGGGAGAAATTAGGCCTAACGAGGCGAGGGAAGCAAAACTAGAGACACTGACATGAGACAGACTTTCAATATATGTAACAAGATAACTTAACTTTTTAATCACACAGTGTGTCAAAGGTGGAAAGTTTGATCATGCAGTTGAATAATCTTAAAGAACTGTTTGTAGGGTCCTTCTGTTATGGTCTGTACGTTCCTGCAGCAAATCATTTACACACCCATCAGGTGAGGATACACCTGTGCATCATCAGTTAGCTTCTAACAAATCTCCTCATTCCTTTGGATTGTTAAAGCAATCTCTGTGCTTGAGGTTAAACTTTAAGTTGTGCTCACCTGAAAGTTTGTTTCTGCGATTTGAAAAAAAAAAGAAAAAAGAAAAACTGCAACAAAAATGCAATAATCTTAAACTGAGTAGAATCAAAATCCTGATACAAATATAAATAAATACAATTTATTTATGCTGCAAAATAATTTGAATTTTGATCAAGACTTTGACACAAATCGCAGGGCTGCACGAGGACGTCTACTAAGATTCTTCTTATTGCTACATTCAACCACTGATATTTCGTGGTCCAAACATTTGAATGAATCATTAATGCAGGTTTGAATGCAAATCAGGACAAGCTTGCAACTTACCAGAATGTTTTTTCAGTGCTCAGGTTCAATACAATTTACCCGCGTAATGACCTGAATCACAAACAATTTAATGCCTACCATTGTTTTAACAATGAGGAAAACTCAATGTAAGCACATATTTGTTTTACAAGGAAACTCTAGGTTTAATCTTTATATTACAGTAAATGCACAACATCTAAATTCTTTTAAGCGAGAGAAATCTGTTCAAGAAATTTTTGATATATGATGATTTTAGGTAGAAACTAATTTGCATGTACTTTTCTTACATCTGAGCTGGCCTTGTGCAAACCTTTGGATTTGAATGATACCTTAAAGGAGCTTTGAATGTAAACACACACAGAAAAAAACCTCATCCAATCAAACAAACATTTAAAAAACAAGAAAAAAAAAAACCCTCCACACTCATTTTCAGTCATTTTAATAATGTTTTTTTTTCCCCTCAGGCTCATTGATTGATATATTTATAAAAAAAAAAGTGAATATTTCCATCACACTTTTGTATCATCTCATAAATCTAAGTCACAGATTGAAGAGCAGAGACATCGTAATAGTGCTGTTTGTGTTCAGTAAGAAATCAGATAAGTCGTCAACTCACAAATACAGACTTGAATTGAAAAAAAGAAAAATACATTTTTTTCAGTTCTTGTTCTGTATTTCGTTCTGTTGTAGCAATGCAGAATGACATGTTGAAAAGTTAAATATAACATACAGCAGCGTCTTTTTTCCTCTTCTTCAAAGGTCACAATTCATAAACAAATTTAATATGAGCTAGACCTGCTAGAAAACGCAAGACAAAAAAAGTCAAATCTATTTTGGGTTGTTAAACAGCTGTTAGAATTACTTTGCTATTCAGGTTTTATTTATGCATATTACTTCATTTTTTTTAATGTAGATATGATTTAAAAAAAAAAAAAAGTTTATTAAAGCTTCCAAAACATTATTTCCCCTCAATCAAATCTCATGTTGGATCTTTTTTGGATGCGTTTGTGGTCCACACACAAGGTAAGATTTTCCCCCAAAAAAATCAAAAATTGATTTTTGGACATCAAATATTTAAATATTACTTAAATATTTAATAAGCTTTATTACTAATAATAAAATCAACCCAACAATCTTCCCTTCCCCATGGTACACAACTGTCGACAACTGGTATCTGAGAGTTGATCTGAATATGGCTCAATAAATAAATATGAGCTACTTTATGTCATGTGAAGGGTGTTGCAGGTAGAAGTGGTGGTAAGGAGGACCCACAGTGCAGACACTTGGAGGCAAAATGTAAACTCAAAATGTAAACCAGCTTTAAAGCTGAACTCAAAAGTTACAAAAATAAAAATTACAAAATAAACTCACGCTGGCAGACAGCACACACAGTAAGATGAGGGTAGATCACGACACGGACAGATGAAAACACAGGGCTTAAATACGCAGAGGGAGCAGTCAGGGAACGAGAGACAGGAGGGAATACAGCTGGGGCAAATCAGGGCTGACGAGACAAAGGAAGCAAAACCAGACACATTAACATGAGATGCGGCTTTTTAAAGTAAAACAGGAAAACACAGAGACACAGACTGAGAAGGGGATACAGCAGACAGGGGAGACAGAGCAAGGAACACAGACAGAAACCAGAAATCACAAAGAAACCAAAAGATGAGAAATGATAAATAATATCAAAATCACAGTTCAATAATAAAGTAAGCTTAAAACTGGGTCGACGACCCAGGTCTCCTAACACTTGAAGCCTATCGCTTATTCACACAGGGTTACCACATTTGATTTGTTGGGTTTTTAAAGGATGCTCTTCCTGATATTAAGAGGGGATTTGTGCCTTCCCAGACTCAAATCACTTTTTCTGTTTCACTTGTTTGGCAAATGTGTAAACCACTGCACTGTGTAGCCAGTCAAGCCCACTATGAAGGTGAAAAAACTGCTATGGGACCCAGTTATTATCTGGATTTTTCAGTTGGCAACACACAGTGATCTCTTCAGGAACCAAAAGGACCACAGAGCCAGCCCTCCTGATCAGTTTTTCCAGCCTGGATGAGTCCTTCTTTGCTGTGCTGCTCCCCCAGCACACCACAGCATAGAAAAGTACTCCAGCAACCACTGACTGGTAAAACATCCTCAGGAGCTTCCCGCAGATGTTAAAAGACCTCAGCCTCCTGAGGAAGTACAGTCGGCTTTGGGTTTTTTTATACAGGTGCTCTGTGTTGCATGACCAGTCCAGTTTGTTGTCCACCCACAGCCTGAGGTACTTGTACTTGTTGACCACCTCCCCCTCCTCCCCCTCTATCTGAACTGGCAGTGGACCTGCTCTGGACCTCCCGAAGTCCACAACCAGTTCCTTGGTCTTTGAGGTGTTGAGTTGCAGGTGGTTTGTGTGACTCCATGTGACGAAGTTCCTCCCAGACTTCTGTACTCCTCTTCCTGATCATCCCAGATACACCCCATGATGGCCGTGTCATCTGCAAACTTCTGAATATGGCATAATTCAGAGTTGTAGCAGAAGTCAGAGGTGTACAGGGTGAAGAGGGGACAGCACAGTTCCCTGTGGTGCTCCTGTGCTGCTGACCACAGTGTCAGATGTGATGTCCTTCAGTCTGATGTACTGTGGTCTGTCGGTGAGGTAGTCGGAGATCCAAGCCACCAGGCAGGGGTCCACCTCCATCCTGTTCAGTTTTTCCTGGAGCATACAGGGCTAGATGGTATTAAAGGCACTGGAAAAGTCAAAAAACAGGATCCTGACCGTGCCTTTTCCCTTGTCCAGGTGTGAGTGGGCTCTATGCAGGAGGTACAGGATGGCATCCTCCACTCCGACATCCGCCTTGTGTGCGAACTGTAGTGGGTCCTGGGCATGTTGTACCTGTGGTTGGAGGAGGTTGAGGAAGAGCCGCTCTAGAGTCTTCATAAGATGTGACATCAGTGCCACCGGTCGGAAGTCATTCAGCTCATTGGGCCGGTTCCTTTTGGGGACTGGGACGATGCAGGATGTCTTCCATAGGGCGGGCACTCTCCCCAGTTGCAGACTGAGGTTGAAGACTCGTTGTAGCGGCTCCCCAAGTTCAGCAGCACACGCCTTTAGCATCCTAGGACACACCTTGTCTGGGCCTGCTGCTTTTCTGGGGTGAAGCTTCCTCAGTTGTCTCCTGACCTGATCCACTGTGACACTGGGAGATGATTGGAAGGAGGGGGGGGGAGATGTCCTGCTGTTGAGAGAGGGGTTGGAGGAAGGGGGTGTCATAGTGTCAGGAAGGGGGGGAAGCGAGGGAGGTAGGAGAGTGGGGAGAGGGCTCTGTACTAAACCCGCTGTGTTGCTTTCATCTCCTCCTTCACTTTGCTTGTGAAAGCCTTCTTTTTCATGTTGAGGACAGTTTTGACTTCCTGTGTTACCCACAGTTTGTTATTAGGATAACACCGTATCGTCTTAGCAGGGGCGACCGTGTCCACACAATTAATAAAATCTCCCAAATTCAAATTTGGAGCTGTTCCAGAAGAGGGTCCTGACAAATGAGGGCTTTGTCTCTCATTCTAGTTTTAAATATCCTGGAAATTACATATAAGCTTGCAGTCTGATTGCATTTATTTGTGTATGTGAGTCAACTCTTGAGCGATCGTGGCCCAAGAGTTGAGAGGTCGCCTTATTATCGGAAGGTTGCTGGTTCGAGCCCCGGCTTGGACAGTCTCAGTTGTTGTGTACTTGGGTAAGACACTTCACCCGTTGCCTACTGGTGGTAGCCCGATGGTGCCAGTGTTCTGCAGCCTCGCCTTTATCAGTGCCCCAGGGTGGCTGTGGCTACAACGTAGCTTACCATCAGCTGTGTGTGAATGGGTGGATGACTGGATGTGTAAAGCGCTTTGGGGTCCTTAGGGACAAGTAAAGCGCTATACAAATATATGCCATTTACCATATAATAATGAAAGCCTCGGGGTTTTGTGTCTGCAGTCTTGCTGTAACTGTGTGTATTTCCTCACAATTTGAAGCCTACATGGGATAAATGTGGGTTGGCCCTGCCCACACAGCCCCACAGAGTTTCCCGATACTGGTTGAGAGTGCATCTACACAAGATGAGAGGCTTATTGCCTTCCCTTCAGTTGAGCTGTAATGTTAGTGAGCTACATGCTTCTTTTGGTTGGCAGTTGTAGGTTATGATGGAATTTGTCACGTTTAATCTTTTGAGGTCTAAGTTGTCATTGGTAAGGACCTCAACTCCAACACTAACCTGAGACAATCAGAAAACTAATTTTTGTTTTCATTAAATTGTTTTGTACATCAGGAAATAAATAAAACGATCATCCTAACTGACACAAATCAAAAACTATTTGTCTGTTGTCACCTTCTCCAACTTATAGGGTTAGGTTTAGAGCAGGAGTATTAAACTAAAATTTGAGGAGGTTCAGTGGGAGAAAATCTTCTCAAGCGCCTGTACCTACTACAACAAATGACACAGCTACAACACAGGCACTGTGGAGAGCATCCTCACACAGAACATCACATCCTGGTTTGGGAAAAGCTTTGTTAAGGACCAAAAAGCACTTCAGAGAGTGATCCGTACAGCAGAACGCTGCTACAGGATTGCTCTCCCCCCGCTTCAGGACACCAGACTAGAGCAGCACAGATACTGAAGGACCTGTCCCATCCTGGCAACAAACTGTTCCAACTTCTGCAATCAATCACACACACACACACACACACACACACACACACACACACACACACACACACACACACACACACACACACACACACACACACACACACACACACCTAAACCTACCGGCACAATTTACATTTCCCTCCAAGGTGCTCAGGAACTTTTACTCATGCACCATAGAGAGCATCCTGACGGGAAACATCTTAACCTGGTTCGGGAACAGCACCATGCAGGACAGACGAGCTCTACAGAGGGTTGTGCGATCAGCTGAGCGCACCATCCGCTCCGAGCTCCCTGACCTGCACTCAAACTACTGCAGGCGGTGCTGGACCAAGGCCAGGAAGATCGTGAAGGACCTCAGCCATCCCAACAACGGACTGTTCTCTCTGTTGAGGTCAGGAAAGCGATTCCGCTCCCTGAAGACCAACACAGAGAGACTGAGGAGGAGCTTCTTCCCGCAGGCGATACGGTCTCTCAATAACACCACCACACAGTACTGACCCACACATATAGTTCTTACACACACTGGACATTCTGGACATTGTTTTCACTTCATCACTTAAATCACTTTAAGCATATTTGCACTGCACAAGACATAATGTGGATTGCACAACACTGGTCACTATATTCTTCATTTCCAGTTAATACTTGTACAGCTGCTGTTATTTTGTATATATTTATTTATTTATTTATTTATTTATTTATATTTCTTCATGCATTCTTATATAGTTCTATAGTGTGTATTGTGTATTTTGTTGTACAGTTATTTTATTTTCAACTTTAATTTATATATTTTATCTTATTCTTTCCCAGTTAAATTTACCCTTCATTCTAATTTGTGTTGTACAGTTATTTCATTTTTAACCTTAATTTATATTTTATTCCTTCCTAGTTAAATTTACCCTTTTTAATTTTTCATATTTATTTCCTTTCTTATTCATAGCCTTTTCCTTTTTTTTTCTTTAGGTCACGAGCAGTTGTCTAAGCATTTCACTGCATATCGTACTGTGTATGACTGTGTACGTGACAAATAAAATTTGAATTTGAATTTAATTTTAAATATCTTCATATTGTCTATTCTGTAAAATAGTCAGATTGCCTATTCTTATTTAATTCACTTAATGTACAGAATTGACCTTCTTGCTGTTTATATGCTACTACTGCACATTCATCTAATGTATATATTATATATAATGCGGCGGCTGTGTGAAGGCAAGAGAGGACCCAAATGCACGGCTCAAGACACGCGGGGATAAACTCAAAAGGCAGGTCTTTATTAATAGGAACATAAGAAGTCATACAAAACTATACTGGGAGAAATTAAAGCTGAGGCGCTGGGAAGACACGGGGGAACGCACACTACCTAGAGGGACGACACAACACGGAACAAAGGGATACTCTGACATAAATACACAGAAGGTAATGAGGGAAGTGGGAACACACGGGGAACACAGTTGAGGACAATTACTCATGACCGAGCGGGGAGGACACGGAACTGAAAATACTGACACCAAGATGTGGACCTTAAACACAACACAGTACACAGAGAAAGAGGCAGAGAGAGAGAGAGGCAGAGAACAAGGATGAATACACAAGAGGACGAGGAGAACACAGAACACAAAGGACGGGAACACAGTACCAGAACAAACACCACAATAAAAGTATGGACACAAGGGGAATCCAAATACCAAACCAAACAATCCAATGAACATAAGGAACAAAATACAAAACCACAGGAAAACTAAGAACACTGGGTCAAAATGACCCAGGACCATGACAGATGTTGAGTTGGGACATTCTGGACTTCACACTTCTAAACCTTCGTCTCGAGGACAGAAGTGTGAGTGTGTGTGAGCAGGCTGAGTGTACAGTTTGTGGATGAGTTTGTGAGGGATGACTGTTTTGAAAGCAGAGATGTAGTCAACCAAAAGTACCTTGATGTAGGAGTCATTATTTTCCAGGTGGAAGAGGGAATAGTGAAGGGCATTAGCGATGGCATCTGATGTGGACCTGTTGGGCCGGTAGGCATACTGCAGGGGATCCAGAGTGTTTGGAATATTTCTCCTAATGTAGGCCAGCGCCAATCTCAAAGTTGGTGTAAAACACATTGAGGTCATCCGGCAGACCACCTGGAGAGCTGATGATGTCGGTGGTGGCCCTATACTCTGTGATGTGCTGCAGGCATTGCCACATCTGCCTGGGGTCAGCAGAAGAATAGAAGCCATCCAACTTCTCTCTGTACTGCCTCTTTGCTGCTGTAATGGCTTTCCTCAGTCCATACTCAGGCCATGGAGAAGATCGTAAAACAGCACATCGTAAGAGCAACTGACCCCCTGATGGACCCACTCCAGTTTGCTTACCATGCATGCAGAGGTGTTGATGATGCCAAAATCTTCATCTTGGACTCCATCCACAAACATCTGGAGCTCCCTGACTCCTCCGCCAGACTTCTGTTTGCTGATTTCTCATCAGTGTTCAACACTCTGCAGCCTCATATCCTGACCACTAAACTTTCCACCCGATTTTACCTGGATGATCAGCTAATCCTGTGGATATTGGACTTTTTGACCAACAGGACTCAGAAAGTTCGGGTCAACAAGTCTCTTTCTGGTTTCCATTCCACCTCCACTGGCTCCCCCCCAGGGCTGTGTGCTCTCCCCCCTGCTCTTCATCCTTTACACCGATGACTGCAGATCCATGCAGCCCAACTGTCACCAGGTTAAATATGCTGACGACACAGTTCTGCTGTCACCGCTGTCAGGCCCCTTACAACACCATGGGCCCGCTCTGCAGGAGTTTGTAGAGTGGTGTAACAGCTCCAAACTTGAATTGAATGTGAGTAAAACCAAAGAGATGGTGACCTTCTCCAGTAGACAGAGGGATCTGGCTGCTTCAGTCACCACCACCATCAACAGGAAGCCAGTGGAGGTAGTTGAGGAGTACAAATACCTGGGAACCATCTTTGACAACCTCCTGAAATTCTCTGCCAACACAGAGGAGATTCTCAGGGGGTGCCACCAACTGCTATACCTCCTTAGGAAACTCAACTCCTTTGGAGTCAGCACATCCATCTTTTTACTATGCCTTCCTGGAAAGCATCATGACTTTCTCCATCACCTGCTGGTTCACTCCCTCAGCCTTCAGAACAGGAAGAGACTGCAGCACACTGCATCAGTGTGCTCTAAAATCATTGGACTGCCTGTCAGAACTCTGGCACAGGTTTTCAGCCAACAGGCCCTTAGACAGGCAGCCAAAATCATCAACGACCCCTCTCACATTTCAATGGCTCCCCTTAGGGTGACGCCTCTACTGCATTTCCTGCAGGACTGAGAGGAGGATAGCCACCAAAGCCACTCTGGTTTTTAACTCCAGCTTGTAAGAACGTTTCCCATACCAGAAACATAAACTACCCTCTTCTTATACTACTGACACTTTATTTGCAGTTATTTATTCACCTTTAGTCACTTTAATTTTAAAACTGTGTAATTTTAAAACTGTATATACTGTATATTCTGTGCATTTATTATTATCTTCAATGTTCAATATTGTTTGTTAATTGCCCCTTGGGGATAAATAAAGTCTTCTGATTCTGATTCTGATACTTCGCGACTTTGTACTCCGTCTCATTGCCTAATCTGAGTGCAAGAGAGCGAGTACGCAGCATGGGTCGTACCTGACTGTTGATGTAGGGCTTCTGCTTGGGGAACCTTCTGATTTGTGTGGTGGGCACAATATTGTCAACACAGGTGCTGATGTACCCAGTCACATACTCAGCATAGTCCTGTATGTTGACAGAGCAGTTCTCCATGGTGGCTGCAGTTTGAAACACATCCCAGTCTGTTCGAGCAAAATAGTCCTGTAGGATGGGCTCAGTCTCTGGGGTCCAGAGTTTAACAGGTTTGATGACAGGGTTTGATTGTTTCAGCTTCTGTCTGTAAGCCGAGTACATGAACAGAGAGATGTGGTAAGACTGTCCAAAGTGGGGATGTGGTGCCGCCCTGTATGAACCGTGTATGTTGCTGTAAATGTGATCCAAGGTGTTCTTGTCACGGGTATGAATGGCCATGTGTTGGTGATATTTTGGGAGTACAGTCCGCAAATTGCACTTATTGAAGTCACCAGCAACAATAAAAGCAGCATCTAAATGTCTCTAATGCACTGATGACTTCATGACGCTGGGTTCAGTCTGACTTCAGTCAGCTCGCGGCAGGATGTAAACAATGGCCAAAAATACAGCTGAGAACTCCTGTGGTCTGGTCTCCTATGTGTACAGAGTGAGTCTGCAGCTGGACGGCGCATTCCAGGACTTTATCTGAGAGCCAGGTCTTGGTGAAAATAAGAGCGCAGCATTCTCTTATCTCCCTCTGTGTTGTGATCCTGGCTCGTATTTCGTCGAGTTTGTTTTCCAGGGATCGCACGTTGGTCAATAAGAGGCTGGGTAGCGGTGGTTGGCTAGCCCGAGCTTTTAGTCTTGCCTTGTTTGCGTCGCCATCTCCGAAGCACTCTCCTGGGGTAGGGTGGCTCACTTGGACTCGGTGCTTTGTGGCCTTTCTGGGAGTGGTGGCGTTTGCGGTGGCTGCCGGGGAGAACGATGGCTGAAAGCTCCAGTGGTAAAGCTGAAAGCTCAGGTGGTAAGAAAATAGTAGAATCCAGATGATTGTGTGAGTTGCCGATGTCTAGTAGTGCCTGTCTCATGTATGTTAACAGTGCACAACACTTGTCCAGTGCAAAAAGAACAGAAAACACAAAAAACAAAAGAAAGTCGACATTCGAGAGTGGAGCGAGCAAACATGTCTGCCTCGAGGGTGCCATTGTCTTCGGTAAGGTAATATGGATTTTTAATAGAATTTTTACAGGTTGACATTATGTGGTCTGAACATTTGAATGAATCATTAGTGGAGGTTTGCATGCACATCAGCACAACCTTGCAATTTACCCAAATGTTTTTTCAGTGTGTGGAAAGAAAATCAACCTGATTCATGACCTGAAAAACAAACAATGAAAAAATTACAATGTAAGTTTACCACTGATGTAATTTACTTTGGTAAAACTCAATATAAACACAAAATGTGACTTATGTTGGTGCTTTGAACACATATCTTAATAGATATGAATAGAAGATAGAATGCCTTTATTGTCGCTATGCAGTTGTACAATGACATACAGAGCACAGTTCTGCAGCACTATACACATATTGGCAGTATTAAATGGTAAAAAATGGTAAATGGCCTGTATTTGTATAGTACAGAGGAAAAATATATAAAATGTACAAATATACAAGCCAGTTTTAAAAAGTAATATGTAATAAATAGCATTATGTAATTTCACATAGAATTAGGTATTGCACAGTAGTGATTCATAGAGGAAATGGGGAAAAACTGTGTGTGTGTGTGTGTGTGTGTGTGTGTGTGTGTGTGTGTGTGTACCATGATGTAGTAAGTTAGCAGGCTCTCAATGGATGAGTGGTAGAAGGTCAGCAGCAGGTTGGAGTTCAGCTTGTACCTTCTGAGGACCCTCAGGAAGGGCAGCTGCTGTTGGGCTTTCATAAACAACATGATGAACCACCTAGATAATTATTTCATAAGAAATCATGGAAGTTGTAAGGAGTTGTAAGCTCTAAGGTTAGCACAGTTTATTTGGGACGGTCACGAGAAAGCCTCACAGTGTCATCAAGGGTGTGTCACAAGTTAACTTTAAACTTTCCACTTATTTGCATCATATTATAAAAGCAACCTCAAAGAGAAAAGAACACACAGTGACGAGCAGCTGTGTGTGTTTGGTAACTCAAGAAGTGTGGCAAGTTCTTGTCTTATATTATCTGTCTGTCTGTCTCTCTCTATATATATATTTAGAGAGAGAGAGAGAGAGGGGAAACATTTTTGATGTACTGTCCTTTCTAATCACTTTTTAACCAATGTCATTCTAACAAAATGCTCTATATTTATTATAGCTTTCAGTGTATTCATTATGCTGAATCAGATATGACACAATCTTTTTTTTTCCTCCACAGTTAATCAGAGTGAACATGGATGTGTTTCTAGTCCTTCTCCTGCTTTCAGGTAAGATTCCAGCAGTTTGGTAATTTCTCATTCAGCATATAATAATTCACTGTTTTTTTCAAATATAAATTGTTTCTACCTTGAATTTTTTAAAAGAGAGGTAATAACTGACCAAATATGGAGCAAGTTTTATTAATTCATATTTGAGGGCGAGCTGTTGCTCCAGCATTATGACTTTACTCCAACAAAAATGCATATATAATTAAATTAAATAAAAGTAACAAATTAACGAAATTAATCTGGAATCTGGGTGACTATCAGTTTAGAAATTTTCAGATTCACTGACATAGGCACAAATGAAAAGTGGTTTCTGTCCACATATTAATAAGTTGAACCATCACTGATCTACTGAGCAAATCTTATTTAAGGAATTCTTTTACTGCAGAAAGTAAAATTCTATAGAACTCCAAGTATACAAGCATTCTGAATAAATAAACAGTATTTCTTAGTAAAATCTCAAATAAAAATCCATTTCCTTCTTCAGCTTTCTGTGTCCCCACTGCTTCCTTTCCAAACATCTATTACTTTGTGAATGAGAATATGACCTGGGATGAGGCCAATGCTTACTGCATCAAGGAGTACCTTGGACTTGCACAAATTACTTATCCAGAGAACAACACTGCTCTGGTGAACACTCCAGCCGGGGTATACACCGGCAAAGCCTGGATCGGACTTCATATAGACGTAGGTTGGGCCTGGCTGGATGGACGACCACCCACATATTATAGTTGGAGCCCTGGCCAGCCACTCAACACTGGCCCTGGATATTGTGTGTCCACAAATTACAGAGGATGGTATAGTGTAAAATGTACAGAAATGCTTGGCTTCATTTGTTTTGACGGTAGGTATAAAGAGATAATTTGTTGTAAGGTTTTACTCCTGTAGATTAAATTGACCCTTGGTACTAATTTAGCAGAATGAGGCTCAAAACATGAAATAAATAATAAACATAAAAATACAACTTTTAAATATTCTAGTTTGAGACTGGAATAAGTCTCCCAGTGAAGCTCAAACCTGAACTACTCAGTATAAATATTAAGAAAATATAAAGACTATATATATGCAGTACTGACATATGATTTATATGGTGTATTTAAATCACAGCTTTTTTCTGCATAGCCTATTTTTCAAAACATAAATGAAATCATTAATATATGTATAATGTTACTAATGGAATCTATAACTTCTGTTTCTTTAACAGGCAGTGATTACATTGTTAATAAGACATATGTGACTTGGAATGAGGCCAAAATCAGCTGCAAAAACAAAA
This sequence comes from Rhamphochromis sp. 'chilingali', assembly GCF_963969265.1. Taxonomy (NCBI): domain Eukaryota; kingdom Metazoa; phylum Chordata; class Actinopteri; order Cichliformes; family Cichlidae; genus Rhamphochromis; species Rhamphochromis sp. 'chilingali'. The sequence continues at coordinate 34,186,427 of NC_137938.1, read as the reverse complement.
ATTCAACTCTGGCACAAATCCTTGATGTGGAAACATTTGATAAAGTCAGCAGAGTTGTGGATAAAGAAAAAGAAATTTGGATTGGCCTTAGTTTTTCTCCAGTCTGGTTTTGGTCAGAAACTCAACAAATCAGCACATTCATGAACTGGAAAACAGGACAACCTAACAATGAGTTTGATTGCGCTGCTATATTGGTGGGAGATGGAACTTGGACCACCGAACCATGCATTAAACAATATCCTTTCTTCTGCTATGCAGGTATGAATGACATTTCCCTAGTTTTAACACTCAAGTGAATTTCCAGAGATGGTATGACCAGAAAATATTTCTTGCACACTAATCAAGATATAATGAAGACAATATACTTTGTTTAATTCTAGAAATATTTTTGCCTGTTTGCTTGTTTTCTGCCCCTGATAAATGGCAAAGATGGTCATGTGACATTCTCTATCTGCTGAAGGCTGAGTCTAAGGCTTTAACTAGTTTGATTTTTTTCTTTAGCAGTTAAAGTACAACTATTTTTAAAAAATGTAAACAACAAAGTCATCAGCAGCACAAAAATACAAATAACGAAGTGCACCTGCAGCATTTGCTTTTCTTTTTTTTTAATTTAAAAGTGTATTAAATCAATGCTAGTTGCAAAAATAACTTCAATCCATTAATAAATCTACAGTATTAGCAAGTCTAAACATTACCTAGATATCTTAAGCTTTATATTTCCAAAAAAAATGTAGTCACTTTATCCGCATGCAGCGCAAAGACAAGTAGAAAATTTGACAAATTTATATAAAAAAAGAACAATAAAAGCTATGATATTCGTTTAGGTCAAAGAGGTGCACTTAATAGCATCTCTCCAAACATGGCATCTTAATGTTGTGACTGTGTTCTGTATATTTTAACAGGGTTTTGGTTAATGTTTAAGACATTCTATTTGAATCTAATAATATACTTATATATTATTAATAACTTCCTCTAAGCCAAGTACTTGTCAAATTCCATATGATTTATTTGGAAATGTTTTGTTTTTGTGTAGTTTACAAATCAAAGAAAACAGTGGTGAGCATGAATATCCAAACTGATGTCGACCTGGAAAATCCAGATAACCAGGCTGCCCTGATGCAACAGGTATAGTGTTTGTTAACAAGTTAGCCTCACTTGATTAATATTACCAATAAGAGAGCTTTCTCCATTCTCTCAGCCAGTGTTGTGTCCAATGTTCCCTCTAATTTTTCATGTGTCTGAGCGAACACACAAACTGCCTGAGCGGTCCCTTGGACCACTGTGAGCAACAGCAGAAGTGTGCAGTGTGATCACGCCAGCATTGAATCCATCCAAGTTAAATGGTTTATTAAAATAATCAAATCTCAACATTTACATTTATGTTAAACTACTTTTAATTAACTGCTTTAGCCCACTTACAATGAAAATTTAAAATAATCTTTTCATGACCTGTGTACACTCTTGGAAGTAAAAATAACTTGAACTCCAATTTTGAAAAGACAACTTTTTTTTAAGTAAAGCTCTGACTTGTATTATGAGTATGAATCTGTGGTTTGGGAGAGAGTCCTGTAACTCTGTCTGCAAAATACAGTATATAATGACCGATGTTGGGCAATTAATTATATAGTTACTTCTTCAAAAAAGTTACTGAGTTGTGCAAAGTTTTTTTGCAGCTGTTTACCTAAAAATGCTGCCAAGGCATTTTTTAAATAAACATGTAAAACTATTTACAGAACAATCATGTGTTCTGCATCAAATGTGATGCCACACAAATTCTTTGTGCCACTCCAAAAAATAATTTCTGTCCACTATGAGATAAATGAGAACAACAGCCTGATACCTGCAGGCCTGACAGCAGGAGATGTATCACTCCTGTAACACCTGTAACATTCAGTAGTCGCCTCATTGTTCTGACACACACAACAAAACTATTGACTACACTACACACTAACTACACAAGATTTGCGCTAAATTTCGCAAATCTCTCACATCTCAAAACACCACCATTACTCCTAAAACTTCCCCCTCCCTAAACAACTAAATGTCATGTTTTGATTGGTCGACATGGTACATTATGTCACTGTAATCCAGGAGTGATAAAAAGGTGGTAGCGCTAAGCCTTTTTTGTTGCAGTGAAAGAGAAGCACAACCCATTTTGGAAAAAGAACCCCAACTTCACCTTAAGTTTCTTTAACAGGTGTGGCCTAGAGGAAAGATTATCATCAATCACAATACCTAATGTGAGGTCAAAGTTTCAATAGAAATGCCTTGAGAAAATACAAGAAACAGAAAAACTGCAGGCCCCCTTATTTCTATTAAGAACAACATGGCCTTTTTTGCATTTAAAACCATTCGGAGCCCACACAGCTGTGAGTGTATACATTAATTAGAGCTAGCTGTAACTGTTTGAAAACCACGACCATGGTACAAGCACAGCAATAAATAATTGTATCATCTGCACTAAAATGGACAGATGCATTTAGATTTTGTACTAAGCCATCGAAATAAATGAATAGTGTAGGTCCAAGACAGAATCCTGCAGCACTCAGTAAGTGAGATTAAAAAAAATGGGAGAGAGAAATGTTAGGTCTGAAAGGCCTATTTCCAATAGTGGATGCTAAAGTGATGCCATACAGAGTAAGCGTCTGGTAGATTCTATATTACTAAGATTTTTAGGTAAAAGTTTTATCTGAATTTAGAAGCGGGAAATCATCCACACCTTTATATCTTTAAGACATTTCACTAATTGGGCAAAGTCTGGTTTATGGCTAGATCAAGCTGTGTAGCAATGACACTGGAAATTGGAGTCTATCAGATAGACAATTACCCTCCTAGGACCTGGCGTCCACATATGTGGACATCACATTTTGGGATGTCTGACCCAAAATAATAAATTCTGCTCTACAAGGGCCTGATATCCACTTAAGAGGACATCATACTGCCACTGTTCTATCGGAACTTTAAACATATGTCCTCATATGTGGATCTAATTTTTCTCAGAAACAAAAAACATTTAAAAAAACAAAATCTGGGAATTCTTTTTTTTTTACTTTAAGCCCAAATATCAAAGAGAAATTAAAAATGCATGTCATGGAAGAGTTTGGGTGTTAAGAGGTTAAATAAGACAAACTCATGTCTTTTGATGTGAGAATTTGTTTGTTTCAAGTCTTCCTCAGGTTGTAGTTAAAATAATATTATTTTTGTAGGGAAAAAAATGTTTACTCATTTTATTGTGCTTATTTTACTAAGATTCAGCTAGGACCCTTTCTAACTGTCAATGATAGTTAAAAAATTGCATAGCATGGGGAATTTCTCCACTTCTGAAATCACGTGTTTCAGAGGTGACTTACAGTAAGGGTATCTAACATAATTCATCCTCTTTCTTCATATTTAGCTGCAAGCAACACTCGCTAAGCAGGGTGTGACTGACTTCAAAGTGACATGGACAAAACAGCCTGTGCAGAAGAGCAGGAAGAAACTTGATGGTACACACACACACACACACACACACACACACACACACACACACACACACACACACACACACACACACACAGAGAGAATGAGTTTTCTCTGAATATTTAAGTGGTTTTATCTCATTTCAGATGCTTGTTTGAACGTGTGAGATTGACTTCCAGAGGACTGTGCTACAACACTGTTCTTTCAAAGGATTACTTTAAATTGTACACTCTTTAAATTTATTATTAGTTAATTATATTAGTCTAGGTATAAAACGGCATGTTTTGTGTGCATTAAGTCTGAATTGTAAACATTCAACCTTTCTCATTTCAGTTTTGTATTTAAAGGTAGTATATTTGACACCACTTGTGCGACATTGAAGCAATACATTAGGGATCCATTTTATTCAAATAATGCTGTTTTGTTAAACCTGCTGGTGTATCTCAGTTTCTTGCAAAGTACCCATTAGGAGACAAGTCTGATGAGTCTTTTAATTGGATTACTGAGACTTAGTTACAGTGGCTTGCAAAAGTGTTCGGCCCCCTTGAACTTTCCCACATTTTGTCACATTACAGCCACAAACATGAATCAATTTTATTGGAATTCCACGTGAAAGACCAACACAAAGTGGTGCACACGTGAGAAGTGGAACGAAAATCATACATGATTCCAAACATTTTTTACAAATAAATAACTGCAAAGTGGGGTGTGTGTAATTCTTCAGCCCTCTTTGGTCTGAGTGCAGTCAGCTGCTCATAGACGTTGCCTGATGAGTGCTAATGACTAAATAGAGTGCACCTGTGTGTAATCTAATGTCAGTACAAATACACCTGCTCTGTGATGGCCTCAGAGGTTGTCTAAGAGAATATTGGGAGCAACAACACCACGAAGTCCAAAGAACACACCAGACAGGTCAGGGATAAAGTTATTGAGAAATTTAAAGCACGTTTAGGCTACAAAAAGATTTCCCAAGCCTTGAACATCCCACGGAGCACTATTCAAGGCTTGAACAGTGCTCTGAATGATCGCTTGAAGTTCAAGCGAAATGGAGGGAGTATGGCACAACTGTAAACCTACCAATACAAGGCTGTCCACCTAAACTCACAGGCCGAACAAGGAGAGCGCTGATCAGAAATGCAGCCAAGAGGCCCATGCTGACTCTGGACGAGCTGCAGAGATCTACAGCTCAGGTGGGGGAATCTGTCCATAGTTCAACTATTAGTCGTACACTGCACAAAGTTGGCCTTTATGGAAGAGTGGCAAGAAGAAAGCCGTTGTTAACAGAAAACCATAGGAAGTCCCGTTTGCAGTTTGCCACAAGCCATGTGGGGGACACAGCAAACATGTGGAAGAAGGTGCTCTGGTCAGATGAGACCAAAATGGAACTTTTAGGCCAAAATGCAAAATGTTAAGTGTGGCGGAAAACTAACACTGCACATCACTCTGAACACACCATCCCCACTGTCAAATATGGTGGTGGCAGCATCATGCTCTGGGGGGGCTTCTCTTCAGCAGGGACAGGGAAGCTGGTCAGAGTTGATGGGAAGATGGATGGAGCCAAATACAGGACAATCTTGGAAGAAAACCTCTTGGAGTCTGCAAAAGACTTGGGACTGGGGCGGAGGTTCACCTTCCAGCAGGACAACGACATAAAGCCAGGGCAACAATGGAATGGTTTCAAACAAAACATATCCATGTGTTAGAATGGCCCAGTCAAAGTCCAGATCGAAATCCAATCGAGAATCTGTGGCAAGATCTGAAAACTGCTGTTCACAAACGCTGTCCATCTAATCTGACTGAGCTGGAGCTGTTTTGCAAAGAAGGATGGGCAAGAATTTCAGTCTGTAGGTGTGCAAAGCTGGTAGAGACGTACCTTAAAAGATTGGCAGCTGTAATCGCAGCAAAAGGTGGTTCTACAAAGTATTGACTCAGGGGGCTGAATAATTATGAACACCCCACTTTGCAGTTATTTGTAAAAAATGTTTGGAATCATGTATGATTTTCGTTCCACTTCTCACGTGTACACCACTTTGTGTTGGTCCTTCACGTGGAATTCCAATAAAATTGATTTATGTTTGTTGCTGTAATGTGACAAAATGTGGGAAAGTTCAAGGGGGCCGAATACTTTTGCAAGCCACTGTATTCAGCTTTGTAGGGAATTCTGATCTACACAATTAGGAATGTGTTTGACACTAAGAAGGAACATTTCAAGGATTTGTTTTGTGAGTGTCCTCTAACATTTGCCACTATGAATCTATTTATTTTCTCTTTCATTTAGTAAGCACTATTTTTCCCTCTTAAATACTATAACCTGTTTTATGAAAGGATTATCAAATTAAGTTGTATTGTTTATTTATTTCCTTATTTATTTTAGGAGATCTGAAAATAAATTCTCCTGTATGTGTGTATTATAAGCTTAGTCCCTCACCCAAGACAAGTAAAGTCACTCTGTAACAATACCAATTTTTAGTTGTTGTTAAAACTAAATACATAGTACAGAATAAACACAACATTATAAAAATCCATTCTTGGGTCTGGTTACTGAACTGGGAGTTCAGATAAGGAGGGTGGAGTGCTCACTCCAGGTCAGCTCACTCAATAAAATTACAGATTTTTAGTAGTTGTAATTTATTCCTTTGCATTTGTCAAAACTAAAGACAGATACAGCCTATTCATAAAGGAATGTAATTCGTTTTTGAGCCATGCAATCCAAACTAGACTCATATAGTTATATAGGTGAACGTAAACATTAATTCCCAGGTGAGGTCACTAGACTTCAGGAAGAGAAAAAAAGAACTACTTGCTTGACTTGTGAAATAAAAACAAAGGATGTTTCCACATTTACCTCATTGCTGTTATTCAATTCTTTACAGTTCAAACTCTCATTTTTATTGTAATAATAAATAAATAAACAATTTTTTTTAAAACTTTCTTTTACTGCCGTATAAATAAATGGTCTGTAAAGCGCTTTACTAGTCCCTAACAACCCCGAAGCGCTTTACACATTCAGTCATTCACACACTGGTGATGCAGCTACATTGTAGCCACAGCCAACCTGGGGCGCACTGACATAGGTCAGGCTGCCAGATACTGGCACCACCGGGCCCTCTGACCACCACCAGTAGGCAACAGGTGAAGTGTCTTGCCCAAGGACACGATGACAGAGACTGTCCAAGCCGGGGCTCGAACCAGCAACCTTCCAATAATAAGGCGACCTCTCAACTCTTGGGCCACAATCGCTCAAGAGTTGAATGACATACACAAATAAATGCAATCAGACTGCAAGCTTATATGTAGTTTCCAGGATATTTAAAACTAGAATGAGAGACAAAGCCCTCATTTTAAAGTTCTTTTATTGGTTTTTAAATGTCTTAATGGTCTTGGGCCTTCTTATCTCTCAGATCTGCTTTTATCATATGAACCCTTGCGGACCCTGAGGTCCTCTGGTACTGGCCTTTTGAGAGGCAGCTTTTCAATGGTATGGTCCTCGCCTGTGGAACAGCCTGCCGGAGGACCTCAGGGCCGCAGAGAACGTACATGTTTTTAAGAACAGGCTCAAGACCCACCTTTTTAATTTAACTTTTATTTAACGTTTATTGATTTTATTCTTATTCATTTTTTAATCTTCTTACTCTATTTATATTTATATTGTATCCCGTTCTCATTTATTTTATTGTTTTACCCTGTATATATCCTATTGTGTCATATCTCCAGTGTTTCCTCAGAGGGCGCTCTCTGCACCGGGGCTTTGATCGACCGTGGCTGCTGGGGCACAGGGGGTCCTCTCAGCCCGGCTGGGAGGCTTCTTTGCCTCCCTCCTGCTGTGTGGCCAGCCTGGAGGCTGCGGTCTGTGACCGGCTCCTGGTGCAGACGGCTCCCCTGTTATAGTGTTTCCTCACTTGGCTCATGCGTACCGAGCCCAATTTAACTCTTTAAGTGTGTGTGTGTGTGTGTGTGTGTGTGTGTGTGTGTGTGTGTGGGGGGGGGATATGCGTGTATTCACATCGTTTATGTTAATGAGAGTGTGGGGAGTGAGTTGGAAGGTGGGGTGCGGTGGGCTGCTTTTAACCATGTAAAGCACTTTGTGCTACATTTTTTTTGTATGAAAAGTGCTTTATAAATAAAGATTGATTGATTGATTGATTGATTGGTCAGGACCCTCTTCTGGAACAGCTCCAAATTTGAATTTGGGAGATTTTATTAATTGTGTTTTGTCATCAGACTTTCATCATTTACATGCAATACCTTCAAAAGGTATCCTTTTTCGCGCTGAAGGTCCTAACATCATGAGACAATTTCTCTTCCCTTACTGCCCTCCACAAACAGATGTCCCCAGAAGTTCAACAACCTGTAAACTGAGGTCTGTGTAGATTGTACAAAGAATATAGCACAAATATGGAAATACAAAGGAAATACATGGAAATACATTTTTAAAATAAAATTTCAAGGGTTTGTTAAAAAACAAACCTTTTTGGAAATACTTTTGTGTCTTTATGCATCATAGCATTTTATCATTCATCATATGTAGCAAGTTCAAATTACATTAAATTTGAATATTTGCACTATAACAAAGTCCAATTTTTGTTGCTTATCAACATTCACATTTTGGACAGAGAGGACAGATGGTTTGAAAGAGGAGTGAAAGAAGCCATCTATGTCCACTGTGAGCGACCATCTTTGAACAGAGGTGGGGGTTTACGACACCAACTCTCTGCCATCTATAATCCAGTTTTGAGATCCCTTCCCAGACGCCTTAACGCCCACTCACATCCTGGGCCATCTGATCTCAGGAATTCGCATGATAAGGTGGGGCCAGGTTTCACAATGAACCCACCCGAAACTCTGGCTGATTGGGGCCCACACCCAGTTTCACACCTTGGCTCAGGCGATTAGAGGATCATCAGGGGGTCCTTTTGTCCCTCTGTGGGGGGTCACTCCCACTAGGTTTATATCTGGGACTCTCCACCATTTGACCTTAGAACTGAAGAAGCTTCTCGGATGAGAGGTGAAACGTCTTCAAGTAACTTAAAGAAGTCCAGACGCTTTTCTTTGCAAGCTCCTTTGACTACGATGACCTGGATGACTGAGAACATTCACAGACATGTTGCTTATCAAGTTTTTCTCCTTCCCCCCCCCCCCCCCAAATTCTACTTCCTCTCAGTACTGCAGTGTCATTTTTATCATTTTCAAACCATTTTATTTTGGAAAATCTAATTGTACAAGCTAGCCAGGCTAACTCAACTAAACAGTATGTGAGGACTCAGGGCTGTGTGTCGGACAGGGTCGTCTGCAGTACGGGGGCCCCACAGGGAACGGTTCTGGCTCCGTTCCTCTTCACCATCTACACTGCAGACTTCTCCCACAATTCCACCCAGTGCTTCCTGCAGAAGTTCTCTGATGACTCTGCAATAGTCGGCCTCATCACTGATGGGGATGACAAGGAGTACAGAGGTCTGACCCAAGACTTTGTGGACTGGTGCCAGCTGAACTACCTCCAGCTCAACGGCAGTAAAACCAAGGAGCTGGTGGTAGACTTCCGCAGGCACAAGCATTCTCCACTGCAACCACTGAACATCCAGGGTATGGACATTGAGGCTGTGGACAGCTACAGGTACCTTGGTGTTCATCTGAACAACAGACTGGACTGGACTCATAACTCAGACACCCTCTACAGGAAAGGGCAGAGCAGGCTGTACCTGCTGCGGAGACTCAGGTCATTTGGAATGGAGGGCCCACTCCTGAAGACCTTTTATGACTCTGTTGTGGCTTCTGCTATCTTTTATGGTGTGGTCTGCTGGGGCGGCAGCATCTCTGCTGGGGACAGGAAGAGACTGAACAGGCTGATCCGAAGGGCCAGCTCTGTTCTAGGATGCCCTCTGGACCCAGTGGAGGTGGTGAGTGACAGGAGAACGGCGGCTAAGCTGTCATCCCTGTTGGACAACATCTCCCACCCCATGCAGCAGACTGTGACAGCACTGAGCAGCTCCTTCAGTGGGAGACTGCGGCACCCACGGTGTGGGACGGAGAGATTTCGCAGGTTTTTCCTCCCCACTGCTGTCAGACTCCATAATAAAGACTTTAACTGATCAAGCACACACATCCATACATATGCAATAATACTAAGTGCAATAATCCTTTCTGTCATCGTTGTATTCTTACTCAGTTGTATATAGCATTTGTATTTGTATTCTATTTTTATCTTATTGTATATATATATTTTTTTATTCTACTGTATATAGTATGTTATTACACCACATGCACTGCCAAAGTTTGCTCTGCTTTTAACGATGTGAGGGACCTACCTCAATGGTGTCCAGATGACCAATACAGAATAATGTTTAAAGCCAGATGTTATAGATCTTTCAGGGGTGAGAGTAAGGAGTTTCTGGATCCGGAGAAGGGAATGTTACACGTGAAAAAGACCGACTTATCGACTGAAACTGTCGGATGAAAGTGCACTACTGGTTGACTCTTGTTTATAGCCAGTCCCAGATGATGTGGAGCGTTGCAGGACGGAAGATTTGGTGGACAGTGCAATTACATTGCAAATCTTGTTAAGGCTGGACAAATAACCGATTACACTACTTAAGATGTTTATTAAAGAACAAGTTAGTGGCCCAGTCAATTCCACTCCTCTTCTGTTGGCTGATCCCATCTGCGCGTGGTCTTCATGCCGCACCAAACCTCGCTCATGCTCTTGTACTGCACTTTCCACTTCAGCGTCCTGCTGTATCTTTCATTGGCCACCGTGACTCAAGGCAACAATTCCCCTTGTACTCTTCTCACTTCTAACTCTGTTGCCACCACTGAAGGCTCTGAGCTTCTGGTTGACAAGCTTTTTGATGTCCTTTGCTTGGCTAGCACACAACCTATAGAAGACAAAACTAGGAGTCTTATTTCTCAATAGGGACGCAAGTAAAACAGAGAAAATGCTGGACAAGCAGAGTTGTCTAAACAGTGAACATCAATTCCCTTGTGACCAAAGAAGCAAAACACCCATGTTTCCGCCCGGTTTCGGACCGGGGACCTTTCGCGTGTGAGGCGAATGTGATAACCACTACACTACGGAAACGGTGAGTGATGGCTTGCTTGGCTTTGGAATGTGTCTCAATCAGTAATCTGGCCAATCTGACAAATCTGATGGCAGGTTACTATCATGCCCTTGAACAGAAGGAACCATGGAGAAGAGACAGACGCTCGCTAGCAAGGAATCTGAACTATAGTCTCGATGTTAGGCTCACTTAAAAACTTTTGACATTTAGGAGTTCTCTGAAGCAAGCGCAGCTCGACATATGCTGCCCTAAGAAGCCCAGAACTGTTATCTAAAGAGGCCATGCGGTTGATCACGTTGTGCATTGGCTGAAAATAGGCCCAAGTCCTGGGCAGGCCAGCTAGAGACACTCATTTCCAAGAGCTTAGTCTGTGCCTGCATCTTCAGTAAATATGGTGACTGGAGACATGTTGGTTTGTGTGAAATTTCCTGAAATTTGGGCTATAGACAACTTTTTACAACATGAGCATCCAAAGGTTACAAGCGTCAGAGCCCTGTACAAGATTTGAGTACTTTCACTCCTCTTTGTGCCAAACAGCAGTACAACCCCATAAGATAAAGCAATGCCTGCAGGCAGACACTTTTGTATGGGGAAACAAAGAAGCATGTTTCCGCCTGGTTTCGGACCAGGGACCTTTCGCGTGTTAGGCGAACGTGATAACCACTACACTACGGAAACGGAGCGTGCATGCCCCCTCGTCATTAGAGGGGCAATTCGATGCCTTCTTAAATTTGAGGACTTTTATGACAGATCATGTAGGACTAGTGAGAAGCGGGGAACTCCCATTTGTGTCATTTTTCAAGCATTCCCCCATTTATGGTTATATTGACAATCCAAATTGTGATCTCGAGATAGCATCTCTTCAAATGGGAGCTGATCTTCTTGTTGACAAGCTCTTTGATGTTCTTTGTCAGGCTAGCACACAACCTACAGAAGACAAACACACGAGACTTATTTGTTAATAGGGACGCAAGTAAAGCAGAGAAAACGCTGGACAAGCAGAGTTCTCTTGGACAAGCTTCTCTTCTCATGGGAGCTCTTGCCTAGAAGACATTTTTGACTTATGAGTGCACAGGTGGAATTGATGTTTTTTCAAACCCATTATAGGACTAGATTGTTAGATCGACTAGGATGTGGTGGAGAAATTCCACAGGGTCTTTTTGAATGATGGACTCTGTGCAAAAAAAATGCACGTAGCGTGCGATTAACGGGTGTGTGGTCATTCCAGGTAAAAGGCAGAGCAGAGAAGGAGACTGCTCACTCCCCGTCGGGGAATCGAACCCCGGTCTTCCGCGTGACAGGCGGAGATACTGTCCACTATACTAACGAGGACCTGCAAACCTCTGTCGGCGTCATGTCAAGGTGGGATTCGCAGCAGGTATGACACGCAAACTCTCGTCGGCCATGTAAAAAACCCCATCACTTTACCAGGAACTACAGTTTTATGGGTGTTTGACAGAGAACTTTTTTCTGCTTTCAGCAGGGTTCCATGGTGTAACGGTTAGCACTCTGGACTTTGAATCCAGTGATCTGAGTTCAAGTCTCAGTGGAGCCTCATTTGGCTTTCTAGCCCTTTGCTCCGCATTAGCACAAGCTAGCATGAGAGTTTAATGACTTAAAGAACAAGTTAGTGGCCCAGTCAATTCCACTCCTCTTCTGTTGGCTGATCCCATCTGCGCGTGGTCTTCATGCCGCACCAAACCTCGCTCTTGCTCTTGTACTGCACTTTCCACTTCAGCGTCCTGCTGTATCTTTCATTGGCCACCGTGACTCAAGGCAACAATTCCCCTTGTACTCTTCTCACTTCTAACTCTGTTGCCACCACTGAAGGCTCTGAGCTTCTGGTTGACAAGCTTTTTGATGTCCTTTGCTTGGCTAGCACACAACCTATAGAAGACAAAACTAGGAGTCTTATTTCTCAATAGGGACGCAAGTAAAACAGAGAAAATGCTGGACAAGCAGAGTTGTCTAAACAGTGAACATCAATTCCCTTGTGACCAAAGAAGCAAAACACCCATGTTTCCGCCCGGTTTCGGACCGGGGACCTTTCGCGTGTGAGGCGAATGTGATAACCACTACACTACGGAAACGGTGAGTGATGGCTTGCTTGGCTTTGGAATGTGTCTCAATCAGTAATCTGGCCAATCTGACAAATCTGATGACAGGTTACTATCATGCCCTTGAACAGAAGGAACCATGGAGAAGAGACAGACGCTCGCTAGCAAGGAATCTGAACTATAGTCTCGATGTTAGGCTCACTTAAAAACTTTTGACATTTAGGAGTTCTCTGAAGCAAGCGCAGCTCGACATATGCTGCCCTAAGAAGCCCAGAACTGTTATCTAAAGAGGCCATGCGGTTGATCACGTTGTGCATTGGCTGAAAATAGGCCCAAGTCCTGGGCAGGCCAGCTAGAGACACTCATTTCCAAGAGCTTAGTCTGTGCCTGCATCTTCAGTAAATATGGTGACTGGAGACATGTTGGTTTGTGTGAAATTTCCTGAAATTTGGGCTATAGACAACTTTTTACAACATGAGCATCCAAAGGTTACAAGCGTCAGAGCCCTGTACAAGATTTGAGTACTTTCACTCCTCTTTGTGCCAAACAGCAGTACAACCCCATAAGATAAAGCAATGCCTGCAGGCACACACTTTTGTATGGGGAAACAAAGAAGCATGTTTCCGCCTGGTTTCGGACCAGGGACCTTTCGCGTGTTAGGCGAACGTGATAACCACTACACTACGGAAACGGAGCGTGCATGCCCTCTCGTCATTAGAGGGGCAATTCGATGCCTTCTTAAATTTGAGGACTTTTATGACAGATCATGTAGGACTAGTGAGAAGCGGGGAACTCCCATTTGTGTCATTTTTCAAGCATTCCCCCATTTATGGTTATATTGACAATCCAAATTGTGATCTCGAGATAGCATCTCTTCAAATGGGAGCTGATCTTCTTGTTGACAAGCTCTTTGATGTTCTTTGTCAGGCTAGCACACAACCTACAGAAGACAAACACACGAGACTTATTTGTTAATAGGGACGCAAGTAAAGCAGAGAAAACGCTGGACAAGCAGAGTTCTCTTGGACAAGCTTCTCTTCTCATGGGAGCTCTTGCCTAGAAGACATTTTTGACTTATGAGTGCACAGGTGGAATTGATGTTTTTTCAAACCCATTATAGGACTAGATTGTTAGATCGACTAGGATGTGGTGGAGAAATTCCACAGGGTGTTTTTGAATGATGGACTCTGTGCAAAAAAAATGCACGTAGCGTGCGATTAACGGGTGTGTGGTCATTCCAGGTAAAAGGCAGAGCAGAGAAGGAGACTGCTCACTCCCCGTCGGGGAATCGAACCCCGGTCTTCCGCGTGACAGGCGGAGATACTGTCCACTATACTAACGAGGACCTGCAAACCTCTGTCGGCGTCATGTCAAGGTGGGATTCGCAGCAGGTATGACACGCAAACTCTCGTCGGCCATGTAAAAAACCCCATCACTTTACCAGGAACTACAGTTTTATGGGTGTTTGACAGAGAACTTTTTTCTGCTTTCAGCAGGGTTCCATGGTGTAACGGTTAGCACTCTGGACTTTGAATCCAGTGATCTGAGTTCAAGTCTCAGTGGAGCCTCATTTGGCTTTCTAGCCCTTTGCTCCGCATTAGCACAAGCTAGCATGAGAGTTTAATGACTTAAAGAACAAGTTAGTGGCCCAGTCAATTCCACTCCTCTTCTGTTGGCTGATCCCATCTGCGCGTGGTCTTCATGCCGCACCAAACCTCGCTCATGCTCTTGTACTGCACTTTCCACTTCAGCGTCCTGCTGTATCTTTCATTGGCCACCGTGACTCAAGGCAACAATTCCCCTTGTACTCTTCTCACTTCTAACTCTGTTGCCACCACTGAAGGCTCTGAGCTTCTGGTTGACAAGCTTTTTGATGTCCTTTGCTTGGCTAGCACACAACCTATAGAAGACAAAACTAGGAGTCTTATTTCTCAATAGGGACGCAAGTAAAACAGAGAAAATGCTGGACAAGCAGAGTTGTCTAAACAGTGAACATCAATTCCCTTGTGACCAAAGAAGCAAAACACCCATGTTTCCGCCCGGTTTCGGACCGGGGACCTTTCGCGTGTGAGGCGAATGTGATAACCACTACACTACGGAAACGGTGAGTGATGGCTTGCTTGGCTTTGGAATGTGTCTCAATCAGTAATCTGGCCAATCTGACAAATCTGATGGCAGGTTACTATCATGCCCTTGAACAGAAGGAACCATGGAGAAGAGACAGACGCTCGCTAGCAAGGAATCTGAACTATAGTCTCGATGTTAGGCTCACTTAAAAACTTTTGACATTTAGGAGTTCTCTGAAGCAAGCGCAGCTCGACATATGCTGCCCTAAGAAGCCCAGAACTGTTATCTAAAGAGGCCATGCGGTTGATCACGTTGTGCATTGGCTGAAAATAGGCCCAAGTCCTGGGCAGGCCAGCTAGAGACACTCATTTCCAAGAGCTTAGTCTGTGCCTGCATCTTCAGTAAATATGGTGACTGGAGACATGTTGGTTTGTGTGAAATTTCCTGAAATTTGGGCTATAGACAACTTTTTACAACATGAGCATCCAAAGGTTACAAGCGTCAGAGCCCTGTACAAGATTTGAGTACTTTCACTCCTCTTTGTGCCAAACAGCAGTACAACCCCATAAGATAAAGCAATGCCTGCAGGCAGACACTTTTGTATGGGGAAACAAAGAAGCATGTTTCCGCCTGGTTTCGGACCAGGGACCTTTCGCGTGTTAGGCGAACGTGATAACCACTACACTACGGAAACGGAGCGTGCATGCCCTCTCGTCATTAGAGGGGCAATTCGATGCCTTCTTAAATTTGAGGACTTTTATGACAGATCATGTAGGACTAGTGAGAAGCGGGGAACTCCCATTTGTGTCATTTTTCAAGCATTCCCCCATTTATGGTTATATTGACAATCCAAATTGTGATCTCGAGATAGCATCTCTTCAAATGGGAGCTGATCTTCTTGTTGACAAGCTCTTTGATGTTCTTTGTCAGGCTAGCACACAACCTACAGAAGACAAACACACGAGACTTATTTGTTAATAGGGACGCAAGTAAAGCAGAGAAAACGCTGGACAAGCAGAGTTCTCTTGGACAAGCTTCTCTTCTCATGGGAGCTCTTGCCTAGAAGACATTTTTGACTTATGAGTGCACAGGTGGAATTGATGTTTTTTCAAACCCATTATAGGACTAGATTGTTAGATCGACTAGGATGTGGTGGAGAAATTCCACAGGGTCTTTTTGAATGATGGACTCTGTGCAAAAAAAATGCACGTAGCGTGCGATTAACGGGTGTGTGGTCATTCCAGGTAAAAGGCAGAGCAGAGAAGGAGACTGCTCACTCCCCGTCGGGGAATCGAACCCCGGTCTTCCGCGTGACAGGCGGAGATACTGTCCACTATACTAACGAGGACCTGCAAACCTCTGTCGGCGTCATGTCAAGGTGGGATTCGCAGCAGGTATGACACGCAAACTCTCGTCGGCCATGTAAAAAACCCCATCACTTTACCAGGAACTACAGTTTTATGGGTGTTTGACAGAGAACTTTTTTCTGCTTTCAGCAGGGTTCCATGGTGTAACGGTTAGCACTCTGGACTTTGAATCCAGTGATCTGAGTTCAAGTCTCAGTGGAGCCTCATTTGGCTTTCTAGCCCTTTGCTCCGCATTAGCACAAGCTAGCATGAGAGTTTAATGACTTAAAGAACAAGTTAGTGGCCCAGTCAATTCCACTCCTCTTCTGTTGGCTGATCCCATCTGCGCGTGGTCTTCATGCCGCACCAAACCTCGCTCTTGCTCTTGTACTGCACTTTCCACTTCAGCGTCCTGCTGTATCTTTCATTGGCCACCGTGACTCAAGGCAACAATTCCCCTTGTACTCTTCTCACTTCTAACTCTGTTGCCACCACTGAAGGCTCTGAGCTTCTGGTTGACAAGCTTTTTGATGTCCTTTGCTTGGCTAGCACACAACCTATAGAAGACAAAACTAGGAGTCTTATTTCTCAATAGGGACGCAAGTAAAACAGAGAAAATGCTGGACAAGCAGAGTTGTCTAAACAGTGAACATCAATTCCCTTGTGACCAAAGAAGCAAAACACCCATGTTTCCGCCCGGTTTCGGACCGGGGACCTTTCGCGTGTGAGGCGAATGTGATAACCACTACACTACGGAAACGGTGAGTGATGGCTTGCTTGGCTTTGGAATGTGTCTCAATCAGTAATCTGGCCAATCTGACAAATCTGATGGCAGGTTACTATCATGCCCTTGAACAGAAGGAACCATGGAGAAGAGACAGACGCTCGCTAGCAAGGAATCTGAACTATAGTCTCGATGTTAGGCTCACTTAAAAACTTTTGACATTTAGGAGTTCTCTGAAGCAAGCGCAGCTCGACATATGCTGCCCTAAGAAGCCCAGAACTGTTATCTAAAGAGGCCATGCGGTTGATCACGTTGTGCATTGGCTGAAAATAGGCCCAAGTCCTGGGCAGGCCAGCTAGAGACACTCATTTCCAAGAGCTTAGTCTGTGCCTGCATCTTCAGTAAATATGGTGACTGGAGACATGTTGGTTTGTGTGAAATTTCCTGAAATTTGGGCTATAGACAACTTTTTACAACATGAGCATCCAAAGGTTACAAGCGTCAGAGCCCTGTACAAGATTTGAGTACTTTCACTCCTCTTTGTGCCAAACAGCAGTACAACCCCATAAGATAAAGCAATGCCTGCAGGCAGACACTTTTGTATGGGGAAACAAAGAAGCATGTTTCCGCCTGGTTTCGGACCAGGGACCTTTCGCGTGTTAGGCGAACGTGATAACCACTACACTACGGAAACGGAGCGTGCATGCCCTCTCGTCATTAGAGGGGCAATTCGATGCCTTCTTAAATTTGAGGACTTTTATGACAGATCATGTAGGACTAGTGAGAAGCGGGGAACTCCCATTTGTGTCATTTTTCAAGCATTCCCCCATTTATGGTTATATTGACAATCCAAATTGTGATCTCGAGATAGCATCTCTTCAAATGGGAGCTGATCTTCTTGTTGACAAGCTCTTTGATGTTCTTTGTCAGGCTAGCACACAACCTACAGAAGACAAACACACGAGACTTATTTGTTAATAGGGACGCAAGTAAAGCAGAGAAAACGCTGGACAAGCAGAGTTCTCTTGGACAAGCTTCTCTTCTCATGGGAGCTCTTGCCTAGAAGACATTTTTGACTTATGAGTGCACAGGTGGAATTGATGTTTTTTCAAACCCATTATAGGACTAGATTGTTAGATCGACTAGGATCTGGTGGAGAAATTCCACAGGGTGTTTTTGAATGATGGACTCTGTGCAAAAAAAATGCACGTAGCGTGCGATTAACGGGTGTGTGGTCATTCCAGGTAAAAGGCAGAGCAGAGAAGGAGACTGCTCACTCCCCGTCGGGGAATCGAACCCCGGTCTTCCGCGTGACAGGCGGAGATACTGTCCACTATACTAACGAGGACCTGCAAACCTCTGTCGGCGTCATGTCAAGGTGGGATTCGCAGCAGGTATGACACGCAAACTCTCGTCGGCCATGTAAAAAACCCCATCACTTTACCAGGAACTACAGTTTTATGGGTGTTTGACAGAGAACTTTTTTCTGCTTTCAGCAGGGTTCCATGGTGTAACGGTTAGCACTCTGGACTTTGAATCCAGTGATCTGAGTTCAAGTCTCAGTGGAGCCTCATTTGGCTTTCTAGCCCTTTGCTCCGCATTAGCACAAGCTAGCATGAGAGTTTAATGACTTAAAGAACAAGTTAGTGGCCCAGTCAATTCCACTCCTCTTCTGTTGGCTGATCCCATCTGCGCGTGGTCTTCATGCCGCACCAAACCTCGCTCTTGCTCTTGTACTGCACTTTCCACTTCAGCGTCCTGCTGTATCTTTCATTGGCCACCGTGACTCAAGGCAACAATTCCCCTTGTACTCTTCTCACTTCTAACTCTGTTGCCACCACTGAAGGCTCTGAGCTTCTGGTTGACAAGCTTTTTGATGTCCTTTGCTTGGCTAGCACACAACCTATAGAAGACAAAACTAGGAGTCTTATTTCTCAATAGGGACGCAAGTAAAACAGAGAAAATGCTGGACAAGCAGAGTTGTCTAAACAGTGAACATCAATTCCCTTGTGACCAAAGAAGCAAAACACCCATGTTTCCGCCCGGTTTCGGACCGGGGACCTTTCGCGTGTGAGGCGAATGTGATAACCACTACACTACGGAAACGGTGAGTGATGGCTTGCTTGGCTTTGGAATGTGTCTCAATCAGTAATCTGGCCAATCTGACAAATCTGATGGCAGGTTACTATCATGCCCTTGAACAGAAGGAACCATGGAGAAGAGACAGACGCTCGCTAGCAAGGAATCTGAACTATAGTCTCGATGTTAGGCTCACTTAAAAACTTTTGACATTTAGGAGTTCTCTGAAGCAAGCGCAGCTCGACATATGCTGCCCTAAGAAGCCCAGAACTGTTATCTAAAGAGGCCATGCGGTTGATCACGTTGTGCATTGGCTGAAAATAGGCCCAAGTCCTGGGCAGGCCAGCTAGAGACACTCATTTCCAAGAGCTTAGTCTGTGCCTGCATCTTCAGTAAATATGGTGACTGGAGACATGTTGGTTTGTGTGAAATTTCCTGAAATTTGGGCTATAGACAACTTTTTACAACATGAGCATCCAAAGGTTACAAGCGTCAGAGCCCTGTACAAGATTTGAGTACTTTCACTCCTCTTTGTGCCAAACAGCAGTACAACCCCATAAGATAAAGCAATGCCTGCAGGCAGACACTTTTGTATGGGGAAACAAAGAAGCATGTTTCCGCCTGGTTTCGGACCAGGGACCTTTCGCGTGTTAGGCGAACGTGATAACCACTACACTACGGAAACGGAGCGTGCATGCCCTCTCGTCATTAGAGGGGCAATTCGATGCCTTCTTAAATTTGAGGACTTTTATGACAGATCATGTAGGACTAGTGAGAAGCGGGGAACTCCCATTTGTGTCATTTTTCAAGCATTCCCCCATTTATGGTTATATTGACAATCCAAATTGTGATCTCGAGATAGCATCTCTTCAAATGGGAGCTGATCTTCTTGTTGACAAGCTCTTTGATGTTCTTTGTCAGGCTAGCACACAACCTACAGAAGACAAACACACGAGACTTATTTGTTAATAGGGACGCAAGTAAAGCAGAGAAAACGCTGGACAAGCAGAGTTCTCTTGGACAAGCTTCTCTTCTCATGGGAGCTCTTGCCTAGAAGACATTTTTGACTTATGAGTGCACAGGTGGAATTGATGTTTTTTCAAACCCATTATAGGACTAGATTGTTAGATCGACTAGGATCTGGTGGAGAAATTCCACAGGGTGTTTTTGAATGATGGACTCTGTGCAAAAAAAATGCACGTAGCGTGCGATTAACGGGTGTGTGGTCATTCCAGGTAAAAGGCAGAGCAGAGAAGGAGACTGCTCACTCCCCGTCGGGGAATCGAACCCCGGTCTTCCGCGTGACAGGCGGAGATACTGTCCACTATACTAACGAGGACCTGCAAACCTCTGTCGGCGTCATGTCAAGGTGGGATTCGCAGCAGGTATGACACGCAAACTCTCGTCGGCCATGTAAAAAACCCCATCACTTTACCAGGAACTACAGTTTTATGGGTGTTTGACAGAGAACTTTTTTCTGCTTTCAGCAGGGTTCCATGGTGTAACGGTTAGCACTCTGGACTTTGAATCCAGTGATCTGAGTTCAAGTCTCAGTGGAGCCTCATTTGGCTTTCTAGCCCTTTGCTCCGCATTAGCACAAGCTAGCATGAGAGTTTAATGACTTAAAGAACAAGTTAGTGGCCCAGTCAATTCCACTCCTCTTCTGTTGGCTGATCCCATCTGCGCGTGGTCTTCATGCCGCACCAAACCTCGCTCTTGCTCTTGTACTGCACTTTCCACTTCAGCGTCCTGCTGTATCTTTCATTGGCCACCGTGACTCAAGGCAACAATTCCCCTTGTACTCTTCTCACTTCTAACTCTGTTGCCACCACTGAAGGCTCTGAGCTTCTGGTTGACAAGCTTTTTGATGTCCTTTGCTTGGCTAGCACACAACCTATAGAAGACAAAACTAGGAGTCTTATTTCTCAATAGGGACGCAAGTAAAACAGAGAAAATGCTGGACAAGCAGAGTTGTCTAAACAGTGAACATCAATTCCCTTGTGACCAAAGAAGCAAAACACCCATGTTTCCGCCCGGTTTCGGACCGGGGACCTTTCGCGTGTGAGGCGAATGTGATAACCACTACACTACGGAAACGGTGAGTGATGGCTTGCTTGGCTTTGGAATGTGTCTCAATCAGTAATCTGGCCAATCTGACAAATCTGATGGCAGGTTACTATCATGCCCTTGAACAGAAGGAACCATGGAGAAGAGACAGACGCTCGCTAGCAAGGAATCTGAACTATAGTCTCGATGTTAGGCTCACTTAAAAACTTTTGACATTTAGGAGTTCTCTGAAGCAAGCGCAGCTCGACATATGCTGCCCTAAGAAGCCCAGAACTGTTATCTAAAGAGGCCATGCGGTTGATCACGTTGTGCATTGGCTGAAAATAGGCCCAAGTCCTGGGCAGGCCAGCTAGAGACACTCATTTCCAAGAGCTTAGTCTGTGCCTGCATCTTCAGTAAATATGGTGACTGGAGACATGTTGGTTTGTGTGAAATTTCCTGAAATTTGGGCTATAGACAACTTTTTACAACATGAGCATCCAAAGGTTACAAGCGTCAGAGCCCTGTACAAGATTTGAGTACTTTCACTCCTCTTTGTGCCAAACAGCAGTACAACCCCATAAGATAAAGCAATGCCTGCAGGCACACACTTTTGTATGGGGAAACAAAGAAGCATGTTTCCGCCTGGTTTCGGACCAGGGACCTTTCGCGTGTTAGGCGAACGTGATAACCACTACACTACGGAAACGGAGCGTGCATGCCCTCTCGTCATTAGAGGGGCAATTCGATGCCTTCTTAAATTTGAGGACTTTTATGACAGATCATGTAGGACTAGTGAGAAGCGGGGAACTCCCATTTGTGTCATTTTTCAAGCATTCCCCCATTTATGGTTATATTGACAATCCAAATTGTGATCTCGAGATAGCATCTCTTCAAATGGGAGCTGATCTTCTTGTTGACAAGCTCTTTGATGTTCTTTGTCAGGCTAGCACACAACCTACAGAAGACAAACACACGAGACTTATTTGTTAATAGGGACGCAAGTAAAGCAGAGAAAACGCTGGACAAGCAGAGTTCTCTTGGACACGCTTCTCTTCTCATGGGAGCTCTTGCCTAGAAGACATTTTTGACTTATGAGTGCACAGGTGGAATTGATGTTTTTTCAAACCCATTATAGGACTAGATTGTTAGATCGACTAGGATGTGGTGGAGAAATTCCACAGGGTGTTTTTGAATGATGGACTCTGTGCAAAAAAAATGCACGTAGCGTGCGATTAACGGGTGTGTGGTCATTCCAGGTAAAAGGCAGAGCAGAGAAGGAGACTGCTCACTCCCCGTCGGGGAATCGAACCCCGGTCTTCCGCGTGACAGGCGGAGATACTGTCCACTATACTAACGAGGACCTGCAAACCTCTGTCGGCGTCATGTCAAGGTGGGATTCGCAGCAGGTATGACACGCAAACTCTCGTCGGCCATGTAAAAAACCCCATCACTTTACCAGGAACTACAGTTTTATGGGTGTTTGACAGAGAACTTTTTTCTGCTTTCAGCAGGGTTCCATGGTGTAACGGTTAGCACTCTGGACTTTGAATCCAGTGATCTGAGTTCAAGTCTCAGTGGAGCCTCATTTGGCTTTCTAGCCCTTTGCTCCGCATTAGCACAAGCTAGCATGAGAGTTTAATGACTTAAAGAACAAGTTAGTGGCCCAGTCAATTCCACTCCTCTTCTGTTGGCTGATCCCATCTGCGCGTGGTCTTCATGCCGCACCAAACCTCGCTCTTGCTCTTGTACTGCACTTTCCACTTCAGCGTCCTGCTGTATCTTTCATTGGCCACCGTGACTCAAGGCAACAATTCCCCTTGTACTCTTCTCACTTCTAACTCTGTTGCCACCACTGAAGGCTCTGAGCTTCTGGTTGACAAGCTTTTTGATGTCCTTTGCTTGGCTAGCACACAACCTATAGAAGACAAAACTAGGAGTCTTATTTCTCAATAGGGACGCAAGTAAAACAGAGAAAATGCTGGACAAGCAGAGTTGTCTAAACAGTGAACATCAATTCCCTTGTGACCAAAGAAGCAAAACACCCATGTTTCCGCCCGGTTTCGGACCGGGGACCTTTCGCGTGTGAGGCGAATGTGATAACCACTACACTACGGAAACGGTGAGTGATGGCTTGCTTGGCTTTGGAATGTGTCTCAATCAGTAATCTGGCCAATCTGACAAATCTGATGGCAGGTTACTATCATGCCCTTGAACAGAAGGAACCATGGAGAAGAGACAGACGCTCGCTAGCAAGGAATCTGAACTATAGTCTCGATGTTAGGCTCACTTAAAAACTTTTGACATTTAGGAGTTCTCTGAAGCAAGCGCAGCTCGACATATGCTGCCCTAAGAAGCCCAGAACTGTTATCTAAAGAGGCCATGCGGTTGATCACGTTGTGCATTGGCTGAAAATAGGCCCAAGTCCTGGGCAGGCCAGCTAGAGACACTCATTTCCAAGAGCTTAGTCTGTGCCTGCATCTTCAGTAAATATGGTGACTGGAGACATGTTGGTTTGTGTGAAATTTCCTGAAATTTGGGCTATAGACAACTTTTTACAACATGAGCATCCAAAGGTTACAAGCGTCAGAGCCCTGTACAAGATTTGAGTACTTTCACTCCTCTTTGTGCCAAACAGCAGTACAACCCCATAAGATAAAGCAATGCCTGCAGGCACACACTTTTGTATGGGGAAACAAAGAAGCATGTTTCCGCCTGGTTTCGGACCAGGGACCTTTCGCGTGTTAGGCGAACGTGATAACCACTACACTACGGAAACGGAGCGTGCATGCCCTCTCGTCATTAGAGGGGCAATTCGATGCCTTCTTAAATTTGAGGACTTTTATGACAGATCATGTAGGACTAGTGAGAAGCGGGGAACTCCCATTTGTGTCATTTTTCAAGCATTCCCCCATTTATGGTTATATTGACAATCCAAATTGTGATCTCGAGATAGCATCTCTTCAAATGGGAGCTGATCTTCTTGTTGACAAGCTCTTTGATGTTCTTTGTCAGGCTAGCACACAACCTACAGAAGACAAACACACGAGACTTATTTGTTAATAGGGACGCAAGTAAAGCAGAGAAAACGCTGGACAAGCAGAGTTCTCTTGGACAAGCTTCTCTTCTCATGGGAGCTCTTGCCTAGAAGACATTTTTGACTTATGAGTGCACAGGTGGAATTGATGTTTTTTCAAACCCATTATAGGACTAGATTGTTAGATCGACTAGGATGTGGTGGAGAAATTCCACAGGGTGTTTTTGAATGATGGACTCTGTGCAAAAAAAATGCACGTAGCGTGCGATTAACGGGTGTGTGGTCATTCCAGGTAAAAGGAAGAGCAGAGAAGGAGACTGCTCACTCCCCGTCGGGGAATCGAACCCCGGTCTTCCGCGTGACAGGCGGAGATACTGTCCACTATACTAACGAGGACCTGCAAACCTCTGTCGGCGTCATGTCAAGGTGGGATTCGCAGCAGGTATGACACGCAAACTCTCGTCGGCCATGTAAAAAACCCCATCACTTTACCAGGAACTACAGTTTTATGGGTGTTTGACAGAGAACTTTTTTCTGCTTTCAGCAGGGTTCCATGGTGTAACGGTTAGCACTCTGGACTTTGAATCCAGTGATCTGAGTTCAAGTCTCAGTGGAGCCTCATTTGGCTTTCTAGCCCTTTGCTCCGCATTAGCACAAGCTAGCATGAGAGTTTAATGACTTAAAGAACAAGTTAGTGGCCCAGTCAATTCCACTCCTCTTCTGTTGGCTGATCCCATCTGCGCGTGGTCTTCATGCCGCACCAAACCTCGCTCTTGCTCTTGTACTGCACTTTCCACTTCAGCGTCCTGCTGTATCTTTCATTGGCCACCGTGACTCAAGGCAACAATTCCCCTTGTACTCTTCTCACTTCTAACTCTGTTGCCACCACTGAAGGCTCTGAGCTTCTGGTTGACAAGCTTTTTGATGTCCTTTGCTTGGCTAGCACACAACCTATAGAAGACAAAACTAGGAGTCTTATTTCTCAATAGGGACGCAAGTAAAACAGAGAAAATGCTGGACAAGCAGAGTTGTCTAAACAGTGAACATCAATTCCCTTGTGACCAAAGAAGCAAAACACCCATGTTTCCGCCCGGTTTCGGACCGGGGACCTTTCGCGTGTGAGGCGAATGTGATAACCACTACACTACGGAAACGGTGAGTGATGGCTTGCTTGGCTTTGGAATGTGTCTCAATCAGTAATCTGGCCAATCTGACAAATCTGATGGCAGGTTACTATCATGCCCTTGAACAGAAGGAACCATGGAGAAGAGACAGACGCTCGCTAGCAAGGAATCTGAACTATAGTCTCGATGTTAGGCTCACTTAAAAACTTTTGACATTTAGGAGTTCTCTGAAGCAAGCGCAGCTCGACATATGCTGCCCTAAGAAGCCCAGAACTGTTATCTAAAGAGGCCATGCGGTTGATCACGTTGTGCATTGGCTGAAAATAGGCCCAAGTCCTGGGCAGGCCAGCTAGAGACACTCATTTCCAAGAGCTTAGTCTGTGCCTGCATCTTCAGTAAATATGGTGACTGGAGACATGTTGGTTTGTGTGAAATTTCCTGAAATTTGGGCTATAGACAACTTTTTACAACATGAGCATCCAAAGGTTACAAGCGTCAGAGCCCTGTACAAGATTTGAGTACTTTCACTCCTCTTTGTGCCAAACAGCAGTACAACCCCATAAGATAAAGCAATGCCTGCAGGCAGACACTTTTGTATGGGGAAACAAAGAAGCATGTTTCCGCCTGGTTTCGGACCAGGGACCTTTCGCGTGTTAGGCGAACGTGATAACCACTACACTACGGAAACGGAGCGTGCATGCCCTCTCGTCATTAGAGGGGCAATTCGATGCCTTCTTAAATTTGAGGACTTTTATGACAGATCATGTAGGACTAGTGAGAAGCGGGGAACTCCCATTTGTGTCATTTTTCAAGCATTCCCCCATTTATGGTTATATTGACAATCCAAATTGTGATCTCGAGATAGCATCTCTTCAAATGGGAGCTGATCTTCTTGTTGACAAGCTCTTTGATGTTCTTTGTCAGGCTAGCACACAACCTACAGAAGACAAACACACGAGACTTATTTGTTAATAGGGACGCAAGTAAAGCAGAGAAAACGCTGGACAAGCAGAGTTCTCTTGGACACGCTTCTCTTCTCATGGGAGCTCTTGCCTAGAAGACATTTTTGACTTATGAGTGCACAGGTGGAATTGATGTTTTTTCAAACCCATTATAGGACTAGATTGTTAGATCGACTAGGATGTGGTGGAGAAATTCCACAGGGTGTTTTTGAATGA
Organism: Rhamphochromis sp. 'chilingali'; assembly: GCF_963969265.1. Taxonomy (NCBI): domain Eukaryota; kingdom Metazoa; phylum Chordata; class Actinopteri; order Cichliformes; family Cichlidae; genus Rhamphochromis; species Rhamphochromis sp. 'chilingali'. Next base: position 34,160,258 of record NC_137938.1, on the reverse strand, counting down.
TGGACTCTGTGCAAAAAAAATGCACGTAGCGTGCGATTAACGGGTGTGTGGTCATTCCAGGTAAAAGGCAGAGCAGAGAAGGAGACTGCTCACTCCCCGTCGGGGAATCGAACCCCGGTCTTCCGCGTGACAGGCGGAGATACTGTCCACTATACTAACGAGGACCTGCAAACCTCTGTCGGCGTCATGTCAAGGTGGGATTCGCAGCAGGTATGACACGCAAACTCTCGTCGGCCATGTAAAAAACCCCATCACTTTACCAGGAACTACAGTTTTATGGGTGTTTGACAGAGAACTTTTTTCTGCTTTCAGCAGGGTTCCATGGTGTAACGGTTAGCACTCTGGACTTTGAATCCAGTGATCTGAGTTCAAGTCTCAGTGGAGCCTCATTTGGCTTTCTAGCCCTTTGCTCCGCATTAGCACAAGCTAGCATGAGAGTTTAATGACTTAAAGAACAAGTTAGTGGCCCAGTCAATTCCACTCCTCTTCTGTTGGCTGATCCCATCTGCGCGTGGTCTTCATGCCGCACCAAACCTCGCTCTTGCTCTTGTACTGCACTTTCCACTTCAGCGTCCTGCTGTATCTTTCATTGGCCACCGTGACTCAAGGCAACAATTCCCCTTGTACTCTTCTCACTTCTAACTCTGTTGCCACCACTGAAGGCTCTGAGCTTCTGGTTGACAAGCTTTTTGATGTCCTTTGCTTGGCTAGCACACAACCTATAGAAGACAAAACTAGGAGTCTTATTTCTCAATAGGGACGCAAGTAAAACAGAGAAAATGCTGGACAAGCAGAGTTGTCTAAACAGTGAACATCAATTCCCTTGTGACCAAAGAAGCAAAACACCCATGTTTCCGCCCGGTTTCGGACCGGGGACCTTTCGCGTGTGAGGCGAATGTGATAACCACTACACTACGGAAACGGTGAGTGATGGCTTGCTTGGCTTTGGAATGTGTCTCAATCAGTAATCTGGCCAATCTGACAAATCTGATGGCAGGTTACTATCATGCCCTTGAACAGAAGGAACCATGGAGAAGAGACAGACGCTCGCTAGCAAGGAATCTGAACTATAGTCTCGATGTTAGGCTCACTTAAAAACTTTTGACATTTAGGAGTTCTCTGAAGCAAGCGCAGCTCGACATATGCTGCCCTAAGAAGCCCAGAACTGTTATCTAAAGAGGCCATGCGGTTGATCACGTTGTGCATTGGCTGAAAATAGGCCCAAGTCCTGGGCAGGCCAGCTAGAGACACTCATTTCCAAGAGCTTAGTCTGTGCCTGCATCTTCAGTAAATATGGTGACTGGAGACATGTTGGTTTGTGTGAAATTTCCTGAAATTTGGGCTATAGACAACTTTTTACAACATGAGCATCCAAAGGTTACAAGCGTCAGAGCCCTGTACAAGATTTGAGTACTTTCACTCCTCTTTGTGCCAAACAGCAGTACAACCCCATAAGATAAAGCAATGCCTGCAGGCACACACTTTTGTATGGGGAAACAAAGAAGCATGTTTCCGCCTGGTTTCGGACCAGGGACCTTTCGCGTGTTAGGCGAACGTGATAACCACTACACTACGGAAACGGAGCGTGCATGCCCTCTCGTCATTAGAGGGGCAATTCGATGCCTTCTTAAATTTGAGGACTTTTATGACAGATCATGTAGGACTAGTGAGAAGCGGGGAACTCCCATTTGTGTCATTTTTCAAGCATTCCCCCATTTATGGTTATATTGACAATCCAAATTGTGATCTCGAGATAGCATCTCTTCAAATGGGAGCTGATCTTCTTGTTGACAAGCTCTTTGATGTTCTTTGTCAGGCTAGCACACAACCTACAGAAGACAAACACACGAGACTTATTTGTTAATAGGGACGCAAGTAAAGCAGAGAAAACGCTGGACAAGCAGAGTTCTCTTGGACAAGCTTCTCTTCTCATGGGAGCTCTTGCCTAGAAGACATTTTTGACTTATGAGTGCACAGGTGGAATTGATGTTTTTTCAAACCCATTATAGGACTAGATTGTTAGATCGACTAGGATGTGGTGGAGAAATTCCACAGGGTGTTTTTGAATGATGGACTCTGTGCAAAAAAAATGCACGTAGCGTGCGATTAACGGGTGTGTGGTCATTCCAGGTAAAAGGCAGAGCAGAGAAGGAGACTGCTCACTCCCCGTCGGGGAATCGAACCCCGGTCTTCCGCGTGACAGGCGGAGATACTGTCCACTATACTAACGAGGACCTGCAAACCTCTGTCGGCGTCATGTCAAGGTGGGATTCGCAGCAGGTATGACACGCAAACTCTCGTCGGCCATGTAAAAAACCCCATCACTTTACCAGGAACTACAGTTTTATGGGTGTTTGACAGAGAACTTTTTTCTGCTTTCAGCAGGGTTCCATGGTGTAACGGTTAGCACTCTGGACTTTGAATCCAGTGATCTGAGTTCAAGTCTCAGTGGAGCCTCATTTGGCTTTCTAGCCCTTTGCTCCGCATTAGCACAAGCTAGCATGAGAGTTTAATGACTTAAAGAACAAGTTAGTGGCCCAGTCAATTCCACTCCTCTTCTGTTGGCTGATCCCATCTGCGCGTGGTCTTCATGCCGCACCAAACCTCGCTCTTGCTCTTGTACTGCACTTTCCACTTCAGCGTCCTGCTGTATCTTTCATTGGCCACCGTGACTCAAGGCAACAATTCCCCTTGTACTCTTCTCACTTCTAACTCTGTTGCCACCACTGAAGGCTCTGAGCTTCTGGTTGACAAGCTTTTTGATGTCCTTTGCTTGGCTAGCACACAACCTATAGAAGACAAAACTAGGAGTCTTATTTCTCAATAGGGACGCAAGTAAAACAGAGAAAATGCTGGACAAGCAGAGTTGTCTAAACAGTGAACATCAATTCCCTTGTGACCAAAGAAGCAAAACACCCATGTTTCCGCCCGGTTTCGGACCGGGGACCTTTCGCGTGTGAGGCGAATGTGATAACCACTACACTACGGAAACGGTGAGTGATGGCTTGCTTGGCTTTGGAATGTGTCTCAATCAGTAATCTGGCCAATCTGACAAATCTGATGGCAGGTTACTATCATGCCCTTGAACAGAAGGAACCATGGAGAAGAGACAGACGCTCGCTAGCAAGGAATCTGAACTATAGTCTCGATGTTAGGCTCACTTAAAAACTTTTGACATTTAGGAGTTCTCTGAAGCAAGCGCAGCTCGACATATGCTGCCCTAAGAAGCCCAGAACTGTTATCTAAAGAGGCCATGCGGTTGATCACGTTGTGCATTGGCTGAAAATAGGCCCAAGTCCTGGGCAGGCCAGCTAGAGACACTCATTTCCAAGAGCTTAGTCTGTGCCTGCATCTTCAGTAAATATGGTGACTGCAGACATGTTGGTTTGTGTGAAATTTCCTGAAATTTGGGCTATAGACAACTTTTTACAACATGAGCATCCAAAGGTTACAAGCGTCAGAGCCCTGTACAAGATTTGAGTACTTTCACTCCTCTTTGTGCCAAACAGCAGTACAACCCCATAAGATAAAGCAATGCCTGCAGGCAGACACTTTTGTATGGGGAAACAAAGAAGCATGTTTCCGCCTGGTTTCGGACCAGGGACCTTTCGCGTGTTAGGCGAACGTGATAACCACTACACTACGGAAACGGAGCGTGCATGCCCTCTCGTCATTAGAGGGGCAATTCGATGCCTTCTTAAATTTGAGGACTTTTATGACAGATCATGTAGGACTAGTGAGAAGCGGGGAACTCCCATTTGTGTCATTTTTCAAGCATTCCCCCATTTATGGTTATATTGACAATCCAAATTGTGATCTCGAGATAGCATCTCTTCAAATGGGAGCTGATCTTCTTGTTGACAAGCTCTTTGATGTTCTTTGTCAGGCTAGCACACAACCTACAGAAGACAAACACACGAGACTTATTTGTTAATAGGGACGCAAGTAAAGCAGAGAAAACGCTGGACAAGCAGAGTTCTCTTGGACAAGCTTCTCTTCTCATGGGAGCTCTTGCTTAGAAGACATTTTTGACTTATGAGTGCACAGGTGGAATTGATGTTTTTTCAAACCCATTATAGGACTAGATTGTTAGATCGACTAGGATCTGGTGGAGAAATTCCACAGGGTGTTTTTGAATGATGGACTCTGTGCAAAAAAAATGCACGTAGCGTGCGATTAACGGGTGTGTGGTCATTCCAGGTAAAAGGCAGAGCAGAGAAGGAGACTGCTCACTCCCCGTCGGGGAATCGAACCCCGGTCTTCCGCGTGACAGGCGGAGATACTGTCCACTATACTAACGAGGACCTGCAAACCTCTGTCGGCGTCATGTCAAGGTGGGATTCGCAGCAGGTATGACACGCAAACTCTCGTCGGCCATGTAAAAAACCCCATCACTTTACCAGGAACTACAGTTTTATGGGTGTTTGACAGAGAACTTTTTTCTGCTTTCAGCAGGGTTCCATGGTGTAACGGTTAGCACTCTGGACTTTGAATCCAGTGATCTGAGTTCAAGTCTCAGTGGAGCCTCATTTGGCTTTCTAGCCCTTTGCTCCGCATTAGCACAAGCTAGCATGAGAGTTTAATGACTTAAAGAACAAGTTAGTGGCCCAGTCAATTCCACTCCTCTTCTGTTGGCTGATCCCATCTGCGCGTGGTCTTCATGCCGCACCAAACCTCGCTCTTGCTCTTGTACTGCACTTTCCACTTCAGCGTCCTGCTGTATCTTTCATTGGCCACCGTGACTCAAGGCAACAATTCCCCTTGTACTCTTCTCACTTCTAACTCTGTTGCCACCACTGAAGGCTCTGAGCTTCTGGTTGACAAGCTTTTTGATGTCCTTTGCTTGGCTAGCACACAACCTATAGAAGACAAAACTAGGAGTCTTATTTCTCAATAGGGACGCAAGTAAAACAGAGAAAATGCTGGACAAGCAGAGTTGTCTAAACAGTGAACATCAATTCCCTTGTGACCAAAGAAGCAAAACACCCATGTTTCCGCCCGGTTTCGGACCTGGGACCTTTCGCGTGTGAGGCGAATGTGATAACCACTACACTACGGAAACGGTGAGTGATGGCTTGCTTGGCTTTGGAATGTGTCTCAATCAGTAATCTGGCCAATCTGACAAATCTGATGGCAGGTTACTATCATGCCCTTGAACAGAAGGAACCATGGAGAAGAGACAGACGCTCGCTAGCAAGGAATCTGAACTATAGTCTCGATGTTAGGCTCACTTAAAAACTTTTGACATTTAGGAGTTCTCTGAAGCAAGCGCAGCTCGACATATGCTGCCCTAAGAAGCCCAGAACTGTTATCTAAAGAGGCCATGCGGTTGATCACGTTGTGCATTGGCTGAAAATAGGCCCAAGTCCTGGGCAGGCCAGCTAGAGACACTCATTTCCAAGAGCTTAGTCTGTGCCTGCATCTTCAGTAAATATGGTGACTGCAGACATGTTGGTTTGTGTGAAATTTCCTGAAATTTGGGCTATAGACAACTTTTTACAACATGAGCATCCAAAGGTTACAAGCGTCAGAGCCCTGTACAAGATTTGAGTACTTTCACTCCTCTTTGTGCCAAACAGCAGTACAACCCCATAAGATAAAGCAATGCCTGCAGGCACACACTTTTGTATGGGGAAACAAAGAAGCATGTTTCCGCCTGGTTTCGGACCAGGGACCTTTCGCGTGTTAGGCGAACGTGATAACCACTACACTACGGAAACGGAGCGTGCATGCCCTCTCGTCATTAGAGGGGCAATTCGATGCCTTCTTAAATTTGAGGACTTTTATGACAGATCATGTAGGACTAGTGAGAAGCGGGGAACTCCCATTTGTGTCATTTTTCAAGCATTCCCCCATTTATGGTTATATTGACAATCCAAATTGTGATCTCGAGATAGCATCTCTTCAAATGGGAGCTGATCTTCTTGTTGACAAGCTCTTTGATGTTCTTTGTCAGGCTAGCACACAACCTACAGAAGACAAACACACGAGACTTATTTGTTAATAGGGACGCAAGTAAAGCAGAGAAAACGCTGGACAAGCAGAGTTCTCTTGGACAAGCTTCTCTTCTCATGGGAGCTCTTGCCTAGAAGACATTTTTGACTTATGAGTGCACAGGTGGAATTGATGTTTTTTCAAACCCATTATAGGACTAGATTGTTAGATCGACTAGGATGTGGTGGAGAAATTCCACAGGGTGTTTTTGAATGATGGACTCTGTGCAAAAAAAATGCACGTAGCGTGCGATTAACGGGTGTGTGGTCATTCCAGGTAAAAGGCAGAGCAGAGAAGGAGACTGCTCACTCCCCGTCGGGGAATCGAACCCCGGTCTTCCGCGTGACAGGCGGAGATACTGTCCACTATACTAACGAGGACCTGCAAACCTCTGTCGGCGTCATGTCAAGGTGGGATTCGCAGCAGGTATGACACGCAAACTCTCGTCGGCCATGTAAAAAACCCCATCACTTTACCAGGAACTACAGTTTTATGGGTGTTTGACAGAGAACTTTTTTCTGCTTTCAGCAGGGTTCCATGGTGTAACGGTTAGCACTCTGGACTTTGAATCCAGTGATCTGAGTTCAAGTCTCAGTGGAGCCTCATTTGGCTTTCTAGCCCTTTGCTCCGCATTAGCACAAGCTAGCATGAGAGTTTAATGACTTAAAGAACAAGTTAGTGGCCCAGTCAATTCCACTCCTCTTCTGTTGGCTGATCCCATCTGCGCGTGGTCTTCATGCCGCACCAAACCTCGCTCTTGCTCTTGTACTGCACTTTCCACTTCAGCGTCCTGCTGTATCTTTCATTGGCCACCGTGACTCAAGGCAACAATTCCCCTTGTACTCTTCTCACTTCTAACTCTGTTGCCACCACTGAAGGCTCTGAGCTTCTGGTTGACAAGCTTTTTGATGTCCTTTGCTTGGCTAGCACACAACCTATAGAAGACAAAACTAGGAGTCTTATTTCTCAATAGGGACGCAAGTAAAACAGAGAAAATGCTGGACAAGCAGAGTTGTCTAAACAGTGAACATCAATTCCCTTGTGACCAAAGAAGCAAAACACCCATGTTTCCGCCCGGTTTCGGACCGGGGACCTTTCGCGTGTGAGGCGAATGTGATAACCACTACACTACGGAAACGGTGAGTGATGGCTTGCTTGGCTTTGGAATGTGTCTCAATCAGTAATCTGGCCAATCTGACAAATCTGATGGCAGGTTACTATCATGCCCTTGAACAGAAGGAACCATGGAGAAGAGACAGACGCTCGCTAGCAAGGAATCTGAACTATAGTCTCGATGTTAGGCTCACTTAAAAACTTTTGACATTTAGGAGTTCTCTGAAGCAAGCGCAGCTCGACATATGCTGCCCTAAGAAGCCCAGAACTGTTATCTAAAGAGGCCATGCGGTTGATCACGTTGTGCATTGGCTGAAAATAGGCCCAAGTCCTGGGCAGGCCAGCTAGAGACACTCATTTCCAAGAGCTTAGTCTGTGCCTGCATCTTCAGTAAATATGGTGACTGGAGACATGTTGGTTTGTGTGAAATTTCCTGAAATTTGGGCTATAGACAACTTTTTACAACATGAGCATCCAAAGGTTACAAGCGTCAGAGCCCTGTACAAGATTTGAGTACTTTCACTCCTCTTTGTGCCAAACAGCAGTACAACCCCATAAGATAAAGCAATGCCTGCAGGCACACACTTTTGTATGGGGAAACAAAGAAGCATGTTTCCGCCTGGTTTCGGACCAGGGACCTTTCGCGTGTTAGGCGAACGTGATAACCACTACACTACGGAAACGGAGCGTGCATGCCCGCTCGTCATTAGAGGGGCAATTCGATGCCTTCTTAAATTTGAGGACTTTTATGACAGATCATGTAGGACTAGTGAGAAGCGGGGAACTCCCATTTGTGTCATTTTTCAAGCATTCCCCCATTTATGGTTATATTGACAATCCAAATTGTGATCTCGAGATAGCATCTCTTCAAATGGGAGCTGATCTTCTTGTTGACAAGCTCTTTGATGTTCTTTGTCAGGCTAGCACACAACCTACAGAAGACAAACACACGAGACTTATTTGTTAATAGGGACGCAAGTAAAGCAGAGAAAACGCTGGACAAGCAGAGTTCTCTTGGACAAGCTTCTCTTCTCATGGGAGCTCTTGCCTAGAAGACATTTTTGACTTATGAGTGCACAGGTGGAATTGATGTTTTTTCAAACCCATTATAGGACTAGATTGTTAGATCGACTAGGATGTGGTGGAGAAATTCCACAGGGTGTTTTTGAATGATGGACTCTGTGCAAAAAAAATGCACGTAGCGTGCGATTAACGGGTGTGTGGTCATTCCAGGTAAAAGGAAGAGCAGAGAAGGAGACTGCTCACTCCCCGTCGGGGAATCGAACCCCGGTCTTCCGCGTGACAGGCGGAGATACTGTCCACTATACTAACGAGGACCTGCAAACCTCTGTCGGCGTCATGTCAAGGTGGGATTCGCAGCAGGTATGACACGCAAACTCTCGTCGGCCATGTAAAAAACCCCATCACTTTACCAGGAACTACAGTTTTATGGGTGTTTGACAGAGAACTTTTTTCTGCTTTCAGCAGGGTTCCATGGTGTAACGGTTAGCACTCTGGACTTTGAATCCAGTGATCTGAGTTCAAGTCTCAGTGGAGCCTCATTTGGCTTTCTAGCCCTTTGCTCCGCATTAGCACAAGCTAGCATGAGAGTTTAATGACTTAAAGAACAAGTTAGTGGCCCAGTCAATTCCACTCCTCTTCTGTTGGCTGATCCCATCTGCGCGTGGTCTTCATGCCGCACCAAACCTCGCTCTTGCTCTTGTACTGCACTTTCCACTTCAGCGTCCTGCTGTATCTTTCATTGGCCACCGTGACTCAAGGCAACAATTCCCCTTGTACTCTTCTCACTTCTAACTCTGTTGCCACCACTGAAGGCTCTGAGCTTCTGGTTGACAAGCTTTTTGATGTCCTTTGCTTGGCTAGCACACAACCTATAGAAGACAAAACTAGGAGTCTTATTTCTCAATAGGGACGCAAGTAAAACAGAGAAAATGCTGGACAAGCAGAGTTGTCTAAACAGTGAACATCAATTCCCTTGTGACCAAAGAAGCAAAACACCCATGTTTCCGCCCGGTTTCGGACCGGGGACCTTTCGCGTGTGAGGCGAATGTGATAACCACTACACTACAGAAACGGTGAGTGATGGCTTGCTTGGCTTTGGAATGTGTCTCAATCAGTAATCTGGCCAATCTGACAAATCTGATGGCAGGTTACTATCATGCCCTTGAACAGAAGGAACCATGGAGAAGAGACAGACGCTCGCTAGCAAGGAATCTGAACTATAGTCTCGATGTTAGGCTCACTTAAAAACTTTTGACATTTAGGAGTTCTCTGAAGCAAGCGCAGCTCGACATATGCTGCCCTAAGAAGCCCAGAACTGTTATCTAAAGAGGCCATGCGGTTGATCACGTTGTGCATTGGCTGAAAATAGGCCCAAGTCCTGGGCAGGCCAGCTAGAGACACTCATTTCCAAGAGCTTAGTCTGTGCCTGCATCTTCAGTAAATATGGTGACTGCAGACATGTTGGTTTGTGTGAAATTTCCTGAAATTTGGGCTATAGACAACTTTTTACAACATGAGCATCCAAAGGTTACAAGCGTCAGAGCCCTGTACAAGATTTGAGTACTTTCACTCCTCTTTGTGCCAAACAGCAGTACAACCCCATAAGATAAAGCAATGCCTGCAGGCAGACACTTTTGTATGGGGAAACAAAGAAGCATGTTTCCGCCTGGTTTCGGACCAGGGACCTTTCGCGTGTTAGGCGAACGTGATAACCACTACACTACGGAAACGGAGCGTGCATGCCCTCTCGTCATTAGAGGGGCAATTCGATGCCTTCTTAAATTTGAGGACTTTTATGACAGATCATGTAGGACTAGTGAGAAGCGGGGAACTCCCATTTGTGTCATTTTTCAAGCATTCCCCCATTTATGGTTATATTGACAATCCAAATTGTGATCTCGAGATAGCATCTCTTCAAATGGGAGCTGATCTTCTTGTTGACAAGCTCTTTGATGTTCTTTGTCAGGCTAGCACACAACCTACAGAAGACAAACACACGAGACTTATTTGTTAATAGGGACGCAAGTAAAGCAGAGAAAACGCTGGACAAGCAGAGTTCTCTTGGACAAGCTTCTCTTCTCATGGGAGCTCTTGCCTAGAAGACATTTTTGACTTATGAGTGCACAGGTGGAATTGATGTTTTTTCAAACCCATTATAGGACTAGATTGTTAGATCGACTAGGATGTGGTGGAGAAATTCCACAGGGTGTTTTTGAATGATGGACTCTGTGCAAAAAAAATGCACGTAGCGTGCGATTAACGGGTGTGTGGTCATTCCAGGTAAAAGGCAGAGCAGAGAAGGAGACTGCTCACTCCCCGTCGGGGAATCGAACCCCGGTCTTCCGCGTGACAGGCGGAGATACTGTCCACTATACTAACGAGGACCTGCAAACCTCTGTCGGCGTCATGTCAAGGTGGGATTCGCAGCAGGTATGACACGCAAACTCTCGTCGGCCATGTAAAAAACCCCATCACTTTACCAGGAACTACAGTTTTATGGGTGTTTGACAGAGAACTTTTTTCTGCTTTCAGCAGGGTTCCATGGTGTAACGGTTAGCACTCTGGACTTTGAATCCAGTGATCTGAGTTCAAGTCTCAGTGGAGCCTCATTTGGCTTTCTAGCCCTTTGCTCCGCATTAGCACAAGCTAGCATGAGAGTTTAATGACTTAAAGAACAAGTTAGTGGCCCAGTCAATTCCACTCCTCTTCTGTTGGCTGATCCCATCTGCGCGTGGTCTTCATGCCGCACCAAACCTCGCTCTTGCTCTTGTACTGCACTTTCCACTTCAGCGTCCTGCTGTATCTTTCATTGGCCACCGTGACTCAAGGCAACAATTCCCCTTGTACTCTTCTCACTTCTAACTCTGTTGCCACCACTGAAGGCTCTGAGCTTCTGGTTGACAAGCTTTTTGATGTCCTTTGCTTGGCTAGCACACAACCTATAGAAGACAAAACTAGGAGTCTTATTTCTCAATAGGGACGCAAGTAAAACAGAGAAAATGCTGGACAAGCAGAGTTGTCTAAACAGTGAACATCAATTCCCTTGTGACCAAAGAAGCAAAACACCCATGTTTCCGCCCGGTTTCGGACCGGGGACCTTTCGCGTGTGAGGCGAATGTGATAACCACTACACTACAGAAACGGTGAGTGATGGCTTGCTTGGCTTTGGAATGTGTCTCAATCAGTAATCTGGCCAATCTGACAAATCTGATGGCAGGTTACTATCATGCCCTTGAACAGAAGGAACCATGGAGAAGAGACAGACGCTCGCTAGCAAGGAATCTGAACTATAGTCTCGATGTTAGGCTCACTTAAAAACTTTTGACATTTAGGAGTTCTCTGAAGCAAGCGCAGCTCGACATATGCTGCCCTAAGAAGCCCAGAACTGTTATCTAAAGAGGCCATGCGGTTGATCACGTTGTGCATTGGCTGAAAATAGGCCCAAGTCCTGGGCAGGCCAGCTAGAGACACTCATTTCCAAGAGCTTAGTCTGTGCCTGCATCTTCAGTAAATATGGTGACTGGAGACATGTTGGTTTGTGTGAAATTTCCTGAAATTTGGGCTATAGACAACTTTTTACAACATGAGCATCCAAAGGTTACAAGCGTCAGAGCCCTGTACAAGATTTGAGTACTTTCACTCCTCTTTGTGCCAAACAGCAGTACAACCCCATAAGATAAAGCAATGCCTGCAGGCACACACTTTTGTATGGGGAAACAAAGAAGCATGTTTCCGCCTGGTTTCGGACCAGGGACCTTTCGCGTGTTAGGCGAACGTGATAACCACTACACTACGGAAACGGAGCGTGCATGCCCTCTCGTCATTAGAGGGGCAATTCGATGCCTTCTTAAATTTGAGGACTTTTATGACAGATCATGTAGGACTAGTGAGAAGCGGGGAACTCCCATTTGTGTCATTTTTCAAGCATTCCCCCATTTATGGTTATATTGACAATCCAAATTGTGATCTCGAGATAGCATCTCTTCAAATGGGAGCTGATCTTCTTGTTGACAAGCTCTTTGATGTTCTTTGTCAGGCTAGCACACAACCTACAGAAGACAAACACACGAGACTTATTTGTTAATAGGGACGCAAGTAAAGCAGAGAAAACGCTGGACAAGCAGAGTTCTCTTGGACAAGCTTCTCTTCTCATGGGAGCTCTTGCCTAGAAGACATTTTTGACTTATGAGTGCACAGGTGGAATTGATGTTTTTTCAAACCCATTATAGGACTAGATTGTTAGATCGACTAGGATGTGGTGGAGAAATTCCACAGGGTGTTTTTGAATGATGGACTCTGTGCAAAAAAAATGCACGTAGCGTGCGATTAACGGGTGTGTGGTCATTCCAGGTAAAAGGAAGAGCAGAGAAGGAGACTGCTCACTCCCCGTCGGGGAATCGAACCCCGGTCTTCCGCGTGACAGGCGGAGATACTGTCCACTATACTAACGAGGACCTGCAAACCTCTGTCGGCGTCATGTCAAGGTGGGATTCGCAGCAGGTATGACACGCAAACTCTCGTCGGCCATGTAAAAAACCCCATCACTTTACCAGGAACTACAGTTTTATGGGTGTTTGACAGAGAACTTTTTTCTGCTTTCAGCAGGGTTCCATGGTGTAACGGTTAGCACTCTGGACTTTGAATCCAGTGATCTGAGTTCAAGTCTCAGTGGAGCCTCATTTGGCTTTCTAGCCCTTTGCTCCGCATTAGCACAAGCTAGCATGAGAGTTTAATGACTTAAAGAACAAGTTAGTGGCCCAGTCAATTCCACTCCTCTTCTGTTGGCTGATCCCATCTGCGCGTGGTCTTCATGCCGCACCAAACCTCGCTCTTGCTCTTGTACTGCACTTTCCACTTCAGCGTCCTGCTGTATCTTTCATTGGCCACCGTGACTCAAGGCAACAATTCCCCTTGTACTCTTCTCACTTCTAACTCTGTTGCCACCACTGAAGGCTCTGAGCTTCTGGTTGACAAGCTTTTTGATGTCCTTTGCTTGGCTAGCACACAACCTATAGAAGACAAAACTAGGAGTCTTATTTCTCAATAGGGACGCAAGTAAAACAGAGAAAATGCTGGACAAGCAGAGTTGTCTAAACAGTGAACATCAATTCCCTTGTGACCAAAGAAGCAAAACACCCATGTTTCCGCCCGGTTTCGGACCGGGGACCTTTCGCGTGTGAGGCGAATGTGATAACCACTACACTACGGAAACGGTGAGTGATGGCTTGCTTGGCTTTGGAATGTGTCTCAATCAGTAATCTGGCCAATCTGACAAATCTGATGGCAGGTTACTATCATGCCCTTGAACAGAAGGAACCATGGAGAAGAGACAGACGCTCGCTAGCAAGGAATCTGAACTATAGTCTCGATGTTAGGCTCACTTAAAAACTTTTGACATTTAGGAGTTCTCTGAAGCAAGCGCAGCTCGACATATGCTGCCCTAAGAAGCCCAGAACTGTTATCTAAAGAGGCCATGCGGTTGATCACGTTGTGCATTGGCTGAAAATAGGCCCAAGTCCTGGGCAGGCCAGCTAGAGACATTCATTTCCAAGAGCTTAGTCTGTGCCTGCATCTTCAGTAAATATGGTGACTGGAGACATGTTGGTTTGTGTGAAATTTCCTGAAATTTGGGCTATAGACAACTTTTTACAACATGAGCATCCAAAGGTTACAAGCGTCAGAGCCCTGTACAAGATTTGAGTACTTTCACTCCTCTTTGTGCCAAACAGCAGTACAACCCCATAAGATAAAGCAATGCCTGCAGGCAGACACTTTTGTATGGGGAAACAAAGAAGCATGTTTCCGCCTGGTTTCGGACCAGGGACCTTTCGCGTGTTAGGCGAACGTGATAACCACTACACTACGGAAACGGAGCGTGCATGCCCTCTCGTCATTAGAGGGGCAATTCGATGCCTTCTTAAATTTGAGGACTTTTATGACAGATCATGTAGGACTAGTGAGAAGCGGGGAACTCCCATTTGTGTCATTTTTCAAGCATTCCCCCATTTATGGTTATATTGACAATCCAAATTGTGATCTCGAGATAGCATCTCTTCAAATGGGAGCTGATCTTCTTGTTGACAAGCTCTTTGATGTTCTTTGTCAGGCTAGCACACAACCTACAGAAGACAAACACACGAGACTTATTTGTTAATAGGGACGCAAGTAAAGCAGAGAAAACGCTGGACAAGCAGAGTTCTCTTGGACAAGCTTCTCTTCTCATGGGAGCTCTTGCCTAGAAGACATTTTTGACTTATGAGTGCACAGGTGGAATTGATGTTTTTTCAAACCCATTATAGGACTAGATTGTTAGATCGACTAGGATCTGGTGGAGAAATTCCACAGGGTGTTTTTGAATGATGGACTCTGTGCAAAAAAAATGCACGTAGCGTGCGATTAACGGGTGTGTGGTCATTCCAGGTAAAAGGCAGAGCAGAGAAGGAGACTGCTCACTCCCCGTCGGGGAATCGAACCCCGGTCTTCCGCGTGACAGGCGGAGATACTGTCCACTATACTAACGAGGACCTGCAAGCCTCTGTCGGCGTCATGTCAAGGTGGGATTCGCAGCAGGTATGACACGCAAACTCTCGTCGGCCATGTAAAAAACCCCATCACTTTACCAGGAACTACAGTTTTATGGGTGTTTGACAGAGAACTTTTTTCTGCTTTCAGCAGGGTTCCATGGTGTAACGGTTAGCACTCTGGACTTTGAATCCAGTGATCTGAGTTCAAGTCTCAGTGGATCCTCATTTGGCTTTCTAGCCCTTTGCTCCGCATTAGCACAAGCTAGCATGAGAGTTTAATGACTTAAAGAACAAGTTAGTGGCCCAGTCAATTCCACTCCTCTTCTGTTGGCTGATCCCATCTGCGCGTGGTCTTCATGCCGCACCAAACCTCGCTCTTGCTCTTGTACTGCACTTTCCACTTCAGCGTCCTGCTGTATCTTTCATTGGCCACCGTGACTCAAGGCAACAATTCCCCTTGTACTCTTCTCACTTCTAACTCTGTTGCCACCACTGAAGGCTCTGAGCTTCTGGTTGACAAGCTTTTTGATGTCCTTTGCTTGGCTAGCACACAACCTATAGAAGACAAAACTAGGAGTCTTATTTCTCAATAGGGACGCAAGTAAAACAGAGAAAATGCTGGACAAGCAGAGTTGTCTAAACAGTGAACATCAATTCCCTTGTGACCAAAGAAGCAAAACACCCATGTTTCCGCCCGGTTTCGGACCTGGGACCTTTCGCGTGTGAGGCGAATGTGATAACCACTACACTACGGAAACGGTGAGTGATGGCTTGCTTGGCTTTGGAATGTGTCTCAATCAGTAATCTGGCCAATCTGACAAATCTGATGGCAGGTTACTATCATGCCCTTGAACAGAAGGAACCATGGAGAAGAGACAGACGCTCGCTAGCAAGGAATCTGAACTATAGTCTCGATGTTAGGCTCACTTAAAAACTTTTGACATTTAGGAGTTCTCTGAAGCAAGCGCAGCTCGACATATGCTGCCCTAAGAAGCCCAGAACTGTTATCTAAAGAGGCCATGCGGTTGATCACGTTGTGCATTGGCTGAAAATAGGCCCAAGTCCTGGGCAGGCCAGCTAGAGACACTCATTTCCAAGAGCTTAGTCTGTGCCTGCATCTTCAGTAAATATGGTGACTGGAGACATGTTGGTTTGTGTGAAATTTCCTGAAATTTGGGCTATAGACAACTTTTTACAACATGAGCATCCAAAGGTTACAAGCGTCAGAGCCCTGTACAAGATTTGAGTACTTTCACTCCTCTTTGTGCCAAACAGCAGTACAACCCCATAAGATAAAGCAATGCCTGCAGGCAGACACTTTTGTATGGGGAAACAAAGAAGCATGTTTCCGCCTGGTTTCGGACCAGGGACCTTTCGCGTGTTAGGCGAACGTGATAACCACTACACTACGGAAACGGAGCGTGCATGCCCCCTCGTCATTAGAGGGGCAATTCGATGCCTTCTTAAATTTGAGGACTTTTATGACAGATCATGTAGGACTAGTGAGAAGCGGGGAACTCCCATTTGTGTCATTTTTCAAGCATTCCCCCATTTATGGTTATATTGACAATCCAAATTGTGATCTCGAGATAGCATCTCTTCAAATGGGAGCTGATCTTCTTGTTGACAAGCTCTTTGATGTTCTTTGTCAGGCTAGCACACAACCTACAGAAGACAAACACACGAGACTTATTTGTTAATAGGGACGCAAGTAAAGCAGAGAAAACGCTGGACAAGCAGAGTTCTCTTGGACAAGCTTCTCTTCTCATGGGAGCTCTTGCCTAGAAGACATTTTTGACTTATGAGTGCACAGGTGGAATTGATGTTTTTTCAAACCCATTATAGGACTAGATTGTTAGATCGACTAGGATGTGGTGGAGAAATTCCACAGGGTGTTTTTGAATGATGGACTCTGTGCAAAAAAAATGCACGTAGCGTGCGATTAACGGGTGTGTGGTCATTCCAGGTAAAAGGAAGAGCAGAGAAGGAGACTGCTCACTCCCCGTCGGGGAATCGAACCCCGGTCTTCCGCGTGACAGGCGGAGATACTGTCCACTATACTAACGAGGACCTGCAAACCTCTGTCGGCGTCATGTCAAGGTGGGATTCGCAGCAGGTATGACACGCAAACTCTCGTCGGCCATGTAAAAAACCCCATCACTTTACCAGGAACTACAGTTTTATGGGTGTTTGACAGAGAACTTTTTTCTGCTTTCAGCAGGGTTCCATGGTGTAACGGTTAGCACTCTGGACTTTGAATCCAGTGATCTGAGTTCAAGTCTCAGTGGAGCCTCATTTGGCTTTCTAGCCCTTTGCTCCGCATTAGCACAAGCTAGCATGAGAGTTTAATGACTTAAAGAACAAGTTAGTGGCCCAGTCAATTCCACTCCTCTTCTGTTGGCTGATCCCATCTGCGCGTGGTCTTCATGCCGCACCAAACCTCGCTCTTGCTCTTGTACTGCACTTTCCACTTCAGCGTCCTGCTGTATCTTTCATTGGCCACCGTGACTCAAGGCAACAATTCCCCTTGTACTCTTCTCACTTCTAACTCTGTTGCCACCACTGAAGGCTCTGAGCTTCTGGTTGACAAGCTTTTTGATGTCCTTTGCTTGGCTAGCACACAACCTATAGAAGACAAAACTAGGAGTCTTATTTCTCAATAGGGACGCAAGTAAAACAGAGAAAATGCTGGACAAGCAGAGTTGTCTAAACAGTGAACATCAATTCCCTTGTGACCAAAGAAGCAAAACACCCATGTTTCCGCCCGGTTTCGGACCGGGGACCTTTCGCGTGTGAGGCGAATGTGATAACCACTACACTACGGAAACGGTGAGTGATGGCTTGCTTGGCTTTGGAATGTGTCTCAATCAGTAATCTGGCCAATCTGACAAATCTGATGGCAGGTTACTATCATGCCCTTGAACAGAAGGAACCATGGAGAAGAGACAGACGCTCGCTAGCAAGGAATCTGAACTATAGTCTCGATGTTAGGCTCACTTAAAAACTTTTGACATTTAGGAGTTCTCTGAAGCAAGCGCAGCTCGACATATGCTGCCCTAAGAAGCCCAGAACTGTTATCTAAAGAGGCCATGCGGTTGATCACGTTGTGCATTGGCTGAAAATAGGCCCAAGTCCTGGGCAGGCCAGCTAGAGACACTCATTTCCAAGAGCTTAGTCTGTGCCTGCATCTTCAGTAAATATGGTGACTGGAGACATGTTGGTTTGTGTGAAATTTCCTGAAATTTGGGCTATAGACAACTTTTTACAACATGAGCATCCAAAGGTTACAAGCGTCAGAGCCCTGTACAAGATTTGAGTACTTTCACTCCTCTTTGTGCCAAACAGCAGTACAACCCCATAAGATAAAGCAATGCCTGCAGGCACACACTTTTGTATGGGGAAACAAAGAAGCATGTTTCCGCCTGGTTTCGGACCAGGGACCTTTCGCGTGTTAGGCGAACGTGATAACCACTACACTACGGAAACGGAGCGTGCATGCCCTCTCGTCATTAGAGGGGCAATTCGATGCCTTCTTAAATTTGAGGACTTTTATGACAGATCATGTAGGACTAGTGAGAAGCGGGGAACTCCCATTTGTGTCATTTTTCAAGCATTCCCCCATTTATGGTTATATTGACAATCCAAATTGTGATCTCGAGATAGCATCTCTTCAAATGGGAGCTGATCTTCTTGTTGACAAGCTCTTTGATGTTCTTTGTCAGGCTAGCACACAACCTACAGAAGACAAACACACGAGACTTATTTGTTAATAGGGACGCAAGTAAAGCAGAGAAAACGCTGGACAAGCAGAGTTCTCTTGGACAAGCTTCTCTTCTCATGGGAGCTCTTGCCTAGAAGACATTTTTGACTTATGAGTGCACAGGTGGAATTGATGTTTTTTCAAACCCATTATAGGACTAGATTGTTAGATCGACTAGGATGTGGTGGAGAAATTCCACAGGGTGTTTTTGAATGATGGACTCTGTGCAAAAAAAATGCACGTAGCGTGCGATTAACGGGTGTGTGGTCATTCCAGGTAAAAGGAAGAGCAGAGAAGGAGACTGCTCACTCCCCGTCGGGGAATCGAACCCCGGTCTTCCGCGTGACAGGCGGAGATACTGTCCACTATACTAACGAGGACCTGCAAACCTCTGTCGGCGTCATGTCAAGGTGGGATTCGCAGCAGGTATGACACGCAAACTCTCGTCGGCCATGTAAAAAACCCCATCACTTTACCAGGAACTACAGTTTTATGGGTGTTTGACAGAGAACTTTTTTCTGCTTTCAGCAGGGTTCCATGGTGTAACGGTTAGCACTCTGGACTTTGAATCCAGTGATCTGAGTTCAAGTCTCAGTGGAGCCTCATTTGGCTTTCTAGCCCTTTGCTCCGCATTAGCACAAGCTAGCATGAGAGTTTAATGACTTAAAGAACAAGTTAGTGGCCCAGTCAATTCCACTCCTCTTCTGTTGGCTGATCCCATCTGCGCGTGGTCTTCATGCCGCACCAAACCTCGCTCTTGCTCTTGTACTGCACTTTCCACTTCAGCGTCCTGCTGTATCTTTCATTGGCCACCGTGACTCAAGGCAACAATTCCCCTTGTACTCTTCTCACTTCTAACTCTGTTGCCACCACTGAAGGCTCTGAGCTTCTGGTTGACAAGCTTTTTGATGTCCTTTGCTTGGCTAGCACACAACCTATAGAAGACAAAACTAGGAGTCTTATTTCTCAATAGGGACGCAAGTAAAACAGAGAAAATGCTGGACAAGCAGAGTTGTCTAAACAGTGAACATCAATTCCCTTGTGACCAAAGAAGCAAAACACCCATGTTTCCGCCCGGTTTCGGACCGGGGACCTTTCGCGTGTGAGGCGAATGTGATAACCACTACACTACGGAAACGGTGAGTGATGGCTTGCTTGGCTTTGGAATGTGTCTCAATCAGTAATCTGGCCAATCTGACAAATCTGATGGCAGGTTACTATCATGCCCTTGAACAGAAGGAACCATGGAGAAGAGACAGACGCTCGCTAGCAAGGAATCTGAACTATAGTCTCGATGTTAGGCTCACTTAAAAACTTTTGACATTTAGGAGTTCTCTGAAGCAAGCGCAGCTCGACATATGCTGCCCTAAGAAGCCCAGAACTGTTATCTAAAGAGGCCATGCGGTTGATCACGTTGTGCATTGGCTGAAAATAGGCCCAAGTCCTGGGCAGGCCAGCTAGAGACACTCATTTCCAAGAGCTTAGTCTGTGCCTGCATCTTCAGTAAATATGGTGACTGGAGACATGTTGGTTTGTGTGAAATTTCCTGAAATTTGGGCTATAGACAACTTTTTACAACATGAGCATCCAAAGGTTACAAGCGTCAGAGCCCTGTACAAGATTTGAGTACTTTCACTCCTCTTTGTGCCAAACAGCAGTACAACCCCATAAGATAAAGCAATGCCTGCAGGCACACACTTTTGTATGGGGAAACAAAGAAGCATGTTTCCGCCTGGTTTCGGACCAGGGACCTTTCGCGTGTTAGGCGAACGTGATAACCACTACACTACGGAAACGGAGCGTGCATGCCCTCTCGTCATTAGAGGGGCAATTCGATGCCTTCTTAAATTTGAGGACTTTTATGACAGATCATGTAGGACTAGTGAGAAGCGGGGAACTCCCATTTGTGTCATTTTTCAAGCATTCCCCCATTTATGGTTATATTGACAATCCAAATTGTGATCTCGAGATAGCATCTCTTCAAATGGGAGCTGATCTTCTTGTTGACAAGCTCTTTGATGTTCTTTGTCAGGCTAGCACACAACCTACAGAAGACAAACACACGAGACTTATTTGTTAATAGGGACGCAAGTAAAGCAGAGAAAACGCTGGACAAGCAGAGTTCTCTTGGACAAGCTTCTCTTCTCATGGGAGCTCTTGCCTAGAAGACATTTTTGACTTATGAGTGCACAGGTGGAATTGATGTTTTTTCAAACCCATTATAGGACTAGATTGTTAGATCGACTAGGATGTGGTGGAGAAATTCCACAGGGTGTTTTTGAATGATGGACTCTGTGCAAAAAAAATGCACGTAGCGTGCGATTAACGGGTGTGTGGTCATTCCAGGTAAAAGGAAGAGCAGAGAAGGAGACTGCTCACTCCCCGTCGGGGAATCGAACCCCGGTCTTCCGCGTGACAGGCGGAGATACTGTCCACTATACTAACGAGGACCTGCAAACCTCTGTCGGCGTCATGTCAAGGTGGGATTCGCAGCAGGTATGACACGCAAACTCTCGTCGGCCATGTAAAAAACCCCATCACTTTACCAGGAACTACAGTTTTATGGGTGTTTGACAGAGAACTTTTTTCTGCTTTCAGCAGGGTTCCATGGTGTAACGGTTAGCACTCTGGACTTTGAATCCAGTGATCTGAGTTCAAGTCTCAGTGGAGCCTCATTTGGCTTTCTAGCCCTTTGCTCCGCATTAGCACAAGCTAGCATGAGAGTTTAATGACTTAAAGAACAAGTTAGTGGCCCAGTCAATTCCACTCCTCTTCTGTTGGCTGATCCCATCTGCGCGTGGTCTTCATGCCGCACCAAACCTCGCTCATGCTCTTGTACTGCACTTTCCACTTCAGCGTCCTGCTGTATCTTTCATTGGCCACCGTGACTCAAGGCAACAATTCCCCTTGTACTCTTCTCACTTCTAACTCTGTTGCCACCACTGAAGGCTCTGAGCTTCTGGTTGACAAGCTTTTTGATGTCCTTTGCTTGGCTAGCACACAACCTATAGAAGACAAAACTAGGAGTCTTATTTCTCAATAGGGACGCAAGTAAAACAGAGAAAATGCTGGACAAGCAGAGTTGTCTAAACAGTGAACATCAATTCCCTTGTGACCAAAGAAGCAAAACACCCATGTTTCCGCCCGGTTTCGGACCGGGGACCTTTCGCGTGTGAGGCGAATGTGATAACCACTACACTACGGAAACGGTGAGTGATGGCTTGCTTGGCTTTGGAATGTGTCTCAATCAGTAATCTGGCCAATCTGACAAATCTGATGGCAGGTTACTATCATGCCCTTGAACAGAAGGAACCATGGAGAAGAGACAGACGCTCGCTAGCAAGGAATCTGAACTATAGTCTCGATGTTAGGCTCACTTAAAAACTTTTGACATTTAGGAGTTCTCTGAAGCAAGCGCAGCTCGACATATGCTGCCCTAAGAAGCCCAGAACTGTTATCTAAAGAGGCCATGCGGTTGATCACGTTGTGCATTGGCTGAAAATAGGCCCAAGTCCTGGGCAGGCCAGCTAGAGACACTCATTTCCAAGAGCTTAGTCTGTGCCTGCATCTTCAGTAAATATGGTGACTGGAGACATGTTGGTTTGTGTGAAATTTCCTGAAATTTGGGCTATAGACAACTTTTTACAACATGAGCATCCAAAGGTTACAAGCGTCAGAGCCCTGTACAAGATTTGAGTACTTTCACTCCTCTTTGTGCCAAACAGCAGTACAACCCCATAAGATAAAGCAATGCCTGCAGGCACACACTTTTGTATGGGGAAACAAAGAAGCATGTTTCCGCCTGGTTTCGGACCAGGGACCTTTCGCGTGTTAGGCGAACGTGATAACCACTACACTACGGAAACGGAGCGTGCATGCCCTCTCGTCATTAGAGGGGCAATTCGATGCCTTCTTAAATTTGAGGACTTTTATGACAGATCATGTAGGACTAGTGAGAAGCGGGGAACTCCCATTTGTGTCATTTTTCAAGCATTCCCCCATTTATGGTTATATTGACAATCCAAATTGTGATCTCGAGATAGCATCTCTTCAAATGGGAGCTGATCTTCTTGTTGACAAGCTCTTTGATGTTCTTTGTCAGGCTAGCACACAACCTACAGAAGACAAACACACGAGACTTATTTGTTAATAGGGACGCAAGTAAAGCAGAGAAAACGCTGGACAAGCAGAGTTCTCTTGGACAAGCTTCTCTTCTCATGGGAGCTCTTGCCTAGAAGACATTTTTGACTTATGAGTGCACAGGTGGAATTGATGTTTTTTCAAACCCATTATAGGACTAGATTGTTAGATCGACTAGGATCTGGTGGAGAAATTCCACAGGGTGTTTTTGAATGATGGACTCTGTGCAAAAAAAATGCACGTAGCGTGCGATTAACGGGTGTGTGGTCATTCCAGGTAAAAGGCAGAGCAGAGAAGGAGACTGCTCACTCCCCGTCGGGGAATCGAACCCCGGTCTTCCGCGTGACAGGCGGAGATACTGTCCACTAAACTAACGAGGACCTGCAAACCTCTGTCGGCGTCATGTCAAGGTGGGATTCGCAGCAGGTATGACACGCAAACTCTCGTCGGCCATGTAAAAAACCCCATCACTTTACCAGGAACTACAGTTTTATGGGTGTTTGACAGAGAACTTTTTTCTGCTTTCAGCTGGGTTCCATGGTGTAACGGTTAGCACTCTGGACTTTGAATCCAGTGATCTGAGTTCAAGTCTCAGTGGAACCTCATTTAGCTTTCTAGCCCTTTGCTCCGCATTAGCACAAGCTAGCATGAGAGTTTAATGACTTAAAGAACAAGTTAGTGGCCCAGTCAATTCCACTCCTCTTCTGTTGGCTGATCCCATCTGCGCGTGGTCTTCATGCCGCACCAAACCTCGCTCATGCTCTTGTACTGCACTTTCCACTTCAGCGTCCTGCTGTATCTTTCATTGGCCACCGTGACTCAAGGCAACAATTCCCCTTGTACTCTTCTCACTTCTAACTCTGTTGCCACCACTGAAGGCTCTGAGCTTCTGGTTGACAAGCTTTTTGATGTCCTTTGCTTGGCTAGCACACAACCTATAGAAGACAAAACTAGGAGTCTTATTTCTCAATAGGGACGCAAGTAAAACAGAGAAAATGCTGGACAAGCAGAGTTGTCTAAACAGTGAACATCAATTCCCTTGTGACCAAAGAAGCAAAACACCCATGTTTCGGACCGGGGACCTTTCGCGTGTGAGGCGAATGTGATAACCACTACACTACGGAAACGGTGAGTGATGGCTTGCTTGGCTTTGGAATGTGTCTCAATCAGTAATCTGGCCAATCTGACAAATCTGATGGCAGGTTACTATCATGCCCTTGAACAGAAGGAACCATGGAGAAGAGACAGACGCTCGCTAGCAAGGAATCTGAACTATAGTCTCGATGTTAGGCTCACTTAAAAACTTTTGACATTTAGGAGTTCTCTGAAGCAAGCGCAGCTCGACATATGCTGCCCTAAGAAGCCCAGAACTGTTATCTAAAGAGGCCATGCGGTTGATCACGTTGTGCATTGGCTGAAAATAGGCCCAAGTCCTGGGCAGGCCAGCTAGAGACACTCATTTCCAAGAGCTTAGTCTGTGCCTGCATCTTCAGTAAATATGGTGACTGGAGACATGTTGGTTTGTGTGAAATTTCCTGAAATTTGGGCTATAGACAACTTTTTACAACATGAGCATCCAAAGGTTACAAGCGTCAGAGCCCTGTACAAGATTTGAGTACTTTCACTCCTCTTTGTGCCAAACAGCAGTACAACCCCATAAGATAAAGCAATGCCTGCAGGCACACACTTTTGTATGGGGAAACAAAGAAGCATGTTTCCGCCTGGTTTCGGACCAGGGACCTTTCGCGTGTTAGGCGAACGTGATAACCACTACACTACGGAAACGGAGCGTGCATGCCCTCTCGTCATTAGAGGGGCAATTCGATGCCTTCTTAAATTTGAGGACTTTTATGACAGATCATGTAGGACTAGTGAGAAGCGGGGAACTCCCATTTGTGTCATTTTTCAAGCA
Organism: Rhamphochromis sp. 'chilingali'; assembly: GCF_963969265.1. Classification (NCBI taxonomy): domain Eukaryota; kingdom Metazoa; phylum Chordata; class Actinopteri; order Cichliformes; family Cichlidae; genus Rhamphochromis; species Rhamphochromis sp. 'chilingali'. Next base: position 34,135,792 of record NC_137938.1, on the reverse strand, counting down.
TTCCCCCATTTATGGTTATATTGACAATCCAAATTGTGATCTCGAGATAGCATCTCTTCAAATGGGAGCTGATCTTCTTGTTGACAAGCTCTTTGATGTTCTTTGTCAGGCTAGCACACAACCTACAGAAGACAAACACACGAGACTTATTTGTTAATAGGGACGCAAGTAAAGCAGAGAAAACGCTGGACAAGCAGAGTTCTCTTGGACAAGCTTCTCTTCTCATGGGAGCTCTTGCCTAGAAGACATTTTTGACTTATGAGTGCACAGGTGGAATTGATGTTTTTTCAAACCCATTATAGGACTAGATTGTTAGATCGACTAGGATCTGGTGGAGAAATTCCACAGGGTGTTTTTGAATGATGGACTCTGTGCAAAAAAAATGCACGTAGCGTGCGATTAACGGGTGTGTGGTCATTCCAGGTAAAAGGCAGAGCAGAGAAGGAGACTGCTCACTCCCCGTCGGGGAATCGAACCCCGGTCTTCCGCGTGACAGGCGGAGATACTGTCCACTAAACTAACGAGGACCTGCAAACCTCTGTCGGCGTCATGTCAAGGTGGGATTCGCAGCAGGTATGACACGCAAACTCTCGTCGGCCATGTAAAAAACCCCATCACTTTACCAGGAACTACAGTTTTATGGGTGTTTGACAGAGAACTTTTTTCTGCTTTCAGCTGGGTTCCATGGTGTAACGGTTAGCACTCTGGACTTTGAATCCAGTGATCTGAGTTCAAGTCTCAGTGGAACCTCATTTGGCTTTCTAGCCCTTTGCTCCGCATTAGCACAAGCTAGCATGAGAGTTTAATGACTTAAAGAACAAGTTAGTGGCCCAGTCAATTCCACTCCTCTTCTGTTGGCTGATCCCATCTGCGCGTGGTCTTCATGCCGCACCAAACCTCGCTCATGCTCTTGTACTGCACTTTCCACTTCAGCGTCCTGCTGTATCTTTCATTGGCCACCGTGACTCAAGGCAACAATTCCCCTTGTACTCTTCTCACTTCTAACTCTGTTGCCACCACTGAAGGCTCTGAGCTTCTGGTTGACAAGCTTTTTGATGTCCTTTGCTTGGCTAGCACACAACCTATAGAAGACAAAACTAGGAGTCTTATTTCTCAATAGGGACGCAAGTAAAACAGAGAAAATGCTGGACAAGCAGAGTTGTCTAAACAGTGAACATCAATTCCCTTGTGACCAAAGAAGCAAAACACCCATGTTTCCGCCCGGTTTCGGACCGGGGACCTTTCGCGTGTGAGGCGAATGTGATAACCACTACACTACGGAAACGGTGAGTGATGGCTTGCTTGGCTTTGGAATGTGTCTCAATCAGTAATCTGGCCAATCTGACAAATCTGATGGCAGGTTACTATCATGCCCTTGAACAGAAGGAACCATGGAGAAGAGACAGACGCTCGCTAGCAAGGAATCTGAACTATAGTCTCGATGTTAGGCTCACTTAAAAACTTTTGACATTTAGGAGTTCTCTGAAGCAAGCGCAGCTCGACATATGCTGCCCTAAGAAGCCCAGAACTGTTATCTAAAGAGGCCATGCGGTTGATCACGTTGTGCATTGGCTGAAAATAGGCCCAAGTCCTGGGCAGGCCAGCTAGAGACACTCATTTCCAAGAGCTTAGTCTGTGCCTGCATCTTCAGTAAATATGGTGACTGGAGACATGTTGGTTTGTGTGAAATTTCCTGAAATTTGGGCTATAGACAACTTTTTACAACATGAGCATCCAAAGGTTACAAGCGTCAGAGCCCTGTACAAGATTTGAGTACTTTCACTCCTCTTTGTGCCAAACAGCAGTACAACCCCATAAGATAAAGCAATGCCTGCAGGCACACACTTTTGTATGGGGAAACAAAGAAGCATGTTTCCGCCTGGTTTCGGACCAGGGACCTTTCGCGTGTTAGGCGAACGTGATAACCACTACACTACGGAAACGGAGCGTGCATGCCCTCTCGTCATTAGAGGGGCAATTCGATGCCTTCTTAAATTTGAGGACTTTTATGACAGATCATGTAGGACTAGTGAGAAGCGGGGAACTCCCATTTGTGTCATTTTTCAAGCATTCCCCCATTTATGGTTATATTGACAATCCAAATTGTGATCTCGAGATAGCATCTCTTCAAATGGGAGCTGATCTTCTTGTTGACAAGCTCTTTGATGTTCTTTGTCAGGCTAGCACACAACCTACAGAAGACAAACACACGAGACTTATTTGTTAATAGGGACGCAAGTAAAGCAGAGAAAACGCTGGACAAGCAGAGTTCTCTTGGACAAGCTTCTCTTCTCATGGGAGCTCTTGCCTAGAAGACATTTTTGACTTATGAGTGCACAGGTGGAATTGATGTTTTTTCAAACCCATTATAGGACTAGATTGTTAGATCGACTAGGATCTGGTGGAGAAATTCCACAGGGTGTTTTTGAATGATGGACTCTGTGCAAAAAAAATGCACGTAGCGTGCGATTAACGGGTGTGTGGTCATTCCAGGTAAAAGGCAGAGCAGAGAAGGAGACTGTTCACTCCCCGTCGGGGAATCGAACCCCGGTCTTCCGCGTGACAGGCGGAGATACTGTCCACTATACTAACGAGGACCTGCAAACCTCTGTCGGCGTCATGTCAAGGTGGGATTCGCAGCAGGTATGACACGCAAACTCTCGTCGGCCATGTAAAAAACCCCATCACTTTACCAGGAACTACAGTTTTATGGGTGTTTGACAGAGAACTTTTTTCTGCTTTCAGCAGGGTTCCATGGTGTAACGGTTAGCACTCTGGACTTTGAATCCAGTGATCTGAGTTCAAGTCTCAGTGGACCCTCATTTGGCTTTCTAGCCCTTTGCTCCGCATTAGCACAAGCTAGCATGAGAGTTTAATGACTTAAAGAACAAGTTAGTGGCCCAGTCAATTCCACTCCTCTTCTGTTGGCTGATCCCATCTGCGCGTGGTCTTCATGCCGCACCAAACCTCGCTCATGCTCTTGTACTGCACTTTCCACTTCAGCGTCCTGCTGTATCTTTCATTGGCCACCGTGACTCAAGGCAACAATTCCCCTTGTACTCTTCTCACTTCTAACTCTGTTGCCACCACTGAAGGCTCTGAGCTTCTGGTTGACAAGCTTTTTGATGTCCTTTGCTTGGCTAGCACACAACCTATAGAAGACAAAACTAGGAGTCTTATTTCTCAATAGGGACGCAAGTAAAACAGAGAAAATGCTGGACAAGCAGAGTTGTCTAAACAGTGAACATCAATTCCCTTGTGACCAAAGAAGCAAAACACCCATGTTTCCGCCCGGGGACCTTTCGCGTGTGAGGCGAATGTGATAACCACTACACTACGGAAACGGTGAGTGATGGCTTGCTTGGCTTTGGAATGTGTCTCAATCAGTAATCTGGCCAATCTGACAAATCTGATGGCAGGTTACTATCATGCCCTTGAACAGAAGGAACCATGGAGAAGAGACAGACGCTAGCTAGCAAGGAATCTGAACTATAGTCTCGATGTTAGGCTCACTTAAAAACTTTTGACATTTAGGAGTTCTCTGAAGCAAGCGCAGCTCGACATATGCTGCCCTAAGAAGCCCAGAACTGTTATCTAAAGAGGCCATGCGGTTGATCACGTTGTGCATTGGCTGAAAATAGGCCCAAGTCCTGGGCAGGCCAGCTAGAGACACTCATTTCCAAGAGCTTAGTCTGTGCCTGCATCTTCAGTAAATATGGTGACTGGAGACATGTTGGTTTGTGTGAAATTTCCTGAAATTTGGGCTATAGACAACTTTTTACAACATGAGCATCCAAAGGTTACAAGCGTCAGAGCCCTGTACAAGATTTGAGTACTTTCACTCCTCTTTGTGCCAAACAGCAGTACAACCCCATAAGATAAAGCAATGCCTGCAGGCACACACTTTTGTATGGGGAAACAAAGAAGCATGTTTCCGCCTGGTTTCGGACCAGGGACCTTTCGCGTGTTAGGCGAACGTGATAACCACTACACTACGGAAACGGAGCGTGCATGCCCTCTCGTCATTAGAGGGGCAATTCGATGCCTTCTTAAATTTGAGGACTTTTATGACAGATCATGTAGGACTAGTGAGAAGCGGGGAACTCCCATTTGTGTCATTTTTCAAGCATTCCCCCATTTATGGTTATATTGACAATCCAAATTGTGATCTCGAGATAGCATCTCTTCAAATGGGAGCTGATCTTCTTGTTGACAAGCTCTTTGATGTTCTTTGTCAGGCTAGCACACAACCTACAGAAGACAAACACACGAGACTTATTTGTTAATAGGGACGCAAGTAAAGCAGAGAAAACGCTGGACAAGCAGAGTTCTCTTGGACAAGCTTCTCTTCTCATGGGAGCTCTTGCCTAGAAGACATTTTTGACTTATGAGTGCACAGGTGGAATTGATGTTTTTTCAAACCCATTATAGGACTAGATTGTTAGATCGACTAGGATCTGGTGGAGAAATTCCACAGGGTGTTTTTGAATGATGGACTCTGTGCAAAAAAAATGCACGTAGCGTGCGATTAACGGGTGTGTGGTCATTCCAGGTAAAAGGCAGAGCAGAGAAGGAGACTGCTCACTCCCCGTCGGGGAATCGAACCCCGGTCTTCCGCGTGACAGGCGGAGATACTGTCCACTATACTAACGAGGACCTGCAAACCTCTGTCGGCGTCATGTCAAGGTGGGATTCGCAGCAGGTATGACACGCAAACTCTCGTCGGCCATGTAAAAAACCCCATCACTTTACCAGGAACTACAGTTTTATGGGTGTTTGACAGAGAACTTTTTTCTGCTTTCAGCAGGGTTCCATGGTGTAACGGTTAGCACTCTGGACTTTGAATCCAGTGATCTGAGTTCAAGTCTCAGTGGACCCTCATTTGGCTTTCTAGCCCTTTGCTCCGCATTAGCACAAGCTAGCATGAGAGTTTAATGACTTAAAGAACAAGTTAGTGGCCCAGTCAATTCCACTCCTCTTCTGTTGGCTGATCCCATCTGCGCGTGGTCTTCATGCCGCACCAAACCTCGCTCATGCTCTTGTACTGCACTTTCCACTTCAGCGTCCTGCTGTATCTTTCATTGGCCACCGTGACTCAAGGCAACAATTCCCCTTGTACTCTTCTCACTTCTAACTCTGTTGCCACCACTGAAGGCTCTGAGCTTCTGGTTGACAAGCTTTTTGATGTCCTTTGCTTGGCTAGCACACAACCTATAGAAGACAAAACTAGGAGTCTTATTTCTCAATAGGGACGCAAGTAAAACAGAGAAAATGCTGGACAAGCAGAGTTGTCTAAACAGTGAACATCAATTCCCTTGTGACCAAAGAAGCAAAACACCCATGTTTCCGCCCGGTTTCGGACCGGGGACCTTTCGCGTGTGAGGCGAATGTGATAACCACTACACTACGGAAACGGTGAGTGATGGCTTGCTTGGCTTTGGAATGTGTCTCAATCAGTAATCTGGCCAATCTGACAAATCTGATGGCAGGTTACTATCATGCCCTTGAACAGAAGGAACCATGGAGAAGAGACAGACGCTCGCTAGCAAGGAATCTGAACTATAGTCTCGATGTTAGGCTCACTTAAAAACTTTTGACATTTAGGAGTTCTCTGAAGCAAGCGCAGCTCGACATATGCTGCCCTAAGAAGCCCAGAACTGTTATCTAAAGAGGCCATGCGGTTGATCACGTTGTGCATTGGCTGAAAATAGGCCCAAGTCCTGGGCAGGCCAGCTAGAGACACTCATTTCCAAGAGCTTAGTCTGTGCCTGCATCTTCAGTAAATATGGTGACTGCAGACATGTTGGTTTGTGTGAAATTTCCTGAAATTTGGGCTATAGACAACTTTTTACAACATGAGCATCCAAAGGTTACAAGCGTCAGAGCCCTGTACAAGATTTGAGTACTTTCACTCCTCTTTGTGCCAAACAGCAGTACAACCCCATAAGATAAAGCAATGCCTGCAGGCAGACACTTTTGTATGGGGAAACAAAGAAGCATGTTTCCGCCTGGTTTCGGACCAGGGACCTTTCGCGTGTTAGGCGAACGTGATAACCACTACACTACGGAAACGGAGCGTGCATGCCCTCTCGTCATTAGAGGGGCAATTCGATGCCTTCTTAAATTTGAGGACTTTTATGACAGATCATGTAGGACTAGTGAGAAGCGGGGAACTCCCATTTGTGTCATTTTTCAAGCATTCCCCCATTTATGGTTATATTGACAATCCAAATTGTGATCTCGAGATAGCATCTCTTCAAATGGGAGCTGATCTTCTTGTTGACAAGCTCTTTGATGTTCTTTGTCAGGCTAGCACACAACCTACAGAAGACAAACACACGAGACTTATTTGTTAATAGGGACGCAAGTAAAGCAGAGAAAACGCTGGACAAGCAGAGTTCTCTTGGACACGCTTCTCTTCTCATGGGAGCTCTTGCCTAGAAGACATTTTTGACTTATGAGTGCACAGGTGGAATTGATGTTTTTTCAAACCCATTATAGGACTAGATTGTTAGATCGACTAGGATGTGGTGGAGAAATTCCACAGGGTGTTTTTGAATGATGGACTCTGTGCAAAAAAAATGCACGTAGCGTGCGATTAACGGGTGTGTGGTCATTCCAGGTAAAAGGCAGAGCAGAGAAGGAGACTGCTCACTCCCCGTCGGGGAATCGAACCCCGGTCTTCCGCGTGACAGGCGGAGATACTGTCCACTATACTAACGAGGACCTGCAAACCTCTGTCGGCGTCATGTCAAGGTGGGATTCGCAGCAGGTATGACACGCAAACTCTCGTCGGCCATGTAAAAAACCCCATCACTTTACCAGGAACTACAGTTTTATGGGTGTTTGACAGAGAACTTTTTTCTGCTTTCAGCAGGGTTCCATGGTGTAACGATTAGCACTCTGGACTTTGAATCCAGTGATCTGAGTTCAAGTCTCAGTGGACCCTCATTTGGCTTTCTAGCCCTTTGCTCCGCATTAGCACAAGCTAGCATGAGAGTTTAATGACTTAAAGAACAAGTTAGTGGCCCAGTCAATTCCACTCCTCTTCTGTTGGCTGATCCCATCTGCGCGTGGTCTTCATGCCGCACCAAACCTCGCTCTTGCTCTTGTACTGCACTTTCCACTTCAGCGTCCTGCTGTATCTTTCATTGGCCACCGTGACTCAAGGCAACAATTCCCCTTGTACTCTTCTCACTTCTAACTCTGTTGCCACCACTGAAGGCTCTGAGCTTCTGGTTGACAAGCTTTTTGATGTCCTTTGCTTGGCTAGCACACAACCTATAGAAGACAAAACTAGGAGTCTTATTTCTCAATAGGGACGCAAGTAAAACAGAGAAAATGCTGGACAAGCAGAGTTGTCTAAACAGTGAACATCAATTCCCTTGTGACCAAAGAAGCAAAACACCCATGTTTCCGCCCGGTTTCGGACCAGGGACCTTTCGCGTGTGAGGCGAATGTGATAACCACTACACTACGGAAACGGTGAGTGATGGCTTGCTTGGCTTTGGAATGTGTCTCAATCAGTAATCTGGCCAATCTGACAAATCTGATGGCAGGTTACTATCATGCCCTTGAACAGAAGGAACCATGGAGAAGAGACAGACGCTCGCTAGCAAGGAATCTGAACTATAGTCTCGATGTTAGGCTCACTTAAAAACTTTTGACATTTAGGAGTTCTCTGAAGCAAGCGCAGCTCGACATATGCTGCCCTAAGAAGCCCAGAACTGTTATCTAAAGAGGCCATGCGGTTGATCACGTTGTGCATTGGCTGAAAATAGGCCCAAGTCCTGGGCAGGCCAGCTAGAGACACTCATTTCCAAGAGCTTAGTCTGTGCCTGCATCTTCAGTAAATATGGTGACTGCAGACATGTTGGTTTGTGTGAAATTTCCTGAAATTTGGGCTATAGACAACTTTTTACAACATGAGCATCCAAAGGTTACAAGCGTCAGAGCCCTGTACAAGATTTGAGTACTTTCACTCCTCTTTGTGCCAAACAGCAGTACAACCCCATAAGATAAAGCAATGCCTGCAGGCAGACACTTTTGTATGGGGAAACAAAGAAGCATGTTTCCGCCTGGTTTCGGACCAGGGACCTTTCGCGTGTTAGGCGAACGTGATAACCACTACACTACGGAAACGGAGCGTGCATGCCCTCTCGTCATTAGAGGGGCAATTCGATGCCTTCTTAAATTTGAGGACTTTTATGACAGATCATGTAGGACTAGTGAGAAGCGGGGAACTCCCATTTGTGTCATTTTTCAAGCATTCCCCCATTTATGGTTATATTGACAATCCAAATTGTGATCTCGAGATAGCATCTCTTCAAATGGGAGCTGATCTTCTTGTTGACAAGCTCTTTGATGTTCTTTGTCAGGCTAGCACACAACCTACAGAAGACAAACACACGAGACTTATTTGTTAATAGGGACGCAAGTAAAGCAGAGAAAACGCTGGACAAGCAGAGTTCTCTTGGACAAGCTTCTCTTCTCATGGGAGCTCTTGCCTAGAAGACATTTTTGACTTATGAGTGCACAGGTGGAATTGATGTTTTTTCAAACCCATTATAGGACTAGATTGTTAGATCGACTAGGATCTGGTGGAGAAATTCCACAGGGTGTTTTTGAATGATGGACTCTGTGCAAAAAAAATGCACGTAGCGTGCGATTAACGGGTGTGTGGTCATTCCAGGTAAAAGGCAGAGCAGAGAAGGAGACTGCTCACTCCCCGTCGGGGAATCGAACCCCGGTCTTCCGCGTGACAGGCGGAGATACTGTCCACTATACTAACGAGGACCTGCAAACCTCTGTCGGCGTCATGTCAAGGTGGGATTCGCAGCAGGTATGACACGCAAACTCTCGTCGGCCATGTAAAAAACCCCATCACTTTACCAGGAACTACAGTTTTATGGGTGTTTGACAGAGAACTTTTTTCTGCTTTCAGCAGGGTTCCATGGTGTAACGGTTAGCACTCTGGACTTTGAATCCAGTGATCTGAGTTCAAGTCTCAGTGGACCCTCATTTGGCTTTCTAGCCCTTTGCTCCGCATTAGCACAAGCTAGCATGAGAGTTTAATGACTTAAAGAACAAGTTAGTGGCCCAGTCAATTCCACTCCTCTTCTGTTGGCTGATCCCATCTGCGCGTGGTCTTCATGCCGCACCAAACCTCGCTCATGCTCTTGTACTGCACTTTCCACTTCAGCGTCCTGCTGTATCTTTCATTGGCCACCGTGACTCAAGGCAACAATTCCCCTTGTACTCTTCTCACTTCTAACTCTGTTGCCACCACTGAAGGCTCTGAGCTTCTGGTTGACAAGCTTTTTGATGTCCTTTGCTTGGCTAGCACACAACCTATAGAAGACAAAACTAGGAGTCTTATTTCTCAATAGGGACGCAAGTAAAACAGAGAAAATGCTGGACAAGCAGAGTTGTCTAAACAGTGAACATCAATTCCCTTGTGACCAAAGAAGCAAAACACCCATGTTTCCGCCCGGTTTCGGACCGGGGACCTTTCGCGTGTGAGGCGAATGTGATAACCACTACACTACGGAAACGGTGAGTGATGGCTTGCTTGGCTTTGGAATGTGTCTCAATCAGTAATCTGGCCAATCTGACAAATCTGATGGCAGGTTACTATCATGCCCTTGAACAGAAGGAACCATGGAGAAGAGACAGACGCTCGCTAGCAAGGAATCTGAACTATAGTCTCGATGTTAGGCTCACTTAAAAACTTTTGACATTTAGGAGTTCTCTGAAGCAAGCGCAGCTCGACATATGCTGCCCTAAGAAGCCCAGAACTGTTATCTAAAGAGGCCATGCGGTTGATCACGTTGTGCATTGGCTGAAAATAGGCCCAAGTCCTGGGCAGGCCAGCTAGAGACACTCATTTCCAAGAGCTTAGTCTGTGCCTGCATCTTCAGTAAATATGGTGACTGCAGACATGTTGGTTTGTGTGAAATTTCCTGAAATTTGGGCTATAGACAACTTTTTACAACATGAGCATCCAAAGGTTACAAGCGTCAGAGCCCTGTACAAGATTTGAGTACTTTCACTCCTCTTTGTGCCAAACAGCAGTACAACCCCATAAGATAAAGCAATGCCTGCAGGCAGACACTTTTGTATGGGGAAACAAAGAAGCATGTTTCCGCCTGGTTTCGGACCAGGGACCTTTCGCGTGTTAGGCGAACGTGATAACCACTACACTACGGAAACGGAGCGTGCATGCCCTCTCGTCATTAGAGGGGCAATTCGATGCCTTCTTAAATTTGAGGACTTTTATGACAGATCATGTAGGACTAGTGAGAAGCGGGGAACTCCCATTTGTGTCATTTTTCAAGCATTCCCCCATTTATGGTTATATTGACAATCCAAATTGTGATCTCGAGATAGCATCTCTTCAAATGGGAGCTGATCTTCTTGTTGACAAGCTCTTTGATGTTCTTTGTCAGGCTAGCACACAACCTACAGAAGACAAACACACGAGACTTATTTGTTAATAGGGACGCAAGTAAAGCAGAGAAAACGCTGGACAAGCAGAGTTCTCTTGGACACGCTTCTCTTCTCATGGGAGCTCTTGCCTAGAAGACATTTTTGACTTATGAGTGCACAGGTGGAATTGATGTTTTTTCAAACCCATTATAGGACTAGATTGTTAGATCGACTAGGATGTGGTGGAGAAATTCCACAGGGTGTTTTTGAATGATGGACTCTGTGCAAAAAAAATGCACGTAGCGTGCGATTAACGGGTGTGTGGTCATTCCAGGTAAAAGGCAGAGCAGAGAAGGAGACTGCTCACTCCCCGTCGGGGAATCGAACCCCGGTCTTCCGCGTGACAGGCGGAGATACTGTCCACTATACTAACGAGGACCTGCAAACCTCTGTCGGCGTCATGTCAAGGTGGGATTCGCAGCAGGTATGACACGCAAACTCTCGTCGGCCATGTAAAAAACCCCATCACTTTACCAGGAACTACAGTTTTATGGGTGTTTGACAGAGAACTTTTTTCTGCTTTCAGCAGGGTTCCATGGTGTAACGATTAGCACTCTGGACTTTGAATCCAGTGATCTGAGTTCAAGTCTCAGTGGACCCTCATTTGGCTTTCTAGCCCTTTGCTCCGCATTAGCACAAGCTAGCATGAGAGTTTAATGACTTAAAGAACAAGTTAGTGGCCCAGTCAATTCCACTCCTCTTCTGTTGGCTGATCCCATCTGCGCGTGGTCTTCATGCCGCACCAAACCTCGCTCTTGCTCTTGTACTGCACTTTCCACTTCAGCGTCCTGCTGTATCTTTCATTGGCCACCGTGACTCAAGGCAACAATTCCCCTTGTACTCTTCTCACTTCTAACTCTGTTGCCACCACTGAAGGCTCTGAGCTTCTGGTTGACAAGCTTTTTGATGTCCTTTGCTTGGCTAGCACACAACCTATAGAAGACAAAACTAGGAGTCTTATTTCTCAATAGGGACGCAAGTAAAACAGAGAAAATGCTGGACAAGCAGAGTTGTCTAAACAGTGAACATCAATTCCCTTGTGACCAAAGAAGCAAAACACCCATGTTTCCGCCCGGTTTCGGACCGGGGACCTTTCGCGTGTGAGGCGAATGTGATAACCACTACACTACGGAAACGGTGAGTGATGGCTTGCTTGGCTTTGGAATGTGTCTCAATCAGTAATCTGGCCAATCTGACAAATCTGATGGCAGGTTACTATCATGCCCTTGAACAGAAGGAACCATGGAGAAGAGACAGACGCTCGCTAGCAAGGAATCTGAACTATAGTCTCGATGTTAGGCTCACTTAAAAACTTTTGACATTTAGGAGTTCTCTGAAGCAAGCGCAGCTCGACATATGCTGCCCTAAGAAGCCCAGAACTGTTATCTAAAGAGGCCATGCGGTTGATCACGTTGTGCATTGGCTGAAAATAGGCCCAAGTCCTGGGCAGGCCAGCTAGAGACACTCATTTCCAAGAGCTTAGTCTGTGCCTGCATCTTCAGTAAATATGGTGACTGCAGACATGTTGGTTTGTGTGAAATTTCCTGAAATTTGGGCTATAGACAACTTTTTACAACATGAGCATCCAAAGGTTACAAGCGTCAGAGCCCTGTACAAGATTTGAGTACTTTCACTCCTCTTTGTGCCAAACAGCAGTACAACCCCATAAGATAAAGCAATGCCTGCAGGCAGACACTTTTGTATGGGGAAACAAAGAAGCATGTTTCCGCCTGGTTTCGGACCAGGGACCTTTCGCGTGTTAGGCGAACGTGATAACCACTACACTACGGAAACGGAGCGTGCATGCCCTCTCGTCATTAGAGGGGCAATTCGATGCCTTCTTAAATTTGAGGACTTTTATGACAGATCATGTAGGACTAGTGAGAAGCGGGGAACTCCCATTTGTGTCATTTTTCAAGCATTCCCCCATTTATGGTTATATTGACAATCCAAATTGTGATCTCGAGATAGCATCTCTTCAAATGGGAGCTGATCTTCTTGTTGACAAGCTCTTTGATGTTCTTTGTCAGGCTAGCACACAACCTACAGAAGACAAACACACGAGACTTATTTGTTAATAGGGACGCAAGTAAAGCAGAGAAAACGCTGGACAAGCAGAGTTCTCTTGGACAAGCTTCTCTTCTCATGGGAGCTCTTGCCTAGAAGACATTTTTGACTTATGAGTGCACAGGTGGAATTGATGTTTTTTCAAACCCATTATAGGACTAGATTGTTAGATCGACTAGGATGTGGTGGAGAAATTCCACAGGGTGTTTTTGAATGATGGACTCTGTGCAAAAAAAATGCACGTAGCGTGCGATTAACGGGTGTGTGGTCATTCCAGGTAAAAGGAAGAGCAGAGAAGGAGACTGCTCACTCCCCGCCGGGGAATCGAACCCCGGTCTTCCGCGTGACAGGCGGAGATACTGTCCACTATACTAACGAGGACCTGCAAACCTCTGTCGGCGTCATGTCAAGGTGGGATTCGCAGCAGGTATGACACGCAAACTCTCGTCGGCCATGTAAAAAACCCCATCACTTTACCAGGAACTACAGTTTTATGGGTGTTTGACAGAGAACTTTTTTCTGCTTTCAGCAGGGTTCCATGGTGTAACGGTTAGCACTCTGGACTTTGAATCCAGTGATCTGAGTTCAAGTCTCAGTGGAGCCTCATTTGGCTTTCTAGCCCTTTGCTCCGCATTAGCACAAGCTAGCATGAGAGTTTAATGACTTAAAGAACAAGTTAGTGGCCCAGTCAATTCCACTCCTCTTCTGTTGGCTGATCCCATCTGCGCGTGGTCTTCATGCCGCACCAAACCTCGCTCTTGCTCTTGTACTGCACTTTCCACTTCAGCGTCCTGCTGTATCTTTCATTGGCCACCGTGACTCAAGGCAACAATTCCCCTTGTACTCTTCTCACTTCTAACTCTGTTGCCACCACTGAAGGCTCTGAGCTTCTGGTTGACAAGCTTTTTGATGTCCTTTGCTTGGCTAGCACACAACCTATAGAAGACAAAACTAGGAGTCTTATTTCTCAATAGGGACGCAAGTAAAACAGAGAAAATGCTGGACAAGCAGAGTTGTCTAAACAGTGAACATCAATTCCCTTGTGACCAAAGAAGCAAAACACCCATGTTTCCGCCCGGTTTCGGACCGGGGACCTTTCGCGTGTGAGGCGAATGTGATAACCACTACACTACGGAAACGGTGAGTGATGGCTTGCTTGGCTTTGGAATGTGTCTCAATCAGTAATCTGGCCAATCTGACAAATCTGATGGCAGGTTACTATCATGCCCTTGAACAGAAGGAACCATGGAGAAGAGACAGACGCTCGCTAGCAAGGAATCTGAACTATAGTCTCGATGTTAGGCTCACTTAAAAACTTTTGACATTTAGGAGTTCTCTGAAGCAAGCGCAGCTCGACATATGCTGCCCTAAGAAGCCCAGAACTGTTATCTAAAGAGGCCATGCGGTTGATCACGTTGTGCATTGGCTGAAAATAGGCCCAAGTCCTGGGCAGGCCAGCTAGAGACACTCATTTCCAAGAGCTTAGTCTGTGCCTGCATCTTCAGTAAATATGGTGACTGGAGACATGTTGGTTTGTGTGAAATTTCCTGAAATTTGGGCTATAGACAACTTTTTACAACATGAGCATCCAAAGGTTACAAGCGTCAGAGCCCTGTACAAGATTTGAGTACTTTCACTCCTCTTTGTGCCAAACAGCAGTACAACCCCATAAGATAAAGCAATGCCTGCAGGCACACACTTTTGTATGGGGAAACAAAGAAGCATGTTTCCGCCTGGTTTCGGACCAGGGACCTTTCGCGTGTTAGGCGAACGTGATAACCACTACACTACGGAAACGGAGCGTGCATGCCCTCTCGTCATTAGAGGGGCAATTCGATGCCTTCTTAAATTTGAGGACTTTTATGACAGATCATGTAGGACTAGTGAGAAGCGGGGAACTCCCATTTGTGTCATTTTTCAAGCATTCCCCCATTTATGGTTATATTGACAATCCAAATTGTGATCTCGAGATAGCATCTCTTCAAATGGGAGCTGATCTTCTTGTTGACAAGCTCTTTGATGTTCTTTGTCAGGCTAGCACACAACCTACAGAAGACAAACACACGAGACTTATTTGTTAATAGGGACGCAAGTAAAGCAGAGAAAACGCTGGACAAGCAGAGTTCTCTTGGACAAGCTTCTCTTCTCATGGGAGCTCTTGCCTAGAAGACATTTTTGACTTATGAGTGCACAGGTGGAATTGATGTTTTTTCAAACCCATTATAGGACTAGATTGTTAGATCGACTAGGATGTGGTGGAGAAATTCCACAGGGTGTTTTTGAATGATGGACTCTGTGCAAAAAAAATGCACGTAGCGTGCGATTAACGGGTGTGTGGTCATTCCAGGTAAAAGGCAGAGCAGAGAAGGAGACTGCTCACTCCCCGTCGGGGAATCGAACCCCGGTCTTCCGCGTGACAGGCGGAGATACTGTCCACTATACTAACGAGGACCTGCAAACCTCTGTCGGCGTCATGTCAAGGTGGGATTCGCAGCAGGTATGACACGCAAACTCTCGTCGGCCATGTAAAAAACCCCATCACTTTACCAGGAACTACAGTTTTATGGGTGTTTGACAGAGAACTTTTTTCTGCTTTCAGCAGGGTTCCATGGTGTAACGGTTAGCACTCTGGACTTTGAATCCAGTGATCTGAGTTCAAGTCTCAGTGGATCCTCATTTGGCTTTCTAGCCCTTTGCTCCGCATTAGCACAAGCTAGCATGAGAGTTTAATGACTTAAAGAACAAGTTAGTGGCCCAGTCAATTCCACTCCTCTTCTGTTGGCTGATCCCATCTGCGCGTGGTCTTCATGCCGCACCAAACCTCGCTCATGCTCTTGTACTGCACTTTCCACTTCAGCGTCCTGCTGTATCTTTCATTGGCCACCGTGACTCAAGGCAACAATTCCCCTTGTACTCTTCTCACTTCTAACTCTGTTGCCACCACTGAAGGCTCTGAGCTTCTGGTTGACAAGCTTTTTGATGTCCTTTGCTTGGCTAGCACACAACCTATAGAAGACAAAACTAGGAGTCTTATTTCTCAATAGGGACGCAAGTAAAACAGAGAAAATGCTGGACAAGCAGAGTTGTCTAAACAGTGAACATCAATTCCCTTGTGACCAAAGAAGCAAAACACCCATGTTTCCGCCCGGTTTCGGACCGGGGACCTTTCGCGTGTGAGGCGAATGTGATAACCACTACACTACGGAAACGGTGAGTGATGGCTTGCTTGGCTTTGGAATGTGTCTCAATCAGTAATCTGGCCAATCTGACAAATCTGATGGCAGGTTACTATCATGCCCTTGAACAGAAGGAACCATGGAGAAGAGACAGACGCTCGCTAGCAAGGAATCTGAACTATAGTCTCGATGTTAGGCTCACTTAAAAACTTTTGACATTTAGGAGTTCTCTGAAGCAAGCGCAGCTCGACATATGCTGCCCTAAGAAGCCCAGAACTGTTATCTAAAGAGGCCATGCGGTTGATCACGTTGTGCATTGGCTGAAAATAGGCCCAAGTCCTGGGCAGGCCAGCTAGAGACATTCATTTCCAAGAGCTTAGTCTGTGCCTGCATCTTCAGTAAATATGGTGACTGGAGACATGTTGGTTTGTGTGAAATTTCCTGAAATTTGGGCTATAGACAACTTTTTACAACATGAGCATCCAAAGGTTACAAGCGTCAGAGCCCTGTACAAGATTTGAGTACTTTCACTCCTCTTTGTGCCAAACAGCAGTACAACCCCATAAGATAAAGCAATGCCTGCAGGCAGACACTTTTGTATGGGGAAACAAAGAAGCATGTTTCCGCCTGGTTTCGGACCAGGGACCTTTCGCGTGTTAGGCGAACGTGATAACCACTACACTACGGAAACGGAGCGTGCATGCCCTCTCGTCATTAGAGGGGCAATTCGATGCCTTCTTAAATTTGAGGACTTTTATGACAGATCATGTAGGACTAGTGAGAAGCGGGGAACTCCCATTTGTGTCATTTTTCAAGCATTCCCCCATTTATGGTTATATTGACAATCCAAATTGTGATCTCGAGATAGCATCTCTTCAAATGGGAGCTGATCTTCTTGTTGACAAGCTCTTTGATGTTCTTTGTCAGGCTAGCACACAACCTACAGAAGACAAACACACGAGACTTATTTGTTAATAGGGACGCAAGTAAAGCAGAGAAAACGCTGGACAAGCAGAGTTCTCTTGGACAAGCTTCTCTTCTCATGGGAGCTCTTGCCTAGAAGACATTTTTGACTTATGAGTGCACAGGTGGAATTGATGTTTTTTCAAACCCATTATAGGACTAGATTGTTAGATCGACTAGGATGTGGTGGAGAAATTCCACAGGGTGTTTTTGAATGATGGACTCTGTGCAAAAAAAATGCACGTAGCGTGCGATTAACGGGTGTGTGGTCATTCCAGGTAAAAGGAAGAGCAGAGAAGGAGACTGCTCACTCCCCGTCGGGGAATCGAACCCCGGTCTTCCGCGTGACAGGCGGAGATACTGTCCACTATACTAACGAGGACCTGCAAACCTCTGTCGGCGTCATGTCAAGGTGGGATTCGCAGCAGGTATGACACGCAAACTCTCGTCGGCCATGTAAAAAACCCCATCACTTTACCAGGAACTACAGTTTTATGGGTGTTTGACAGAGAACTTTTTTCTGCTTTCAGCAGGGTTCCATGGTGTAACGGTTAGCACTCTGGACTTTGAATCCAGTGATCTGAGTTCAAGTCTCAGTGGATCCTCATTTGGCTTTCTAGCCCTTTGCTCCGCATTAGCACAAGCTAGCATGAGAGTTTAATGACTTAAAGAACAAGTTAGTGGCCCAGTCAATTCCACTCCTCTTCTGTTGGCTGATCCCATCTGCGCGTGGTCTTCATGCCGCACCAAACCTCGCTCTTGCTCTTGTACTGCACTTTCCACTTCAGCGTCCTGCTGTATCTTTCATTGGCCACCGTGACTCAAGGCAACAATTCCCCTTGTACTCTTCTCACTTCTAACTCTGTTGCCACCACTGAAGGCTCTGAGCTTCTGGTTGACAAGCTTTTTGATGTCCTTTGCTTGGCTAGCACACAACCTATAGAAGACAAAACTAGGAGTCTTATTTCTCAATAGGGACGCAAGTAAAACAGAGAAAATGCTGGACAAGCAGAGTTGTCTAAACAGTGAACATCAATTCCCTTGTGACCAAAGAAGCAAAACACCCATGTTTCCGCCCGGTTTCGGACCGGGGACCTTTCGCGTGTGAGGCGAATGTGATAACCACTACACTACGGAAACGGTGAGTGATGGCTTGCTTGGCTTTGGAATGTGTCTCAATCAGTAATCTGGCCAATCTGACAAATCTGATGGCAGGTTACTATCATGCCCTTGAACAGAAGGAACCATGGAGAAGAGACAGACGCTCGCTAGCAAGGAATCTGAACTATAGTCTCGATGTTAGGCTCACTTAAAAACTTTTGACATTTAGGAGTTCTCTGAAGCAAGCGCAGCTCGACATATGCTGCCCTAAGAAGCCCAGAACTGTTATCTAAAGAGGCCATGCGGTTGATCACGTTGTGCATTGGCTGAAAATAGGCCCAAGTCCTGGGCAGGCCAGCTAGAGACACTCATTTCCAAGAGCTTAGTCTGTGCCTGCATCTTCAGTAAATATGGTGACTGGAGACATGTTGGTTTGTGTGAAATTTCCTGAAATTTGGGCTATAGACAACTTTTTACAACATGAGCATCCAAAGGTTACAAGTGTCAGAGCCCTGTACAAGATTTGAGTACTTTCACTCCTCTTTGTGCCAAACAGCAGTACAACCCCATAAGATAAAGCAATGCCTGCAGGCACACACTTTTGTATGGGGAAACAAAGAAGCATGTTTCCGCCTGGTTTCGGACCAGGGACCTTTCGCGTGTTAGGCGAACGTGATAACCACTACACTACGGAAACGGAGCGTGCATGCCCTCTCGTCATTAGAGGGGCAATTCGATGCCTTCTTAAATTTGAGGACTTTTATGACAGATCATGTAGGACTAGTGAGAAGCGGGGAACTCCCATTTGTGTCATTTTTCAAGCATTCCCCCATTTATGGTTATATTGACAATCCAAATTGTGATCTCGAGATAGCATCTCTTCAAATGGGAGCTGATCTTCTTGTTGACAAGCTCTTTGATGTTCTTTGTCAGGCTAGCACACAACCTACAGAAGACAAACACACGAGACTTATTTGTTAATAGGGACGCAAGTAAAGCAGAGAAAACGCTGGACAAGCAGAGTTCTCTTGGACAAGCTTCTCTTCTCATGGGAGCTCTTGCCTAGAAGACATTTTTGACTTATGAGTGCACAGGTGGAATTGATGTTTTTTCAAACCCATTATAGGACTAGATTGTTAGATCGACTAGGATGTGGTGGAGAAATTCCACAGGGTGTTTTTGAATGATGGACTCTGTGCAAAAAAAATGCACGTAGCGTGCGATTAACGGGTGTGTGGTCATTCCAGGTAAAAGGCAGAGCAGAGAAGGAGACTGCTCACTCCCCGTCGGGGAATCGAACCCCGGTCTTCCGCGTGACAGGCGGAGATACTGTCCACTATACTAACGAGGACCTGCAAACCTCTGTCGGCGTCATGTCAAGGTGGGATTCGCAGCAGGTATGACACGCAAACTCTCGTCGGCCATGTAAAAAACCCCATCACTTTACCAGGAACTACAGTTTTATGGGTGTTTGACAGAGAACTTTTTTCTGCTTTCAGCAGGGTTCCATGGTGTAACGGTTAGCACTCTGGACTTTGAATCCAGTGATCTGAGTTCAAGTCTCAGTGGAGCCTCATTTGGCTTTCTAGCCCTTTGCTCCGCATTAGCACAAGCTAGCATGAGAGTTTAATGACTTAAAGAACAAGTTAGTGGCCCAGTCAATTCCACTCCTCTTCTGTTGGCTGATCCCATCTGCGCGTGGTCTTCATGCCGCACCAAACCTCGCTCTTGCTCTTGTACTGCACTTTCCACTTCAGCGTCCTGCTGTATCTTTCATTGGCCACCGTGACTCAAGGCAACAATTCCCCTTGTACTCTTCTCACTTCTAACTCTGTTGCCACCACTGAAGGCTCTGAGCTTCTGGTTGACAAGCTTTTTGATGTCCTTTGCTTGGCTAGCACACAACCTATAGAAGACAAAACTAGGAGTCTTATTTCTCAATAGGGACGCAAGTAAAACAGAGAAAATGCTGGACAAGCAGAGTTGTCTAAACAGTGAACATCAATTCCCTTGTGACCAAAGAAGCAAAACACCCATGTTTCCGCCCGGTTTCGGACCGGGGACCTTTCGCGTGTGAGGCGAACGTGATAACCACTACACTACGGAAACGGTGAGTGATGGCTTGCTTGGCTTTGGAATGTGTCTCAATCAGTAATCTGGCCAATCTGACAAATCTGATGGCAGGTTACTATCATGCCCTTGAACAGAAGGAACCATGGAGAAGAGACAGACGCTCGCTAGCAAGGAATCTGAACTATAGTCTCGATGTTAGGCTCACTTAAAAACTTTTGACATTTAGGAGTTCTCTGAAGCAAGCGCAGCTCGACATATGCTGCCCTAAGAAGCCCAGAACTGTTATCTAAAGAGGCCATGCGGTTGATCACGTTGTGCATTGGCTGAAAATAGGCCCAAGTCCTGGGCAGGCCAGCTAGAGACACTCATTTCCAAGAGCTTAGTCTGTGCCTGCATCTTCAGTAAATATGGTGACTGGAGACATGTTGGTTTGTGTGAAATTTCCTGAAATTTGGGCTATAGACAACTTTTTACAACATGAGCATCCAAAGGTTACAAGCGTCAGAGCCCTGTACAAGATTTGAGTACTTTCACTCCTCTTTGTGCCAAACAGCAGTACAACCCCATAAGATAAAGCAATGCCTGCAGGCACACACTTTTGTATGGGGAAACAAAGAAGCATGTTTCCGCCTGGTTTCGGACCAGGGACCTTTCGCGTGTTAGGCGAACGTGATAACCACTACACTACGGAAACGGAGCGTGCATGCCCGCTCGTCATTAGAGGGGCAATTCGATGCCTTCTTAAATTTGAGGACTTTTATGACAGATCATGTAGGACTAGTGAGAAGCGGGGAACTCCCATTTGTGTCATTTTTCAAGCATTCCCCCATTTATGGTTATATTGACAATCCAAATTGTGATCTCGAGATAGCATCTCTTCAAATGGGAGCTGATCTTCTTGTTGACAAGCTCTTTGATGTTCTTTGTCAGGCTAGCACACAACCTACAGAAGACAAACACACGAGACTTATTTGTTAATAGGGACGCAAGTAAAGCAGAGAAAACGCTGGACAAGCAGAGTTCTCTTGGACAAGCTTCTCTTCTCATGGGAGCTCTTGCCTAGAAGACATTTTTGACTTATGAGTGCACAGGTGGAATTGATGTTTTTTCAAACCCATTATAGGACTAGATTGTTAGATCGACTAGGATGTGGTGGAGAAATTCCACAGGGTGTTTTTGAATGATGGACTCTGTGCAAAAAAAATGCACGTAGCGTGCGATTAACGGGTGTGTGGTCATTCCAGGTAAAAGGCAGAGCAGAGAAGGAGACTGCTCACTCCCCGTCGGGGAATCGAACCCCGGTCTTCCGCGTGACAGGCGGAGATACTGTCCACTATACTAACGAGGACCTGCAAACCTCTGTCGGCGTCATGTCAAGGTGGGATTCGCAGCAGGTATGACACGCAAACTCTCGTCGGCCATGTAAAAAACCCCATCACTTTACCAGGAACTACAGTTTTATGGGTGTTTGACAGAGAACTTTTTTCTGCTTTCAGCAGGGTTCCATGGTGTAACGGTTAGCACTCTGGACTTTGAATCCAGTGATCTGAGTTCAAGTCTCAGTGGAGCCTCATTTGGCTTTCTAGCCCTTTGCTCCGCATTAGCACAAGCTAGCATGAGAGTTTAATGACTTAAAGAACAAGTTAGTGGCCCAGTCAATTCCACTCCTCTTCTGTTGGCTGATCCCATCTGCGCGTGGTCTTCATGCCGCACCAAACCTCGCTCTTGCTCTTGTACTGCACTTTCCACTTCAGCGTCCTGCTGTATCTTTCATTGGCCACCGTGACTCAAGGCAACAATTCCCCTTGTACTCTTCTCACTTCTAACTCTGTTGCCACCACTGAAGGCTCTGAGCTTCTGGTTGACAAGCTTTTTGATGTCCTTTGCTTGGCTAGCACACAACCTATAGAAGACAAAACTAGGAGTCTTATTTCTCAATAGGGACGCAAGTAAAACAGAGAAAATGCTGGACAAGCAGAGTTGTCTAAACAGTGAACATCAATTCCCTTGTGACCAAAGAAGCAAAACACCCATGTTTCCGCCCGGTTTCGGACCGGGGACCTTTCGCGTGTGAGGCGAATGTGATAACCACTACACTACGGAAACGGTGAGTGATGGCTTGCTTGGCTTTGGAATGTGTCTCAATCAGTAATCTGGCCAATCTGACAAATCTGATGGCAGGTTACTATCATGCCCTTGAACAGAAGGAACCATGGAGAAGAGACAGACGCTCGCTAGCAAGGAATCTGAACTATAGTCTCGATGTTAGGCTCACTTAAAAACTTTTGACATTTAGGAGTTCTCTGAAGCAAGCGCAGCTCGACATATGCTGCCCTAAGAAGCCCAGAACTGTTATCTAAAGAGGCCATGCGGTTGATCACGTTGTGCATTGGCTGAAAATAGGCCCAAGTCCTGGGCAGGCCAGCTAGAGACACTCATTTCCAAGAGCTTAGTCTGTGCCTGCATCTTCAGTAAATATGGTGACTGGAGACATGTTGGTTTGTGTGAAATTTCCTGAAATTTGGGCTATAGACAACTTTTTACAACATGAGCATCCAAAGGTTACAAGCGTCAGAGCCCTGTACAAGATTTGAGTACTTTCACTCCTCTTTGTGCCAAACAGCAGTACAACCCCATAAGATAAAGCAATGCCTGCAGGCACACACTTTTGTATGGGGAAACAAAGAAGCATGTTTCCGCCTGGTTTCGGACCAGGGACCTTTCGCGTGTTAGGCGAACGTGATAACCACTACACTACGGAAACGGAGCGTGCATGCCCTCTCGTCATTAGAGGGGCAATTCGATGCCTTCTTAAATTTGAGGACTTTTATGACAGATCATGTAGGACTAGTGAGAAGCGGGGAACTCCCATTTGTGTCATTTTTCAAGCATTCCCCCATTTATGGTTATATTGACAATCCAAATTGTGATCTCGAGATAGCATCTCTTCAAATGGGAGCTGATCTTCTTGTTGACAAGCTCTTTGATGTTCTTTGTCAGGCTAGCACACAACCTACAGAAGACAAACACACGAGACTTATTTGTTAATAGGGACGCAAGTAAAGCAGAGAAAACGCTGGACAAGCAGAGTTCTCTTGGACAAGCTTCTCTTCTCATGGGAGCTCTTGCCTAGAAGACATTTTTGACTTATGAGTGCACAGGTGGAATTGATGTTTTTTCAAACCCATTATAGGACTAGATTGTTAGATCGACTAGGATGTGGTGGAGAAATTCCACAGGGTGTTTTTGAATGATGGACTCTGTGCAAAAAAAATGCACGTAGCGTGCGATTAACGGGTGTGTGGTCATTCCAGGTAAAAGGCAGAGCAGAGAAGGAGACTGCTCACTCCCCGTCGGGGAATCGAACCCCGGTCTTCCGCGTGACAGGCGGAGATACTGTCCACTATACTAACGAGGACCTGCAAACCTCTGTCGGCGTCATGTCAAGGTGGGATTCGCAGCAGGTATGACACGCAAACTCTCGTCGGCCATGTAAAAAACCCCATCACTTTACCAGGAACTACAGTTTTATGGGTGTTTGACAGAGAACTTTTTTCTGCTTTCAGCAGGGTTCCATGGTGTAACGGTTAGCACTCTGGACTTTGAATCCAGTGATCTGAGTTCAAGTCTCAGTGGAGCCTCATTTGGCTTTCTAGCCCTTTGCTCCGCATTAGCACAAGCTAGCATGAGAGTTTAATGACTTAAAGAACAAGTTAGTGGCCCAGTCAATTCCACTCCTCTTCTGTTGGCTGATCCCATCTGCGCGTGGTCTTCATGCCGCACCAAACCTCGCTCATGCTCTTGTACTGCACTTTCCACTTCAGCGTCCTGCTGTATCTTTCATTGGCCACCGTGACTCAAGGCAACAATTCCCCTTGTACTCTTCTCACTTCTAACTCTGTTGCCACCACTGAAGGCTCTGAGCTTCTGGTTGACAAGCTTTTTGATGTCCTTTGCTTGGCTAGCACACAACCTATAGAAGACAAAACTAGGAGTCTTATTTCTCAATAGGGACGCAAGTAAAACAGAGAAAATGCTGGACAAGCAGAGTTGTCTAAACAGTGAACATCAATTCCCTTGTGACCAAAGAAGCAAAACACCCATGTTTCCGCCCGGTTTCGGACCGGGGACCTTTCGCGTGTGAGGCGAATGTGATAACCACTACACTACGGAAACGGTGAGTGATGGCTTGCTTGGCTTTGGAATGTGTCTCAATCAGTAATCTGGCCAATCTGACAAATCTGATGGCAGGTTACTATCATGCCCTTGAACAGAAGGAACCATGGAGAAGAGACAGACGCTCGCTAGCAAGGAATCTGAACTATAGTCTCGATGTTAGGCTCACTTAAAAACTTTTGACATTTAGGAGTTCTCTGAAGCAAGCGCAGCTCGACATATGCTGCCCTAAGAAGCCCAGAACTGTTATCTAAAGAGGCCATGCGGTTGATCACGTTGTGCATTGGCTGAAAATAGGCCCAAGTCCTGGGCAGGCCAGCTAGAGACATTCATTTCCAAGAGCTTAGTCTGTGCCTGCATCTTCAGTAAATATGGTGACTGGAGACATGTTGGTTTGTGTGAAATTTCCTGAAATTTGGGCTATAGACAACTTTTTACAACATGAGCATCCAAAGGTTACAAGCGTCAGAGCCCTGTACAAGATTTGAGTACTTTCACTCCTCTTTGTGCCAAACAGCAGTACAACCCCATAAGATAAAGCAATGCCTGCAGGCACACACTTTTGTATGGGGAAACAAAGAAGCATGTTTCCGCCTGGTTTCGGACCAGGGACCTTTCGCGTGTTAGGCGAACGTGATAACCACTACACTACGGAAACGGAGCGTGCATGCCCTCTCGTCATTAGAGGGGCAATTCGATGCCTTCTTAAATTTGAGGACTTTTATGACAGATCATGTAGGACTAGTGAGAAGCGGGGAACTCCCATTTGTGTCATTTTTCAAGCATTCCCCCATTTATGGTTATATTGACAATCCAAATTGTGATCTCGAGATAGCATCTCTTCAAATGGGAGCTGATCTTCTTGTTGACAAGCTCTTTGATGTTCTTTGTCAGGCTAGCACACAACCTACAGAAGACAAACACACGAGACTTATTTGTTAATAGGGACGCAAGTAAAGCAGAGAAAACGCTGGACAAGCAGAGTTCTCTTGGACAAGCTTCTCTTCTCATGGGAGCTCTTGCCTAGAAGACATTTTTGACTTATGAGTGCACAGGTGGAATTGATGTTTTTTCAAACCCATTATAGGACTAGATTGTTAGATCGACTAGGATCTGGTGGAGAAATTCCACAGGGTGTTTTTGAATGATGGACTCTGTGCAAAAAAAATGCACGTAGCGTGCGATTAACGGGTGTGTGGTCATTCCAGGTAAAAGGAAGAGCAGAGAAGGAGACTGCTCACTCCCCGTCGGGGAATCGAACCCCGGTCTTCCGCGTGACAGGCGGAGATACTGTCCACTAAACTAACGAGGACCTGCAAACCTCTGTCGGCGTCATGTCAAGGTGGGATTCGCAGCAGGTATGACACGCAAACTCTCGTCGGCCATGTAAAAAACCCCATCACTTTACCAGGAACTACAGTTTTATGGGTGTTTGACAGAGAACTTTTTTCTGCTTTCAGCTGGGTTCCATGGTGTAACGGTTAGCACTCTGGACTTTGAATCCAGTGATCTGAGTTCAAGTCTCAGTGGAACCTCATTTAGCTTTCTAGCCCTTTGCTCCGCATTAGCACAAGCTAGCATGAGAGTTTAATGACTTAAAGAACAAGTTAGTGGCCCAGTCAATTCCACTCCTCTTCTGTTGGCTGATCCCATCTGCGCGTGGTCTTCATGCCGCACCAAACCTCGCTCATGCTCTTGTACTGCACTTTCCACTTCAGCGTCCTGCTGTATCTTTCATTGGCCACCGTGACTCAAGGCAACAATTCCCCTTGTACTCTTCTCACTTCTAACTCTGTTGCCACCACTGAAGGCTCTGAGCTTCTGGTTGACAAGCTTTTTGATGTCCTTTGCTTGGCTAGCACACAACCTATAGAAGACAAAACTAGGAGTCTTATTTCTCAATAGGGACGCAAGTAAAACAGAGAAAATGCTGGACAAGCAGAGTTGTCTAAACAGTGAACATCAATTCCCTTGTGACCAAAGAAGCAAAACACCCATGTTTCCGCCCGGTTTCGGACCGGGGACCTTTCGCGTGTGAGGCGAATGTGATAACCACTACACTACGGAAACGGTGAGTGATGGCTTGCTTGGCTTTGGAATGTGTCTCAATCAGTAATCTGGCCAATCTGACAAATCTGATGGCAGGTTACTATCATGCCCTTGAACAGAAGGAACCATGGAGAAGAGACAGACGCTCGCTAGCAAGGAATCTGAACTATAGTCTCGATGTTAGGCTCACTTAAAAACTTTTGACATTTAGGAGTTCTCTGAAGCAAGCGCAGCTCGACATATGCTGCCCTAAGAAGCCCAGAACTGTTATCTAAAGAGGCCATGCGGTTGATCACGTTGTGCATTGGCTGAAAATAGGCCCAAGTCCTGGGCAGGCCAGCTAGAGACACTCATTTCCAAGAGCTTAGTCTGTGCCTGCATCTTCAGTAAATATGGTGACTGGAGACATGTTGGTTTGTGTGAAATTTCCTGAAATTTGGGCTATAGACAACTTTTTACAACATGAGCATCCAAAGGTTACAAGCGTCAGAGCCCTGTACAAGATTTGAGTACTTTCACTCCTCTTTGTGCCAAACAGCAGTACAACCCCATAAGATAAAGCAATGCCTGCAGGCACACACTTTTGTATGGGGAAACAAAGAAGCATGTTTCCGCCTGGTTTCGGACCAGGGACCTTTCGCGTGTTAGGCGAACTTGATAACCACTACACTACGGAAACGGAGCGTGCATGCCCTCTCGTCATTAGAGGGGCAATTCGATGCCTTCTTAAATTTGAGGACTTTTATGACAGATCATGTAGGACTAGTGAGAAGCGGGGAACTCCCATTTGTGTCATTTTTCAAGCATTCCCCCATTTATGGTTATATTGACAATCCAAATTGTGATCTCGAGATAGCATCTCTTCAAATGGGAGCTGATCTTCTTGTTGACAAGCTCTTTGATGTTCTTTGTCAGGCTAGCACACAACCTACAGAAGACAAACACACGAGACTTATTTGTTAATAGGGACGCAAGTAAAGCAGAGAAAACGCTGGACAAGCAGAGTTCTCTTGGACAAGCTTCTCTTCTCATGGGAGCTCTTGCCTAGAAGACATTTTTGACTTATGAGTGCACAGGTGGAATTGATGTTTTTTCAAACCCATTATAGGACTAGATTGTTAGATCGACTAGGATCTGGTGGAGAAATTCCACAGGGTCTTTTTGAATGATGGACTCTGTGCAAAAAAAATGCACGTAGCGTGCGATTAACGGGTGTGTGGTCATTCCAGTTAAAAGGCAGAGCAGAGAAGGAGACTGCTCACTCCCCGTCGGGGAATCGAACCCCGGTCTTCCGCGTGACAGGCGGAGATACTGTCCACTATACTAACGAGGACCTGCAAGCCTCTGTCGGCGTCATGTCAAGGTGGGATTCGCAGCAGGTATGACACTCAAAGTCTCGTCGGCCATGTAAAAAACCCCATCACTTTACCAGGAACTACAGTTTTATGGGTGTTTGACAGAGAACTTTTTTCTGCTTTCAGCAGGGTTCCATGGTGTAACAGTTAGCACTCTGGACTTTGAATCCAGTGATCTGAGTTCAAGTTCCAACAATGCTAGTGTTAGCGGCGCTAACGGCTGCAGACAGGAAGATACTGCCAGCACCGGAAACGTGCTCGTCATCTCCGAGCATGAAGTAAGGAGAGCCTTCAAGAGAGTGAACACCAGGAAAGCAGCAGGACCAGACGGCATCCCAGGTCGTATCCTAAGAGACTGCGCATACCAGCTAGCTCCTGTGTTCACTGAGATATTCAACATCTCTTTATCTCAGTCGGTGATCCCCACATGCTTCAAAGAGTCCATCATTGTTCCTGTCCCGAAGAAACCCCACCCTGCTTCTCTCAATGACTATCGCCCTGTAGCCCTCACCTCAGTAGTGATGAAGTGCTTTGAACGCCTGGTCAGAGACTTCATCATTTCTTCACTACCAGACACACTGGACCCACTACAGTTCGCTTACCGTCCAAATCGTTCCACAGACGATGCCATCTCTCATCTCCTCCACACATCACTCACTCACTTGGACACTAGAAGGGGGAATTATGTTAAAATGCTCTTCATAGACTACAGCTCTGCATTTAACACCATAATTCCCTCCACACTCACCACCAAGCTGGAGCATCTGGGACTCAGCTCATCTATGTGTCAGTGGATCTCCAACTTCCTAACTGGCAGACCACAGGCAGTAAGGATGGGCGGACATGTGTCAGCCTCCACCACTCTCAGCACTGGAGCCCCCCAGGGGTGTGTTCTGAGCCCCCTGCTGTACTCTCTGTACACATATGACTGCGTGGCCACTACCAGCTCCACCACCATCATCAAGTTTGCTGACGACACCGTCGTGGTGGGCCTGATCTCTGATAACAACGAGACGGCCTACCTGAAGGAGATTAGGAATCTGGAGAACTGGTGCCAGAGGAACAACCTCCTTCTAAACGTCAGTAAGACAAAGGAGCTGATAGTGGACTTCAGCACTAAGCAGGAGAGGAACTACCAGACCCCTGTCATCAACGAGTGCCCAGTGGAGAGAGTGGACAGCTTCAAATACCTCCGAGTTCACATCACGCAGGACCTGTCATGGTCCTGTCACATCAACTCTGTGGTGAAAAAGGCCCGTCAGCGTCTCTACCACCTCAGACGCTTGAGAGACTTCCAACTGCCCTCCAAGGTGCTCAGGAAATTTTACTCGTGCACCATAGAGAGCATCCTGACGGGAAACATCTTAACCTGGTTCGGGAACAGCACCATGCAGGACAGACGAGCTCTACAGAGGGTTGTGCGATCAGCTGAGCGCACCATCCGCTCCAAGCTCCCTGACCTGCACTCAATCTACAGCAGGCGGTGCTGGACCAAGGCCAGGAAGATCGTGAAGGACCTCAGCCATCCCAACAACAGACTGTTCTCTCTGTTGAGGTCAGGAAAGCGATTCCGCTCCCTGAAGACCAACACAGAGAGACTGAGGAGGAGCTTCTTCCCGCAGGCGATACGGTCTCTTAATCACAATCACACCACCACACAGTACTGACCCACACATACAGTTCTTACACACACACTGGACATTCTGGACATTGTTTTCACTTCATCACTTAAATCACTGCTGCTGTTATTGTGTATATGCTGCTGTTATTGTGTATATATTTATTTATACTTCTTGTGTATTTTGTTCATACATTCTTATATAGTTCTATATTGTGTATTGTGTATTTTGTTGTACAGTTATTTTATTTTCAATTTAATTTATATATTTTATCTTATTCTTTCCCAGTGTGTTGTACAGTTATTTCATTTTTAACCTTAATTTATATTTTATTCCTTCCTAGTTAAATTTACCCCTTTTAATTTTTCATATTTATTTCCTATCTTATTCATAGCCTTTTTCCTTTTTTGTTTTCTTTAGGTCACGAGCAGTTGTCCAAGCATTTCACTACATATCGTACTGTGTATGACTGTGTACGTGACAAATAAAAATTTGAATTTGAATTTGAATTTTCATAGGTGAGGGTAGGAATATAGATCAACATGTAAATTGACAGCTTTTATTTCAAACTATACTCTGTCTTCACCACAACAGATCAGTACAGAGTCCACATCACTTTTACTCAGTGTGATTGTTTTTAATGTACTCTGTTATTGTATATTTTACACATGTTGGTATGGGATATTGTATTTGTTTTAAATGTTATATATTTATGTGGTGTGTGACTTTTGTTGCCATGATGCCAGGTTTCTCTTGGAACTGAGATTTTAAATCTCAATGAGATTCTTTACCTGGAAAAATAAAGGACTAACAAAAAAAAAAGATGCTTCACCAATACATCGGTGAGATAAGATAGAACTTTATTAATCCCTCCTGTTTCCCCTCCCTCTCCCCTCCAGAGAGGAGTTAAACAGTCTGATGGCGTGTGGGACAAAGGAGTTTTTAACAGGAGTCTCCTGTTTCACTCTCCGCTCTATTGTGAGGAAGAACCCAAGACATCATTTAAATTTGCCAGTTATAATGAATATTTTTTGTCATTTATATGGACACACTGTTATTGAACAGCCTCATGAAACAATAAATAGATAAATAAATCCATCCATCCATCCATCCATCCATTCGCTTCCACTTATCCTTTTCAGGGTCGCAGGGGGCACTGGAGCCTATCCCAGCTGTCATAGGGCGAGAGGCAGGGTACACCCTGGACAGGTCGCCAGTCTGTCGCAGGGCCAACACACAGGGACAGACAACCATTCGCACTCACATTCACACCTAGTGACAATTTGGATTTTCCAATTAACCTATCCCCACAAGCTGCATATCTTTGGACTGTGGGAGGAAGCCGGAGTACCCGGAGGGAACCCACGCAAACACGGGGAGAACATGCAAACTCCACACAGAAAGACCCCGGCCTGATGTTGGAATTGAACTCAGGACCTTCTTGCTGTGCGGCAACAGTGCTAACCACCGTACCAAGATAAATAAAAATATACTTAAATACATCAGTTAAAATTGATTAATTACACTGTAAGAGGTTTAAATGTTCCTCACCATAATCAAATCTTAATAAAAGCTTAAAATCATTTGATAGCTCTGATTCCGATCATAATTATTACTGTCCCTCTGTACTCACCGGTCTGACCTGGCACTTCTAGCTGTTTCTCCCTCCAGGAGTGGCTATGCTTCAGTCAATGCTGGATCTTTCAATGACAGTGAAACCCCAGCTCATGAGTAAAGACTGTCTAACAAATCCTTGAAAGAAACCTATCTTCTGTTCTCCTCTCCGTTTAGGAAATCTGTGGAACCGGTGCACCGGGAGCTGCAGTGATTGCACAACTCTTGTTGTGCACAGTTTTCACCTGTAAATAAACTGTTAGTATCGAAAGAGTCCTACTCTCACCTAGTGGCAAACTTAACAATTGCAAACATCAGCCCTGCACTTCACTGATGTATTTCACAGCCTTCACATAGGCATTGTAGTTACATTATGCCTCTGTAAACAATTTCTGGCTGTGCAAATGTTTATTTAAATAAAATTGAAAGTTCTCAACAAAACTTCTAAAGATATGTAGTATGGCCTGTCTAGGGTTGGCCAGACCGCAACATGAAGACCAGAACATTTATTCATCAAAATGATTTTAGCTGAGGTTGCTCTTCATGTTTCGCCTCCAGATGTCACCAAAAAGGACTGCATTTAAAAGATTTGGGTAATGAACATTTTTTCAATACAAGTTTCAATGCTTGGGAGAGCTTCATTTGGAAATCACACACACACACACACACACACACACACACACACACACACACACACACACACACACACACACAAAACCAAACCAAAGGACAATAACTTTGCTCCTAACAAAGATAAACAGAAAAAAACTGTGGTCAAAATAAAAGGCAGTCCACCCTACAAACTCCTTGATGTAACAATCAACATTAAAGGCATTTACAAAGGTGCTTCACAGCTAAAGGTGTGGCTGTTTGGAATGATCAGAGGATGAATGATTGGCAGTTACCTAAATCTCCAACTAAAAACAGAAGATTAAGAACAGGAATAGTCATCCAACGAGGCTTTCTCCATTATCCTAAGAATTTATTTAAAACCCTTTAGTCCAGTTAAGTTGTACAACTTCCGATCCTGTTGTAATTTGTTCCAAGGAGCATTGAAGGAAAATCCCTTTTAAGTTGTAGTAATGTAGAGTTATATACGTATTGAGAAATTAAACATTAGACCCTTAAATAATACCAAATTATATCTGTCACCAGACGAGGTTAGCAAAGACAAAGTGAAATAGTTACGGAGGTGAAAGTCAGGAGTGGCAGATGTGTATGAGGCTGTTGCAGGGCATGCATGAGTACAGTGAGACAGTGATGAGGCGTGCGGTAGCATTAGCAAATATACTTTAATCTAAATATTCATGGAACATTGATGTGCATAACTTGTTTCTTAAACAGGCAGCGAGTATATTTTCGATGACAATCAGAGGACTTGGAATGATGCCAAAACCAACTGTATAAGCAAACATTCAACTCTGGTGCAAATCTATGACAGTGAAACCAATGATGATGTCAGTACAATGCTGACACCTGAGGATGAAGAAGGGGAGATCTGCTTCTCTATTGATCCACTCTGGATTTGGTCAGACACTGAAGAAATCAACTCAACAAAATTGTGCTGCAATAGTGGTGAAAAATGGAGCCTGGACCAATGAGCTATGCAATGCACAATATCCTTTCTTCTGCTATGGAGGTATGAATGACATTTTTCTAGTTTCATAGTCAAGTCAGTTACCAGAAGTAGTAAAATCAGAACTAATTTACTACGCATTTTTCAAAATATACGCTACCAGTCAAAAGTTTGGAAAGACCTCACTTAATGGTTTTTCTTTATTTCCATGACTTTTTCCATTGTAGATTCTCATTGAATGCATCAAAACTATAAATGAACCCATAAATGAACACATATGGAATTATGCTGTAAACAAAAACGTGTTTTATATTTTAGATTCTTCAAAATAACCAAAATAACCACCCTTCACTTTGATTACCACTTTGCACTGTATTGGCAGTCTCTTGATGAGCTTCATTATGTCGTCACCTGAAATGGTCTTTCTACAGCCTTGAAGGCATTCTCAGAGATGCTGAGCACTTGTTGGCCCTTTTGCCTTTAATCTCCAGTTAATCTCAGTTGGGTTTAGGTTAGGTCACTGTGAAGGCAAGGCTATCTGGTGCAGCACTTCATCTCTCCAGATAGCCCATGGTCAGATAGCCCATACACAGCCTGGAGGTGTGTTTGGGGTCATTGTCCTGTTGAACTGACTGTCCAACTAAACAGACTGGATGGGATGGCATGTTGCTGTAGGATGATGTGGTAGTCATGCTGGTTCAGTGTACCTTAAATCTTGAATAAATCACCAACAGTGTCACCAACAAAACACCCCCACACCATCATACCTCTTCCTCCATTATTCACGGTGGAAACCATGCATGTAGAGAATCCCACAAAAGACATGTAAACTGGTTGGTCAAACTCCTAGGCACCCGCAAACATCCTCGAGAGAATAAAGAGCTGGACCATTGTCTCACAACCAGGACGAAAATCCCATTGTTCCTCCTTTTTCTGAGGTTCAACTAATGGACGGATTCTCCTTTCCAGCATGCTGGCATAGAATTTCCCAGGGAGGCTGAGGAGTGTCATCCTCCTATAGCTGGAACACATCCTCCGGTCCCACTTCTTATAGATGGAAACCATCTATAAGGAACCATCTATAAGAAGATGCCAATCCAGATTTACTGCCCCTGATCTCAACATTGTAGAGGCATGTCAATCAAGACAGCCCTAGAAAATCCAGACCCTTCAGGAACTCAGGGTTAACCTCATCCACCCCAGGGGCCATATCTCAGAGAAACTCACCCCCAGAGCTAGACATGGCGTTTCTGAACTCCTCCAACTACCAAGTTGTTTCTTCAGCCACTACCTGAGCTGCATTCCGCTTGGCATGTCAGTACGTACTAGCTGCCTCTGAAGTCCCACAGGAAAACCAAGTCTGATAGCACTTCTTCAGCCTGGTGGCTCCATTCACCTTTGCTGTCCACCATTTGGTTTGGGGGTTCATTTGGACTCAATGTCTCCAGTCTCCCTCGGAATGCTGCTGAAGCTCTGTGAGTTGAAGATCTCGCTGATCAGGGTCTCTGCTAGGTGTTCCTAGCACACCCTCA
The DNA here is from genome assembly GCF_963969265.1 of Rhamphochromis sp. 'chilingali'. NCBI lineage: Eukaryota > Metazoa > Chordata > Actinopteri > Cichliformes > Cichlidae > Rhamphochromis > Rhamphochromis sp. 'chilingali'. The sequence goes on along the minus strand of NC_137938.1, from coordinate 34,102,003 downwards.
CTATACATTTAGGTATGCCAGGTTTGTCCAACATGCTCCCCAGCCACCTGATCCAACTCACCACCAGGTGGTGATCAGTTGACCTTTCCCAGGCCTGGCTCCAGAGTGGGGCCCGAATAACATTATCTCAGGCAAGGTTAAATGTTCCCTTGATCTTCTACTCATAGGAGTCTTTTGACCATTCCCAACTAAACTACAACCTCACCAAATGCATATTTAAACATCACCTTGATAAATATTATACAGTGGAACCCCGACTTATGAAATTAATTTGTTGCTGAGGGTCTTTTGTAAGTCGAAAATTTTCGTAAGTCGAAGCACCCATCGCGCGTTTTGAGTGAGGCGATGCTGAATGATAGGCTATAGGCTAAATGCTAACTAGAACAACAATATTTGTTCAAGTGGAACAGCGAAGCGCAATCACGAAGGCCAAGGAGTTGTCACATAATTCGGAAGGCATTGTGGGCATTGTAGGCTCAGCCAATCAGAGCCAGCGGATTTGATTACACGGGCATTTTGCCGTAACGCGGGCAGAAATATTGCAGTTCAGTGCCTTTGTAACTTGAATTTTTCATTAAATTGGGTATTTCTAAGTCGGGGTTCCACTGTATTTGGACTTATTTTATTCATATTACACATTTAATACTTGCAGAATTGCAGAATTTGCAAAATCATTTTTACAAAAAAATTTACAAATTTACATGAAACAAAATATTTTTCAGATTTCGATTTATTCTGAAATGTTTTGTTTTTGTGTAGTTTACAAATAAAAGAAAACTGTGTTGAGCATGAAAGTGAATGTAAAGTCTAATGAGCTATATCAATTATTAAATTTGATCGGTTCTTTATTATAGATAATATGTGCTGATAAATCCCGTGTAAAACATGTGAGGGAACTACTGTAATAGACCCTGTAAATAAGATGTAAATAAAGAGGATATAAAAAAAAAAAAATCGCAAATCAAGGACACTTTCCTGGCACAACTACACATCATTTACATTTACAGTTTGTCATGGCACTCTTCTTGTGAAACAGTCAAATGCAGCGGCAGCAGAAACACTGGATCATTTAGGGGGGAAAAAACAAACAAACAGATGATGCTTTAGTTCACAACAGCCTTTTCTTCAAATTTAACAATGAATACAAATGAGAAACAGGTTTTATGTATTGCTTAATAAATTAATTCTTTTTTTATTATGACAACTTACTGGAATCATATTAGATTAATCTAATCATCCTGTGTGATTAGAAAGAGGACCATTAGGGGATCCATTGGCCCTCTTGGGGGGACTCTCCCATAGGGCTTAAATCTGGGACTCCCCACCATTTGACCTTAGAACTGAAGAAGTTTCTCAGATGAGAGGTGAAACGTCTTCAAGCAACTTAAAGAAGTCAGACGCTTTTCTTTCCAAGCTCCTTAGACTGTTTAAGTTGTTATACCATTTGTTTATTAGCAGGTTTTAAAATATTTTTCAGCTTCACTATCTCTAATACAATTATGTAAAATGAAACCTCAAAACTTAAATAATTATTTAGTTAACTTTTTGGTGATCTACATGTAACTTCATTGTCATTGCTTCTGTTGTTACAGGATGGGCTCAAAATTTTCCCCATGGTATTCAAAATGGTATTGAATATTTTCCCAACATGGGGTTTGAAATCCTAGTATTGTGACAATCCTATTTCCTACCACGCAGTGATTGAAGCTCTCCAACATCTTGCTGCACTAGGTAAATGATCCAAGCTTTGTCAGAAAGTAGAGTCTGCGCATCTACTTCTTATACACAGTATCACTTTTGGTCTTCCAGTCAAGTATGTCACAGTGACTTATTGGATGTGTGTTACCACCCCTAGAGGACTTGTCTTATTATTTACATATGAAAATAAGGTCCAAGACTAACCATTTAAAGGGTGGTAAATTCATTGCCTGTATTCATATGTGGAGCATTCAGATCTCAACCTTAAAACAGTTTTGACCAAACTTGTAAGTATATCTTTATATTTCCAGAATTTGAGTGTTTCAAAACATTTAGATTTTGTTATTGTGCCTTTTTTTTTTGTTGCCTAAATTATAGATAGAACAATATGCACTTATTCTATTGCATATATTATATGTTAATAAATGAAGAGTGGTTGTCTCTTTTTAGTTATATATTGACTAATAATAAACAGATAAAAAAGAAAGATCATTTCGTCAAACTCCCGAAAATACAAAGATAACGGCTGTTAGGGTGAATAAATCTGGGGTCTGGACTGACTTGAAGACATGATTTGGGAATTCTAATTTCCAAATTTTCACTATTTTCTGTTATTTCTATTGAAAAAAAAAACTCATCCATACAATACAAACTTACACTGATCAGTCACAACATTAAAACTAATGAAAGGTTGCATGATTAAGACTGATCTTGCTCTTTGTGTAGAAAATTGGTGTGGCAGCTACTTCAACCATTATCCCTGCCACACCAATTTTCTACACAAAGAGCAAGATCAGTCTTAATCATGCAACCTTTCATTAGTTTTAATGTTGTGACTGATCAGTGTAAGTTTGTATTGTATTGATGAGGGGTTTTTTTGAAAAAAAAAAAACACCCCAAAAACCTGTCTGTGAGGCTAAGGCAGACGTGTAAGACGTGTAAGGCGTGGGGGCCAGAAGCTCCAATCCAGCCTAACTGACATCTTTCAAAAATGTGACAGAAGGTTTAAATTTTGGACTCTTTAACGTAATCGACATAATGAAGTAATAGATAAACAATTAAATGACAGGAAAGTTTCTATTTTTTTCCACAAGCTACTATAGAAATTCTGTTCTTTTTCTTTTGTCTAGAGTAAAATAAGTAAATAAATCATTTGTCTGGGCAATAAGACTGTTAGAACAACTTTTACTGTAATTTTTAAACATTTATTTCTTACTATTTAAGTAAGTAATGTAGTGTGTTCTCATATTATGTTCTTTTTTATATATTCCCGAAGAAAACTTTTAAAGTCATTATTTTCTGACTTTATTCTCATTCTCAAAAGCATGCTATGTCATTCTTTTGTGGATTAACACATCAGAGAAAACCGGGAACAGATATAATGAAAAGTGGCTTTAAAGTTGTTGGGTTTTTTTGTTTGTTTTTTGTTTTTATTTGTGTTGACCTATATTCCTCCTCTCTCCAGTGAAATCAGAAATGGGTTGTTTCCCAAAACTGACTCTCCTTCTCTTTGGTAAGATCCCCAAATTTGCATAATGGAAATGTGTGATTTGAATTGTAAAGTTGAAAAAGAAGCCTTAGTAGGACATTTTCCATTACCTCAAAAACAGTGTGTCAAAAAAATCTTATGTTTCATTTTATTAAAACTTTGAGGAGGTGCAAAGAGGCATTGAATGAACCCCTACAAATGATCTCTATTCCTCAAAATTAAATATATAAATCTAAAGCTATAATTTTGACTCTGTGCATAACATAAGCTACTCCCATGCAGACACTGCCTCAACTTTCACTCATAAGTTTTCATGAACAAGAACTTTACGTCTCTCTTCTAGTATTTTATGAGCATCTGCTCTCCTCCATGTGTCTGTTTCAATGGAGACCAGCAGAGCACACATAACCACGAGTTGAGTAACATTACTTTTATGGGGAACTTACATTAAAGGTAAAATGTGACTTAAGTTATTCAGCTACCAACAGAGAAAAGTGGCTTGTTGAAGTGTTTTCATGCAACTAAAAATAAAAACTGTTTTCAATTTAGCTTGCACGTCAATTAAGCCCATATGGGGGAAACATTGTCTCTTTTTATAGTCCTTGTCACTACCCTTGCTTCAGCATTTTGGATTAGCTGAAGGTTATGAAGAGATATTGTGTAAATGCAAGAAAGCATTCCAATATATGCTTATATACACAGAAGGACATATACTGGTGAAAAACGATTTCATGATTCCTCACAGTGTTACAGTGTTGGCCATTGTTATTTGAACTGGAATCCATAAAAGAGACCAAAATCAAGTCTGCAGGAGCAACTCAGTGCTGAGTTGCTAAATTCTAAAACTGAATGTTAGCTTTCTGACTAAATAGGAAAATATGCCATGGTTGAAATAAACCTGAATTATTGTTTCATCTTCAAGAAATCCAGCAGTTATGACCCCAGCAACAAAGTAAAATATGCTAGGATATGGCAATTCAATGGCAAATATTGAATTCAATATTGATCTTATAATATTTGGGCATTACTGCAACATTACTGGCCTCCTTGTTTTTATATTAGTAGACTGGTACCCCTGTGTAGCCTGTAAATGTAGTTACAAAGATCGCACTAAGGGCTCTTTAATGTTTGTTTATCCTTTTCTTGTGTGTATTATACAAATAATTAACTTAATATTACTTATACTATCTATTACCAATGTTAGGGTTTAGTCTCTGCTCTTGCTCAAAGTTCCCTCCTCGTAAGTACTACTACGTTGACAAAAAAATGAGCTGGAACGACGCTCAACAATACTGCAGAGAGAAGTACACAGACCTGGCCACCTTCGAAAACATGGATGATATAAGCAGGCTAAATTCAACTTTTTCCTACGACTGGGCATGGATTGGACTGCAGGATGATCCCAAGTCCTGGAAGAATACGCTAGGCAATGACACCAACTCCTGGAGATGGGCAGTAACTGGTGAAACGAGCAAAACTGTTTACAACAACTGGTACTATACCAATCCAGATAATTATGATGGAAATGAAACTTGTGTAATAATGGGTCTTGAAGGAAAGTGGTACGATAAAAACTGTGGCGCAAGCACAAGTTTCGTTTGCTACAATGGTAAGAAAATATTTTCATTCATGGGTTTCTGACCTCACTAATGACTTAACCTGCATTTTTTACTAGTAGATTTCACAGAAAACATCACTGAAGATTTGTTGTATAAAATATAAGAAAACCCCTAACTCAAAAAGTTTGAGTAGTGATTTGAAAACATTAAATTGATTATCCAAATTTTTTACTCTTTCATTTACAATGTTAACTATTTGATATCCATAATAAATTCAGAATCATCTGTCATCTGCCGTGATTACTTGAATGCTTAAACACTTTCTTTCCCGCTTACTGGCTTATTTTCTATCTGCTGCAGTTACACAGCAAAACAAGAAAAATTACATGTACATCTCTATTACAAAAACATGGCCCTCTGCTCGAGAATACTGCATAAAACTCAGCATGGACTTGGCAGTGATCGAAAACAGTAAAGAGAACGCTGAGGTCAGTTCATTAAAACCAAACAATGATGCCATTTGGATCGGTCTGTACAGAGTGCCATGGACCTGGTCTGACAAGAGTCAGAGCTCCTTGGAAAACTGGAAAAGTTCCAAACCAGACAATTATCTAGGTAACCAGCATTGTGTGGTGGAGAATAACCTCCACAAGTGGGATGACGACATATGTACAATAAAATATGTTTTCATTTGCCATCAAGGTAAATGTTCAATAACACACACAAAACAAATAAACAAACAAACAAAAAAACATACCCTGACTAACAACAACTCCTGTTTCTCAGTTTGTCAAAACTTACTTTTATTTTTTGGTTACATGTTTCCTGCTAAGTGGCAAAGTTGAGGACGACAGTGAAGACTAAGTTTTTGACTGATGTTGACTTAACTGACTCTGCAATTAATGTCCAGATACTCCAACAGGTAAAAGTTTTGTTTTTGCTTCTGGAAAATTTTAAAGTAAAGCAAACAAACTACAAAGAAAAAGCAATGGATAAATATACTGACAGACAGCTTCAATAAAATGATGAAACCACCTACTTATCTTTCTATTCTGTCACAGCTAGGAGCCAAGCTAACAAATCAAGGATTGACTGATTTCAAACTGCAGTGGAAGATTCAACCCAAGAAACAAGAGAATGAGGAAAACAGAGAAACTTAGAGGAACTAGGTGTGTTTTGGATCACTGCTCAGCTTTGTAACCCAAGTGTGCTTAAGATTCAGGACAGAAATTGATGGCCAGATATTCTCCTTCAGGATTTTTGAAATTTTTAGACAAATTTTTTTTTTCCAATTTTAAAATACAAAAAGTCATTCAGATACCAAAGGAGAAACTTTTAACTCATTAGTCCAAATGATATTTAAGGTTTTGGGGATTAACATTTTTTGTAGCAAATGTGGTGTATTGTGAGTAGTGAGTAGTGGTTCTCTCCTTGGGACATATTGGGACAATGCACTTTTGGAGTAATTTCGGTAGGCCAGCCATGCCTGGGAAGTTTCACCACTGTTCAGTTTTCTCCATTTGTGGATAATCAAGTTCATTTAAAAACAGTCCTTTGAACCTTGATAGCGGGATGTACATTGTCTAAAATTAAAAATTAATTGTGTAAAATATTTAAGTGTGGGAAATATGCAAAAAACCAAGGAATGCCAAAAGGGGAAAATTAGTTTTTCATGGCACTGTATATGAAACATATGCCTTAAACTTTGCCATATTATCAAAGAGATGATGATATGTTGCTGTTATTTAATATTGTCCCCTTTATTAATGTATTATATAAATTAAAAGAAATAGTTGACAGTAAACACAAAAAGGTTATTATATTCAGCCATGTTCATTGTTTTTTGTTTTTTTGTTTTTTGTTTTGTTTTGCCTGTCCCATTTGGTTCTTTAGCCATCAGAATTGTTGTCTGAAGACCAACAAAGACTTATTTTGCCAAATGGATCATCGTGGCATTGCCGTATTGGTCCATTTGATCGACCTTTGTTTTTATTATTTATTTTATTTTATTTTCAGTTGTTACAGACGGGACAGACATGAGTGAGGGATAGGAAAGGGAGAAAGAAAGAGGAAGGAAAAGAAAAACAGAAGGGGAGAGGGACAGCGAGAAAGGGGGGGAGAAAAAAAAATCTCCTGGATCACCTGTTGAGAGAAAAAGAATAGAAAACAAGCAAAAAAACCCAAAGCAACATGCTAAACACAACACCATCGCATTAATCTAGCTAAGTGTAAACAGCAGTAAATACTAAATATTCAATGTTGTTGTGCAGCACGCAGGACAGACAGCGCACAATGTGCTTTGAAGTAGCAGCCAAGAAAGGTGTAATTTAGGTCTATGAACAGTGAACACCCGTGTGCACACCTATGTGGATCAACACGCTTGTATTCAAATGGTTTCCACATGTAATGGTCTGCAAGAGGATGTAGAGAGCCATAGCCCCGTCCCCCAGGGCATGAAGCAGGCATGGAGGAGATCCAGGCCCCAGACATCCAGAGGCCCCAGAGTGCGAGAACCCAAGGAGGACCACCGGAGGGGCATCCGTGCCACCCTCATGGGAAGGGCTGAGGATCCCCAGACAAGGTGTCACCCAGTAGCCACCGAGCAGAAGCTAGAGGGGGCTGCACCGGCGTGCCCGCCGGCTCTGCCGGCAGCCAGCTATGCCAGAGTGAACCGGGCCGGAGGCCCGAGTGCCCCCCGCACCCCGGAGGAGGCCTGACTGAGCAACAGGCGCCAGGCCCCGCCAGGTAGCCACCGGGAGTGAGCTCGTACATACCTGAGCGCCCAGCCCCGGACACCAAGAACCACCAATGCACCGACCCCTGAGGGCATCAGTCACCGGCAGGGAGTGTGGTGAGGGGAGATAGGCCTTGGAGGGCCTGGGAGTTCCCAGAGAGGTGGAGTCTAAGACCTGACCTGACATATAGACACAGACAAACAGGCACACACAGACACAAACATGCATTCCCACCCTCATGCACACATATACAAACACTCAGCACTCACCCAACGTAAGGATTGACATAAATGGACATGTACACACAATCACACTCCCCAAACATACTCTATACCCCGGGTCCAGGTACCCTCGCCCCCAGAGGGGGAAACAGAACCCAGACCCAAGAGATGTTACCCTTCCCCTCGGGGTGGAGGCAAGCAGACCGTCCCAGGCTCCGCAGCAGCAGGGAGGCCAATCGGACAGCCAACATCTCCTCCCAGCCCCCCCGCCCCGATGGCTAGCAGAGAACGGGGGTGTGTCCCGCCCCGATGGCTAGCAGAGAACGGGGGTGTGTGAAGACCCCATACCTCCCTCCTCCCGCTCATGTGTAGTGTTGCTGCGTGTTGTTCTAAAGTGCATTTAAAACAAGGGAGAGCATGGTGCTGCTGCCAGAGAGCAGCAGGTGTTAGCACGGCCCCTCCCGAGAACCCTCAATGTCTACATGGATTTAAAATTGAGAGGTGGGCACCAGCGCCAGAGGTAGGTTTGAGTACACAGACCGTCCACTGGACGCCGTTAACGTGCCCACCCTCAAGGCCCTATATATATATGTGTGTGTTATGAGAGTGTAAGTAATGTGGATGTCTAAGTTGTGAGATAAAATTGAGGCACAGGTGGCCAGAAGGGGACAGAGGGGGGGGGGGGATGTCTCCCCTGCACCCTGGTGACACACCCGCAGCCCAAGGCCCTACCTGTGTGGGTGAGTGTGGTGGAGCGGGAAGAGGGAGGTAGCCAGGGATGGGGAGGAAAAGGAGGGAGGGGAGCCATGTTCATTGTTGATGTTTGAGGAATTTGTATCGTTGCAATAAAATTGTTTTAAAATTGTGGGGCTGAATTTACTATTTGAATGCCAGTAAATAGTCTGTAGGTAATCGGTCTGGTAAACTAATCACTATGATGACAAATAACACTATAACATGAAGTAATGCTTGTCGAGTAACTTGGGGTAAAGAGACCCCTGGCTGAATTGCAGCTTTCCAAGCTTCTTGCTGCTTCTCCCAATATTAAGAAGGTTTGGGGTCTCTCTGTACTCCTGAAGGATTGAATATTCAATGCACCCTGCTTCCCTGTTAGATCCTTTCCATTAGCACAGACACAGAGATAAGGACATCTGTGGCCAAAGTGTACTCATACTCTTACCAAAGATAAGAACAAAATCAGAGTAGGTTAATTACATAGTATAACTGATGTGATTTCATTATTATTTTGTGATTATTCTTGTTTTTAATTCTGCTTTTGCTTTGTCCTGCCAAATTGCTTGAATACATTTTTCAAAAATTTTCAATGACTTTTTAGCCCTTTGTGAAACAGTAAAAGAAAAAAAAGTATTATTACCAACACCACAAAACAACAACAACAAAAAAACAAAACAACCCAACCTTCCATCATGGCTGTAGAAACTCACTGATCTACTTCTATACTCACCTCCTCCGTATACTTCCATTCCTTAAGAATGGCTTCTTGATACTGACAACCACACTTCCCTGAAAACCATTTTTATGAGATTTCAGTGAATGGTCAGTGGATCAACTGAAGGGCCAGATGCATCTCTCAGGTCCTATTTCAGGTCTTAACTGCATTTTCCCCCACTTCTTAAGAACATATATTTCAGGTACTGTTCATCTCTCATTGACAGTATCAAGTCCTGCCGTTCTTTTGTTCTCCACTTCTCCAGTTTTCAGATGTTAACTTTAAGTGTAAATATTTTAATTGACTGTTCTTTGATGTTTTAACTTACAAAAGTTCTCAGCAACAGCCGAGTCAAAGTTAATTCTTATTATTGCTTTTGTCATGGTCCTGAGTCTGTGGACTCATTGGTTTTGGTTTTGATTATTATCTTGTGTTTTAGATTCATTCTTGTTGGGAATTTCTTGCTCTCAGGTTTTGTTTCTGTTTTGTATTTCGAGCTCCTTTTGTTCTGTGTCTCTGTGCCTGCCCTGGTCCCACATCTTTGTGTTCCCTCCCTGTTGACATATCTTGTGTTAAGTTTGTGTCTGTGCATACCTGTTGTTTTCCTATTTTACTTTGAAGCTACCTTGTCAAATGTCAGTGTGTTCAGTTTACGTTTCCCCTGTCTCATCAGCTCTGATTTCTCCCAGCTGTGTTGCTCTCCTGTATCCCATTCCCTGATTGCTCCTGTGAGTATATAAGCCCTGTGTTTTCTCCTGCCTGTTACTGGTCTGTGTTATCGCCCTGTGTTTCCACTGCATGTAGGTTTCAGGTTAGTTTTCTCAGTTTAGGTTTCTCTTTAGCCTGTTCACCTCAAAAAATAAAGCTCACTCTCTAGCGCTAAACACAAAGCACAGACCCACCGAAACATCAGAATCAGTGAGCTGTCTGTGCCGTCGGGTGAGAAAGACGACATATAGCTGTTTGGTGGTTGCTGAAATTTTGTGAGGTTTAACCTGAGATTCTGGCATTTCAGGCAAAATAAATTAAATGCCCACCACAATACGAGAGCTCAGGTGATTCTTGGGTCTAGTGGGCTACTATAGCAGTTTCTGCCAGAATTTGTCGACAGTAGTGGCTCCTATAAGTCATTTGTGCAGTACAAATGCAGTGTCAACATGTATTTAACTGTGCCAAGTCTCTCCTTTGCAGTGCCCCTATACTGGCTCCAGGTTTCAGCAAGGCCTTCAACGTGTAGCAGTACTGCTACACGATGGAGCAGATGGCATCAGTCACCAAGTTGCCTACTTCTCAGCTAAGTTCAAGCCTCACCAACTTAACTACTCCACCATTGAGAAAGAAACGTTAACCATTTTGATGTTTACGTAAGATCCACCGCAACTCCTGTTATGGTGTATACCGACCATAACCCTTTGGTATTTCTGGAGTGCATATACAACCACAACCAGAGATTGATAAGATGGGCTTTGCTTGTTCAAGAATACAATCCAGACATCAGACATAAGAGAGGTCAGACTCAGAATGGGTTTATTGCCAAATGTTGAACAGGTTTACAACATTAGGAAATTGCTGTGGTACTTAGTGCAAAATATACTGTCAGATGACGCTTAAATAAACATAAAAATTAAAATTAAAAGTGCTAAGTAGATAGATTTATACATGAGTGCAGGTGGTGATCAGTGCCAAACATGGAATGATGCTTTGAACACAGTGTAGGGTCATGTGTTAGTGGTGGGAACAGTCATACGGTTATTGTTCATGTGTCCGACAGCAGAGGGGAAGAAACTGTGCTTCCTGAAGTCCACAATAATCTCCACTGTCTTCTGGGCATTCAGCACCAGGTTGTTGTGGCTGCACCAGGACACCAGACGTTCAACCTCCCTCCTGTAGGCAGACTCATCCCCGTCCGAGATGAGTCCAATAACGGTGGTGTCATCTGCAAACTTGATTAGCTTGACAGACTGGTGGGTGGAGGTGCAGCAGTTAGTGTACAGGGAGAAGAGCAGAGGAGAAAGAACACAGCCCTGAGGGGAGCCGGTCCTGATGGTCCATTCTTTCCCAGCCTCACATGCTGCTTCCTGTCCGTCAGGAAGTCAGTGATCCACCAGCAGATGGGATCAGGCACATTCATCTGGGAAAGCTTGTCTCGGAGATGGTCTGGAAGGATGGTGTTGAAGGCAGAGCTGAAGTCCACAAACAGGATCCTGGCGTAGGTTCCTGGGGAGTCCAGATGCTGCAGGATGAAGTGTAGAGCCATGTTGATAGCATCGTCTACAGACCTGTTGGCTCTGTATGCAAACTGCAGGGGGTCCAGGAGGGGGGCCGTGAGGGTCTTCAGGTAGGAGAGAACCAGGCGCTCAAATGACTTCATGACCACAGATGTCAGAGCCACAGGTCTGTAGTCATTTAGTCCAGTGAGCCTTGGTTTCTTGGGGACAGGGATTATGATAGAGGACTTCAAGCAAGCAGGCACATGACATGCCTGCAGTGAGGAGTTGAAAATGCCAGAAAACACTGGGGCCAGCTCGTTTGCACAGTGTCTGAGGGTGGCAGGAGACACACCATCTGGTCCAGGAGCTTTTCGAGCATTCAGACTCTTAAACTGCTTCCTCACATCTGCTTCATGAATATGAAGAGTTGTGGTGGGAGGAGGTGGTGTGAAATCCTCCTTGGTGTGGGGTGTGGAGGGGGGTGTTGTAGGTGAAGTGTTTGATGGTGGTGATGGCTCTATGGAGGGGGGAGAGGTGGGGGAATGAGTGTCCAAAGTGTCTCTATTGTTGGGGCCGTTGGAGGTGTGAAGGCTGCTTGATGGCTCATCAAAACGGCAGTAAAAGTCGTTAAGGGTGTTGGCTAAGAGCAAGTCAGTGGGGGGTTTTAGGATTGTAGTTGGTGATATTCCTAAAACTTTTCCACACAGAGGCCGAGTCATTCTCTGAGATCTGCTGCTGCATCTTCTCAGAGTGCTGATGTTTAGCAATGTCCACTTCTTTAGTGAACCTGTACTTGGCCTCTCTGTAGCAGTCCCTGTCTCCACTTCTGAACTCTTTTGTCTTTTCCAGCCACAGCTTTTTGAGCTTAGGAGTAAACCAGGGTTTGTCATTGTTATAACTCACCCTGGTGCATGATGGCACAATGCTGTCCTCACAGAAGTGGATATAGTGACAGTGTCCATAAACTCATCCAAGCTGTTAGAAGCAACCTTCAGGGGTCGACCGTGGCTTAGGGGGTTGGGAACTGGAAGGTCGCTGGTTTGATCCCCGGGCTCTCTGTCCTGGTCGTTGTGTCCTTGGGCAAGACACTTTACCCTACCGCCTACTGGTGCTGGCCAGTAGGTCCATGGCAGCCTCGCTTCTGTCAGTCTGCCCCAGGGCAGCTGTGGCTACAACTGTAGCTTGCCTCCACCAGTGTGTGAATGTGAGAGTGAATGAATAGTGGCATTGTAAAGCGCTTTGGGTGCCTTGAAAAGCGCTATATAAATCCAATCCATTATTATTCATTGTGTCCCAGTCTATAGACTCCAAACACGTGCGAAGCTCCTCCACAGCCTCGTTGCTCCACAGTTTTTTAGTCCTCACGACAGGTTTGGAGAGCTTCAGCCTCTGTCTGTATGCGGGGATCAGGTGGATCATGACGTGGTCAGAAAGTCCGAGTGAAGCGCGGGGCACCGCGCAATAGGCCCTGCTGATCGTGCTGTAACAGTGGTCCAATGTCCTCTCCTCTCTGGTCGGGCATTTAATATACTGCTTGTATTTGGGAAGCTCTTGGCTCAGATTGGCTTTTTTAATAATAATAATGGATTGGATTTATATAGCACTTTTCAAGGCACCCAAAGCGCTTTACAATACCACTATTCATTCACTCTCACATTCATACACTGGTGGAGGCAAGCTACGGTTGTAGCCACAGCTGCCCTGGGGCAGACTGACAGAAGCGAGGCTGCCATATCGCGCCATCGGCCCCTCTGGCCAACACCAGTGGGCAAGTAGGGTAAAGTGTCTTGCCCAAGGACACAACGACCAGGACAAAGAGCCCAGGGATCGAACCGGCAACCTTCCGGTTACAGATGCGATTCCCAACCCCCTGAGCCACGGTCGCCCCATATAAAGATCCCAGGAAGAGCAGTTCGCAGTCCGCGTCTCCTCAGACGCACGAGTTTGCCAGCTCGCTTTCCTTCGGTGTCTCACTTTCCTGATCAAGGTCTGTAGTAAATTTGCCGCAGATGCGACAAAAATTGGAATTAAATCCACAGGTGTTGTAGTCCTGTAGTTAAGAAGCTCTTCCCTGGTGTAAGAATATCCAGAGGAGTGCCCAGACACACAAGTTATGCACAAAAACAAAACAGAAGTAACGCACTGAAGTACCAGGGCATCCATACGCGGCACCATCTTGGTATGGTGTGGACAATGTAATGCAGGAGTGTCCAAACTTTTTCACTGAGGGCCACAAACATAAAAATATAGGAGGGGCTGGGCCACTTACTAGAAATATAACCTTAACTTTAGTGTATTAAAGTTAGAAAAATCACTTAAAAGTGGTCAAATATGTTATATTGTTGAATATAATTAAAGACAAAACTGCCTTCATCACAGCTTTCCATAAATGGATCTTTATTGATTTATTCAGAAAAAGCTTTGGTAGCTCATTCTCATAACAGCAGCCTCAGATTTCTTCTTAGACAGAAGATTTACAGCACAGAGAAAAAACAATAAAGGGGAAAATGGGACGGGTACATTTCAAGTTTGTTATTTAAGTTATTAGTCTTAGCAACACACCTATTAACGTTCGTTTGAAACCGTTATCAACATTAACAGACTGAACTGGACTTAATAACAGGAGTCCATATAATTTTAGTAAATTATTCTGTGAGTATCAGCTGTGCTGGGTATGTAAATCTGGCCATCCAGCTGCGGTGCTGATTGCCACTCGTGGCAAAAATACAGACAAATGTCACTTGATCAAGGATGAGATCAGCTGACTTCGCGTGTGCGTGCACTGTGCACAGCGGTGTGTACTCTGTGTGTTAACGAGAAAAACGCATTTAAGAAAGTGGTGCGCAAAAGCAGGGTAGTGACAGAATTGATGCGCATTATTGATATTTGAAGCATGTGTACCTGCAGATTAACACACGGGTACTGTGGAATATATTTTTTACTCACCTAAAGCGCTCGTGCTGTCGTCCACTCCCCGCAATAAATGATTAGTTGGGCGACCTCATATCTGGCTATTGTAGTCTTTTCCTGGACCTTTTGAGCACGAAAAAAATACTGTTGCTGACCCCGCAGGAGAGCTACACTTTGCTTTAATTTCTGCTCTCGCTCAGCACCAGTGTAGGATGCATAGGCCTGATGTTTGGTTTCATAATGACGTCGTACATTATACTCTTTCATAACTGCTATAGTTTCAGTGCAGATCAAACAGACACACTTCCCCTTGAATTCTTTGAAAAAATATTCACTCTCCCACAGTGTCTGAAATTTTCTGCATTCACTTTCTACCTTTCGCTTCTTTGGTTCTGCCATCTTTAGTAACTTGGGGTAAATTTCTTCTGTGATTGTCCTTTTTGGTGGAGCAACTGCCTTGATCAACAGCAGCTCCCCCTGGTGTTAAAACTAAGAAGTGCAATACACTCAAGCAAAAGTTGAAGTGCGGGCCATTTTCTATTCTATTTATAAAATTACTTGTGGGCCAATTAACCCTTTAAAACCGGTCAGAGTGGACACGCTCCATTTTGCGTAACTATTTTTAAATCCCGGTAGCACTGCAACCACGTAAGCTAGCGCAATAATTTTTTTTGCATATGAAACCAGAGGAGTTGTACTTACATCTTATGCCATCAGCTTGTCCTAGGTCACAGTTTTCTTCCATATATAGCTTTGCAAAAACTGCATTAAAAAGCACTTGCAGCAACAAAAATATAATATTCCAGAAACACGCTTTGCCGATCCGATCAGCTGTTCGTAACACTTCCTACTCCATCAGCGTGAACTATCACATGACCGCATGACCTGCCCGAAACCGGAAGTGACGTCATTTTGCGGAAATGTAGTTTTTAACCATCGTGGCCTTATGAGCCTATTTTTGTGTTTTTAAAAGTTATGTTTGACTTTATGACTTTCTGTGTCGTTTCTGGGATGCTGAGGACTCATATTGCACTGCTGGAAATAGTTTATTTTGATGCATATGCTGTTATTTTGCAAATTTGCACTATAATATATTTTTTCGTTTTTCCTGTAGTATATGAAAATTGGTGTATCTCAAAAATAAAACTATGAAGACACTTAAAATAAATTTCCTTTTGGTGGGAAACTAGTTTGTGCAACTTTTTTGTATTTACAGTTTTGAGGGATAAGCCTCTTAAATTTCTCTAAATATATGTTAAAAATCAAAAACGATTTTCAATTTTTTTGTAGTTTATTGCACTTTTTTGCAATTTATGTAATTACTATGCACTTAATGCATACATATTATTAAAATTTGGGCTATAATGGTTGTATTGATGTATAGCAACTTGAAATGCTCCAAAAAATGGCTTCACAGCATGTAAAAATACAGGGAGTGCAGAATTATTAGGCAAGTTGTATTTTTGAGGAATAATTTTATTATTGAACAACAACCATGTTCTCAATGAACCCAAAAAACTCATTAATATCAAAGCTGAATGTTTTTGGAAGTAGTTTTTAGTTTTAGCTATTTTAGGGGGATATCTGTGTGTGCAGGTGACTATTACTGTGCATAATTATTAGGCAACTTAACAAAAAACAAATATATACCCATTTCAATTATTTATTTTTACCAGTGAAACCAATATAACATCTTCACATTCACAAATATACATTTCTGACATTCAAAAACAAAACAAAAACAAATCAGCGACCAATATAGCCACCTTTCTTTGCAAGGACACTCAAAAGCCTGCCATCCATGGATTCTGTCAGTGTTTTGATCTGTTCACCATCAACATTGCGTGCAGCAGCAACCACAGCCTCCCAGACACTGTTCAGAGAGGTGTACTGTTTTCCCTCCTTGTAAATCTCACATTTGATGATGGACCACAGGTTCTCAATGGGGTTCAGATCAGGTGAACAAGGTGGCCATGTCATTAGTTTTTCTTCTTTTATACCCTTTCTTGCCAGCCACGCTGTGGAGTACTTGGACGCGTGTGATGGAGCATTGTCCTGCATGAAAATCGTGTTTTTCTTGAAGGATGCAGACTTCTTACTGTACCACTGCTTGAAGAAGGTGTCTTCCAGAAACTGGCAGTAGGACTGGGAGTTGAGCTTGACTCCATCATCAACCCGAAAAGACCCCACAAGCTCATCTTTGATGATACCAGCCCAAACCAGTACTCCACCTCCACCTTGCTGGCGTCTGAGTCGGACTGGAGCTCTCTGCCCTTTACCAATCCAGCCACGGGCCCATCCATCTGGCCCATCAAGACTCACTCTCATTTCATCAGTCCATAAAACCTTAGAAAAATCAGTCTTGAGATATTTCTTGGCCCAGTCTTGATGTTTCAGCTTGTGTGTCTTGTTCAGTGGTGGTCGTCTTTCAGCCTTTCTTACCTTGGCCATGTCTCTGAGTATTGCACACCTTGTGCTTTTGGGCACTCCAGTGATGTTGCAGCTCTGAAATATGGCCAAACTGGTGGCAAGTGGCATCTTGGCAGCTGCACGCTTGACTTTTCTCAGTTCATGGGCAGTTATTTTGCGCCTTGGTTTTTCCACACGCTTCTTGCGACCCTGTTGACTATTTTGAATGAAACGCTTGATTGTTCGATGATTACGCTTCAGAAGCTTTGCAATTTTGAGACTGCTGCATCCCTCTGCAAGATATCTCACTATTTTTGACTTTTCTGAGCCTGTCAAGTCCTTCTTTTGACCCATTTTGCCAAAGGAAAGGACGTTGCCTAATAATTATGCACACCTGATATAGGGTGTTGATGTCATTAGACCACACCCCTTCTCATTACAGAGATGCACATCACCTAATATGCTTAATTGGTAGTAGGCTTTCGAGCCTATACAGCTTGGAGTAAGACAACATGCATGAAGAGGATGATGTGGACAAAATACACATTTTCCTAATAATTCTGCACTCCCTGTAGTTTGACCCTGCAGCCAAAGTGAGTGAAAGTTGGCAGACGTCAGTATTTACTTCAAAGAGTTTAGTAGATTTTAAAGTTGTGAGTTACAGTTTTGTCTGAATGCTTAAACCCTAACTGTGATTCCTGTAGCACAATCTCTAAAACTATTCAGACTTATAGCAAAACCACTCACTGAGTTTGCAAAACTAAAAGCACAAAAACTGCTTTGCACTCAGTTTGCAATTTTGTAACACACACTTTGCAAAACTGTAGGCACAATTCACTGCACAACACTCAATTACCAAATTTCCAACACACTCCTAGCAAAAGTATACACATGTATGGCTATCATTAACACTAATTTGCCAACTGTCTGGCACACTTTCACATGTCAAAACTTTTTTAGATAATTAGTTCACTTTGCAATCAGCCTAAGAACTATAATACAGGTAAGCTGTGTGTGCGGAGTACAATGGAGGGAGCAGAAAGAGTGAGAAGTAGAGGAGGCCGAGGAAGAGGACGTGGAGGTGAAGAAGTAGGATGAAGAGGACGACAAGGACAAGGAGGAGCAAGAGGAAGACGAGGAGGAGGGAGAGGAAGATGAGGAGGGGGGAGAGGAAGGGTAGGAAGAGTAAGAAATAGAATTGCTGATGACATCAGAGCTACAATAGTGGACCATGTAATCAACCGTGGAATGACCCTGAGGGTAGCTGGCCAACGGGTCCAGCCTAACTCGAGCCGCTACACTGTAGCAAGCACCATGAGGACGTCTTGAAATGAGAATCGGTTAGTACAGTCACTTCGCACAAAGATTTGTAGCACTGCCATATGCCAATGAGAAACACACCAATACCATTGATGTAAAAATACTGAAATTGTTACTTTACAGAATTGCTAGATGACCAGATGCTGGGGGCAGAGGAAGCATGTTCACTGCAGACCAAGTAACCCATATAGTCATTATGGCGATTGCAAATAATCCTATACTTGGAAATAAACACTTGTGTTTGTTTTGATGTGTTTGAATAAACACCAGTACTTGAAGTTTGGATCCCTCTATGCTTATGGATCTATGACAGAAGTATGAGCTCAAACTGACATAGCCTACCTTGTGCGCAGAGAAAGCAAAAGCCAGATGTGTTTTGTATTCATACCATCAGTGTGCAGTTGGCGCATTGTGTGCTTAGTAGATGATGGCTTGTGTGTACTGTTTGATACGGAAACACCATTTTTACGAAGGTGTGAAGAGTTAATCTAGCTGTGTTTGCTTTTGCAAGAGAACTACAATGTTTTGATGATTGGGTGACAGGTTTTCTTATTTGTGTGAAGAGTTTTGCAAAATTAGCCAATAGTTACAAAAAATGTGCTTAAGCAATCAGAAAAAACTGTAATCAATTTTAAATCATGCTTTTTATTTGTTTTTGTTTCTAATGTCTCTGTAAAGCACTTTGAATCACCTTGTTGTTGAATTGTGCTATACAAATAAACTTGCCTTGCCTCTTACCACATAAGGTACTTCCACTATGTCAATTTGACAATGAATTGGACTGATGCTCAAAATTACTGCAGAGAGAAATACACAGACCTGGCCACCATCGACAGACTGAACAGACCTCCTTTATCAACCACTACAGCATGGATCGGATTAAGAAATGGCCCCGAAGCCTGGAAGGGAACACTGAAAAATTATAGCAACTCCTGGAGATGGTCAGCAACTGGTCAAACAAGTAAAACTGTTTATGAAGTTTGGCGTGAGCCAGATAATTCTTTCAGTTCTGAATACTGTGGGTTTATGAACTCTGATGGAACATGGTCTGATAAAAACTGTTTTCTTCTTAGCCCTTTTGTTTGTTACACAGATAAGGAACTATTTGTATTGATTATACCTACTGGCTTACCTATTAATCCATATCCAACACATTGTCAATCACAACATACAAGCGCACATGTATCTCTCCTCTTCTGTGCAGTTATTATGTTTGTATTTGTGTAATTGAAAAGCCCATCTTTTAATTGATCAGCATTTGATTCAGTTTCTTCACTAATTTGGCACTGGTTTTACTTTTGTCCTTTGCAGAGACAACAAACTCCTATGTGTATGTCACAATTGCACGCATATGGTTGGATCCACAAGCTCACTTCAGAGCATACTACACTGACTTGGTTACAATTGAGAGCTCTGTTGAAAATACAAAGGTCTTATTTTATTTTATTTATTTTCCCCTTTCTCACTGTCCCTCTCCCCTTCTGTTTTTCTTTTCCTTCCTCTTTCTTTCTCCCTTTCCCATCCCTCACTCATGTCTGTCCCGTCTGTAACAACTGAAAATAAAATAAAATAAATAATAAAAACAAAGGTCGATCAAATGGACCAATACGGCAATGCCACGATGATCCATTTGGCAAAATAAATCCATTGAGTATCCTTGTTGGTCTTCGGACAACAATTCTGATGGCTAAAGAAACAAATGGGACAGGCAAAAAAAAAGAAAAGAAAAAAAAATACAAAGGTCTTTCAAAAAAAAAATCACCGTCGAGTGGAGTGTGGATTGGTCTTTATAGAGAACCGTGGACTTGGTCTGATAACAGCAACTGCTTATTTAGAAACTGGCGTTCTAGAAAACCAAATAATGCTGACTTTAACGACTTTTGTGTGTGTGAATATTCTCAACATCAATGGACCGATGATGATTGTGCTCTTAAGAAAGCTTTCATCTGCGAGGAAGGTGACTGTTCCCTTCTCCAAAGAAGCTTTTCTTCTGTTTTTGTTTCAATTACTGTGCATCTGACTTGTTTGTGATTTTATATTTTATATTCTTCAGATACAGTGGTGCATACAACTGGTTAAAATAAGGATTCAAACTGACACTAACTTGACAGATCACACTATGAACACCCAGGTCCTCCAACAGGTAATTGTTTTCTCTTCTCCATTGTTTTTTAGAAGTAGGAACAATAGAAGAAAACTCTGATTTGAGGTTATATTGAATTTAACACAGAAGAAAATGTTGCCAGAAAATGCCAATTATTTTATTCCTTCTTAGCTAAGTGCAAAACTAGCAAGTGAGGAACCAGCTGACATCAAGCTGCAATAGAAGATTCAGCCCAGAAAACAGGAGACAGTCAACATGACACAAACGACTTGTACAACATTCCCTTGACAAAGACAACTATGACTAAATGAGTTAATCAATATAACTTATTTTTCAAATGAAGAACCTGTCACATTATCTCTAAGGTGACCAGAGCCAAACAAATCTGGTCACCCTAGTTTGGTAAGAATAATTTTACACATGGTTTGTGTTAAGAAATTCTGTTGTAATATATATTTAGTAGATAAAGGTCATGTAAATGACACATGGATACTTTATTAATACAGTGATTTACTAAGTAAAAAAACTTGATGGTAGTACCTGCATATGTTTTTAGCCTGTCTTTAAAACTGTGTGCCTTGTGACTGATAAACAAATTCTCCTAAATTTTGTTTTTTTTCCAAAGGTTTTATTTGTTTATAAATAAAACCACGTGACATCTCTTGGTTTATCAATAAACAGCAACAAGCCATGTGGAATTTTTTTTCTTCTTTTGACTCTTTATGGCTAAATGATTGGAAAGTTAAATAACTTAGATTAGTCATATACCTATTAATAGCCATTAGTTTGAGTTTGTTTGAGTTGGATTTAAATCTTTTTAAATATATGATATCATTTTTAAAAGTAGTCTGTTCCTAGATTTAACCTGGAGTGCCACTGTTGCAGTTTAATAGTTGAATGAACTTGGAATTTAAATCTGAAAACAAAACAAAAATAATAATAACATTTTATCATATTTTCCTTCATTATTCATACATTTACAATTGTTACGTTCCCCTGGGGGGGTCTAGGCAGGGAGGGGGAAGTAACAAAAGTGACCGGGTCAGAAAAAGGAGTCAGGGAGGCGAAGCAGTTAAATAAAACAGTTTTATTGAAGTAATTCAACTAAAAGAGACTGACAAGCCGCTATCACCATAAAGGTAACACAAACAAAACTCAGGCGTTGGTCAGTAATGCAAAATGTCAAAAGGAAAACGCAGCTCACTAGCTGAAAACCACAATACACAGCTCACTAGCTGGAAACACCACAAGACACTCAGCTCACTAGCTGTACTCACACAAATGGCACTCTGGCCCAGAGCTCACCCTGCTCTGGGCTTAAATACCCTTAATTGCTGATGGTAGTCAGCTGCGCCGGAGGGAAAGGTGGCATCTCAGGTAGGAGGTAGTGGGACACGCCCACACAGGCACCCTCAGGAGAGAGAGAGGCCCTGCTAGGGCCGTAACAACAATACACTGCACAGACAACACCCATTTGATTTTAATAATTGTAGTAAAATGTCTCTTTTGTCTTTATCTACCTTATATTTTATAGAAGAAATCATTTAGGTTTTATAAGTCACTTTGTATAATCTTATTTTTGAAAACTGCTCTACAAATATGCTACACAATGCATTGGCTGGTTTTATTACTAGAAATGTTTGATGTATCTATTAAACTTAACTTTCCTAATCATGATGTAATCACATTGTCAGGTTGCTTTTATGGGATTTAGTGTGTTTGTTTCCAGCATTGAAGAATAAATAAATCAAACATGGTTGGCCACCGTCAAATCAGAGAAAAGTGTGTTAATCTTTTAAACGTCCCTAAACATCTCCCTAATGTCTAATTTGATCATCTATTTAGAGCTAAAGTCCAGTGATCAGCTATTTTCAATTTAGCAACACTCAATACGACTGTGACATGAATGAGTACCCACACACACGGCGTTGCAAATTGCTTTGCGTTCTATTGTTTATAGATTTTTACACTCTCTGTCTGAGCAACTTTCCAGCTGCCACACCATTGTCCCCTCCAGTTCCAGCAACATCCTTTAAAGGGAAGACATGATTCAAGGATGGAGGTCAGGTGTGTGAGTCAGCCTCTTCTGACACCACCACAACCTGCTGCTCCATTTCTCCCCTACAGCTGAGCTATAAACCACACCCCGCCAAACCACCAACAAATGTCATCAGGGGCGACCGTGGCTCAGGGGGTTGGGAATCGCATCTGTAACCGGAAGGTCGCCGGTTCAATCCCTGGGCTCTCTGTCCTGGTTGTTGTGTCCCAGGGCAAGACACTTTACCCTACTTGCCTACTGGTGATGGCCAGAGGGGCCGATGGCGCGATATGGCAGCCTCGCTTCTGTCAGTCTGCCCCAGGGCAGCTGTGGCTACAACTGTAGTTTGCCTCCACCAGTGTGTGAGAGTGAATGAATAGTGGCATTGTAAAGCGCTTTGGGTACCTTGAAAAGCGCTATATAAATCCAATCCATTATTATCAGTAAAATGTGTTGTGTGGCATTAAATATTTTAAAGGTTTTACTGCCTAATCAGCTGCCACTACTTGCTACTGTTCAGTTATAAGCTTGTAAGCTTGTTCAGCATCACATCCTAAATGGCACCTGCGGACCATGACAGAATTTGCTGTGCCCTCTTTGATGTGGCAACTTAAGCAGCTGTTGTTTGTTAGCTGGCTCGTTGTCAGCTATCCATAGATGGGAGAGTCTCATATCTAATCTGCTAACGTGAAGCATTTGCCACAATATTGGAAATAAGGGAAGCAAAAGAGAAATGGTGGAGGAGAAGAAAGACATATTAAGATGATGATAATATACATGTACAAATGCTAAATGGTTATATGTAGTTTTAAAGATCTATTTGTGATCTTTAAATTAATAGTAAATTATAAGGTGTAATGTTTTTAGCCGCTCTCCAGCAGCATACATAAAATGCGATTAGGCAGAACAGAGATGCCCAACAACAGCATCGTATTTACAGTTTTTTCTGATTGCTTAAGCCCTTTTTTTGCAACTATTGGCTAATTTTGCAAAACTCTTCACACAAATAAGAAAACCTGTCACCCAATCATCAAAACATTGTAGTTCTCTTGCAAAAGCGAACACAGCTAGATTAACTCTTCACACCTTCGTAAAAATGGTGTTTCCGTATCAAACAGTACACACAAGCCATCATCTACTAAGCACACAATGCGCCAACTGCACACTGATGGTATGAATACAAAACACATCTGGCTTTTGCTTTCTCTGCGCACAAGGTAGGCTATGTCAGTTTGAGCTCATACTTCTGTCATAGATCCATAAACATAGAGGGATCCAAACTTCAAGTACTGGTGTTTATTCACACACATCAAAACAAACACAAGTGTTTATTTCCAAGTATAGGATTATTTGCAATCGCCATAATGACTATATGGGTTACTTGGTCTGCAGTGAACATGCTTCCTCTGCCCCCAGCATCTGGTCATCTAGCAATTCTGTAAAGTAACAATTTCAGTATTTTTACATCAATGGTATTGGTGTGTTTCTCATTGGCATATGGCAGTGCTACAAATCTTTGTGCAAAGTGACTGTACTAACCGATTCTCATTTCAAGATGTCCTTATGGTACTTGCTACAGTGTAGCGGCTCGTGTTAGGCTGGACCCGTTGGCCAGCTACCCTCAGGGTCATTCCACGGTTGATGACATGGTCCACTATTGTAGCTCTGATGTCATCAGCAATTCTATTTCTTACTCTTCCTACCCTTCCTCTCCCCCCTCCTCATCTTCCTCTCCCCCCTCCTCGTCTTCCTCTTGCTCCTCCTTGTCCTTGTCGTCCTCTTCATCCTACTTCTTCACCTCCACGTCCTCTTCCTCGGCCTCCTCTACTTCTCACTCTTTCTGCTCCCTCCATTGTACTCCGCACACACAGCTTACCTGTATTATAGTGCTTAGGCTGATTGCAAAGTGAACTAATTATCTAAGAAAGTTTTGACATGTGAAAGTGTGCCAGACAGTTGGCAAATTAGTGTTAATGATAGCCATACATGTGTATACTTTTGCTAGGAGTGTGTTGGAAATTTGGTAATTGAGTGTTGTGCAGTGAATTGTGCCTACAGTTTTGCAAAGTGTGTGTTACAAAATTGCAAACTGAGTGCAAAGCAGTTTTTGTGCTTTTAGTTTTGCAAACTCAGTGAGTGGTTTTGCTATATGTCTGAATAGTTTTAGAGATTGTGCTACAGGAATCACAGTTAGGGTTTAAGCATTCAGAAAAAACTGTAATCACAAAATAATAATCAAATCACCTGAAACTATACTTATCTAATCTAACCTCATGCTGACCTTGTTGTGATCTTTTGCAAGAGGGCTTGAGAAGAGAATGAGCATGTCTTGCTCAACAATATTCTTATATCTTTCATGTAGGTCACCACCGCCAGGCCCTGTCATGGCCTGGGCTTCATTTTGGTCTGTGGCTTCTAATGAATCCAGAAAAGTACAGTCAGATTTTCATCCACAAGAGGAAAACCTCTATAAAGCACCAGATTGGCAGCAACTTCATTTTTCAGAATGACAAAGATCCGAAACACAATGCCAAAAGACTACCTGGATAGAAAACAATTACCATGGATCGCCATTACTAGCCTCCCAAGAGCCTGGACCTCAACATTATTAAAGCAGTGTGGGGTGGAGAAAAGAACTAAAGACATCCAACATTCAAAGAAAAACTTTGAATGTCCTTCAAGAAGCCTGGAAGACTACTTAAAGAAAACTAAAGAAAGCTGGTAAAGAGAGTTCAGGCTGTTTTGAAGAGTAAAGGTAGACATGCCAAATTTTGACTTTTAAGAAACTAAAAATAAATACGCTTGAACACAAAGTAGGGGAGACATTTTTGACATTTCTGTCTGTAAATTGGAGCTCTTTTAAGGTAGTGGATTCAAAATGTAATGCAAAGTATTTACATGTCTCGGCTATTAAATAGTGCAGCTCTGCAGCACAATTACCCATTGCATGGTATGGTCTCAAACACAAAGAGTGAAATGTTACAATTAACCCCATAGTCTGGGTTAGTTGTAACATATCCTGGGGTGAAATGTAACACAATGAAATAAGGGTACTAACAAAACATTAACATGTAATCTTTGTTTATTCAACACATGAACGCACTTACATCCATTTATGTAGCTGTGTGTGTGTGTGTGTGTGTGTGACAGAATGCAGAAATCTAACTTTTGAACATATTCCAACCCCCCAAAAAAGACAAATTATGGAATTTTCTGCAACTGAATATTTCATTAATTTTGGTTGGTCTTCCTTGAGTTTGGCCTCATTGGCTCAGTGGGCATTATAACCTACAACTCTTGCACCAATTTTGAACATAACAATGAAGCTGAAAAATGTAGTTGTTCACCAGCATCGCAATTCCATTACTTTTTATCATGGCTTACCTTGGTGTGGTTTGCAAAGTGCTTCAGAAAGATGAGGGAATCTGTTTCTTGCACCCATCCTGACTTATTTCCACTACCAGTACTTCCTACTGGTCCATCTCTGACACAGTGGTCTGCATAATGTATGTGTGGGAACACAAACAGTGGAGGAATTGTGTTGCCAATGGCCTTAACCGCATATACAAATGCGACCAGTGAACCTCTCTCTGCTGATGTCGTTGCCCCAACTTGTTTAATATAAGTTAAAGCAATAGTGTGGTAAGTTGTAACATCTGCATTATTGTTACAACTAACCCAGACTGTTGCTGTTACAACTGACCCAGACTATAGCCATGAACTAGCTAACATTACAGCCAACGGCTAAAACACTAGCACTAAAGACCTACACAGAATATATCCCCATAGACATACAAATAACATAATTCAAGTTTGATGAGTTTAACTGCAAAGCAGATAATGCTATTAGAAATTGAAATAAAATAGAAAAACTTACTTTTTGGCATACAAATTACTTTTTTTCGTGTTAAATTGTCTGTGTTTGACAAAATGTGCTGATTTTTCACATGTGATAGCAGAACTGAGTTGGGCATGCACAGGATGAGTCACATCATTTGAAACTTAGCCCTGATTGGAGAAATTGGAAGTGTTACAACTGACCCACGTTACAACTATCCCCGGTCTCCCCTACAATATTTTCATTGAAAATACAGTTGAATGGACATAGAAAGCAGCATGATAGAAATATAAATGTGCATACATATACAGGTGCAAACAACCTGTACTTTAGCAAAGTAACTGACTAAATTCGCAATTATATTGCACCACTGCCCCTAAGCATGCTTTGGTGCATTTAAATTTATTATTATTTATTATAAATTAATTTATTAACTATTAATATTAACTGTACTCTAAACCAGTGGAGGGAGCTGCCATGCTTTGGGGGTAAGTGCCCTGGTGCAAGAAATATTAATCATTAGGAACTTTATAATTCAACATCCCTTCAACATCTGGATGTAATTAAAGTTCCAAACTTGTGATGCTCAGTGAGAAATATACAAAATTTAGCAAAAAGTTTGAATCTACCTGTGAAGATATTGTGTGTAGGAGTTGAAATCCAACATGACACGCATGGGTGGAGCACTCACTTGTGTCCTCTACAGGGTGTTTGGGCAAATTTGTTTCCACGGGTCAGATCAGCATTTAAAGGTTCCGGATTGGAGAAAGGAAGAGATGGAGTTGGGGAGTAATTTGTAAGTGTTTAGGTATAATTTAAAGATTGATTTTTTATTTATTGATGCATTAATGCATTTATCATGGCTGTGTGCAGGAGACGGGAAAGAAGGACCTAAATACAGACTCAAATGCAGAGGCAGAAGGTGAACTAAAAAAGCAGCCTTATTGCTGGACATGGTGATAAACTAGCTAAACTGAGAAATACAAACTAGACTGTGAAAGCAGACAGAACACACAGTTTGGTGGGAGTATGACATGATACTGAGAGAGAAACACAGGGCTAAATACACTGAGGGAAAATGAGGTAATGAGACACAGGAGGGAAACACAGCTGGGAGAAATTAGGCCTAACGAGGCGAGGGAAGCAAAACTAGAGACACTGACATGAGACAGACTTTCAATATATGTAACAAGATAACTTAACTTTTTAATCACACAGTGTGTCAAAGGTGGAAAGTTTGATCATGCAGTTGAATAATCTTAAAGAACTGTTTGTAGGGTCCTTCTGTTATGGTCTGTACGTTCCTGCAGCAAATCATTTACACACCCATCAGGTGAGGATACACCTGTGCATCATCAGTTAGCTTCTAACAAATCTCCTCATTCCTTTGGATTGTTAAAGCAATCTCTGTGCTTGAGGTTAAACTTTAAGTTGTGCTCACCTGAAAGTTTGTTTCTGCGATTTGAAAAAAAAAAGAAAAAAGAAAAACTGCAACAAAAATGCAATAATCTTAAACTGAGTAGAATCAAAATCAAAATCCAAAATTTATTTATGCTGCAAAATAATTTGAATTTTGATCAAGACTTTGACACAAATCGCAGGGCTGCACGAGGACGTCTACTAAGATTCTTCTTATTGCTACATTCAACCACTGATATTTCGTGGTCCAAACATTTGAATGAATCATTAATGCAGGTTTGAATGCAAATCAGGACAAGCTTGCAACTTACCAGAATGTTTTTTCAGTGCTCAGGTTCAATACAATTTACCCGCGTAATGACCTGAATCACAAACAATTTAATGCCTACCATTGTTTTAACAATGAGGAAAACTCAATGTAAGCACATATTTGTTTTACAAGGAAACTCTAGGTTTAATCTTTATATTACAGTAAATGCACAACATCTAAATTCTTTTAAGCGAGAGAAATCTGTTCAAGAAATTTTTGATATATGATGATTTTAGGTAGAAACTAATTTGCATGTACTTTTCTTACATCTGAGCTGGCCTTGTGCAAACCTTTGGATTTGAATGATACCTTAAAGGAGCTTTGAATGTAAACACACACAGAAAAAAACCTCATCCAATCAAACAAACATTTAAAAAACAAGAAAAAAAAAAAACCCTCCACACTCATTTTCAGTCATTTTAATAATGTTTTTTTTCCCCCTCAGGCTCATTGATTGATATATTTATAAAAAAAAAAGTGAATATTTCCATCACACTTTTGTATCATCTCATAAATCTAAGTCACAGATTGAAGAGCAGAGACATCGTAATAGTGCTGTTTGTGTTCAGTAAGAAATCAGATAAGTCGTCAACTCACAAATACAGACTTGAATTGAAAAAAAGAAAAATACATTTTTTTCAGTTCTTGTTCTGTATTTCGTTCTGTTGTAGCAATGCAGAATGACATGTTGAAAAGTTAAATATAACATACAGCAGCGTCTTTTTTCCTCTTCTTCAAAGGTCACAATTCATAAACAAATTTAATATGAGCTAGACCTGCTAGAAAACGCAAGACAAAAAAAGTCAAATCTATTTTGGGTTGTTAAACAGCTGTTAGAATTACTTTGCTATTCAGGTTTTATTTATGCATATTACTTCATTTTTTTTAATGTAGATATGATTTAAAAAAAAAAAAAGTTTATTAAAGCTTCCAAAACATTATTTCCCCTCAATCAAATCTCATGTTGGATCTTTTTTGGATGCGTTTGTGGTCCACACACAAGGTAAGATTTTCCCCCAAAAAAATCAAAAATTGATTTTTGGACATCAAATATTTAAATATTACTTAAATATTTAATAAGCTTTATTACTAATAATAAAATCAACCCAACAATCTTCCCCATGGTACACAACTGTCGACAACTGGTATCTGAGAGTTGATCTGAATATGGCTCAATAAATAAATATGAGCTACTTTATGTCATGTGAAGGGTGTTGCAGGTAGAAGTGGTGGTAAGGAGGACCCACAGTGCAGACACTTGGAGGCAAAATGTAAACTCAAAATGTAAACCAGCTTTAAAGCTGAACTCAAAAGTTACAAAAATAAAAATTACAAAATAAACTCACGCTGGCAGACAGCACACACAGTAAGATGAGGGTAGATCACGACACGGACAGATGAAAACACAGGGCTTAAATACGCAGAGGGAGCAGTCAGGGAACGAGAGACAGGAGGGAATACAGCTGGGGCAAATCAGGGCTGACGAGACAAAGGAAGCAAAACCAGACACATTAACATGAGATGCGGCTTTTTAAAGTAAAACAGGAAAACACAGAGACACAGACTGAGAAGGGGATACAGCAGACAGGGGAGACAGAGCAAGGAACACAGACAGAAACCAGAAATCACAAAGAAACCAAAAGATGAGAAATGATAAATAATATCAAAATCACAGTTCAATAATAAAGTAAGCTTAAAACTGGGTCGACGACCCAGGTCTCCTAACACTTGAAGCCTATCGCTTATTCACACAGGGTTACCACATTTGATTTGTTGGGTTTTTAAAGGATGCTCTTCCTGATATTAAGAGGGGATTTGTGCCTTCCCAGACTCAAATCACTTTTTCTGTTTCACTTGTTTGGCAAATGTGTAAACCACTGCACTGTGTAGCCAGTCAAGCCCACTATGAAGGTGAAAAAACTGCTATGGGACCCAGTTATTATCTGGATTTTTCAGTTGGCAACACACAGTGATCTCTTCAGGAACCAAAAGGACCACAGAGCCAGCCTTCCTGATCAGTTTTTCCAGCCTGGATGAGTCCTTCTTTGCTGTGCTGCTCCCCCAGCACACCACAGCATAGAAAAGTACTCCAGCAACCACTGACTGGTAAAACATCCTCAGGAGCTTCCCGCAGATGTTAAAAGACCTCAGCCTCCTGAGGAAGTACAATCGGCTTTGGGTTTTTTTATACAGGTGCTCTGTGTTGCATGACCAGTCCAGTTTGTTGTCCACCCACAGCCTGAGGTACTTGTACTTGTTGACCACCTCCCCCTCCTCCCCCTCTATCTGAACTGGCAGTGGACCTGCTCTGGACCTCCCGAAGTCCACAACCAGTTCCTTGGTCTTTGAGGTGTTGAGTTGCAGGTGGTTTGTGTGACTCCATGTGACGAAGTTCCTCCCAGACTTCTGTACTCCTCTTCCTGATCATCCCAGATACACCCCATGATGGCTGTGTCGTCTGCAAACTTCTGAATATGGCATAATTCAGAGTTGTAGCAGAAGTCAGAGGTGTACAGGGTGAAGAGGGGACAGCACAGTTCCCTGTGGTGCTCCTGTGCTGCTGACCACAGTGTCAGATGTGATGTCCTTCAGTCTGATGTACTGTGGTCTGTCGGTGAGGTAGTCGGAGATCCAAGCCACCAGGCAGGGGTCCACCTCCATCCTGTTCAGTTTTTCCTGGAGCATACAGGGCTAGATGGTATTAAAGGCACTGGAAAAGTCAAAAAACAGGATCCTGACCGTGCCTTTTCCCTTGTCCAGGTGTGAGTGGGCTCTATGCAGGAGGTACAGGATGGCATCCTCCACTCCGACATCCGCCTTGTATGCGAACTGTAGTGGGTCCTGGGCATGTTGTACCTGTGGTTGGAGGAGGTTGAGGAAGAGCCGCTCTAGAGTCTTCATAAGATGTGACATCAGTGCCACCGGTCGGAAGTCATTCAGCTCATTGGGCCGGTTCCTTTTGGGGACCGGGACGATGCAGGATGTCTTCCATAGGGCGGGCACTCTCCCCAGTTGCAGACTGAGGTTGAAGACTCGTTGTAGCGGCTCCCCAAGTTCAGCAGCACACGCCTTTAGCATCCTAGGACACACCTTGTCTGGGCCTGCTGCTTTTCTGGGGTGAAGCTTCCTCAGTTGTCTCCTGACCTGATCCACTGTGACACTGGGAGATGATTGGAAGGAGGGGGGGGGAGATGTCCTGCTGTTGAGAGAGGGGTTGGAGGAAGGGGGTGTCATAGTGTCAGGAAGGGGGGGAAGCGAGGGAGGTAGGAGAGTGGGGAGAGGGCTCTGTACTAAACCCGCTGTGTTGCTTTCATCTCCTCCTTCACTTTGCTTGTGAAAGCCTTCTTTTTCATGTTGAGGACAGTTTTGACTTCCTGTGTTACCCACAGTTTGTTATTAGGATAACACCGTATCGTCTTAGCAGGGGCGACCGTGTCCACACAATTAATAAAATCTCCCAAATTCAAATTTGGAGCTGTTCCAGAAGAGGGTCCTGACAAATGAGGGCTTTGTCTCTCATTCTAGTTTTAAATATCCTGGAAATTACATATAAGCTTGCAGTCTGATTGCATTTATTTGTGTATGTGATTCAACTCTTGAGCGATCGTGGCCCAAGAGTTGAGAGGTCGCCTTATTATCGGAAGGTTGCTGGTTCGAGCCCCGGCTTGGACAGTCTCAGTTGTTGTGTACTTGGGTAAGACACTTCACCCGTTGCCTACTGGTGGTAGCCCGATGGTGCCAGTGTTCTGCAGCCTCGCCTTTATCAGTGCCCCAGGGTGGCTGTGGCTACAACGTAGCTTACCATCAGCTGTGTGTGAATGGGTGGATGACTGGATGTGTAAAGCGCAATACAAATACATGCCATTTACCATATAATAATGAAAGCCTCGGGGTTTTGTGTCTGCAGTCTTGCTGTAACTGTGTGTATTTCCTCACAATTTGAAGCCTACATGGGATAAATGTGGGTTGGCCCTGCCCACACAGCCCCACAGAGTTTCCCCGATACTGGTTGAGAGTGCATCTACACAAGATGAGAGGCTTATTGCCTTCCCTTCAGTTGAGCTGTAATGTTAGTGAGCTACATGCTTCTTTTGGTTGGCAGTTGTAGGTTATGATGGAATTTGTCACGTTTAATCTTTTGAGGTCTAAGTTGTCATTGGTAAGGACCTCAACTCCAACACTAACCTGAGACAATCAGAAAACTAATTTTTGTTTTCATTAAATTGTTTTGTACATCAGGAAATAAATAAAACGATCATCCTAACTGACACAAATCAAAAACTATTTGTCTGTTGTCACCTTCTCCAACTTATAGGGTTAGGTTTAGAGCAGGAGTATTAAACTAAAATTTGAGGAGGTTCAGTGGGAGAAAATCTTCTCAAGCGCCTGTACCTACTACAACAAATGACACAGCTACAACACAGGCACTGTGGAGAGCATCCTCACACAGAACATCACATCCTGGTTTGGGAAAAGCTTTGTTAAGGACCAAAAAGCACTTCAGAGAGTGATCCGTACAGCAGAACGCTGCTACAGGATTGCTCTCCCCCCGCTTCAGGACACCAGACTAGAGCAGCACAGATACTGAAGGACCTGTCCCATCCTGGCAACAAACTGTTCCAACTTCTGCAATCAATCACACACACACACACACACACACACACACACACACACACACACACACACACACACACACACACACACACACACACACACACACACACACACACACACACCTAAACCTACCGGCACAATTTACATTTCCCTCCAAGGTGCTCAGGAACTTTTACTCATGCACCATAGAGAGCATCCTGACAGGAAACATCTTAACCTGGTTCGGGAACAGCACCATGCAGGACAGACGAGCTCTACAGAGGGTTGTGCGGTCAGCTGAGCGCACCATCCGCTCCGAGCTCCCTGACCTGCACTCAAACTACTGCAGGCGGTGCTGGACCAAGGCCAGGAAGATCGTGAAGGACCTCAGCCATCCCAACAACGGACTGTTCTCTCTGTTGAGGTCAGGAAAGCGATTCCGCTCCCTGAAGACCAACACAGAGAGACTGAGGAGGAGCTTCTTCCCGCAGGCGATACGGTCTCTCAATAACACCACCACACAGTACTGACCCACACATATAGTTCTTACACACACTGGACATTCTGGACATTGTTTTCACTTCATCACTTAAATCACTTTAAGCATATTTGCACTGCACAAGACATAATGTGGATTGCACAACACTGGTCACTATATTCTTCATTTCCAGTTAATACTTGTACAGCTGCTGTTATTTTGTATATATTTATTTATTTATTTATTTATTTATATTTCTTCATGCATTCTTATATAGTTCTATAGTGTGTATTGTGTATTTTGTTGTACAGTTATTTTATTTTCAACTTTAATTTATATATTTTATCTTATTCTTTCCCAGTTAAATTTACCCTTCATTCTAATTTGTGTTGTACAGTTATTTCATTTTTAACCTTAATTTATATTTTATTCCTTCCTAGTTAAATTTACCCTTTTTAATTTTTCATATTTATTTCCTATCTTATTCATAGCCTTTTCCTTTTTTTTTTCTTTAGGTCACGAGCAGTTGTCTAAGCATTTCACTGCATATCGTACTGTGTATGACTGTGTACGTGACAAATAAAATTTGAATTTGAATTTAATTTTAAATATCTTCATATTGTCTATTCTGTAAAATAGTCAGATTGCCTATTCTTATTTAATTCACTTAATGTACAGAATTGACCTTCTTGCTGTTTATATGCTACTACTGCACATTCATCTAATGTATATATTATATATAATGCTCTCCCCCCCCCCCCCCTTTTGCACAAGTCAAAAAGAGAGACGCGAACTTGAGACGCGAACTTGACACGGTGGAGACAGAGCAACTAAGAAACACAGAGATATAACCATAAGGCAAAGAACCAAAAGACTAGAGATGATAAATAATACACAGAGGGAAATCCTGGAACACAAGAACACTAGACTGGAGGGAGTAACAAAAGACCAACCATGAGAACATAATTCACAATACAGAGTGACAGAAAACACAAGAAACTCCAAACATGTGAAGACACAGACCAAGGAACACGGACTTTACACAGAACAGAGAGGGCACAGAGAAACATGAGGGGCAAGGGATCAAAAATAGAAACCACAGAGTACTCGAAAAAAATACAAAAATCACAAAGAACTAAAAACGCTGGGTGAGGAGACCCAGGATCCTGACAGGTTATCATATTTGATTCAAACTGTTTATTGTCATGTGTACAGAAGAAATAGCATTTCTCTGTGCAATGAAATTCCTCCTTTGCTGTCCATATACAAATGCCAAGTTAGGTAAGGTTGAAAGCAGAGGTTCACAGAAACGTAAAGCAGAAGATGAAGTATTGCCAAATATGTTTCCAAACCAACTTCATTCTAAGCCAAAGCCTAAAAATATGACGAAACATATTTTGCTGAGGTAGGTCTCCGCGACAGAATTAGTTTGCCCTGCGTCGGAAGCATGTGCTGGGCTCTTCAAATCACAGACAAACAGTATCCCACATTCTTGATTTTTAGTTCACAAACACTTGTTGTAATGACTAACTACATTTTTGAGATGTTAGCTCTTTATACAGTAAAGTTACAGTGGGATACAAATAATATCAGTCTGATCCTGCCACGATTTGTTCCCCCTGTCCGAATCACGGACAAACAGTAAAGCATAGTTTTTTATGTTTTTCAACTCATTTTGCACAGAAAGGCATTTTTTTGAAAAATGCATTAATAGCAATGTTGAATATTATTACACAGGAAAAAACACTACACATAAAATAATTACACTATGACGCCTCTGTCTTTCTAAATGGAGGGACAGTTACTGTGTGTGTATATGTAAGCATGTAAAAACTGCACATAGTCAGATTAACAGTAACAGCAAAAAGTTTGGGAACCACTGGGTTAAAGGAACAAGATAAATAGGGATAAAAATAAGACAAGATATTGAGATAAATAAAAATAAAAATAAGAATAAAAAATAATGAAAGATAAATGAATAAGTACAAAAATAAGTAAGTGAAGACAAGTGAGGTATGCAGATGTTGAGGTAGATGATGTACAAAGAAGCTTAATGTGTAAAATTAACTTAGTGTGCAAAGTGTCCTGATGTGCAAATTGCAGTTGAGGTAGGTCAGCTGTTCAGTCTGATACTAGTGGGGAAGAAGGAGATGTTGTCATGCGGCGGCTGTGTGAAGGCAAGAGAGGACCCAAATGCACGGCTCAAGACACGCGGGGATAAACTCAAAAGGCAGGTCTTTATTAATAGGAACATAAGAAGTCATACAAAACTATACTGGGAGAAATTAAAGCTGAGGCGCTGGGAAGACACGGGGGAACGCACACTACCTAGAGGGACGACACAACACGGAACAAAGGGATACTCTGACATAAATACACAGAAGGTAATGAGGGAAGTGGGAACACACGGGGAACACAGTTGAGGACAATTACTCATGACCGAGCGGGGAGGACACGGAACTGAAAATACTGACACCAAGATGTGGACCTTAAACACAACACAGTACCCAGAGAAAGAGGCAGAGAGAGAGAGAGGCAGAGAACAAGGATGAATACACGAGAGGACGAGGAGAACACAGAACACAAAGGACGGGAACACAGTACCAGAACAAACACCACAATAAAAGTATGGACACAAGGGGAATCCAAATACCAAACCAAACAATCCAATGAACATAAGGAACAAAATACAAAACCACAGGAAAACTAAGAACACTGGGTCAAAATGACCCAGGACCATGACAGATGTTGAGTTGGGACATTCTGGACTTCACACTTCTAAACCTTCGTCTCGAGGACAGAAGTGTGAGTGTGTGTGAGCAGGCTGAGTGTACAGTTTGTGGATGAGTTTGTGAGGGATGACTGTTTTGAAAGCAGAGATGTAGTCAACCAAAAGTACCTTGATGTAGGAGTCATTATTTTCCAGGTGGAAGAGGGAATAGTGAAGGGCATTAGCGATGGCATCTGATGTGGACCTGTTGGGCCGGTAGGCATACTGCAGGGGATCCAGAGTGTTTGGAATATTTCTCCTAATGTAGGCCAGCGCCAATCTCAAAGTTGGTGTAAAACACATTGAGGTCATCCGGCAGACCACCTGGAGAGCTGATGATGTCGGTGGTGGCCCTATACTCTGTGATGTGCTGCAGGCATTGCCACATCTGCCTGGGGTCAGCAGAAGAATAGAAGCCATCCAACTTCTCTCTGTACTGCCTCTTTGCTGCTGTAATGGCTTTCCTCAGTCCATACTCAGGCCATGGAGAAGATCATAAAACAGCACATCGTAAGAGCAACTGACCCCCTGATGGACCCACTCCAGTTTGCTTACCATGCATGCAGAGGTGTTGATGATGCCAAAATCTTCATCTTGGACTCCATCCACAAACATCTGGAGCTCCCTGACTCCTCCGCCAGACTTCTGTTTGCTGATTTCTCATCAGTGTTCAACACTCTGCAGCCTCATATCCTGACCACTAAACTTTCCACCCGATTTTACCTGGATGATCAGCTAATCCTGTGGATATTGGACTTTTTGACCAACAGGACTCAGAAAGTTCGGGTCAACAAGTCTCTTTCCGGTTTCCATTCCACCTCCACTGGCTCCCCCCCAGGGCTGTGTGCTCTCCCCCCTGCTCTTCATCCTTTACACCGATGACTGCAGATCCATGCAGCCCAACTGTCACCAGGTTAAATATGCTGACGACACAGTTCTGCTGTCACCGCTGTCAGGCCCCTTACAACACCATGGGCCCGCTCTGCAGGAGTTTGTAGAGTGGTGTAACAGCTCCAAACTTGAATTGAATGTGAGTAAAACCAAAGAGATGGTGACCTTCTCCAGTAGACAGAGGGATCTGGCTGCTTCAGTCACCACCACCATCAACAGGAAGCCAGTGGAGGTAGTTGAGGAGTACAAATACCTGGGAACCATCTTTGACAACCTCCTGAAATTCTCTGCCAACACAGAGGAGATTCTCAGGGGGTGCCACCAACTGCTATACCTCCTTAGGAAACTCAACTCCTTTGGAGTCAGCACATCCATCTTTTTACTATGCCTTCCTGGAAAGCATCATGACTTTCTCCATCACCTGCTGGTTCACTCCCTCAGCCTTCAGAACAGGAAGAGACTGCAGCACACTGCATCAGTGTGCTCTAAAATCATTGGACTGCCTGTCAGAACTCTGGCACAGGTTTTCAGCCAACAGGCCCTTAGACAGGCAGCCAAAATCATCAACGACCCCTCTCACATTTCAATGGCTCCCCTTAGGGTGACGCCTCTACTGCATTTCCTGCAGGACTGAGAGGAGGATAGCCACCAAAGCCACTCTGGTTTTTAACTCCAGCTTGTAAGAACGTTTCCCATACCAGAAACATAAACTACCCTCTTCTTATACTACTGACACTTTATTTGCAGTTATTTATTCACCTTTAGTCACTTTAATTTTAAAACTGTGTAATTTTAAAACTGTATATACTGTATATTCTGTGCATTTATTATTATCTTCAATGTTCAATATTGTTTGTTAATTGCCCCTTGGGGATAAATAAAGTCTTCTGATTCTGATTCTGATACTTCGCGACTTTGTACTCCGTCTCATTGCCTAATCTGAGTGCAAGAGAGCGAGTACGCAGCATGGGTCGTACCTGACTGTTGATGAACCTGACTGCTTGGGGAACCTTCTGATTTGTGTGGTGGGCACAATATTGTCAACACAGGTGCTGATGTACCCAGTCACATACTCAGCATAGTCCTGTATGTTGACAGAGCAGTTCTCCATGGTGGCTGCAGTTTGAAACACATCCCAGTCTGTTCGAGCAAAATAGTCCTGTAGGATGGGCTCAGTCTCTGGGGTCCAGAGTTTAACAGGTTTGATGACAGGGTTTGATTGTTTCAGCTTCTGTCTGTAAGCCGAGTACATGAACAGAGAGATGTGGTAAGACTGTCCAAAGTGGGGATGTGGTGCCGCCCTGTATGAACCGTGTATGTTGCTGTAAATGTGATCCAAGGTGTTCTTGTCACGGGTATGAATGGCC
Source organism: Rhamphochromis sp. 'chilingali' (assembly GCF_963969265.1). Lineage (NCBI taxonomy): Eukaryota > Metazoa > Chordata > Actinopteri > Cichliformes > Cichlidae > Rhamphochromis > Rhamphochromis sp. 'chilingali'. Next base: position 34,064,194 of record NC_137938.1, on the reverse strand, counting down.
ATGTGTTGGTGATATTTTGGGAGTACAGTCCGCAAATTGCACTTATTGAAGTCACCAGCAACAATAAAAGCAGCATCTAAATGTCTCTAATGCACTGATGACTTCATGACGCTGGGTTCAGTCTGACTTCAGTCAGCTCGCGGCAGGATGTAAACAATGGCCAAAAATACAGCTGAGAACTCCTGTGGTCTGGTCTCCTATGTGTACAGAGTGAGTCTGCAGCTGGACGGCGCATTCCAGGACTTTATCTGAGAGCCAGGTCTTGGTGAAAATAAGAGCGCAGCATTCTCTTATCTCCCTCTGTGTTGTGATCCTGGCTCGTATTTCGTCGAGTTTGTTTTCCAGGGATCGCACGTTGGTCAATAAGAGGCTGGGTAGCGGTGGTTGGCTAGCCCGAGCTTTTAGTCTTGCCTTGTTTGCGTCGCCATCTCCGAAGCACTCTCCTGGGGTAGGGTGGCTCACTTGGACTCGGTGCTTTGTGGCCTTTCTGGGAGTGGTGGCGTTTGCGGTGGCTGCCGGGGAGAACGATGGCTGAAAGCTCCAGTGGTAAAGCTGAAAGCTCAGGTGGTAAGAAAATAGTAGAATCCAGATGATTGTGTGAGTTGCCGATGTCTAGTAGTGCCTGTCTCATGTATGTTAACAGTGCACAACACTTGTCCAGTGCAAAAAGAACAGAAAACACAAAAAACAAAAGAAAGTCGACATTCGAGAGTGGAGCGAGCAAACATGTCTGCCTCGAGGGTGCCATTGTCTTCGGTAAGGTAATATGGATTTTTAATAGAATTTTTACAGGTTGACATTATGTGGTCTGAACATTTGAATGAATCATTAGTGGAGGTTTGCATGCACATCAGCACAACCTTGCAATTTACCCAAATGTTTTTTCAGTGTGTGGAAAGAAAATCAACCTGATTCATGACCTGAAAAACAAACAATGAAAAAATTACAATGTAAGTTTACCACTGATGTAATTTACTTTGGTAAAACTCAATATAAACACAAAATGTAACTTATGTTGGTGCTTTGAACACATATCTTAATAGATATGAATAGAAGATAGAATGCCTTTATTGTCGCTATGCAGTTGTACAATGAGATACAGAGCACAGTTCTGCAGCACTATACACATATTGGCAGTATTAAATGGTAAAAAATGGTAAATGGCCTGTATTTGTATAGTACAGAGGAAAAATATATAAAATGTACAAATATACAAGCCAGTTTTAAAAAGTAATATGTAATAAATAGCATTATGTAATTTCACATAGAATTAGGTATTGCACAGTAGTGATTCATAGAGGAAATGGGGAAAAACTGTGTGTGTGTGTGTGTGTGTGTGTGTGTGTGTGTGTGTGTGTGTGTGTGTGTGTGTACCATGATGTAGTAAGTTAGCAGGCTCTCAATGGATGAGTGGTAGAAGGTCAGCAGCAGGTTGGAGTTCAGCTTGTACCTTCTGAGGACCCTCAGGAAGGGCAGCTGCTGTTGGGCTTTCATAAACAACATGATGAACCACCTAGATAATTATTTCATAAGAAATCATGGAAGTTGTAAGGAGTTGTAAGCTCTAAGGTTAGCACAGTTTATTTGGGACGGTCACGAGAAAGCCTCACAGTGTCATCAAGGGTGTGTCACAAGTTAACTTTAAACTTTCCACTTATTTGCATCATATTATAAAAGCAACCTCAAAGAGAAAAGAACACACAGTGACGAGCAGCTGTGTGTGTTTGGTAACTCAAGAAGTGTGGCAAGTTCTTGTCTTATATTATCTGTCTGTCTGTCTCTCTCTCTATGTATATTTAGAGAGAGAGAGAGAGAGGGGAAACATTTTTGATGTACTGTCCTTTCTAATCACTTTTTAACCAATGTCATTCTAACAAAATGCTCTATATTTATTATAGCTTTCAGTGTATTCATTATGCTGAATCAGATATGACACAATCTTTTTTTTTCCTCCACAGTTAATCAGAGTGAACATGGATGTGTTTCTAGTCCTTCTCCTGCTTTCAGGTAAGATTCCAGCAGTTTGGTAATTTCTCATTCAGCATATAATAATTCACTGTTTTTTTCAAATATAAATTGTTTCTACCTTGAATTTTTTAAAAGAGAGGTAATAACTGACCAAATATGGAGCAAGTTTTATTAATTCATATTTGAGGGCGAGCTGTTGCTCCAGCATTATGACTTTACTCCAACAAAAATGCATATATAATTAAATTAAATAAAAGTAACAAATTAACGAAATTAATCTGGAATCTGGGTGACTATCAGTTTAGAAATTTTCAGATTCACTGACATAGGCACAAATGAAAAGTGGTTTCTGTCCACATATTAATAAGTTGAACCATCACTGATCTACTGAGCAAATCTTATTTAAGGAATTCTTTTACTGCAGAAAGTAAAATTCTATAGAACTCCAAGTATACAAGCATTCTGAATAAATAAACAGTATTTCTTAGTAAAATCTCAAATAAAAATCCATTTCCTTCTTCAGCTTTCTGTGTCCCCACTGCTTCCTTTCCAAACATCTATTACTTTGTGAATGAGAATATGACCTGGGATGAGGCCAATGCTTACTGCATCAAGGAGTACCTTGGACTTGCACAAATTACTTATCCAGAGAACAACACTGCTCTGGTGAACACTCCAGCCGGGGTATACACCGGCAAAGCCTGGATCGGACTTCATATAGACGTAGGTTGGGCCTGGCTGGATGGACGACCACCCACATATTATAGTTGGAGCCCTGGCCAGCCACTCAACACTGGCCCTGGATATTGTGTGTCCACAAATTACAGAGGATGGTATAGTGTAAAATGTACAGAAATGCTTGGCTTCATTTGTTTTGACGGTAGGTATAAAGAGATCATTTGTTGTAAGGTTTTACTCCTGTAGATTAAATTGACCCTTGGTACTAATTTAGCAGAATGAGGCTCAAAACATGAAATAAATAATAAACATAAAAATACAACTTTTAAATATTCTAGTTTGAGACTGGAATAAGTCTCCCAGTGAAGCTCAAACCTGAACTACTCAGTATAAATATTAAGAAAATATAAAGACTATATATATGCAGTACTGACATATGATTTATATGGTGTATTTAAATCACAGCTTTTTTCTGCATAGCCTATTTTTCAAAACATAAATGAAATCATTAATATATGTATAATGTTACTAATGGAATCTATAACTTCTGTTTCTTTAACAGGCAGTGATTACATTGTTAATAAGACATATGTGACTTGGAATGAGGCCAAAATCAGCTGCAAAAACAAAAATTCAACTCTGGCACAAATCCTTGATGTGGAAACATTTGATAAAGTCAGCAGAGTTGTGGATAAAGAAAAAGAAATTTGGATTGGCCTTAGTTTTTCTCCAGTCTGGTTTTGGTCAGAAACTCAACAAATCAGCACATTCATGAACTGGAAAACAGGACAACCTAACAATGAGTTTGATTGCGCTGCTATATTGGTGGGAGATGGAACTTGGACCACCGAACCATGCATTAAACAATATCCTTTCTTCTGCTATGCAGGTATGAATGACATTTCCCTAGTTTTAACACTCAAGTGAATTTCCAGAGATGGTATGACCAGAAAATATTTCTTGCACACTAATCAAGATATAATGAAGACAATATACTTTGTTTAATTCTAGAAATATTTTTGCCTGTTTGCTTGTTTTCTGCCCCTGATAAATGGCAAAGATGGTCATGTGACATTCTCTATCTGCTGAAGGCTGAGTCTAAGGCTTTAACTAGTTTGATTTTTTTCTTTAGCAGTTAAAGTACAACTATTTTTAAAAAATGTAAACAACAAAGTCATCAGCAGCACAAAAATACAAATAACGAAGTGCACCTGCAGCATTTGCTTTTCTTTTTTTTTAATTTAAAAGTGTATTAAATCAATGCTAGTTGCAAAAATAACTTCAATCCATTAATAAATCTACAGTATTAGCAAGTCTAAACATTACCTAGATATCTTAAGCTTTATATTTCCAAAAAAAATGTAGTCACTTTATCCGCATGCAGCGCAAAGACAAGTAGAAAATTTGACAAATTTATATAAAAAAAGAACAATAAAAGCTATGATATTCGTTTAGGTCAAAGAGGTGCACTTAATAGCATCTCTCCAAACATGGCATCTTAATGTTGTGACTGTGTTCTGTATATTTTAACAGGGTTTTGGTTAATGTTTAAGACATTCTATTTGAATCTAATAATATACTTATATATTATTAATAACTTCCTCTAAGCCAAGTACTTGTCAAATTCCATATGATTTATTTGGAAATGTTTTGTTTTTGTGTAGTTTACAAATCAAAGAAAACAGTGGTGAGCATGAATATCCAAACTGATGTCGACCTGGAAAATCCAGATAACCAGGCTGCCCTGATGCAACAGGTATAGTGTTTGTTAACAAGTTAGCCTCACTTGATTAATATTACCAATAAGAGAGCTTTCTCCATTCTCTCAGCCAGTGTTGTGTCCAATGTTCCCTCTAATTTTTCATGTGTCTGAGCGAACACACAAACTGCCTGAGCGGTCCCTTGGACCACTGTGAGCAACAGCAGAAGTGTGCAGTGTGATCACGCCAGCATTGAATCCATCCAAGTTAAATGGTTTATTAAAATAATCAAATCTCAACATTTACATTTATGTTAAACTACTTTTAATTAACTGCTTTAGCCCACTTACAATGAAAATTTAAAATAATCTTTTCATGACCTGTGTACACTCTTGGAAGTAAAAATAACTTGAACTCCAATTTTGAAAAGACAACTTTTTTTTAAGTAAAGCTCTGACTTGTATTATGAGTATGAATCTGTGGTTTGGGAGAGAGTCCTGTAACTCTGTCTGCAAAATACAGTATATAATGACCGATGTTGGGCAATTAATTATATAGTTACTTCTTCAAAAAAGTTACTGAGTTGTGCAAAGTTTTTTTGCAGCTGTTTACCTAAAAATGCTGCCAAGGCATTTTTTAAATAAACATGTAAAACTATTTACAGAACAATCATGTGTTCTGCATCAAATGTGATGCCACACAAATTCTTTGTGCCACTCCAAAAAATAATTTCTGTCCACTATGAGATAAATGAGAACAACAGCCTGATACCTGCAGGCCTGACAGCAGGAGATGTATCACTCCTGTAACACCTGTAACATTCAGTAGTCGCCTCATTGTTCTGACACACACAACAAAACTATTGACTACACTACACACTAACTACACAAGATTTGCGCTAAATTTCGCAAATCTCTCACATCTCAAAACACCACCATTACTCCTAAAACTTCCCCCTCCCTAAACAACTAAATGTCATGTTTTGATTGGTCGACATGGTACATTATGTCACTGTAATCCAGGAGTGATAAAAAGGTGGTAGCGCTAAGCCCTTTTTGTTGCAGTGAAAGAGAAGCACAACCCATTTTGGAAAAAGAACCCCAACTTCACCTTAAGTTTCTTTAACAGGTGTGGCCTAGAGGAAAGATTATCATCAATCACAATACCTAATGTGAGGTCAAAGTTTCAATAGAAATGCCTTGAGAAAATACAAGAAACAGAAAAACTGCAGGCCCCCTTATTTCTATTAAGAACAACATGGCCTTTTTTGCATTTAAAACCATTCGGAGCCCACACAGCTGTGAGTGTATACATTAATTAGAGCTAGCTGTAACTGTTTGAAAACCACGACCATGGTACAAGCACAGCAATAAATAATTGTATCATCTGCACTAAAATGGACAGATGCATTTAGATTTTGTACTAAGCCATCGAAATAAATGAATAGTGTAGGTCCAAGACAGAATCCTGCAGCACTCAGTAAGTGAGATTAAAAAAAATGGGAGAGAGAAATGTTAGGTCTGAAAGGCCTATTTCCAATAGTGGATGCTAAAGTGATGCCATACAGAGTAAGCGTCTGGTAGATTCTATATTACTAAGATTTTTAGGTAAAAGTTTTATCTGAATTTAGAAGCGGGAAATCATCCACACCTTTATATCTTTAAGACATTTCACTAATTGGGCAAAGTCTGGTTTATGGCTAGATCAAGCTGTGTAGCAATGACACTGGAAATTGGAGTCTATCAGATAGACAATTACCCTCCTAGGACCTGGCGTCCACATATGTGGACATCACATTTTGGGATGTCTGACCCAAAATAATAAATTCTGCTCTACAAGGGCCTGATATCCACTTAAGAGGACATCATACTGCCACTGTTCTATCGGAACTTTAAACATATGTCCTCATATGTGGATCTAATTTTTCTCAGAAACAAAAAACATTTGAAAAAACAAAATCTGGGAATTCTTTTTTTTTTACTTTAAGCCCAAATATCAAAGAGAAATTAAAAATGCATGTCATGGAAGAGTTTGGGTGTTAAGAGGTTAAATAAGACAAACTCATGTCTTTTGATGTGAGAATTTGTTTGTTTCAAGTCTTCCTCAGGTTGTAGTTAAAATAATATTATTTTTGTAGGGAAAAAAATGTTTACTCATTTTATTGTGCTTATTTTACTAAGATTCAGCTAGGACCCTTTCTAACTGTCAATGATAGTTAAAAAATTGCATAGCATGGGGAATTTCTCCACTTCTGAAATCACGTGTTTCAGAGGTGACTTACAGTAAGGGTATCTAACATAATTCATCCTCTTTCTTCATATTTAGCTGCAAGCAACACTCGCTAAGCAGGGTGTGACTGACTTCAAAGTGACATGGACAAAACAGCCTGTGCAGAAGAGCAGGAAGAAACTTGATGGTACACACACACACACACACACACACACACACACACACACACACACACACACACACACACACACAGAATGAGTTTTCTCTGAATATTTAAGTGGTTTTATCTCATTTCAGATGCTTGTTTGAACGTGTGAGATTGACTTCCAGAGGACTGTGCTACAACACTGTTCTTTCAAAGGATTACTTTAAATTGTACACTCTTTAAATTTATTATTAGTTAATTATATTAGTCTAGGTATAAAACGGCATGTTTTGTGTGCATTAAGTCTGAATTGTAAACATTCAACCTTTCTCATTTCAGTTTTGTATTTAAAGGTAGTATATTTGACACCACTTGTGCGACATTGAAGCAATACATTAGGGATCCATTTTATTCAAATAATGCTGTTTTGTTAAACCTGCTGGTGTATCTCAGTTTCTTGCAAAGTACCCATTAGGAGACAAGTCTGATGAGTCTTTTAATTGGATTACTGAGACTTAGTTACAGTGGCTTGCAAAAGTGTTCGGCCCCCTTGAACTTTCCCACATTTTGTCACATTACAGCCACAAACATGAATCAATTTTATTGGAATTCCACGTGAAAGACCAACACAAAGTGGTGCACACGTGAGAAGTGGAACGAAAATCATACATGATTCCAAACATTTTTTACAAATAAATAACTGCAAAGTGGGGTGTGTGTAATTCTTCAGCCCTCTTTGGTCTGAGTGCAGTCAGCTGCTCATAGACGTTGCCTGATGAGTGCTAATGACTAAATAGAGTGCACCTGTGTGTAATCTAATGTCAGTACAAATACACCTGCTCTGTGATGGCCTCAGAGGTTGTCTAAGAGAATATTGGGAGCAACAACACCACGAAGTCCAAAGAACACACCAGACAGGTCAGGGATAAAGTTATTGAGAAATTTAAAGCACGTTTAGGCTACAAAAAGATTTCCCAAGCCTTGAACATCCCACGGAGCACTATTCAAGGCTTGAACAGTGCTCTGAATGATCGCTTGAAGTTCAAGCGAAATGGAGGGAGTATGGCACAACTGTAAACCTACCAATACAAGGCTGTCCACCTAAACTCACAGGCCGAACAAGGAGAGCGCTGATCAGAAATGCAGCCAAGAGGCCCATGCTGACTCTGGACGAGCTGCAGAGATCTACAGCTCAGGTGGGGGAATCTGTCCATAGTTCAACTATTAGTCGTACACTGCACAAAGTTGGCCTTTATGGAAGAGTGGCAAGAAGAAAGCCGTTGTTAACAGAAAACCATAGGAAGTCCCGTTTGCAGTTTGCCACAAGCCATGTGGGGGACACAGCAAACATGTGGAAGAAGGTGCTCTGGTCAGATGAGACCAAAATGGAACTTTTAGGCCAAAATGCAAAATGTTAAGTGTGGCGGAAAACTAACACTGCACATCACTCTGAACACACCATCCCCACTGTCAAATATGGTGGTGGCAGCATCATGCTCTGGGGGGGCTTCTCTTCAGCAGGGACAGGGAAGCTGGTCAGAGTTGATGGGAAGATGGATGGAGCCAAATACAGGACAATCTTGGAAGAAAACCTCTTGGAGTCTGCAAAAGACTTGGGACTGGGGCGGAGGTTCACCTTCCAGCAGGACAACGACATAAAGCCAGGGCAACAATGGAATGGTTTCAAACAAAACATATCCATGTGTTAGAATGGCCCAGTCAAAGTCCAGATCGAAATCCAATCGAGAATCTGTGGCAAGATCTGAAAACTGCTGTTCACAAACGCTGTCCATCTAATCTGACTGAGCTGGAGCTGTTTTGCAAAGAAGGATGGGCAAGAATTTCAGTCTGTAGGTGTGCAAAGCTGGTAGAGACGTACCCTAAAAGATTGGCAGCTGTAATCGCAGCAAAAGGTGGTTCTACAAAGTATTGACTCAGGGGGCTGAATAATTACACACACCCCACTTTGCAGTTATTTGTAAAAAATGTTTGGAATCATGTATGATTTTCGTTCCACTTCTCACGTGTACACCACTTTGTGTTGGTCCTTCACGTGGAATTCCAATAAAATTGATTTATGTTTGTTGCTGTAATGTGACAAAATGTGGGAAAGTTCAAGGGGGCCGAATACTTTTGCAAGCCACTGTATTCAGCTTTGTAGGGAATTCTGATCTACACAATTAGGAATGTGTTTGACACTAAGAAGGAACATTTCAAGGATTTGTTTTGTGAGTGTCCTCTAACATTTGCCACTATGAATCTATTTATTTTCTCTTTCATTTAGTAAGCACTATTTTTCCCTCTTAAATACTATAACCTGTTTTATGAAAGGATTATCAAATTAAGTTGTATTGTTTATTTATTTCCTTATTTATTTTAGGAGATCTGAAAATAAATTCTCCTGTATGTGTGTATTATAAGCTTAGTCCCTCACCCAAGACAAGTAAAGTCACTCTGTAACAATACCAATTTTTAGTTGTTGTTAAAACTAAATACATAGTACAGAATAAACACAACATTATAAAAATCCATTCTTGGGTCTGGTCACTGAACTGGGAGTTCAGATAAGGAGGGTGGAGTGCTCACTCCAGGTCAGCTCACTCAATAAAATTACAGATTTTTAGTAGTTGTAATTTATTCCTTTGCATTTGTCAAAACTAAAGACAGATACAGCCTATTCATAAAGGAATGTAATTCGTTTTTGAGCCATGCAATCCAAACTAGACTCATATAGTTATATAGGTGAACGTAAACATTAATTCCCAGGTGAGGTCACTAGACTTCAGGAAGAGAAAAAAAGAACTACTTGCTTGACTTATGAAATAAAAACAAAGGATGTTTCCACATTTACCTCATTGCTGTTATTCAATTCTTTACAGTTCAAACTCTCATTTTTATTGTAATAATAAATAAATAAACAATTTTTTTTAAAACTTTCTTTTACTGCCGTATAAATAAATGGTCTGTAAAGCGCTTTACTAGTCCCTAACAACCCCGAAGCGCTTTACACATTCAGTCATTCACACACTGGTGATGCAGCTACAGCCACCCTGGGACGCACTGACATAGGTCAGGCTGCCAGATACTGGCACCACCGGGCCCTCTGACCACCACCAGTAGGCAACAGGTGAAGTGTCTTACCCAAGTACACCACAACTGAGACTGTCCAAGCCGGGGCTCGAACCAGCAACCTTCCAATAATAAGGCGACCTCTCAACTCTTGGGCCACAATCGCTCAAGAGTTGAATGACATACACAAATAAATGCAATCAGACTGCAAGCTTATATGTAGTTTCCAGGATATTTAAAACTAGAATGAGAGACAAAGCCCTCATTTTAAAGTTCTTTTATTGGTTTTTAAATGTCTTAATGGTCTTGGGCCTTCTTATCTCTCAGATCTGCTTTTATCATATGAACCCTTGCGGACCCTGAGGTCCTCTGGTACTGGCCTTTTGAGAGGCAGCTTTTCAATGGTATGGTCCTCGCCTGTGGAACAGCCTGCCGGAGGACCTCAGGGCCGCAGAGAACGTACATGTTTTTAAGAACAGGCTCAAGACCCACCTTTTTAATTTAACTTTTATTTAACGTTTATTGATTTTATTCTTATTCATTTTTTAATCTTCTTACTCTATTTATATTTATATTGTATCCCGTTCTCATTTATTTTATTGTTTTACCCTGTAGATATCCTATTGTGTCATATCTCCAGTGTTTCCTCAGAGGGCGCTCTCTGCACCGGGGCTTTGATCGACCGTGGCTGCTGGGGCACAGGGGGTCCTCTCAGCCCGGCTGGGAGGCTTCTTTGCCTCCCTCCTGCTGTGTGGCCAGCCTGGAGGCTGCGGTCTGTGACCGGCTCCTGGTGCAGACGGCTCCCCTGTTATAGTGTTTCCTCACTTGGCTCATGCGTACCGAGCCCAATTTAACTCTTTAAGTGTGTGTGTGTGTGTGTGTGTGTGTGTGGGGGGGATATGCGTGTATTCACATCGTTTATGTTAATGAGAGTGTGGGGAGTGAGTTGGAAGGTGGGGTGCGGTGGGCTGCTTTTAACCATGTAAAGCACTTTGTGCTACATTTTTTTTGTATGAAAAGTGCTTTATAAATAAAGATTGATTGATTGATTGATTGATTGATTGATTGATTGATTGGTCAGGACCCTCTTCTGGAACAGCTCCAAATTTGAATTTGGGAGATTTTATTAATTGTGTTTTGTCATCAGACTTTCATCATTTACATGCAATACCTTCAAAAGGTATCCTTTTTCGCGCTGAAGGTCCTAACATCATGAGACAATTTCTCTTCCCTTACTGCCCTCCACAAACAGATGTCCCCAGAAGTTCAACAACCTGTAAACTGAGGTCTGTGTAGATTGTACAAAGAATATAGCACAAACATGGAAATACAAAGGAAATACATGGAAATACATTTTTAAAATAAAATTTCAAGGGTTTGTTAAAAAACAAACCTTTTTGGAAATACTTTTGTGTCTTTATGCATCATAGCATTTTATCATTCATCATATGTAGCAAGTTCAAATTACAGATTTGAATATTTGCACTATAACAAAGTCCAATTTTTGTTGCTTATCAACATTCACATTTTGGACAGAGAGGACAGATGGTTTGAAAGAGGAGTGAAAGAAGCCATCTATGTCCACTGTGAGCGACCATCTTTGAACAGAGGTGGGGGTTTACGACACCAACTCTCTGCCATCTATAATCCAGTTTTGAGATCCCTTCCCAGACGCCTTAACGCCCACTCACATCCTGGGCCATCTGATCTCAGGAATTCGCATGATAAGGTGGGGCCAGGTTTCACAATGAACCCACCCGAAACTCTGGCTGATTGGGGCCCACACCCAGTTTCACACCTTGGCTCAGGCGATTAGAGGATCATCAGGGGGTCCTTTTGTCCCTCTGTGGGGGGTCACTCCCACTAGGTTTATATCTGGGACTCTCCACCATTTGACCTTAGAACTGAAGAAGCTTCTCGGATGAGAGGTGAAACGTCTTCAAGTAACTTAAAGAAGTCCAGACGCTTTTCTTTGCAAGCTCCTTTGACTACGATGACCTGGATGACTGAGAACATTCACAGACATGTTGCTTATCAAGTTTTTCTCCTTCCCCCCCCCCCCCCCAAATTCTACTTCCTCTCAGTACTGCAGTGTCATTTTTATCATTTTCAAACCATTTTATTTTGGAAAATCTAATTGTACAAGCTAGCCAGGCTAACTCAACTAAACAGTATGTGAGGACTCAGGGCTGTGTGTCGGACAGGGTCGTCTGCAGTACGGGGGCCCCACAGGGAACGGTTCTGGCTCCGTTCCTCTTCACCATCTACACTGCAGACTTCTCCCACAATTCCACCCAGTGCTTCCTGCAGAAGTTCTCTGATGACTCTGCAATAGTCGGCCTCATCACTGATGGGGATGACAAGGAGTACAGAGGTCTGACCCAAGACTTTGTGGACTGGTGCCAGCTGAACTACCTCCAGATCAACGCCAGTAAAACCAAGGAACTGGTGGTAGACTTCCGCAGGCACAAGCATTCTCCACTGCAACCACTGAACATCCAAGGTATGGACATTGAGACTGTGGACAGCTACAGGTACCTTGGTGTTCATCTGAACAATAGACTGGACTGGACTCATAACTCAGACGCCCTCTACAGGAAAGGGCAGAGCAGGCTGTACCTGCTGCGGAGACTCAGGTCATTTGGAATGGAGGGCCCACTCCTGAAGACCTTTTATGACTCTGTTGTGGCTTCTGCTATCTTTTATGGTGTGGTCTGCTGGGGCGGCAGCATCTCTGCTGGGGACAGGAAGAGACTGAACAGGCTGATCCGAAGGGCCAGCTCTGTTCTAGGATGCCCTCTGGACCCAGTGGAGGTGGTGAGTGACAGGAGAACGGCGGCTAAGCTGTCATCCCTGTTGGACAACATCTCCCACCCCATGCAGCAGACTGTGACAGCACTGAGCAGCTCCTTCAGTGGGAGACTGCGGCACCCACGGTGTGGGACGGAGAGATTTCGCAGGTTTTTCCTCCCCACTGCTGTCAGACTCCATAATAAAGACTTTAACTGATCAAGCACACACATCCATACATATGCAATAATACTAAGTGCAATAATCCTTTCTGTCATCGTTGTATTCTTACTCAGTTGTATATAGCATTTGTATTTGTATTCTATTTTTATCTTATTGTATATATATTTTTTTTTATTCTACTGTATATAGTATGTTATTACACCACATGCACTGCCAAAGCTTGCTCTGCTTTTAACGATGTGAGGGACCTACCTCAATGGTGTCCAGATGACCAATACAGAATAATGTTTAAAGCCAGATGTTATAGATCTTTCAGGGGTGAGAGTAAGGAGTTTCTGGATCCGGAGAAGGGAATGTTACACGTGAAAAAGACCGACTTATCGACTGAAACTGTCGGATGAAAGTGCACTACTGGTTGACTCTTGTTTATAGCCAGTCCCAGATGATGTGGAGCGTTGCAGGACGGAAGATTTGGTGGACAGTGCAATTACATTGCAAATCTTGTTAAGGCTGGACAAATAACCGATTACACTACTTAAGATGTTTATTAAAGAACAAGTTAGTGGCCCAGTCAATTCCACTCCTCTTCTGTTGGCTGATCCCATCTGCGCGTGGTCTTCATGCCGCACCAAACCTCGCTCTTGCTCTTGTACTGCACTTTCCACTTCAGCGTCCTGCTGTATCTTTCATTGGCCACCGTGACTCAAGGCAACAATTCCCCTTGTACTCTTCTCACTTCTAACTCTGTTGCCACCACTGAAGGCTCTGAGCTTCTGGTTGACAAGCTTTTTGATGTCCTTTGCTTGGCTAGCACACAACCTATAGAAGACAAAACTAGGAGTCTTATTTCTCAATAGGGACGCAAGTAAAACAGAGAAAATGCTGGACAAGCAGAGTTGTCTAAACAGTGAACATCAATTCCCTTGTGACCAAAGAAGCAAAACACCCATGTTTCCGCCCGGTTTCGGACCGGGGACCTTTCGCGTGTGAGGCGAATGTGATAACCACTACACTACGGAAACGGTGAGTGATGGCTTGCTTGGCTTTGGAATGTGTCTCAATCAGTAATCTGGCCAATCTGACAAATCTGATGGCAGGTTACTATCATGCCCTTGAACAGAAGGAACCATGGAGAAGAGACAGACGCTCGCTAGCAAGGAATCTGAACTATAGTCTCGATGTTAGGCTCACTTAAAAACTTTTGACATTTAGGAGTTCTCTGAAGCAAGCGCAGCTCGACATATGCTGCCCTAAGAAGCCCAGAACTGTTATCTAAAGAGGCCATGCGGTTGATCACGTTGTGCATTGGCTGAAAATAGGCCCAAGTCCTGGGCAGGCCAGCTAGAGACACTCATTTCCAAGAGCTTAGTCTGTGCCTGCATCTTCAGTAAATATGGTGACTGGAGACATGTTGGTTTGTGTGAAATTTCCTGAAATTTGGGCTATAGACAACTTTTTACAACATGAGCATCCAAAGGTTACAAGCGTCAGAGCCCTGTACAAGATTTGAGTACTTTCACTCCTCTTTGTGCCAAACAGCAGTACAACCCCATAAGATAAAGCAATGCCTGCAGGCAGACACTTTTGTATGGGGAAACAAAGAAGCATGTTTCCGCCTGGTTTCGGACCAGGGACCTTTCGCGTGTTAGGCGAACGTGATAACCACTACACTACGGAAACGGAGCGTGCATGCCCTCTCGTCATTAGAGGGGCAATTCGATGCCTTCTTAAATTTGAGGACTTTTATGACAGATCATGTAGGACTAGTGAGAAGCGGGGAACTCCCATTTGTGTCATTTTTCAAGCATTCCCCCATTTATGGTTATATTGACAATCCAAATTGTGATCTCGAGATAGCATCTCTTCAAATGGGAGCTGATCTTCTTGTTGACAAGCTCTTTGATGTTCTTTGTCAGGCTAGCACACAACCTACAGAAGACAAACACACGAGACTTATTTGTTAATAGGGACGCAAGTAAAGCAGAGAAAACGCTGGACAAGCAGAGTTCTCTTGGACAAGCTTCTCTTCTCATGGGAGCTCTTGCCTAGAAGACATTTTTGACTTATGAGTGCACAGGTGGAATTGATGTTTTTTCAAACCCATTATAGGACTAGATTGTTAGATCGACTAGGATGTGGTGGAGAAATTCCACAGGGTGTTTTTGAATGATGGACTCTGTGCAAAAAAAATGCACGTAGCGTGCGATTAACGGGTGTGTGGTCATTCCAGGTAAAAGGCAGAGCAGAGAAGGAGACTGCTCACTCCCCGTCGGGGAATCGAACCCCGGTCTTCCGCGTGACAGGCGGAGATACTGTCCACTATACTAACGAGGACCTGCAAACCTCTGTCGGCGTCATGTCAAGGTGGGATTCGCAGCAGGTATGACACGCAAACTCTCGTCGGCCATGTAAAAAACCCCATCACTTTACCAGGAACTACAGTTTTATGGGTGTTTGACAGAGAACTTTTTTCTGCTTTCAGCAGGGTTCCATGGTGTAACGGTTAGCACTCTGGACTTTGAATCCAGTGATCTGAGTTCAAGTCTCAGTGGAGCCTCATTTGGCTTTCTAGCCCTTTGCTCTGCATTAGCACAAGCTAGCATGAGAGTTTAATGACTTAAAGAACAAGTTAGTGGCCCAGTCAATTCCACTCCTCTTCTGTTGGCTGATCCCATCTGCGCGTGGTCTTCATGCCGCACCAAACCTCGCTCTTGCTCTTGTACTGCACTTTCCACTTCAGCGTCCTGCTGTATCTTTCATTGGCCACCGTGACTCAAGGCAACAATTCCCCTTGTACTCTTCTCACTTCTAACTCTGTTGCCACCACTGAAGGCTCTGAGCTTCTGGTTGATAAGCTTTTTGATGTCCTTTGCTTGGCTAGCACACAACCTATAGAAGACAAAACTAGGAGTCTTATTTCTCAATAGGGACGCAAGTAAAACAGAGAAAATGCTGGACAAGCAGAGTTGTCTAAACAGTGAACATCAATTCCCTTGTGACCAAAGAAGCAAAACACCCATGTTTCCGCCCGGTTTCGGACCGGGGACCTTTCGCGTGTGAGGCGAATGTGATAACCACTACACTACGGAAACGGTGAGTGATGGCTTGCTTGGCTTTGGAATGTGTCTCAATCAGTAATCTGGCCAATCTGACAAATCTGATGGCAGGTTACTATCATGCCCTTGAACAGAAGGAACCATGGAGAAGAGACAGACGCTCGCTAGCAAGGAATCTGAACTATAGTCTCGATGTTAGGCTCACTTAAAAACTTTTGACATTTAGGAGTTCTCTGAAGCAAGCGCAGCTCGACATATGCTGCCCTAAGAAGCCCAGAACTGTTATCTAAAGAGGCCATGCGGTTGATCACGTTGTGCATTGGCTGAAAATAGGCCCAAGTCCTGGGCAGGCCAGCTAGAGACACTCATTTCCAAGAGCTTAGTCTGTGCCTGCATCTTCAGTAAATATGGTGACTGGAGACATGTTGGTTTGTGTGAAATTTCCTGAAATTTGGGCTATAGACAACTTTTTACAACATGAGCATCCAAAGGTTACAAGCGTCAGAGCCCTGTACAAGATTTGAGTACTTTCACTCCTCTTTGTGCCAAACAGCAGTACAACCCCATAAGATAAAGCAATGCCTGCAGGCAGACACTTTTGTATGGGGAAACAAAGAAGCATGTTTCCGCCTGGTTTCGGACCAGGGACCTTTCGCGTGTTAGGCGAACGTGATAACCACTACACTACGGAAACGGAGCGTGCATGCCCTCTCGTCATTAGAGGGGCAATTCGATGCCTTCTTAAATTTGAGGACTTTTATGACAGATCATGTAGGACTAGTGAGAAGCGGGGAACTCCCATTTGTGTCATTTTTCAAGCATTCCCCCATTTATGGTTATATTGACAATCCAAATTGTGATCTCGAGATAGCATCTCTTCAAATGGGAGCTGATCTTCTTGTTGACAAGCTCTTTGATGTTCTTTGTCAGGCTAGCACACAACCTACAGAAGACAAACACACGAGACTTATTTGTTAATAGGGACGCAAGTAAAGCAGAGAAAACGCTGGACAAGCAGAGTTCTCTTGGACAAGCTTCTCTTCTCATGGGAGCTCTTGCCTAGAAGACATTTTTGACTTATGAGTGCACAGGTGGAATTGATGTTTTTTCAAACCCATTATAGGACTAGATTGTTAGATCGACTAGGATGTGGTGGAGAAATTCCACAGGGTGTTTTTGAATGATGGACTCTGTGCAAAAAAAATGCACGTAGCGTGCGATTAACGGGTGTGTGGTCATTCCAGGTAAAAGGCAGAGCAGAGAAGGAGACTGCTCACTCCCCGTCGGGGAATCGAACCCCGGTCTTCCGCGTGACAGGCGGAGATACTGTCCACTATACTAACGAGGACCTGCAAACCTCTGTCGGCGTCATGTCAAGGTGGGATTCGCAGCAGGTATGACACGCAAACTCTCGTCGGCCATGTAAAAAACCCCATCACTTTACCAGGAACTACAGTTTTATGGGTGTTTGACAGAGAACTTTTTTCTGCTTTCAGCAGGGTTCCATGGTGTAACGGTTAGCACTCTGGACTTTGAATCCAGTGATCTGAGTTCAAGTCTCAGTGGACCCTCATTTGGCTTTCTAGCCCTTTGCTCCGCATTAGCACAAGCTAGCATGAGAGTTTAATGACTTAAAGAACAAGTTAGTGGCCCAGTCAATTCCACTCCTCTTCTGTTGGCTGATCCCATCTGCGCGTGGTCTTCATGCCGCACCAAACCTCGCTCTTGCTCTTGTACTGCACTTTCCACTTCAGCGTCCTGCTGTATCTTTCATTGGCCACCGTGACTCAAGGCAACAATTCCCCTTGTACTCTTCTCACTTCTAACTCTGTTGCCACCACTGAAGGCTCTGAGCTTCTGGTTGACAAGCTTTTTGATGTCCTTTGCTTGGCTAGCACACAACCTATAGAAGACAAAACTAGGAGTCTTATTTCTCAATAGGGACGCAAGTAAAACAGAGAAAATGCTGGACAAGCAGAGTTGTCTAAACAGTGAACATCAATTCCCTTGTGACCAAAGAAGCAAAACACCCATGTTTCCGCCCGGTTTCGGACCGGGGACCTTTCGCGTGTGAGGCGAATGTGATAACCACTACACTACGGAAACGGTGAGTGATGGCTTGCTTGGCTTTGGAATGTGTCTCAATCAGTAATCTGGCCAATCTGACAAATCTGATGGCAGGTTACTATCATGCCCTTGAACAGAAGGAACCATGGAGAAGAGACAGACGCTCGCTAGCAAGGAATCTGAACTATAGTCTCGATGTTAGGCTCACTTAAAAACTTTTGACATTTAGGAGTTCTCTGAAGCAAGCGCAGCTCGACATATGCTGCCCTAAGAAGCCCAGAACTGTTATCTAAAGAGGCCATGCGGTTGATCACGTTGTGCATTGGCTGAAAATAGGCCCAAGTCCTGGGCAGGCCAGCTAGAGACACTCATTTCCAAGAGCTTAGTCTGTGCCTGCATCTTCAGTAAATATGGTGACTGGAGACATGTTGGTTTGTGTGAAATTTCCTGAAATTTGGGCTATAGACAACTTTTTACAACATGAGCATCCAAAGGTTACAAGCGTCAGAGCCCTGTACAAGATTTGAGTACTTTCACTCCTCTTTGTGCCAAACAGCAGTACAACCCCATAAGATAAAGCAATGCCTGCAGGCAGACACTTTTGTATGGGGAAACAAAGAAGCATGTTTCCGCCTGGTTTCGGACCAGGGACCTTTCGCGTGTTAGGCGAACGTGATAACCACTACACTACGGAAACGGAGCGTGCATGCCCTCTCGTCATTAGAGGGGCAATTCGATGCCTTCTTAAATTTGAGGACTTTTATGACAGATCATGTAGGACTAGTGAGAAGCGGGGAACTCCCATTTGTGTCATTTTTCAAGCATTCCCCCATTTATGGTTATATTGACAATCCAAATTGTGATCTCGAGATAGCATCTCTTCAAATGGGAGCTGATCTTCTTGTTGACAAGCTCTTTGATGTTCTTTGTCAGGCTAGCACACAACCTACAGAAGACAAACACACGAGACTTATTTGTTAATAGGGACGCAAGTAAAGCAGAGAAAACGCTGGACAAGCAGAGTTCTCTTGGACAAGCTTCTCTTCTCATGGGAGCTCTTGCCTAGAAGACATTTTTGACTTATGAGTGCACAGGTGGAATTGATGTTTTTTCAAACCCATTATAGGACTAGATTGTTAGATCGACTAGGATGTGGTGGAGAAATTCCACAGGGTGTTTTTGAATGATGGACTCTGTGCAAAAAAAATGCACGTAGCGTGCGATTAACGGGTGTGTGGTCATTCCAGGTAAAAGGCAGAGCAGAGAAGGAGACTGCTCACTCCCCGTCGGGGAATCGAACCCCGGTCTTCCGCGTGACAGGCGGAGATACTGTCCACTATACTAACGAGGACCTGCAAACCTCTGTCGGCGTCATGTCAAGGTGGGATTCGCAGCAGGTATGACACGCAAACTCTCGTCGGCCATGTAAAAAACCCCATCACTTTACCAGGAACTACAGTTTTATGGGTGTTTGACAGAGAACTTTTTTCTGCTTTCAGCAGGGTTCCATGGTGTAACGGTTAGCACTCTGGACTTTGAATCCAGTGATCTGAGTTCAAGTCTCAGTGGACCCTCATTTGGCTTTCTAGCCCTTTGCTCCGCATTAGCACAAGCTAGCATGAGAGTTTAATGACTTAAAGAACAAGTTAGTGGCCCAGTCAATTCCACTCCTCTTCTGTTGGCTGATCCCATCTGCGCGTGGTCTTCATGCCGCACCAAACCTCGCTCTTGCTCTTGTACTGCACTTTCCACTTCAGCGTCCTGCTGTATCTTTCATTGGCCACCGTGACTCAAGGCAACAATTCCCCTTGTACTCTTCTCACTTCTAACTCTGTTGCCACCACTGAAGGCTCTGAGCTTCTGGTTGACAAGCTTTTTGATGTCCTTTGCTTGGCTAGCACACAACCTATAGAAGACAAAACTAGGAGTCTTATTTCTCAATAGGGACGCAAGTAAAACAGAGAAAATGCTGGACAAGCAGAGTTGTCTAAACAGTGAACATCAATTCCCTTGTGACCAAAGAAGCAAAACACCCATGTTTCCGCCCGGTTTCGGACCGGGGACCTTTCGCGTGTGAGGCGAATGTGATAACCACTACACTACGGAAACGGTGAGTGATGGCTTGCTTGGCTTTGGAATGTGTCTCAATCAGTAATCTGGCCAATCTGACAAATCTGATGGCAGGTTACTATCATGCCCTTGAACAGAAGGAACCATGGAGAAGAGACAGACGCTCGCTAGCAAGGAATCTGAACTATAGTCTCGATGTTAGGCTCACTTAAAAACTTTTGACATTTAGGAGTTCTCTGAAGCAAGCGCAGCTCGACATATGCTGCCCTAAGAAGCCCAGAACTGTTATCTAAAGAGGCCATGCGGTTGATCACGTTGTGCATTGGCTGAAAATAGGCCCAAGTCCTGGGCAGGCCAGCTAGAGACACTCATTTCCAAGAGCTTAGTCTGTGCCTGCATCTTCAGTAAATATGGTGACTGGAGACATGTTGGTTTGTGTGAAATTTCCTGAAATTTGGGCTATAGACAACTTTTTACAACATGAGCATCCAAAGGTTACAAGCGTCAGAGCCCTGTACAAGATTTGAGTACTTTCACTCCTCTTTGTGCCAAACAGCAGTACAACCCCATAAGATAAAGCAATGCCTGCAGGCAGACACTTTTGTATGGGGAAACAAAGAAGCATGTTTCCGCCTGGTTTCGGACCAGGGACCTTTCGCGTGTTAGGCGAACGTGATAACCACTACACTACGGAAACGGAGCGTGCATGCCCTCTCGTCATTAGAGGGGCAATTCGATGCCTTCTTAAATTTGAGGACTTTTATGACAGATCATGTAGGACTAGTGAGAAGCGGGGAACTCCCATTTGTGTCATTTTTCAAGCATTCCCCCATTTATGGTTATATTGACAATCCAAATTGTGATCTCGAGATAGCATCTCTTCAAATGGGAGCTGATCTTCTTGTTGACAAGCTCTTTGATGTTCTTTGTCAGGCTAGCACACAACCTACAGAAGACAAACACACGAGACTTATTTGTTAATAGGGACGCAAGTAAAGCAGAGAAAACGCTGGACAAGCAGAGTTCTCTTGGACAAGCTTCTCTTCTCATGGGAGCTCTTGCCTAGAAGACATTTTTGACTTATGAGTGCACAGGTGGAATTGATGTTTTTTCAAACCCATTATAGGACTAGATTGTTAGATCGACTAGCATGTGGTGGAGAAATTCCACAGGGTGTTTTTGAATGATGGACTCTGTGCAAAAAAAATGCACGTAGCGTGCGATTAACGGGTGTGTGGTCATTCCAGGTAAAAGGCAGAGCAGAGAAGGAGACTGCTCACTCCCCGTCGGGGAATCGAACCCCGGTCTTCCGCGTGACAGGCGGAGATACTGTCCACTATACTAACGAGGACCTGCAAACCTCTGTCGGCGTCATGTCAAGGTGGGATTCGCAGCAGGTATGACACGCAAACTCTCGTCGGCCATGTAAAAAACCCCATCACTTTACCAGGAACTACAGTTTTATGGGTGTTTGACAGAGAACTTTTTTCTGCTTTCAGCAGGGTTCCATGGTGTAACGGTTAGCACTCTGGACTTTGAATCCAGTGATCTGAGTTCAAGTCTCAGTGGAGCCTCATTTGGCTTTCTAGCCCTTTGCTCCGCATTAGCACAAGCTAGCATGAGAGTTTAATGACTTAAAGAACAAGTTAGTGGCCCAGTCAATTCCACTCCTCTTCTGTTGGCTGATCCCATCTGCGCGTGGTCTTCATGCCGCACCAAACCTCGCTCTTGCTCTTGTACTGCACTTTCCACTTCAGCGTCCTGCTGTATCTTTCATTGGCCACCGTGACTCAAGGCAACAATTCCCCTTGTACTCTTCTCACTTCTAACTCTGTTGCCACCACTGAAGGCTCTGAGCTTCTGGTTGACAAGCTTTTTGATGTCCTTTGCTTGGCTAGCACACAACCTATAGAAGACAAAACTAGGAGTCTTATTTCTCAATAGGGACGCAAGTAAAACAGAGAAAATGCTGGACAAGCAGAGTTGTCTAAACAGTGAACATCAATTCCCTTGTGACCAAAGAAGCAAAACACCCATGTTTCCGCCCGGTTTCGGACCGGGGACCTTTCGCGTGTGAGGCGAATGTGATAACCACTACACTACGGAAACGGTGAGTGATGGCTTGCTTGGCTTTGGAATGTGTCTCAATCAGTAATCTGGCCAATCTGACAAATCTGATGGCAGGTTACTATCATGCCCTTGAACAGAAGGAACCATGGAGAAGAGACAGACGCTCGCTAGCAAGGAATCTGAACTATAGTCTCGATGTTAGGCTCACTTAAAAACTTTTGACATTTAGGAGTTCTCTGAAGCAAGCGCAGCTCGACATATGCTGCCCTAAGAAGCCCAGAACTGTTATCTAAAGAGGCCATGCGGTTGATCACGTTGTGCATTGGCTGAAAATAGGCCCAAGTCCTGGGCAGGCCAGCTAGAGACACTCATTTCCAAGAGCTTAGTCTGTGCCTGCATCTTCAGTAAATATGGTGACTGGAGACATGTTGGTTTGTGTGAAATTTCCTGAAATTTGGGCTATAGACAACTTTTTACAACATGAGCATCCAAAGGTTACAAGCGTCAGAGCCCTGTACAAGATTTGAGTACTTTCACTCCTCTTTGTGCCAAACAGCAGTACAACCCCATAAGATAAAGCAATGCCTGCAGGCAGACACTTTTGTATGGGGAAACAAAGAAGCATGTTTCCGCCTGGTTTCGGACCAGGGACCTTTCGCGTGTTAGGCGAACGTGATAACCACTACACTACGGAAACGGAGCGTGCATGCCCTCTCGTCATTAGAGGGGCAATTCGATGCCTTCTTAAATTTGAGGACTTTTATGACAGATCATGTAGGACTAGTGAGAAGCGGGGAACTCCCATTTGTGTCATTTTTCAAGCATTCCCCCATTTATGGTTATATTGACAATCCAAATTGTGATCTCGAGATAGCATCTCTTCAAATGGGAGCTGATCTTCTTGTTGACAAGCTCTTTGATGTTCTTTGTCAGGCTAGCACACAACCTACAGAAGACAAACACACGAGACTTATTTGTTAATAGGGACGCAAGTAAAGCAGAGAAAACGCTGGACAAGCAGAGTTCTCTTGGACAAGCTTCTCTTCTCATGGGAGCTCTTGCCTAGAAGACATTTTTGACTTATGAGTGCACAGGTGGAATTGATGTTTTTTCAAACCCATTATAGGACTAGATTGTTAGATCGACTAGGATGTGGTGGAGAAATTCCACAGGGTGTTTTTGAATGATGGACTCTGTGCAAAAAAAATGCACGTAGCGTGCGATTAACGGGTGTGTGGTCATTCCAGGTAAAAGGCAGAGCAGAGAAGGAGACTGCTCACTCCCCGTCGGGGAATCGAACCCCGGTCTTCCGCGTGACAGGCGGAGATACTGTCCACTATACTAACGAGGACCTGCAAACCTCTGTCGGCGTCATGTCAAGGTGGGATTCGCAGCAGGTATGACACGCAAACTCTCGTCGGCCATGTAAAAAGCCCCATCACTTTACCAGGAACTACAGTTTTATGGGTGTTTGACAGAGAACTTTTTTCTGCTTTCAGCAGGGTTCCATGGTGTAACGGTTAGCACTCTGGACTTTGAATCCAGTGATCTGAGTTCAAGTCTCAGTGGAGCCTCATTTGGCTTTCTAGCCCTTTGCTCCGCATTAGCACAAGCTAGCATGAGAGTTTAATGACTTAAAGAACAAGTTAGTGGCCCAGTCAATTCCACTCCTCTTCTGTTGGCTGATCCCATCTGCGCGTGGTCTTCATGCCGCACCAAACCTCGCTCTTGCTCTTGTACTGCACTTTCCACTTCAGCGTCCTGCTGTATCTTTCATTGGCCACCGTGACTCAAGGCAACAATTCCCCTTGTACTCTTCTCACTTCTAACTCTGTTGCCACCACTGAAGGCTCTGAGCTTCTGGTTGACAAGCTTTTTGATGTCCTTTGCTTGGCTAGCACACAACCTATAGAAGACAAAACTAGGAGTCTTATTTCTCAATAGGGACGCAAGTAAAACAGAGAAAATGCTGGACAAGCAGAGTTGTCTAAACAGTGAACATCAATTCCCTTGTGACCAAAGAAGCAAAACACCCATGTTTCCGCCCGGGGACCTTTCGCGTGTGAGGCGAATGTGATAACCACTACACTACGGAAACGGTGAGTGATGGCTTGCTTGGCTTTGGAATGTGTCTCAATCAGTAATCTGGCCAATCTGACAAATCTGATGGCAGGTTACTATCATGCCCTTGAACAGAAGGAACCATGGAGAAGAGACAGACGCTCGCTAGCAAGGAATCTGAACTATAGTCTCGATGTTAGGCTCACTTAAAAACTTTTGACATTTAGGAGTTCTCTGAAGCAAGCGCAGCTCGACATATGCTGCCCTAAGAAGCCCAGAACTGTTATCTAAAGAGGCCATGCGGTTGATCACGTTGTGCATTGGCTGAAAATAGGCCCAAGTCCTGGGCAGGCCAGCTAGAGACACTCATTTCCAAGAGCTTAGTCTGTGCCTGCATCTTCAGTAAATATGGTGACTGGAGACATGTTGGTTTGTGTGAAATTTCCTGAAATTTGGGCTATAGACAACTTTTTACAACATGAGCATCCAAAGGTTACAAGCGTCAGAGCCCTGTACAAGATTTGAGTACTTTCACTCCTCTTTGTGCCAAACAGCAGTACAACCCCATAAGATAAAGCAATGCCTGCAGGCAGACACTTTTGTATGGGGAAACAAAGAAGCATGTTTCCGCCTGGTTTCGGACCAGGGACCTTTCGCGTGTTAGGCGAACGTGATAACCACTACACTACGGAAACGGAGCGTGCATGCCCTCTCGTCATTAGAGGGGCAATTCGATGCCTTCTTAAATTTGAGGACTTTTATGACAGATCATGTAGGACTAGTGAGAAGCGGGGAACTCCCATTTGTGTCATTTTTCAAGCATTCCCCCATTTATGGTTATATTGACAATCCAAATTGTGATCTCGAGATAGCATCTCTTCAAATGGGAGCTGATCTTCTTGTTGACAAGCTCTTTGATGTTCTTTGTCAGGCTAGCACACAACCTACAGAAGACAAACACACGAGACTTATTTGTTAATAGGGACGCAAGTAAAGCAGAGAAAACGCTGGACAAGCAGAGTTCTCTTGGACAAGCTTCTCTTCTCATGGGAGCTCTTGCCTAGAAGACATTTTTGACTTATGAGTGCACAGGTGGAATTGATGTTTTTTCAAACCCATTATAGGACTAGATTGTTAGATCGACTAGGATGTGGTGGAGAAATTCCACAGGGTGTTTTTGAATGATGGACTCTGTGCAAAAAAAATGCACGTAGCGTGCGATTAACGGGTGTGTGGTCATTCCAGGTAAAAGGCAGAGCAGAGAAGGAGACTGCTCACTCCCCGTCGGGGAATCGAACCCCGGTCTTCCGCGTGACAGGCGGAGATACTGTCCACTATACTAACGAGGACCTGCAAACCTCTGTCGGCGTCATGTCAAGGTGGGATTCGCAGCAGGTATGACACGCAAACTCTCGTCGGCCATGTAAAAAACCCCATCACTTTACCAGGAACTACAGTTTTATGGGTGTTTGACAGAGAACTTTTTTCTGCTTTCAGCAGGGTTCCATGGTGTAACGGTTAGCACTCTGGACTTTGAATCCAGTGATCTGAGTTCAAGTCTCAGTGGACCCTCATTTGGCTTTCTAGCCCTTTGCTCCGCATTAGCACAAGCTAGCATGAGAGTTTAATGACTTAAAGAACAAGTTAGTGGCCCAGTCAATTCCACTCCTCTTCTGTTGGCTGATCCCATCTGCGCGTGGTCTTCATGCCGCACCAAACCTCGCTCTTGCTCTTGTACTGCACTTTCCACTTCAGCGTCCTGCTGTATCTTTCATTGGCCACCGTGACTCAAGGCAACAATTCCCCTTGTACTCTTCTCACTTCTAACTCTGTTGCCACCACTGAAGGCTCTGAGCTTCTGGTTGACAAGCTTTTTGATGTCCTTTGCTTGGCTAGCACACAACCTATAGAAGACAAAACTAGGAGTCTTATTTCTCAATAGGGACGCAAGTAAAACAGAGAAAATGCTGGACAAGCAGAGTTGTCTAAACAGTGAACATCAATTCCCTTGTGACCAAAGAAGCA
The DNA here is from genome assembly GCF_963969265.1 of Rhamphochromis sp. 'chilingali'. Lineage (NCBI taxonomy): Eukaryota > Metazoa > Chordata > Actinopteri > Cichliformes > Cichlidae > Rhamphochromis > Rhamphochromis sp. 'chilingali'. The sequence continues at coordinate 34,038,083 of NC_137938.1, read as the reverse complement.
AAACACCCATGTTTCCGCCCGGTTTCGGACCGGGGACCTTTCGCGTGTGAGGCGAATGTGATAACCACTACACTACGGAAACGGTGAGTGATGGCTTGCTTGGCTTTGGAATGTGTCTCAATCAGTAATCTGGCCAATCTGACAAATCTGATGGCAGGTTACTATCATGCCCTTGAACAGAAGGAACCATGGAGAAGAGACAGACGCTCGCTAGCAAGGAATCTGAACTATAGTCTCGATGTTAGGCTCACTTAAAAACTTTTGACATTTAGGAGTTCTCTGAAGCAAGCGCAGCTCGACATATGCTGCCCTAAGAAGCCCAGAACTGTTATCTAAAGAGGCCATGCGGTTGATCACGTTGTGCATTGGCTGAAAATAGGCCCAAGTCCTGGGCAGGCCAGCTAGAGACACTCATTTCCAAGAGCTTAGTCTGTGCCTGCATCTTCAGTAAATATGGTGACTGGAGACATGTTGGTTTGTGTGAAATTTCCTGAAATTTGGGCTATAGACAACTTTTTACAACATGAGCATCCAAAGGTTACAAGCGTCAGAGCCCTGTACAAGATTTGAGTACTTTCACTCCTCTTTGTGCCAAACAGCAGTACAACCCCATAAGATAAAGCAATGCCTGCAGGCAGACACTTTTGTATGGGGAAACAAAGAAGCATGTTTCCGCCTGGTTTCGGACCAGGGACCTTTCGCGTGTTAGGCGAACGTGATAACCACTACACTACGGAAACGGAGCGTGCATGCCCTCTCGTCATTAGAGGGGCAATTCGATGCCTTCTTAAATTTGAGGACTTTTATGACAGATCATGTAGGACTAGTGAGAAGCGGGGAACTCCCATTTGTGTCATTTTTCAAGCATTCCCCCATTTATGGTTATATTGACAATCCAAATTGTGATCTCGAGATAGCATCTCTTCAAATGGGAGCTGATCTTCTTGTTGACAAGCTCTTTGATGTTCTTTGTCAGGCTAGCACACAACCTACAGAAGACAAACACACGAGACTTATTTGTTAATAGGGACGCAAGTAAAGCAGAGAAAACGCTGGACAAGCAGAGTTCTCTTGGACAAGCTTCTCTTCTCATGGGAGCTCTTGCCTAGAAGACATTTTTGACTTATGAGTGCACAGGTGGAATTGATGTTTTTTCAAACCCATTATAGGACTAGATTGTTAGATCGACTAGGATGTGGTGGAGAAATTCCACAGGGTGTTTTTGAATGATGGACTCTGTGCAAAAAAAATGCACGTAGCGTGCGATTAACGGGTGTGTGGTCATTCCAGGTAAAAGGCAGAGCAGAGAAGGAGACTGCTCACTCCCCGTCGGGGAATCGAACCCCGGTCTTCCGCGTGACAGGCGGAGATACTGTCCACTATACTAACGAGGACCTGCAAACCTCTGTCGGCGTCATGTCAAGGTGGGATTCGCAGCAGGTATGACACGCAAACTCTCGTCGGCCATGTAAAAAACCCCATCACTTTACCAGGAACTACAGTTTTATGGGTGTTTGACAGAGAACTTTTTTCTGCTTTCAGCAGGGTTCCATGGTGTAACGGTTAGCACTCTGGACTTTGAATCCAGTGATCTGAGTTCAAGTCTCAGTGGACCCTCATTTGGCTTTCTAGCCCTTTGCTCCGCATTAGCACAAGCTAGCATGAGAGTTTAATGACTTAAAGAACAAGTTAGTGGCCCAGTCAATTCCACTCCTCTTCTGTTGGCTGATCCCATCTGCGCGTGGTCTTCATGCCGCACCAAACCTCGCTCTTGCTCTTGTACTGCACTTTCCACTTCAGCGTCCTGCTGTATCTTTCATTGGCCACCGTGACTCAAGGCAACAATTCCCCTTGTACTCTTCTCACTTCTAACTCTGTTGCCACCACTGAAGGCTCTGAGCTTCTGGTTGACAAGCTTTTTGATGTCCTTTGCTTGGCTAGCACACAACCTATAGAAGACAAAACTAGGAGTCTTATTTCTCAATAGGGACGCAAGTAAAACAGAGAAAATGCTGGACAAGCAGAGTTGTCTAAACAGTGAACATCAATTCCCTTGTGACCAAAGAAGCAAAACACCCATGTTTCCGCCCGGTTTCGGACCGGGGACCTTTCGCGTGTGAGGCGAATGTGATAACCACTACACTACGGAAACGGTGAGTGATGGCTTGCTTGGCTTTGGAATGTGTCTCAATCAGTAATCTGGCCAATCTGACAAATCTGATGGCAGGTTACTATCATGCCCTTGAACAGAAGGAACCATGGAGAAGAGACAGACGCTCGCTAGCAAGGAATCTGAACTATAGTCTCGATGTTAGGCTCACTTAAAAACTTTTGACATTTAGGAGTTCTCTGAAGCAAGCGCAGCTCGACATATGCTGCCCTAAGAAGCCCAGAACTGTTATCTAAAGAGGCCATGCGGTTGATCACGTTGTGCATTGGCTGAAAATAGGCCCAAGTCCTGGGCAGGCCAGCTAGAGACACTCATTTCCAAGAGCTTAGTCTGTGCCTGCATCTTCAGTAAATATGGTGACTGGAGACATGTTGGTTTGTGTGAAATTTCCTGAAATTTGGGCTATAGACAACTTTTTACAACATGAGCATCCAAAGGTTACAAGCGTCAGAGCCCTGTACAAGATTTGAGTACTTTCACTCCTCTTTGTGCCAAACAGCAGTACAACCCCATAAGATAAAGCAATGCCTGCAGGCACACACTTTTGTATGGGGAAACAAAGAAGCATGTTTCCGCCTGGTTTCGGACCAGGGACCTTTCGCGTGTTAGGCGAACGTGATAACCACTACACTACGGAAACGGAGCGTGCATGCCCTCTCGTCATTAGAGGGGCAATTCGATGCCTTCTTAAATTTGAGGACTTTTATGACAGATCATGTAGGACTAGTGAGAAGCGGGGAACTCCCATTTGTGTCATTTTTCAAGCATTCCCCCATTTATGGTTATATTGACAATCCAAATTGTGATCTCGAGATAGCATCTCTTCAAATGGGAGCTGATCTTCTTGTTGACAAGCTCTTTGATGTTCTTTGTCAGGCTAGCACACAACCTACAGAAGACAAACACACGAGACTTATTTGTTAATAGGGACGCAAGTAAAGCAGAGAAAACGCTGGACAAGCAGAGTTCTCTTGGACAAGCTTCTCTTCTCATGGGAGCTCTTGCCTAGAAGACATTTTTGACTTATGAGTGCACAGGTGGAATTGATGTTTTTTCAAACCCATTATAGGACTAGATTGTTAGATCGACTAGGATGTGGTGGAGAAATTCCACAGGGTGTTTTTGAATGATGGACTCTGTGCAAAAAAAATGCACGTAGCGTGCGATTAACGGGTGTGTGGTCATTCCAGGTAAAAGGCAGAGCAGAGAAGGAGACTGCTCACTCCCCGTCGGGGAATCGAACCCCGGTCTTCCGCATGACAGGCGGAGATACTGTCCACTATACTAACGAGGACCTGCAAACCTCTGTCGGCGTCATGTCAAGGTGGGATTCGCAGCAGGTATGACACGCAAACTCTCGTCGGCCATGTAAAAAACCCCATCACTTTACCAGGAACTACAGTTTTATGGGTGTTTGACAGAGAACTTTTTTCTGCTTTCAGCAGGGTTCCATGGTGTAACGGTTAGCACTCTGGACTTTGAATCCAGTGATCTGAGTTCAAGTCTCAGTGGAGCCTCATTTGGCTTTCTAGCCCTTTGCTCCGCATTAGCACAAGCTAGCATGAGAGTTTAATGACTTAAAGAACAAGTTAGTGGCCCAGTCAATTCCACTCCTCTTCTGTTGGCTGATCCCATCTGCGCGTGGTCTTCATGCCGCACCAAACCTCGCTCTTGCTCTTGTACTGCACTTTCCACTTCAGCGTCCTGCTGTATCTTTCATTGGCCACCGTGACTCAAGGCAACAATTCCCCTTGTACTCTTCTCACTTCTAACTCTGTTGCCACCACTGAAGGCTCTGAGCTTCTGGTTGACAAGCTTTTTGATGTCCTTTGCTTGGCTAGCACACAACCTATAGAAGACAAAACTAGGAGTCTTATTTCTCAATAGGGACGCAAGTAAAACAGAGAAAATGCTGGACAAGCAGAGTTGTCTAAACAGTGAACATCAATTCCCTTGTGACCAAAGAAGCAAAACACCCATGTTTCCGCCCGGTTTCGGACCGGGGACCTTTCGCGTGTGAGGCGAATGTGATAACCACTACACTACGGAAACGGTGAGTGATGGCTTGCTTGGCTTTGGAATGTGTCTCAATCAGTAATCTGGCCAATCTGACAAATCTGATGGCAGGTTACTATCATGCCCTTGAACAGAAGGAACCATGGAGAAGAGACAGACGCTCGCTAGCAAGGAATCTGAACTATAGTCTCGATGTTAGGCTCACTTAAAAACTTTTGACATTTAGGAGTTCTCTGAAGCAAGCGCAGCTCGACATATGCTGCCCTAAGAAGCCCAGAACTGTTATCTAAAGAGGCCATGCGGTTGATCACGTTGTGCATTGGCTGAAAATAGGCCCAAGTCCTGGGCAGGCCAGCTAGAGACACTCATTTCCAAGAGCTTAGTCTGTGCCTGCATCTTCAGTAAATATGGTGACTGGAGACATGTTGGTTTGTGTGAAATTTCCTGAAATTTGGGCTATAGACAACTTTTTACAACATGAGCATCCAAAGGTTACAAGCGTCAGAGCCCTGTACAAGATTTGAGTACTTTCACTCCTCTTTGTGCCAAACAGCAGTACAACCCCATAAGATAAAGCAATGCCTGCAGGCAGACACTTTTGTATGGGGAAACAAAGAAGCATGTTTCCGCCTGGTTTCGGACCAGGGACCTTTCGCGTGTTAGGCGAACGTGATAACCACTACACTACGGAAACGGAGCGTGCATGCCCTCTCGTCATTAGAGGGGCAATTCGATGCCTTCTTAAATTTGAGGACTTTTATGACAGATCATGTAGGACTAGTGAGAAGCGGGGAACTCCCATTTGTGTCATTTTTCAAGCATTCCCCCATTTATGGTTATATTGACAATCCAAATTGTGATCTCGAGATAGCATCTCTTCAAATGGGAGCTGATCTTCTTGTTGACAAGCTCTTTGATGTTCTTTGTCAGGCTAGCACACAACCTACAGAAGACAAACACACGAGACTTATTTGTTAATAGGGACGCAAGTAAAGCAGAGAAAACGCTGGACAAGCAGAGTTCTCTTGGACAAGCTTCTCTTCTCATGGGAGCTCTTGCCTAGAAGACATTTTTGACTTATGAGTGCACAGGTGGAATTGATGTTTTTTCAAACCCATTATAGGACTAGATTGTTAGATCGACTAGGATGTGGTGGAGAAATTCCACAGGGTGTTTTTGAATGATGGACTCTGTGCAAAAAAAATGCACGTAGCGTGCGATTAACGGGTGTGTGGTCATTCCAGGTAAAAGGCAGAGCAGAGAAGGAGACTGCTCACTCCCCGTCGGGGAATCGAACCCCGGTCTTCCGCGTGACAGGCGGAGATACTGTCCACTATACTAACGAGGACCTGCAAACCTCTGTCGGCGTCATGTCAAGGTGGGATTCGCAGCAGGTATGACACGCAAACTCTCGTCGGCCATGTAAAAAACCCCATCACTTTACCAGGAACTACAGTTTTATGGGTGTTTGACAGAGAACTTTTTTCTGCTTTCAGCAGGGTTCCATGGTGTAACGGTTAGCACTCTGGACTTTGAATCCAGTGATCTGAGTTCAAGTCTCAGTGGAGCCTCATTTGGCTTTCTAGCCCTTTGCTCCGCATTAGCACAAGCTAGCATGAGAGTTTAATGACTTAAAGAACAAGTTAGTGGCCCAGTCAATTCCACTCCTCTTCTGTTGGCTGATCCCATCTGCGCGTGGTCTTCATGCCGCACCAAACCTCGCTCTTGCTCTTGTACTGCACTTTCCACTTCAGCGTCCTGCTGTATCTTTCATTGGCCACCGTGACTCAAGGCAACAATTCCCCTTGTACTCTTCTCACTTCTAACTCTGTTGCCACCACTGAAGGCTCTGAGCTTCTGGTTGACAAGCTTTTTGATGTCCTTTGCTTGGCTAGCACACAACCTATAGAAGACAAAACTAGGAGTCTTATTTCTCAATAGGGACGCAAGTAAAACAGAGAAAATGCTGGACAAGCAGAGTTGTCTAAACAGTGAACATCAATTCCCTTGTGACCAAAGAAGCAAAACACCCATGTTTCCGCCCGGTTTCGGACCGGGGACCTTTCGCGTGTGAGGCGAATGTGATAACCACTACACTACGGAAACGGTGAGTGATGGCTTGCTTGGCTTTGGAATGTGTCTCAATCAGTAATCTGGCCAATCTGACAAATCTGATGGCAGGTTACTATCATGCCCTTGAACAGAAGGAACCATGGAGAAGAGACAGACGCTCGCTAGCAAGGAATCTGAACTATAGTCTCGATGTTAGGCTCACTTAAAAACTTTTGACATTTAGGAGTTCTCTGAAGCAAGCGCAGCTCGACATATGCTGCCCTAAGAAGCCCAGAACTGTTATCTAAAGAGGCCATGCGGTTGATCACGTTGTGCATTGGCTGAAAATAGGCCCAAGTCCTGGGCAGGCCAGCTAGAGACACTCATTTCCAAGAGCTTAGTCTGTGCCTACATCTTCAGTAAATATGGTGACTGGAGACATGTTGGTTTGTGTGAAATTTCCTGAAATTTGGGCTATAGACAACTTTTTACAACATGAGCATCCAAAGGTTACAAGCGTCAGAGCCCTGTACAAGATTTGAGTACTTTCACTCCTCTTTGTGCCAAACAGCAGTACAACCCCATAAGATAAAGCAATGCCTGCAGGCAGACACTTTTGTATGGGGAAACAAAGAAGCATGTTTCCGCCTGGTTTCGGACCAGGGACCTTTCGCGTGTTAGGCGAACGTGATAACCACTACACTACGGAAACGGAGCGTGCATGCCCTCTCGTCATTAGAGGGGCAATTCGATGCCTTCTTAAATTTGAGGACTTTTATGACAGATCATGTAGGACTAGTGAGAAGCGGGGAACTCCCATTTGTGTCATTTTTCAAGCATTCCCCCATTTATGGTTATATTGACAATCCAAATTGTGATCTCGAGATAGCATCTCTTCAAATGGGAGCTGATCTTCTTGTTGACAAGCTCTTTGATGTTCTTTGTCAGGCTAGCACACAACCTACAGAAGACAAACACACGAGACTTATTTGTTAATAGGGACGCAAGTAAAGCAGAGAAAACGCTGGACAAGCAGAGTTCTCTTGGACAAGCTTCTCTTCTCATGGGAGCTCTTGCCTAGAAGACATTTTTGACTTATGAGTGCACAGGTGGAATTGATGTTTTTTCAAACCCATTATAGGACTAGATTGTTAGATCGACTAGGATGTGGTGGAGAAATTCCACAGGGTGTTTTTGAATGATGGACTCTGTGCAAAAAAAATGCACGTAGCGTGCGATTAACGGGTGTGTGGTCATTCCAGGTAAAAGGCAGAGCAGAGAAGGAGACTGCTCACTCCCCGTCGGGGAATCGAACCCCGGTCTTCCGCGTGACAGGCGGAGATACTGTCCACTATACTAACGAGGACCTGCAAACCTCTGTCGGCGTCATGTCAAGGTGGGATTCGCAGCAGGTATGACACGCAAACTCTCGTCGGCCATGTAAAAAACCCCATCACTTTACCAGGAACTACAGTTTTATGGGTGTTTGACAGAGAACTTTTTTCTGCTTTCAGCAGGGTTCCATGGTGTAACGGTTAGCACTCTGGACTTTGAATCCAGTGATCTGAGTTCAAGTCTCAGTGGAGCCTCATTTGGCTTTCTAGCCCTTTGCTCCGCATTAGCACAAGCTAGCATGAGAGTTTAATGACTTAAAGAACAAGTTAGTGGCCCAGTCAATTCCACTCCTCTTCTGTTGGCTGATCCCATCTGCGCGTGGTCTTCATGCCGCACCAAACCTCGCTCTTGCTCTTGTACTGCACTTTCCACTTCAGCGTCCTGCTGTATCTTTCATTGGCCACCGTGACTCAAGGCAACAATTCCCCTTGTACTCTTCTCACTTCTAACTCTGTTGCCACCACTGAAGGCTCTGAGCTTCTGGTTGACAAGCTTTTTGATGTCCTTTGCTTGGCTAGCACACAACCTATAGAAGACAAAACTAGGAGTCTTATTTCTCAATAGGGACGCAAGTAAAACAGAGAAAATGCTGGACAAGCAGAGTTGTCTAAACAGTGAACATCAATTCCCTTGTGACCAAAGAAGCAAAACACCCATGTTTCCGCCCGGTTTCGGACCGGGGACCTTTCGCGTGTGAGGCGAATGTGATAACCACTACACTACGGAAACGGTGAGTGATGGCTTGCTTGGCTTTGGAATGTGTCTCAATCAGTAATCTGGCCAATCTGACAAATCTGATGGCAGGTTACTATCATGCCCTTGAACAGAAGGAACCATGGAGAAGAGACAGACGCTCGCTAGCAAGGAATCTGAACTATAGTCTCGATGTTAGGCTCACTTAAAAACTTTTGACATTTAGGAGTTCTCTGAAGCAAGCGCAGCTCGACATATGCTGCCCTAAGAAGCCCAGAACTGTTATCTAAAGAGGCCATGCGGTTGATCACGTTGTGCATTGGCTGAAAATAGGCCCAAGTCCTGGGCAGGCCAGCTAGAGACACTCATTTCCAAGAGCTTAGTCTGTGCCTGCATCTTCAGTAAATATGGTGACTGGAGACATGTTGGTTTGTGTGAAATTTCCTGAAATTTGGGCTATAGACAACTTTTTACAACATGAGCATCCAAAGGTTACAAGCGTCAGAGCCCTGTACAAGATTTGAGTACTTTCACTCCTCTTTGTGCCAAACAGCAGTACAACCCCATAAGATAAAGCAATGCCTGCAGGCAGACACTTTTGTATGGGGAAACAAAGAAGCATGTTTCCACCTGGTTTCGGACCAGGGACCTTTCGCGTGTTAGGCGAACGTGATAACCACTACACTACGGAAACGGAGCGTGCATGCCCTCTCGTCATTAGAGGGGCAATTCGATGCCTTCTTAAATTTGAGGACTTTTATGACAGATCATGTAGGACTAGTGAGAAGCGGGGAACTCCCATTTGTGTCATTTTTCAAGCATTCCCCCATTTATGGTTATATTGACAATCCAAATTGTGATCTCGAGATAGCATCTCTTCAAATGGGAGCTGATCTTCTTGTTGACAAGCTCTTTGATGTTCTTTGTCAGGCTAGCACACAACCTACAGAAGACAAACACACGAGACTTATTTGTTAATAGGGACGCAAGTAAAGCAGAGAAAACGCTGGACAAGCAGAGTTCTCTTGGACAAGCTTCTCTTCTCATGGGAGCTCTTGCCTAGAAGACATTTTTGACTTATGAGTGCACAGGTGGAATTGATGTTTTTTCAAACCCATTATAGGACTAGATTGTTAGATCGACTAGGATGTGGTGGAGAAATTCCACAGGGTCTTTTTGAATGATGGACTCTGTGCAAAAAAAATGCACGTAGCGTGCGATTAACGGGTGTGTGGTCATTCCAGGTAAAAGGCAGAGCAGAGAAGGAGACTGCTCACTCCCCGTCGGGGAATCGAACCCCGGTCTTCCGCGTGACAGGCGGAGATACTGTCCACTATACTAACGAGGACCTGCAAACCTCTGTCGGCGTCATGTCAAGGTGGGATTCGCAGCAGGTATGACACGCAAACTCTCGTCGGCCATGTAAAAAACCCCATCACTTTACCAGGAACTACAGTTTTATGGGTGTTTGACAGAGAACTTTTTTCTGCTTTCAGCAGGGTTCCATGGTGTAACGGTTAGCACTCTGGACTTTGAATCCAGTGATCTGCGTTCAAGTCTCAGTGGAGCCTCATTTGGCTTTCTAGCCCTTTGCTCCGCATTAGCACAAGCTAGCATGAGAGTTTAATGACTTAAAGAACAAGTTAGTGGCCCAGTCAATTCCACTCCTCTTCTGTTGGCTGATCCCATCTGCGCGTGGTCTTCATGCCGCACCAAACCTCGCTCTTGCTCTTGTACTGCACTTTCCACTTCAGCGTCCTGCTGTATCTTTCATTGGCCACCGTGACTCAAGGCAACAATTCCCCTTGTACTCTTCTCACTTCTAACTCTGTTGCCACCACTGAAGGCTCTGAGCTTCTGGTTGACAAGCTTTTTGATGTCCTTTGCTTGGCTAGCACACAACCTATAGAAGACAAAACTAGGAGTCTTATTTCTCAATAGGGACGCAAGTAAAACAGAGAAAATGCTGGACAAGCAGAGTTGTCTAAACAGTGAACATCAATTCCCTTGTGACCAAAGAAGCAAAACACCCATGTTTCCGCCCGGTTTCGGACCGGGGACCTTTCGCGTGTGAGGCGAATGTGATAACCACTACACTACGGAAACGGTGAGTGATGGCTTGCTTGGCTTTGGAATGTGTCTCAATCAGTAATCTGGCCAATCTGACAAATCTGATGGCAGGTTACTATCATGCCCTTGAACAGAAGGAACCATGGAGAAGAGACAGACGCTCGCTAGCAAGGAATCTGAACTATAGTCTCGATGTTAGGCTCACTTAAAAACTTTTGACATTTAGGAGTTCTCTGAAGCAAGCGCAGCTCGACATATGCTGCCCTAAGAAGCCCAGAACTGTTATCTAAAGAGGCCATGCGGTTGATCACGTTGTGCATTGGCTGAAAATAGGCCCAAGTCCTGGGCAGGCCAGCTAGAGACACTCATTTCCAAGAGCTTAGTCTGTGCCTACATCTTCAGTAAATATGGTGACTGGAGACATGTTGGTTTGTGTGAAATTTCCTGAAATTTGGGCTATAGACAACTTTTTACAACATGAGCATCCAAAGGTTACAAGCGTCAGAGCCCTGTACAAGATTTGAGTACTTTCACTCCTCTTTGTGCCAAACAGCAGTACAACCCCATAAGATAAAGCAATGCCTGCAGGCACACACTTTTGTATGGGGAAACAAAGAAGCATGTTTCCGCCTGGTTTCGGACCAGGGACCTTTCGCGTGTTAGGCGAACGTGATAACCACTACACTACGGAAACGGAGCGTGCATGCCCTCTCGTCATTAGAGGGGCAATTCGATGCCTTCTTAAATTTGAGGACTTTTATGACAGATCATGTAGGACTAGTGAGAAGCGGGGAACTCCCATTTGTGTCATTTTTCAAGCATTCCCCCATTTATGGTTATATTGACAATCCAAATTGTGATCTCGAGATAGCATCTCTTCAAATGGGAGCTGATCTTCTTGTTGACAAGCTCTTTGATGTTCTTTGTCAGGCTAGCACACAACCTACAGAAGACAAACACACGAGACTTATTTGTTAATAGGGACGCAAGTAAAGCAGAGAAAACGCTGGACAAGCAGAGTTCTCTTGGACAAGCTTCTCTTCTCATGGGAGCTCTTGCCTAGAAGACATTTTTGACTTATGAGTGCACAGGTGGAATTGATGTTTTTTCAAACCCATTATAGGACTAGATTGTTAGATCGACTAGGATGTGGTGGAGAAATTCCACAGGGTCTTTTTGAATGATGGACTCTGTGCAAAAAAAATGCACGTAGCGTGCGATTAACGGGTGTGTGGTCATTCCAGGTAAAAGGCAGAGCAGAGAAGGAGACTGCTCACTCCCCGTCGGGGAATCGAACCCCGGTCTTCCGCGTGACAGGCGGAGATACTGTCCACTATACTAACGAGGACCTGCAAACCTCTGTCGGCGTCATGTCAAGGTGGGATTCGCAGCAGGTATGACACGCAAACTCTCGTCGGCCATGTAAAAAACCCCATCACTTTACCAGGAACTACAGTTTTATGGGTGTTTGACAGAGAACTTTTTTCTGCTTTCAGCAGGGTTCCATGGTGTAATGGTTAGCACTCTGGACTTTGAATCCAGTGATCTGAGTTCAAGTCTCAGTGGACCCTCATTTGGCTTTCTAGCCCTTTGCTCCGCATTAGCACAAGCTAGCATGAGAGTTTAATGACTTAAAGAACAAGTTAGTGGCCCAGTCAATTCCACTCCTCTTCTGTTGGCTGATCCCATCTGCGCGTGGTCTTCATGCCGCACCAAACCTCGCTCATGCTCTTGTACTGCACTTTCCACTTCAGCGTCCTGCTGTATCTTTCATTGGCCACCGTGACTCAAGGCAACAATTCCCCTTGTACTCTTCTCACTTCTAACTCTGTTGCCACCACTGAAGGCTCTGAGCTTCTGGTTGACAAGCTTTTTGATGTCCTTTGCTTGGCTAGCACACAACCTATAGAAGACAAAACTAGGAGTCTTATTTCTCAATAGGGACGCAAGTAAAACAGAGAAAATGCTGGACAAGCAGAGTTGTCTAAACAGTGAACATCAATTCCCTTGTGACCAAAGAAGCAAAACACCCATGTTTCCGCCCGGTTTCGGACCGGGGACCTTTCGCGTGTGAGGCGAATGTGATAACCACTACACTACGGAAACGGTGAGTGATGGCTTGCTTGGCTTTGGAATGTGTCTCAATCAGTAATCTGGCCAATCTGACAAATCTGATGGCAGGTTACTATCATGCCCTTGAACAGAAGGAACCATGGAGAAGAGACAGACGCTCGCTAGCAAGGAATCTGAACTATAGTCTCGATGTTAGGCTCACTTAAAAACTTTTGACATTTAGGAGTTCTCTGAAGCAAGCGCAGCTCGACATATGCTGCCCTAAGAAGCCCAGAACTGTTATCTAAAGAGGCCATGCGGTTGATCACGTTGTGCATTGGCTGAAAATAGGCCCAAGTCCTGGGCAGGCCAGCTAGAGACACTCATTTCCAAGAGCTTAGTCTGTGCCTGCATCTTCAGTAAATATGGTGACTGGAGACATGTTGGTTTGTGTGAAATTTCCTGAAATTTGGGCTATAGACAACTTTTTACAACATGAGCATCCAAAGGTTACAAGCGTCAGAGCCCTGTACAAGATTTGAGTACTTTCACTCCTCTTTGTGCCAAACAGCAGTACAACCCCATAAGATAAAGCAATGCCTGCAGGCACACACTTTTGTATGGGGAAACAAAGAAGCATGTTTCCGCCTGGTTTCGGACCAGGGACCTTTCGCGTGTTAGGCGAACGTGATAACCACTACACTACGGAAACGGAGCGTGCATGCCCTCTCGTCATTAGAGGGGCAATTCGATGCCTTCTTAAATTTGAGGACTTTTATGACAGATCATGTAGGACTAGTGAGAAGCGGGGAACTCCCATTTGTGTCATTTTTCAAGCATTCCCCCATTTATGGTTATATTGACAATCCAAATTGTGATCTCGAGATAGCATCTCTTCAAATGGGAGCTGATCTTCTTGTTGACAAGCTCTTTGATGTTCTTTGTCAGGCTAGCACACAACCTACAGAAGACAAACACACGAGACTTATTTGTTAATAGGGACGCAAGTAAAGCAGAGAAAACGCTGGACAAGCAGAGTTCTCTTGGACAAGCTTCTCTTCTCATGGGAGCTCTTGCCTAGAAGACATTTTTGACTTATGAGTGCACAGGTGGAATTGATGTTTTTTCAAACCCATTATAGGACTAGATTGTTAGATCGACTAGGATGTGGTGGAGAAATTCCACAGGGTGTTTTTGAATGATGGACTCTGTGCAAAAAAAATGCACGTAGCGTGCGATTAACGGGTGTGTGGTCATTCCAGGTAAAAGGCAGAGCAGAGAAGGAGACTGCTCACTCCCCGTCGGGGAATCGAACCCCGGTCTTCCGCGTGACAGGCGGAGATACTGTCCACTATACTAACGAGGACCTGCAAACCTCTGTCGGCGTCATGTCAAGGTGGGATTCGCAGCAGGTATGACACGCAAACTCTCGTCGGCCATGTAAAAAACCCCATCACTTTAACAGGAACTACAGTTTTATGGGTGTTTGACAGAGAACTTTTTTCTGCTCTCAGCAGGGTTCCATGGTGTAACGGTTAGCACTCTGGACTTTGAATCCAGTGATCTGAGTTCAAGTCTCAGTGGACCCTCATTTGGCTTTCTAGCCCTTTGCTCCGCATTAGCACAAGCTAGCATGAGAGTTTAATGACTTAAAGAACAAGTTAGTGGCCCAGTCAATTCCACTCCTCTTCTGTTGGCTGATCCCATCTGCGCGTGGTCTTCATGCCGCACCAAACCTCGCTCTTGCTCTTGTACTGCACTTTCCACTTCAGCGTCCTGCTGTATCTTTCATTGGCCACCGTGACTCAAGGCAACAATTCCCCTTGTACTCTTCTCACTTCTAACTCTGTTGCCACCACTGAAGGCTCTGAGCTTCTGGTTGACAAGCTTTTTGATGTCCTTTGCTTGGCTAGCACACAACCTATAGAAGACAAAACTAGGAGTCTTATTTCTCAATAGGGACGCAAGTAAAACAGAGAAAATGCTGGACAAGCAGAGTTGTCTAAACAGTGAACATCAATTCCCTTGTGACCAAAGAAGCAAAACACCCATGTTTCCGCCCGGTTTCGGACCGGGGACCTTTCGCGTGTGAGGCGAATGTGATAACCACTACACTACGGAAACGGTGAGTGATGGCTTGCTTGGCTTTGGAATGTGTCTCAATCAGTAATCTGGCCAATCTGACAAATCTGATGGCAGGTTACTATCATGCCCTTGAACAGAAGGAACCATGGAGAAGAGACAGACGCTCGCTAGCAAGGAATCTGAACTATAGTCTCGATGTTAGGCTCACTTAAAAACTTTTGACATTTAGGAGTTCTCTGAAGCAAGCGCAGCTCGACATATGCTGCCCTAAGAAGCCCAGAACTGTTATCTAAAGAGGCCATGCGGTTGATCACGTTGTGCATTGGCTGAAAATAGGCCCAAGTCCTGGGCAGGCCAGCTAGAGACACTCATTTCCAAGAGCTTAGTCTGTGCCTGCATCTTCAGTAAATATGGTGACTGGAGACATGTTGGTTTGTGTGAAATTTCCTGAAATTTGGGCTATAGACAACTTTTTACAACATGAGCATCCAAAGGTTACAAGCGTCAGAGCCCTGTACAAGATTTGAGTACTTTCACTCCTCTTTGTGCCAAACAGCAGTACAACCCCATAAGATAAAGCAATGCCTGCAGGCACACACTTTTGTATGGGGAAACAAAGAAGCATGTTTCCGCCTGGTTTCGGACCAGGGACCTTTCGCGTGTTAGGCGAACGTGATAACCACTACACTATGGAAACGGAGCGTGCATGCCCTCTCGTCATTAGAGGGGCAATTCGATGCCTTCTTAAATTTGAGGACTTTTATGACAGATCATGTAGGACTAGTGAGAAGCGGGGAACTCCCATTTGTGTCATTTTTCAAGCATTCCCCCATTTATGGTTATATTGACAATCCAAATTGTGATCTCGAGATAGCATCTCTTCAAATGGGAGCTGATCTTCTTGTTGACAAGCTCTTTGATGTTCTTTGTCAGGCTAGCACACAACCTACAGAAGACAAACACACGAGACTTATTTGTTAATAGGGACGCAAGTAAAGCAGAGAAAACGCTGGACAAGCAGAGTTCTCTTGGACAAGCTTCTCTTCTCATGGGAGCTCTTGCCTAGAAGACATTTTTGACTTATGAGTGCACAGGTGGAATTGATGTTTTTTCAAACCCATTATAGGACTAGATTGTTAGATCGACTAGGATGTGGTGGAGAAATTCCACAGGGTGTTTTTGAATGATGGACTCTGTGCAAAAAAAATGCACGTAGCGTGCGATTAACGGGTGTGTGGTCATTCCAGGTAAAAGGCAGAGCAGAGAAGGAGACTGCTCACTCCCCGTCGGGGAATCGAACCCCGGTCTTCCGCGTGACAGGCGGAGATACTGTCCACTATACTAACGAGGACCTGCAAACCTCTGTCGGCGTCATGTCAAGGTGGGATTCGCAGCAGGTATGACACGCAAACTCTCGTCGGCCATGTAAAAAACCCCATCACTTTACCAGGAACTACAGTTTTATGGGTGTTTGACAGAGAACTTTTTTCTGCTTTCAGCAGGGTTCCATGGTGTAACGGTTAGCACTCTGGACTTTGAATCCAGTGATCTGAGTTCAAGTCTCAGTGGACCCTCATTTGGCTTTCTAGCCCTTTGCTCCGCATTAGCACAAGCTAGCATGAGAGTTTAATGACTTAAAGAACAAGTTAGTGGCCCAGTCAATTCCACTCCTCTTCTGTTGGCTGATCCCATCTGCGCGTGGTCTTCATGCCGCACCAAACCTCGCTCATGCTCTTGTACTGCACTTTCCACTTCAGCGTCCTGCTGTATCTTTCATTGGCCACCGTGACTCAAGGCAACAATTCCCCTTGTACTCTTCTCACTTCTAACTCTGTTGCCACCACTGAAGGCTCTGAGCTTCTGGTTGACAAGCTTTTTGATGTCCTTTGCTTGGCTAGCACACAACCTATAGAAGACAAAACTAGGAGTCTTATTTCTCAATAGGGACGCAAGTAAAACAGAGAAAATGCTGGACAAGCAGAGTTGTCTAAACAGTGAACATCAATTCCCTTGTGACCAAAGAAGCAAAACACCCATGTTTCCGCCCGGTTTCGGACCGGGGACCTTTCGCGTGTGAGGCGAATGTGATAACCACTACACTACGGAAACGGTGAGTGATGGCTTGCTTGGCTTTGGAATGTGTCTCAATCAGTAATCTGGCCAATCTGACAAATCTGATGGCAGGTTACTATCATGCCCTTGAACAGAAGGAACCATGGAGAAGAGACAGACGCTCGCTAGCAAGGAATCTGAACTATAGTCTCGATGTTAGGCTCACTTAAAAACTTTTGACATTTAGGAGTTCTCTGAAGCAAGCGCAGCTCGACATATGCTGCCCTAAGAAGCCCAGAACTGTTATCTAAAGAGGCCATGCGGTTGATCACGTTGTGCATTGGCTGAAAATAGGCCCAAGTCCTGGGCAGGCCAGCTAGAGACACTCATTTCCAAGAGCTTAGTCTGTGCCTGCATCTTCAGTAAATATGGTGACTGGAGACATGTTGGTTTGTGTGAAATTTCCTGAAATTTGGGCTATAGACAACTTTTTACAACATGAGCATCCAAAGGTTACAAGCGTCAGAGCCCTGTACAAGATTTGAGTACTTTCACTCCTCTTTGTGCCAAACAGCAGTACAACCCCATAAGATAAAGCAATGCCTGCAGGCAGACACTTTTGTATGGGGAAACAAAGAAGCATGTTTCCGCCTGGTTTCGGACCAGGGACCTTTCGCGTGTTAGGCGAACGTGATAACCACTACACTACGGAAACGGAGCGTGCATGCCCTCTCGTCATTAGAGGGGCAATTCGATGCCTTCTTAAATTTGAGGACTTTTATGACAGATCATGTAGGACTAGTGAGAAGCGGGGAACTCCCATTTGTGTCATTTTTCAAGCATTCCCCCATTTATGGTTATATTGACAATCCAAATTGTGATCTCGAGATAGCATCTCTTCAAATGGGAGCTGATCTTCTTGTTGACAAGCTCTTTGATGTTCTTTGTCAGGCTAGCACACAACCTACAGAAGACAAACACACGAGACTTATTTGTTAATAGGGACGCAAGTAAAGCAGAGAAAACGCTGGACAAGCAGAGTTCTCTTGGACAAGCTTCTCTTCTCATGGGAGCTCTTGCCTAGAAGACATTTTTGACTTATGAGTGCACAGGTGGAATTGATGTTTTTTCAAACCCATTATAGGACTAGATTGTTAGATCGACTAGGATGTGGTGGAGAAATTCCACAGGGTGTTTTTGAATGATGGACTCTGTGCAAAAAAAATGCACGTAGCATGCGATTAACGGGTGTGTGGTCATTCCAGGTAAAAGGCAGAGCAGAGAAGGAGACTGCTCACTCCCCGTCGGGGAATCGAACCCCGGTCTTCCGCGTGACAGGCGGAGATACTGTCCACTATACTAACAAGGACCTGCAAACCTCTGTCGGCGTCATGTCAAGGTGGGATTCGCAGCAGGTATGACACGCAAACTCTCGTCGGCCATGTAAAAAACCCCATCACTTTACCAGGAACTACAGTTTTATGGGTGTTTGACAGAGAACTTTTTTCTGCTTTCAGCAGGGTTCCATGGTGTAATGGTTAGCACTCTGGACTTTGAATCCAGTGATCTGAGTTCAAGTCTCAGTGGAGCCTCATTTGGCTTTCTAGCCCTTTGCTCCGCATTAGCACAAGCTAGCATGAGAGTTTAATGACTTAAAGAACAAGTTAGTGGCCCAGTCAATTCCACTCCTCTTCTGTTGGCTGATCCCATCTGCGCGTGGTCTTCATGCCGCACCAAACCTCGCTCATGCTCTTGTACTGCACTTTCCACTTCAGCGTCCTGCTGTATCTTTCATTGGCCACCGTGACTCAAGGCAACAATTCCCCTTGTACTCTTCTCACTTCTAACTCTGTTGCCACCACTGAAGGCTCTGAGCTTCTGGTTGACAAGCTTTTTGATGTCCTTTGCTTGGCTAGCACACAACCTATAGAAGACAAAACTAGGAGTCTTATTTCTCAATAGGGACGCAAGTAAAACAGAGAAAATGCTGGACAAGCAGAGTTGTCTAAACAGTGAACATCAATTCCCTTGTGACCAAAGAAGCAAAACACCCATGTTTCCGCCCGGTTTCGGACCGGGGACCTTTCGCGTGTGAGGCGAATGTGATAACCACTACACTACGGAAACGGTGAGTGATGGCTTGCTTGGCTTTGGAATGTGTCTCAATCAGTAATCTGGCCAATCTGACAAATCTGATGGCAGGTTACTATCATGCCCTTGAACAGAAGGAACCATGGAGAAGAGACAGACACTCGCTAGCAAGGAATCTGTACTATAGTCTCGATGTTAGGCTCACTTAAAAACTTTTGACATTTAGGAGTTCTCTGAAGCAAGCGCAGCTCGACATATGCTGCCCTAAGAAGCCCAGAACTGTTATCTAAAGAGGCCATGCGGTTGATCACGTTGTGCATTGGCTGAAAATAGGCCCAAGTCCTGGGCAGGCCAGCTAGAGACACTCATTTCCAAGAGCTTAGTCTGTGCCTGCATCTTCAGTAAATATGGTGACTGGAGACATGTTGGTTTGTGTGAAATTTCCTGAAATTTGGGCTATAGACAACTTTTTACAACATGAGCATCCAAAGGTTACAAGCGTCAGAGCCCTGTACAAGATTTGAGTACTTTCACTCCTCTTTGTGCCAAACAGCAGTACAACCCCATAAGATAAAGCAATGCCTGCAGGCAGACACTTTTGTATGGGGAAACAAAGAAGCATGTTTCCGCCTGGTTTCGGACCAGGGACCTTTCGCGTGTTAGGCGAACGTGATAACCACTACACTACGGAAACGGAGCGTGCATGCCCTCTCGTCATTAGAGGGGCAATTCGATGCCTTCTTAAATTTGAGGACTTTTATGACAGATCATGTAGGACTAGTGAGAAGCGGGGAACTCCCATTTGTGTCATTTTTCAAGCATTCCCCCATTTATGGTTATATTGACAATCCAAATTGTGATCTCGAGATAG
The DNA here is from genome assembly GCF_963969265.1 of Rhamphochromis sp. 'chilingali'. Taxonomy (NCBI): domain Eukaryota; kingdom Metazoa; phylum Chordata; class Actinopteri; order Cichliformes; family Cichlidae; genus Rhamphochromis; species Rhamphochromis sp. 'chilingali'. The sequence goes on along the minus strand of NC_137938.1, from coordinate 34,018,536 downwards.
CATCTCTTCAAATGGGAGCTGATCTTCTTGTTGACAAGCTCTTTGATGTTCTTTGTCAGGCTAGCACACAACCTACAGAAGACAAACACACGAGACTTATTTGTTAATAGGGACGCAAGTAAAGCAGAGAAAACGCTGGACAAGCAGAGTTCTCTTGGACAAGCTTCTCTTCTCATGGGAGCTCTTGCCTAGAAGACATTTTTGACTTATGAGTGCACAGGTGGAATTGATGTTTTTTCAAACCCATTATAGGACTAGATTGTTAGATCGACTAGGATGTGGTGGAGAAATTCCACAGGGTGTTTTTGAATGATGGACTCTGTGCAAAAAAAATGCACGTAGCGTGCGATTAACGGGTGTGTGGTCATTCCAGGTAAAAGGCAGAGCAGAGAAGGAGACTGCTCACTCCCCGTCGGGGAATCGAACCCCGGTCTTCCGCGTGACAGGCGGAGATACTGTCCACTATACTAACGAGGACCTGCAAACCTCTGTCGGCGTCATGTCAAGGTGGGATTCGCAGCAGGTATGACACGCAAACTCTCGTCGGCCATGTAAAAAACCCCATCACTTTACCAGGAACTACAGTTTTATGGGTGTTTGACAGAGAACTTTTTTCTGCTTTCAGCAGGGTTCCATGGTGTAATGGTTAGCACTCTGGACTTTGAATCCAGTGATCTGAGTTCAAGTCTCAGTGGATCCTCATTTGGCTTTCTAGCCCTTTGCTCCGCATTAGCACAAGCTAGCATGAGAGTTTAATGACTTAAAGAACAAGTTAGTGGCCCAGTCAATTCCACTCCTCTTCTGTTGGCTGATCCCATCTGCGCGTGGTCTTCATGCCGCACCAAACCTCGCTCTTGCTCTTGTACTGCACTTTCCACTTCAGCGTCCTGCTGTATCTTTCATTGGCCACCGTGACTCAAGGCAACAATTCCCCTTGTACTCTTCTCACTTCTAACTCTGTTGCCACCACTGAAGGCTCTGAGCTTCTGGTTGACAAGCTTTTTGATGTCCTTTGCTTGGCTAGCACACAACCTATAGAAGACAAAACTAGGAGTCTTATTTCTCAATAGGGACGCAAGTAAAACAGAGAAAATGCTGGACAAGCAGAGTTGTCTAAACAGTGAACATCAATTCCCTTGTGACCAAAGAAGCAAAACACCCATGTTTCCGCCCGGTTTCAGACCGGGGACCTTTCGCGTGTGAGGCGAATGTGATAACCACTACACTACGGAAACGGTGAGTGATGGCTTGCTTGGCTTTGGAATGTGTCTCAATCAGTAATCTGGCCAATCTGACAAATCTGATGGCAGGTTACTATCATGCCCTTGAACAGAAGGAACCATGGAGAAGAGACAGACGCTCGCTAGCAAGGAATCTGAACTATAGTCTCGATGTTAGGCTCACTTAAAAACTTTTGACATTTAGGAGTTCTCTGAAGCAAGCGCAGCTCGACATATGCTGCCCTAAGAAGCCCAGAACTGTTATCTAAAGAGGCCATGCGGTTGATCACGTTGTGCATTGGCTGAAAATAGGCCCAAGTCCTGGGCAGGCCAGCTAGAGACACTCATTTCCAAGAGCTTAGTCTGTGCCTGCATCTTCAGTAAATATGGTGACTGGAGACATGTTGGTTTGTGTGAAATTTCCTGAAATTTGGGCTATAGACAACTTTTTACAACATGAGCATCCAAAGGTTACAAGCGTCAGAGCCCTGTACAAGATTTGAGTACTTTCACTCCTCTTTGTGCCAAACAGCAGTACAACCCCATAAGATAAAGCAATGCCTGCAGGCAGACACTTTTGTATGGGGAAACAAAGAAGCATGTTTCCGCCTGGTTTCGGACCAGGGACCTTTCGCGTGTTAGGCGAACGTGATAACCACTACACTACGGAAACGGAGCGTGCATGCCCTCTCGTCATTAGAGGGGCAATTCGATGCCTTCTTAAATTTGAGGACTTTTATGACAGATCATGTAGGACTAGTGAGAAGCGGGGAACTCCCATTTGTGTCATTTTTCAAGCATTCCCCCATTTATGGTTATATTGACAATCCAAATTGTGATCTCGAGATAGCATCTCTTCAAATGGGAGCTGATCTTCTTGTTGACAAGCTCTTTGATGTTCTTTGTCAGGCTAGCACACAACCTACAGAAGACAAACACACGAGACTTATTTGTTAATAGGGACGCAAGTAAAGCAGAGAAAACGCTGGACAAGCAGAGTTCTCTTGGACAAGCTTCTCTTCTCATGGGAGCTCTTGCCTAGAAGACATTTTTGACTTATGAGTGCACAGGTGGAATTGATGTTTTTTCAAACCCATTATAGGACTAGATTGTTAGATCGACTAGGATGTGGTGGAGAAATTCCACAGGGTGTTTTTGAATGATGGACTCTGTGCAAAAAAAATGCACGTAGCGTGCGATTAACGGGTGTGTGGTCATTCCAGGTAAAAGGAAGAGCAGAGAAGGAGACTGCTCACTCCCCGTCGGGGAATCGAACCCCGGTCTTCCGCGTGACAGGCGGAGATACTGTCCACTATACTAACGAGGACCTGCAAACCTCTGTTGGCGTCATGTCAAGGTGGGATTCGCAGCAGGTATGACACGCAAACTCTCGTCGGCCATGTAAAAAACCCCATCACTTTACCAGGAACTACAGTTTTATGGGTGTTTGACAGAGAACTTTTTTCTGCTTTCAGCAGGGTTCCATGGTGTAACGGTTAGCACTCTGGACTTTGAATCCAGTGATCTGAGTTCAAGTCTCAGTGGACCCTCATTTGGCTTTCTAGCCCTTTGCTCCGCATTAGCACAAGCTAGCATGAGAGTTTAATGACTTAAAGAACAAGTTAGTGGCCCAGTCAATTCCACTCCTCTTCTGTTGGCTGATCCCATCTGCGCGTGGTCTTCATGCCGCACCAAACCTCGCTCTTGCTCTTGTACTGCACTTTCCACTTCAGCGTCCTGCTGTATCTTTCATTGGCCACCGTGACTCAAGGCAACAATTCCCCTTGTACTCTTCTCACTTCTAACTCTGTTGCCACCACTGAAGGCTCTGAGCTTCTGGTTGACAAGCTTTTTGATGTCCTTTGCTTGGCTAGCACACAACCTATAGAAGACAAAACTAGGAGTCTTATTTCTCAATAGGGACGCAAGTAAAACAGAGAAAATGCTGGACAAGCAGAGTTGTCTAAACAGTGAACATCAATTCCCTTGTGACCAAAGAAGCAAAACACCCATGTTTCCGCCCGGTTTCGGACCGGGGACCTTTCGCGTGTGAGGCGAATGTGATAACCACTACACTACGGAAACGGTGAGTGATGGCTTGCTTGGCTTTGGAATGTGTCTCAATCAGTAATCTGGCCAATCTGACAAATCTGATGGCAGGTTACTATCATGCCCTTGAACAGAAGGAACCATGGAGAAGAGACAGACGCTCGCTAGCAAGGAATCTGAACTATAGTCTCGATGTTAGGCTCACTTAAAAACTTTTGACATTTAGGAGTTCTCTGAAGCAAGCGCAGCTCGACATATGCTGCCCTAAGAAGCCCAGAACTGTTATCTAAAGAGGCCATGCGGTTGATCACGTTGTGCATTGGCTGAAAATAGGCCCAAGTCCTGGGCAGGCCAGCTAGAGACACTCATTTCCAAGAGCTTAGTCTGTGCCTGCATCTTCAGTAAATATGGTGACTGGAGACATGTTGGTTTGTGTGAAATTTCCTGAAATTTGGGCTATAGACAACTTTTTACAACATGAGCATCCAAAGGTTACAAGCGTCAGAGCCCTGTACAAGATTTGAGTACTTTCACTCCTCTTTGTGCCAAACAGCAGTACAACCCCATAAGATAAAGCAATGCCTGCAGGCAGACACTTTTGTATGGGGAAACAAAGAAGCATGTTTCCGCCTGGTTTCGGACCAGGGACCTTTCGCGTGTTAGGCGAACGTGATAACCACTACACTACGGAAACGGAGCGTGCATGCCCTCTCGTCATTAGAGGGGCAATTCGATGCCTTCTTAAATTTGAGGACTTTTATGACAGATCATGTAGGACTAGTGAGAAGCGGGGAACTCCCATTTGTGTCATTTTTCAAGCATTCCCCCATTTATGGTTATATTGACAATCCAAATTGTGATCTCGAGATAGCATCTCTTCAAATGGGAGCTGATCTTCTTGTTGACAAGCTCTTTGATGTTCTTTGTCAGGCTAGCACACAACCTACAGAAGACAAACACACGAGACTTATTTGTTAATAGGGACGCAAGTAAAGCAGAGAAAACGCTGGACAAGCAGAGTTCTCTTGGACAAGCTTCTCTTCTCATGGGAGCTCTTGCCTAGAAGACATTTTTGACTTATGAGTGCACAGGTGGAATTGATGTTTTTTCAAACCCATTATAGGACTAGATTGTTAGATCGACTAGGATGTGGTGGAGAAATTCCACAGGGTGTTTTTGAATGATGGACTCTGTGCAAAAAAAATGCACGTAGCGTGCGATTAACGGGTGTGTGGTCATTCCAGGTAAAAGGCAGAGCAGAGAAGGAGACTGCTCACTCCCCGTCGGGGAATCGAACCCCGGTCTTCCGCGTGACAGGCGGTGATACTGTCCACTACACTAACGAGGACCTGCAAACCTCTGTCGGCGTCATGTCAAGGTGGGATTCGCAGCAGGTATGACACGCAAACTCTCGTCGGCCATGTAAAAAACCCCATCACTTTACCAGGAACTACAGTTTTATGGGTGTTTGACAGAGAACTTTTTTCTGCTTTCAGCAGGGTTCCATGGTGTAACGGTTAGCACTCTGGACTTTGAATCCAGTGATCTGAGTTCAAGTCTCAGTGGACCCTCATTTGGCTTTCTAGCCCTTTGCTCCGCATTAGCACAAGCTAGCATGAGAGTTTAATGACTTAAAGAACAAGTTAGTGGCCCAGTCAATTCCACTCCTCTTCTGTTGGCTGATCCCATCTGCGCGTGGTCTTCATGCCGCACCAAACCTCGCTCTTGCTCTTGTACTGCACTTTCCACTTCAGCGTCCTGCTGTATCTTTCATTGGCCACCGTGACTCAAGGCAACAATTCCCCTTGTACTCTTCTCACTTCTAACTCTGTTGCCACCACTGAAGGCTCTGAGCTTCTGGTTGACAAGCTTTTTGATGTCCTTTGCTTGGCTAGCACACAACCTATAGAAGACAAAACTAGGAGTCTTATTTCTCAATAGGGACGCAAGTAAAACAGAGAAAATGCTGGACAAGCAGAGTTGTCTAAACAGTGAACATCAATTCCCTTGTGACCAAAGAAGCAAAACACCCATGTTTCCGCCCGGTTTCGGACCGGGGACCTTTCGCGTGTGAGGCGAATGTGATAACCACTACACTACGGAAACGGTGAGTGATGGCTTGCTTGGCTTTGGAATGTGTCTCAATCAGTAATCTGGCCAATCTGACAAATCTGATGGCAGGTTACTATCATGCCCTTGAACAGAAGGAACCATGGAGAAGAGACAGACGCTCGCTAGCAAGGAATCTGAACTATAGTCTCGATGTTAGGCTCACTTAAAAACTTTTGACATTTAGGAGTTCTCTGAAGCAAGCGCAGCTCGACATATGCTGCCCTAAGAAGCCCAGAACTGTTATCTAAAGAGGCCATGCGGTTGATCACGTTGTGCATTGGCTGAAAATAGGCCCAAGTCCTGGGCAGGCCAGCTAGAGACACTCATTTCCAAGAGCTTAGTCTGTGCCTACATCTTCAGTAAATATGGTGACTGGAGACATGTTGGTTTGTGTGAAATTTCCTGAAATTTGGGCTATAGACAACTTTTTACAACATGAGCATCCAAAGGTTACAAGCGTCAGAGCCCTGTACAAGATTTGAGTACTTTCACTCCTCTTTGTGCCAAACAGCAGTACAACCCCATAAGATAAAGCAATGCCTGCAGGCAGACACTTTTGTATGGGGAAACAAAGAAGCATGTTTCCGCCTGGTTTCGGACCAGGGACCTTTCGCGTGTTAGGCGAACGTGATAACCACTACACTACGGAAACGGAGCGTGCATGCCCTCTCGTCATTAGAGGGGCAATTCGATGCCTTCTTAAATTTGAGGACTTTTATGACAGATCATGTAGGACTAGTGAGAAGCGGGGAACTCCCATTTGTGTCATTTTTCAAGCATTCCCCCATTTATGGTTATATTGACAATCCAAATTGTGATCTCGAGATAGCATCTCTTCAAATGGGAGCTGATCTTCTTGTTGACAAGCTCTTTGATGTTCTTTGTCAGGCTAGCACACAACCTACAGAAGACAAACACACGAGACTTATTTGTTAATAGGGACGCAAGTAAAGCAGAGAAAACGCTGGACAAGCAGAGTTCTCTTGGACAAGCTTCTCTTCTCATGGGAGCTCTTGCCTAGAAGACATTTTTGACTTATGAGTGCACAGGTGGAATTGATGTTTTTTCAAACCCATTATAGGACTAGATTGTTAGATCGACTAGGATCTGGTGGAGAAATTCCACAGGGTCTTTTTGAATGATGGACTCTGTGCAAAAAAAATGCACGTAGCGTGCGATTAACGGGTGTGTGGTCATTCCAGGTAAAAGGAAGAGCAGAGAAGGAGACTGCTCACTCCCCGTCGGGGAATCGAACCCCGGTCTTCCGCGTGACAGGCGGAGATACTGTCCACTATACTAACGAGGACCTGCAAACCTCTGTCGGCGTCATGTCAAGGTGGGATTCGCAGCAGGTATGACACGCAAACTCTCGTCGGCCATGTAAAAAACCCCATCACTTTACCAGGAACTACAGTTTTATGGGTGTTTGACAGAGAACTTTTTTCTGCTTTCAGCAGGGTTCCATGGTGTAACGGTTAGCACTCTGGACTTTGAATCCAGTGATCTGAGTTCAAGTCTCAGTGGAGCCTCATTTGGCTTTCTAGCCCTTTGCTCCGCATTAGCACAAGCTAGCATGAGAGTTTAATGACTTAAAGAACAAGTTAGTGGCCCAGTCAATTCCACTCCTCTTCTGTTGGCTGATCCCATCTGCGCGTGGTCTTCATGCCGCACCAAACCTCGCTCTTGCTCTTGTACTGCACTTTCCACTTCAGCGTCCTGCTGTATCTTTCATTGGCCACCGTGACTCAAGGCAACAATTCCCCTTGTACTCTTCTCACTTCTAACTCTGTTGCCACCACTGAAGGCTCTGAGCTTCTGGTTGACAAGCTTTTTGATGTCCTTTGCTTGGCTAGCACACAACCTATAGAAGACAAAACTAGGAGTCTTATTTCTCAATAGGGACGCAAGTAAAACAGAGAAAATGCTGGACAAGCAGAGTTGTCTAAACAGTGAACATCAATTCCCTTGTGACCAAAGAAGCAAAACACCCATGTTTCCGCCCGGTTTCGGACCGGGGACCTTTCGCGTGTGAGGCGAATGTGATAACCACTACACTACGGAAACGGTGAGTGATGGCTTGCTTGGCTTTGGAATGTGTCTCAATCAGTAATCTGGCCAATCTGACAAATCTGATGGCAGGTTACTATCATGCCCTTGAACAGAAGGAACCATGGAGAAGAGACAGACGCTCGCTAGCAAGGAATCTGAACTATAGTCTCGATGTTAGGCTCACTTAAAAACTTTTGACATTTAGGAGTTCTCTGAAGCAAGCGCAGCTCGACATATGCTGCCCTAAGAAGCCCAGAACTGTTATCTAAAGAGGCCATGCGGTTGATCACGTTGTGCATTGGCTGAAAATAGGCCCAAGTCCTGGGCAGGCCAGCTAGAGACACTCATTTCCAAGAGCTTAGTCTGTGCCTGCATCTTCAGTAAATATGGTGACTGGAGACATGTTGGTTTGTGTGAAATTTCCTGAAATTTGGGCTATAGACAACTTTTTACAACATGAGCATCCAAAGGTTACAAGCGTCAGAGCCCTGTACAAGATTTGAGTACTTTCACTCCTCTTTGTGCCAAACAGCAGTACAACCCCATAAGATAAAGCAATGCCTGCAGGCAGACACTTTTGTATGGGGAAACAAAGAAGCATGTTTCCGCCTGGTTTCGGACCAGGGACCTTTCGCGTGTCAGGCGAACGTGATAACCACTACACTACGGAAACGGAGCGTGCATGCCCTCTCGTCATTAGAGGGGCAATTCGATGCCTTCTTAAATTTGAGGACTTTTATGACAGATCATGTAGGACTAGTGAGAAGCGGGGAACTCCCATTTGTGTCATTTTTCAAGCATTCCCCCATTTATGGTTATATTGACAATCCAAATTGTGATCTCGAGATAGCATCTCTTCAAATGGGAGCTGATCTTCTTGTTGACAAGCTCTTTGATGTTCTTTGTCAGGCTAGCACACAACCTACAGAAGACAAACACACGAGACTTATTTGTTAATAGGGACGCAAGTAAAGCAGAGAAAACGCTGGACAAGCAGAGTTCTCTTGGACAAGCTTCTCTTCTCATGGGAGCTCTTGCCTAGAAGACATTTTTGACTTATGAGTGCACAGGTGGAATTGATGTTTTTTCAAACCCATTATAGGACTAGATTGTTAGATCGACTAGGATGTGGTGGAGAAATTCCACAGGGTGTTTTTGAATGATGGACTCTGTGCAAAAAAAATGCACGTAGCGTGCGATTAACGGGTGTGTGGTCATTCCAGGTAAAAGGCAGAGCAGAGAAGGAGACTGCTCACTCCCCGTCGGGGAATCGAACCCCGGTCTTCCGCGTGACAGGCGGAGATACTGTCCACTATACTAACGAGGACCTGCAAACCTCTGTCGGCGTCATGTCAAGGTGGGATTCGCAGCAGGTATGACACGCAAACTCTCGTCGGCCATGTAAAAAACCCCATCACTTTACCAGGAACTACAGTTTTATGGGAGTTTGACAGAGAACTTTTTTCTGCTTTCAGCAGGGTTCCATGGTGTAACGGTTAGCACTCTGGACTTTGAATCCAGTGATCTGAGTTCAAGTCTCAGTGGAGCCTCATTTGGCTTTCTAGCCCTTTGCTCCGCATTAGCACAAGCTAGCATGAGAGTTTAATGACTTAAAGAACAAGTTAGTGGCCCAGTCAATTCCACTCCTCTTCTGTTGGCTGATCCCATCTGCGCGTGGTCTTCATGCCGCACCAAACCTCGCTCTTGCTCTTGTACTGCACTTTCCACTTCAGCGTCCTGCTGTATCTTTCATTGGCCACCGTCACTCAAGGCAACAATTCCCCTTGTACTCTTCTCACTTCTAACTCTGTTGCCACCACTGAAGGCTCTGAGCTTCTGGTTGACAAGCTTTTTGATGTCCTTTGCTTGGCTAGCACACAACCTATAGAAGACAAAACTAGGAGTCTTATTTCTCAATAGGGACGCAAGTAAAACAGAGAAAATGCTGGACAAGCAGAGTTGTCTAAACAGTGAACATCAATTCCCTAGTGACCAAAGAAGCAAAACACTCATGTTTCCGCCCGGTTTCGGACCGGGGACCTTTCGCGTGTGAGGCGAATGTGATAACCACTACACTACGGAAACGGTGAGTGATGGCTTGCTTGGCTTTGGAATGTGTCTCAATCAGTAATCTGGCCAATCTGACAAATCTGATGGCAGGTTACTATCATGCCCTTGAACAGAAGGAACCATGGAGAAGAGACAGACGCTCGCTAGCAAGGAATCTGAACTATAGTCTCGATGTTAGGCTCACTTAAAAGCTTTTGACATTTAGGAGTTCTCTGAAGCAAGCGCAGCTCGACATATGCTGCCCTAAGAAGCCCAGAACTGTTATCTAAAGAGGCCATGCGGTTGATCACGTTGTGCATTGGCTGAAAATAGGCCCAAGTCCTGGGCAGGCCAGCTAGAGACACTCATTTCCAAGAGCTTAGTCTGTGCCTGCATCTTCAGTAAATATGGTGACTGGAGACATGTTGGTTTGTGTGAAATTTCCTGAAATTTGGGCTATAGACAACTTTTTACAACATGAGCATCCAAAGGTTACAAGCGTCAGAGCCCTGTACAAGATTTGAGTACTTTCACTCCTCTTTGTGCCAAACAGCAGTACAACCCCATAAGATAAAGCAATGCCTGCAGGCACACACTTTTGTATGGGGAAACAAAGAAGCATGTTTCCGCCCGGTTTCGGACCGGGGACCTTTCGCGTGTGAGGCGAATGTGATAACCACTACACTACGGAAACGGAGCGTGCATGCCCTCTCGTCATTAGAGGGGCAATTCGATGCCTTCTTAAATTTGAGGACTTTTATGACAGATCATGTAGGACTAGTGAGAAGCGGGGAACTCCCATTTGTGTCATTTTTCAAGCATTCCCCCATTTATGGTTATATTGACAATCCAAATTGTGATCTCGAGATAGCATCTCTTCAAATGGGAGCTGATCTTCTTGTTGACAAGCTCTTTGATGTTCTTTGTCAGGCTAGCACACAACCTACAGAAGACAAACACACGAGACTTATTTGTTAATAGGGACGCAAGTAAAGCAGAGAAAACGCTGGACAAGCAGAGTTCTCTTGGACAAGCTTCTCTTCTCATGGGAGCTCTTGCCTAGAAGACATTTTTGACTTATGAGTGCACAGGTGGAATTGATGTTTTTTCAAACCCATTATAGGACTAGATTGTTAGATCGACTAGGATGTGGTGGAGAAATTCCACAGGGTGTTTTTGAATGATGGACTCTGTGCAAAAAAAATGCACGTAGCGTGCGATTAACGGGTGTGTGGTCATTCCAGGTAAAAGGCAGAGCAGAGAAGGAGACTGCTCACTCCCCGTCGGGGAATCGAACCCCGGTCTTCCGCGTGACAGGCGGAGATACTGTCCACTATACTAACGAGGACCTGCAAGCCTCTGTCGGCGTCATGTCAAGGTGGGATTCGCAGCAGGTATGACACTCAAAGTCTCGTCGGCCATGTAAAAAACCCCATCACTTTACCAGGAACTACAGTTTTATGGGTGTTTGACAGAGAACTTTTTTCTGCTTTCAGCAGGGTTCCATGGTGTAACAGTTAGCACTCTGGACTTTGAATCCAGTGATCTGAGTTCAAGTTCCAACAATGCTAGTGTTAGCGGCGCTAACGGCTGCAGACAGGAAGATACTGCCAGCACCGGAAACGTGCTCGTCATCTCCGAGCATGAAGTAAGGAGAGCCTTCAAGAGAGTGAACACCAGGAAAGCAGCAGGACCAGACGGCATCCCAGGTCGTATCCTAAGAGACTGTGCATACCAGCTAGCTCCTGTGTTCACTGAGATATTCAACATCTCTTTATCTCAGTCGGTGATCCCCACATGCTTCAAAGAGTCCATCATTGTTCCTGTCCCGAAGAAACCCCACCCTGCTTCTCTCAATGACTATCGCCCTGTAGCCCTCACCTCAGTAGTGATGAAGTGCTTTGAACGCCTGGTCAGAGACTTCATCATTTCTTCACTACCAGACACACTGGACCCACTACAGTTCGCTTACCGTCCAAATCGTTCCACAGACGATGCCATCTCTCATCTCCTCCACACATCACTCACTCACTTGGACACTAGAAGGGGGAATTATGTTAAAATGCTCTTCATAGACTACAGCTCTGCATTTAACACCATAATTCCCTCCACACTCACCACCAAGCTGGAGCATCTGGGACTCAGCTCATCTATGTGTCAGTGGATCTCCAACTTCCTAACTGGCAGACCACAGGCAGTAAGGATGGGCGGACATGTCTCAGCCTCCACCACTCTCAGCACTGGAGCCCCCCAGGGGTGTGTTCTGAGCCCCCTGCTGTACTCTCTGTACACATATGACTGCGTGGCCACTACCAGCTCCACCACCATCATCAAGTTTGCTGACGACACCGTCGTGGTGGGCCTGATCTCTGATAACAACGAGACGGCCTACCTGAAGGAGATTAGGAATCTGGAGAACTGGTGCCAGAGGAACAACCTCCTTCTAAACGTCAGTAAGACAAAGGAGCTGATAGTGGACTTCAGCACTAAGCAGGAGAGGAACTACCAGACCCCTGTCATCAACGAGTGCCCAGTGGAGAGAGTGGACAGCTTCAAATACCTCCGAGTTCACATCACGCAGGACCTGTCATGGTCCTGTCACATCAACTCTGTGGTGAAAAAGGCCCGTCAGCGTCTCTACCACCTCAGACGCTTGAGAGACTTCCAACTGCCCTCCAAGGTGCTCAGGAAATTTTACTCGTGCACCATAGAGAGCATCCTGACGGGAAACATCTTAACCTGGTTCGGGAACAGCACCATGCAGGACAGACGAGCTCTACAGAGGGTTGTGCGATCAGCTGAGCGCACCATCCGCTCCAAGCTCCCTGACCTGCACTCAATCTACAGCAGGCGGTGCTGGACCAAGGCCAGGAAGATCGTGAAGGACCTCAGCCATCCCAACAACAGACTGTTCTCTCTGTTGAGGTCAGGAAAGCGATTCCGCTCCCTGAAGACCAACACAGAGAGACTGAGGAGGAGCTTCTTCCCGCAGGCGATACGGTCTCTTAATCACAATCACACCACCACACAGTACTGACCCACACATACAGTTCTTACACACACACTGGACATTCTGGACATTGTTTTCACTTCATCACTTAAATCACTGCTGCTGTTATTGTGTATATGCTGCTGTTATTGTGTATATATTTATTTATACTTCTTGTGTATTTTGTTCATACATTCTTATATAGTTCTATATTGTGTATTGTGTATTTTGTTGTACAGTTATTTTATTTTCAATTTAATTTATATATTTTATCTTATTCTTTCCCAGTGTGTTGTACAGTTATTTCATTTTTAACCTTAATTTATATTTTATTCCTTCCTAGTTAAATTTACCCCTTTTAATTTTTCATATTTATTTCCTATCTTATTCATAGCCTTTTTCCTTTTTTGTTTTCTTTAGGTCACGAGCAGTTGTCCAAGCATTTCACTACATATCGTACTGTGTATGACTGTGTACGTGACAAATAAAAATTTGAATTTGAATTTGAATTTTCATAGGTGAGGGTAGGAATATAGATCAACATGTAAATTGACAGCTTTTATTTCAAACTATACTCTGTCTTCACCACAACAGATCAGTACAGAGTCCACATCACTTTTACTCAGTGTGATTGTTTTTAATGTACTCTGTTATTGTATATTTTACACATGTTGGTATGGGATATTGTATTTGTTTTAAATGTTATATATTTATGTGGTGTGTGACTTTTGTTGCCATGATGCCAGGTTTCTCTTGGAACTGAGATTTTAAATCTCAATGAGATTCTTTACCTGGAAAAATAAAGGACTAACAAAAAAAAAAGATGCTTCACCAATACATCGGTGAGATAAGATAGAACTTTATTAATCCCTCCTGTTTCCCCTCCCTCTCCCCTCCAGAGAGGAGTTAAACAGTCTGATGGCGTGTGGGACAAAGGAGTTTTTAAGAGGAGTCTCCTGTTTCACTCTCCGCTCTATTGTGAGGAAGAACCCAAGACATCATTTAAATTTGCCAGTTATAATGAATATTTTTTGTCATTTATATGGACACACTGTTATTGAACAGCCTCATGAAACAATAAATAGATAAATAAATCCATCCATCCATCCATCCATCCATCCATTCGCTTCCACTTATCCTTTTCAGGGTCGCAGGGGGCACTGGAGCCTATCCCAGCTGTCATAGGGCGAGAGGCAGGGTACACCCTGGACAGGTCGCCAGTCTGTCGCAGGGCCAACACACAGGGACAGACAACCATTCGCACTCACATTCACACCTAGTGACAATTTGGATTTTCCAATTAACCTATCCCCACAAGCTGCATATCTTTGGACTGTGGGAGGAAGCCGGAGTACCCGGAGGGAACCCACGCAAACACGGGGAGAACATGCAAACTCCACACAGAAAGACCCCGGCCTGATGTTGGAATTGAACTCAGGACCTTCTTGCTGTGCGGCAACAGTGCTAACCACCGTACCAAGATAAATAAAAATATACTTAAATACATCAGTTAAAATTGATTAATTACACTGTAAGAGGTTTAAATGTTCCTCACCATAATCAAATCTTAATAAAAGCTTAAAATCATTTGATAGCTCTGATTCCGATCATAATTATTACTGTCCCTCTGTACTCACCGGTCTGACCTGGCACTTCTAGCTGTTTCTCCCTCCAGGAGTGGCTATGCTTCAGTCAATGCTGGATCTTTCAATGACAGTGAAACCCCAGCTCATGAGTAAAGACTGTCTAACAAATCCTTGAAAGAAACCTATCTTCTGTTCTCCTCTCCGTTTAGGAAATCTGTGGAACCGGTGCACCGGGAGCTGCAGTGATTGCACAACTCTTGTTGTGCACAGTTTTCACCTGTAAATAAACTGTTAGTATCGAAAGAGTCCTACTCTCACCTAGTGGCAAACTTAACAATTGCAAACATCAGCCCTGCACTTCACTGATGTATTTCACAGCCTTCACATAGGCATTGTAGTTACATTATGCCTCTGTAAACAATTTCTGGCTGTGCAAATGTTTATTTAAATAAAATTGAAAGTTCTCAACAAAACTTCTAAAGATATGTAGTATGGCCTGTCTAGGGTTGGCCAGACCGCAACATGAAGACCAGAACATTTATTCATCAAAATGATTTTAGCTGAGGTTGCTCTTCATGTTTCGCCTCCAGATGTCACCAAAAAGGACGACTGCATTTAAAAGATTTGGGTAATGAACATTTTTTCAATACAAGTTTCAATGCTCGGGAGAGCTTCATTTGGAAATCACACACACACACACACACACACACACACACACACACACACACACACACACACACACACACACACACACACAAAACCAAACCAAAGGACAATAACTTTGCTCCTAACAAAGATAAACAGAAAAAAACTGTGGTCAAAATAAAAGGCAGTCCACCCTACAAACTCCTTGATGTAACAATCAACATTAAAGGCATTTACAAAGGTGCTTCACAGCTAAAGGTGTGGCTGTTTGGAATGATCAGAGGATGAATGATTGGCAGTTACCTAAATCTCCAACTAAAAACAGAAGATTAAGAACAGGAATAGTCATCCAACGAGGCTTTCTCCATTATCCTAAGAATTTATTTAAAACCCTTTAGTCCAGTTAAGTTGTACAACTTCCGATCCTGTTGTAATTTGTTCCAAGGAGCATTGAAGGAAAATCCCTTTTAAGTTGTAGTAATGTAGAGTTATATACGTATTGAGAAATTAAACATTAGACCCTTAAATAATACCAAATTATATCTGTCACCAGACGAGGTTAGCAAAGACAAAGTGAAATAGTTACGGAGGTGAAAGTCAGGAGTGGCAGATGTGTATGAGGCTGTTGCAGGGCATGCATGAGTACAGTGAGACAGTGATGAGGCGTGCGGTAGCATTAGCAAATATACTTTAATCTAAATATTCATGGAACATTGATGTGCATAACTTGTTTCTTAAACAGGCAGCGAGTATATTTTCGATGACAATCAGAGGACTTGGAATGATGCCAAAACCAACTGTATAAGCAAACATTCAACTCTGGTGCAAATCTATGACAGTGAAACCAATGATGATGTCAGTACAATGCTGACACCTGAGGATGAAGAAGGGGAGATCTGCTTCTCTATTGATCCACTCTGGATTTGGTCAGACACTGAAGAAATCAACTCAACAAAATTGTGCTGCAATAGTGGTGAAAAATGGAGCCTGGACCAATGAGCTATGCAATGCACAATATCCTTTCTTCTGCTATGGAGGTATGAATGACATTTTTCTAGTTTCATAGTCAAGTCAGTTACCAGAAGTAGTAAAATCAGAACTAATTTACTACGCATTTTTCAAAATATACGCTACCAGTCAAAAGTTTGGAAAGACCTCACTTAATGGTTTTTCTTTATTTCCATGACTTTTTCCATTGTAGATTCTCATTGAATGCATCAAAACTATAAATGAACCCATAAATGAACACATATGGAATTATGCTGTAAACAAAAACGTGTTTTATATTTTAGATTCTTCAAAATAACCAAAATAACCACCCTTCACTTTGATTACCACTTTGCACTGTATTGGCAGTCTCTTGATGAGCTTCATTATGTCGTCACCTGAAATGGTCTTTCTACAGCCTTGAAGGCATTCTCAGAGATGCTGAGCACTTGTTGGCCCTTTTGCCTTTAATCTCCAGTTAATCTCAGTTGGGTTTAGGTTAGGTCACTGTGAAGGCAAGGCTATCTGGTGCAGCACTTCATCTCTCCAGATAGCCCATGGTCAGATAGCCCATACACAGCCTGGAGGTGTGTTTGGGGTCATTGTCCTGTTGAACTGACTGTCCAACTAAACAGACTGGATGGGATGGCATGTTGCTGTAGGATGATGTGGTAGTCATGCTGGTTCAGTGTACCTTAAATCTTGAATAAATCACCAACAGTGTCACCAACAAAACACCCCCACACCATCATACCTCTTCCTCCATTATTCACGGTGGAAACCATGCATGTAGAGAATCCCACAAAAGACATGTAAACTGGTTGGTCAAACTCCTAGGCACCCGCAAACATCCTCGAGAGAATAAAGAGCTGGACCATTGTCTCACAACCAGGACGAAAATCCCATTGTTCCTCCTTTTTCTGAGGTTCAACTAATGGACGGATTCTCCTTTCCAGCATGCTGGCATAGAATTTCCCAGGGAGGCTGAGGAGTGTCATCCTCCTATAGCTGGAACACATCCTCCGGTCCCACTTCTTATAGATGGAAACCATCTATAAGGAACCATCTATAAGAAGATGCCAATCCAGATTTACTGCCCCTGATCTCAACATTGTAGAGGCATGTCAATCAAGACAGCCCTAGAAAATCCAGACCCTTCAGGAACTCAGGGTTAACCTCATCCACCCCAGGGGCCATATCTCAGAGAAACTCACCCCCAGAGCTAGACATGGCGTTTCTGAACTCCTCCAACTACCAAGTTGTTTCTTCAGCCACTACCTGAGCTGCATTCCGCTTGGCATGTCAGTACGTACTAGCTGCCTCTGAAGTCCCACAGGAAAACCAAGTCTGATAGCACTTCTTCAGCCTGGTGGCTCCATTCACCTTTGCTGTCCACCATTTGGTTTGGGGGTTCATTTGGACTCAATGTCTCCAGTCTCCCTCGGAATGCTGCTGAAGCTCTGTGAGTTGAAGATCTCGCTGATCAGGGTCTCTGCTAGGTGTTCCTAGCACACCCTCACTATACATTTAGGTATGCCAGGTTTGTCCAACATGCTCCCCAGCCACCTGATCCAACTCACCACCAGGTGGTGATCAGTTGACCTTTCCCAGGCCTGGCTCCAGAGTGGGGCCCGAATAACATTATCTCAGGCAAGGTTAAATGTTCCCTTGATCTTCTACTCATAGGAGTCTTTTGACCATTCCCAACTAAACTACAACCTCACCAAATGCATATTTAAACATCACCTTGATAAATATTATACAGTGGAACCCCGACTTATGAAATTAATTTGTTGCTGAGGGTCTTTTGTAAGTCGAAAATTTTCGTAAGTCGAAGCACCCATCGCGCGTTTTGAGTGAGGCGATGCTGAATGATAGGCTATAGGCTAAATGCTAACTAGAACAACAATATTTGTTCAAGTGGAACAGCGAAGCGCAATCACGAAGGCCAAGGAGTTGTCACATAATTCGGAAGGCATTGTGGGCATTGTAGGCTCAGCCAATCAGAGCCAGCGGATTTGATTACACGGGCATTTTGCCGTAACGCGGGCAGAAATATTGCAGTTCAGTGCCTTTGTAACTTGAATTTTTCATTAAATTGGGTATTTCTAAGTCGGGGTTCCACTGTATTTGGACTTATTTTATTCATATTACACATTTAATACTTGCAGAATTGCAGAATTTGCAAAATCAATTTTACAAAAAAATTTACAAATTTACATGAAACAAAATATTTTTCAGATTTCGATTTATTCTGAAATGTTTTGTTTTTGTGTAGTTTACAAATAAAAGAAAACTGTGTTGAGCATGAAAGTGAATGTAAAGTCTAATGAGCTATATCAATTATTAAATTTGATCGGTTCTTTATTATAGATAATATGTGCTGATAAATCCCGTGTAAAACATGTGAGGGAACTACTGTAATAGACCCTGTAAATAAGATGTAAATAAAGAGGATATAAAAAAAAAAAAATCGCAAATCAAGGACACTTTCCTGGCACAACTACACATCATTTACATTTACAGTTTGTCATGGCACTCTTCTTGTGAAACAGTCAAATGCAGCGGCAGCAGAAACACTGGATCATTTAGGGGGGAAAAAACAAACAAACAGATGATGCTTTAGTTCACAACAGCCTTTTCTTCAAATTTAACAATGAATACAAATGAGAAACAGGTTTTATGTATTGCTTAATAAATTAATTCTTTTTTTATTATGACAACTTACTGGAATCATATTAGATTAATCTAATCATCCTGTGTGATTAGAAAGAGGACCATTAGGGGATCCATTGGCCCTCTTGGGGGGACTCTCCCATAGGGCTTAAATCTGGGACTCCCCACCATTTGACCTTAGAACTGAAGAAGTTTCTCAGATGAGAGGTGAAACGTCTTCAAGCAACTTAAAGAAGTCAGACGCTTTTCTTTCCAAGCTCCTTAGACTGTTTAAGTTGTTATACCATTTGTTTATTAGCAGGTTTTAAAATATTTTTCAGCTTCACTATCTCTAATACAATTATGTAAAATGAAACCTCAAAACTTAAATAATTATTTAGTTAACTTTTTGGTGATCTACATGTAACTTCATTGTCATTGCTTCTGTTGTTACAGGATGGGCTCAAAATTTTCCCCATGGTATTCAAAATGGTATTGAATATTTTCCCAACATGGGGTTTGAAATCCTAGTATTGTGACAATCCTATTTCCTACCACGCAGTGATTGAAGCTCTCCAACATCTTGCTGCACTAGGTAAATGATCCAAGCTTTGTCAGAAAGTAGAGTCTGCGCATCTACTTCTTATACACAGTATCACTTTTGGTCTTCCAGTCATGTCACAGTGACTTATTGGATGTGTGTTACCACCCCTAGAGGACTTGTCTTATTATTTACATATGAAAATAAGGTCCAAGACTAACCATTTAAAGGGTGGTAAATTCATTGCCTGTATTCATATGTGGAGCATTCAGATCTCAACCTTAAAACAGTTTTGACCAAACTTGTAAGTATATCTTTATATTTCCAGAATTTGAGTGTTTCAAAACATTTAGATTTTGTTATTGTGCCTTTTTTTTTTGTTGCCTAAATTATAGATAGAACAATATGCACTTATTCTATTGCATATATTATATGTTAATAAATGAAGAGTGGTTGTCTCTTTTTAGTTATATATTGACTAATAATAAACAGATAAAAAAGAAAGATCATTTCGTCAAACTCCCGAAAATACAAAGATAACGGCTGTTAGGGTGAATAAATCTGGGGTCTGGACTGACTTGAAGACATGATTTGGGAATTCTAATTTCCAAATTTTCACTATTTTCTGTTATTTCTATTGAAAAAAAAAAACTCATCCATACAATACAAACTTACACTGATCAGTCACAACATTAAAACTAATGAAAGGTTGCATGATTAAGACTGATCTTGCTCTTTGTGTAGAAAATTGGTGTGGCAGCTACTTCAACCATTATCCCTGCCACACCAATTTTCTACACAAAGAGCAAGATCAGTCTTAATCATGCAACCTTTCATTAGTTTTAATGTTGTGACTGATCAGTGTAAGTTTGTATTGTATTGATGAGGGGTTTTTTTGAAAAAAAAAAAACACCCCAAAAACCTGTCTGTGAGGCTAAGGCAGACGTGTAAGACGTGTAAGGCGTGGGGGCCAGAAGCTCCAATCCAGCCTAACTGACATCTTTCAAAAATGTGACAGAAGGTTTAAATTTTGGACTCTTTAACGTAATCGACATAATGAAGTAATAGATAAACAATTAAATGACAGGAAAGTTTCTATTTTTTTCCACAAGCTACTATAGAAATTCTGTTCTTTTTCTTTTGTCTAGAGTAAAATAAGTAAATAAATTATTTGTCTGGGCAATAAGACTGTTAGAACAACTTTTACTGTAATTTTTAAACATTTATTTCTTACTATTTAAGTAAGTAATGTAGTGTGTTCTCATATTATGTTCTTTTTTATATATTCCCGAAGAAAACTTTTAAAGTCATTATTTTCTGACTTTATTCTCATTCTCAAAAGCATGCTATGTCATTCTTTTGTGGATTAACACATCAGAGAAAACCGGGAACAGATATAATGAAAAGTGGCTTTAAAGTTGTTGGGTTTTTTTGTTTGTTTTTTGTTTTTATTTGTGTTGACCTATATTCCTCCTCTCTCCAGTGAAATCAGAAATGGGTTGTTTCCCAAAACTGACTCTCCTTCTCTTTGGTAAGATCCCCAAATTTGCATAATGGAAATGTGTGATTTGAATTGTAAAGTTGAAAAAGAAGCCTTAGTAGGACATTTTCCATTACCTCAAAAACAGTGTGTCAAAAAAATCTTATGTTTCATTTTATTAAAACTTTGAGGAGGTGCAAAGAGGCATTGAATGAACCCCTACAAATGATCTCTATTCCTCAAAATTAAATATATAAATCTAAAGCTATAATTTTGACTCTGTGCATAACATAAGCTACTCCCATGCAGACACTGCCTCAACTTTCACTCATAAGTTTTCATGAACAAGAACTTTACGTCTCTCTTCTAGTATTTTATGAGCATCTGCTCTCCTCCATGTGTCTGTTTCAATGGAGACCAGCAGAGCACACATAACCACGAGTTGAGTAACATTACTTTTATGGGGAACTTACATTAAAGGTAAAATGTGACTTAAGTTATTCAGCTACCAACAGAGAAAAGTGGCTTGTTGAAGTGCTTTCATGCAACTAAAAATAAAAACTGTTTTCAATTTAGCTTGCACGTCAATTAAGCCCATATGGGGGAAACATTGTCTCTTTTTATAGTCCTTGTCACTACCCTTGCTTCAGCATTTTGGATTAGCTGAAGGTTATGAAGAGATATTGTGTAAATGCAAGAAAGCATTCCAATATATGCTTATATACACAGAAGGACATATACTGGTGAAAAACGATTTCATGATTCCTCACAGTGTTACAGTGTTGGCCATTGTTATTTGAACTGGAATCCATAAAAGAGACCAAAATCAAGTCTGCAGGAGCAACTCAGTGCTGAGTTGCTAAATTCTAAAACTGAATGTTAGCTTTCTGACTAAATAGGAAAATATGCCATGGTTGAAATAAACCTGAATTATTGTTTCATCTTCAAGAAATCCAGCAGTTATGACCCCAGCAACAAAGTAAAATATGCTAGGATATGGCAATTCAATGGCAAATATTGAATTCAATATTGATCTTATAATATTTGGGCATTACTGCAACATTACTGGCCTCCTTGTTTTTATATTAGTAGACTGGTACCCCTGTGTAGCCTGTAAATGTAGTTACAAAGATCGCACTAAGGGCTCTTTAATGTTTGTTTATCCTTTTCTTGTGTGTATTATACAAATAATTAACTTAATATTACTTATACTATCTATTACCAATGTTAGGGTTTAGTCTCTGCTCTTGCTCAAAGTTCCCTCCTCGTAAGTACTACTACGTTGACAAAAAAATGAGCTGGAACGACGCTCAACAATACTGCAGAGAGAAGTACACAGACCTGGCCACCTTCGAAAACATGGATGATATAAGCAGGCTAAATTCAACTTTTTCCTACGACTGGGCATGGATTGGACTGCAGGATGATCCCAAGTCCTGGAAGAATACGCTAGGCAATGACACCAACTCCTGGAGATGGGCAGTAACTGGTGAAACGAGCAAAACTGTTTACAACAACTGGTACTATACCAATCCAGATAATTATGATGGAAATGAAACTTGTGTAATAATGGGTCTTGAAGGAAAGTGGTACGATAAAAACTGTGGCGCAAGCACAAGTTTCGTTTGCTACAATGGTAAGAAAATATTTTCATTCATGGGTTTCTGACCTCACTAATGACTTAACCTGCATTTTTTACTAGTAGATTTCACAGAAAACATCACTGAAGATTTGTTGTATAAAATATAAGAAAACCCCTAACTCAAAAAGTTTGAGTAGTGATTTGAAAACATTAAATTGATTATCCAAATTTTTTACTCTTTCATTTACAATGTTAACTATTTGATATCCATAATAAATTCAGAATCATCTGTCATCTGCCGTGATTACTTGAATGCTTAAACACTTTCTTTCCCGCTTACTGGCTTATTTTCTATCTGCTGCAGTTACACAGCAAAACAAGAAAAATTACATGTACATCTCTATTACAAAAACATGGCCCTCTGCTCGAGAATACTGCATAAAACTCAGCATGGACTTGGCAGTGATCGAAAACAGTAAAGAGAACGCTGAGGTCAGTTCATTAAAACCAAACAATGATGCCATTTGGATCGGTCTGTACAGAGTGCCATGGACCTGGTCTGACAAGAGTCAGAGCTCCTTGGAAAACTGGAAAAGTTCCAAACCAGACAATTATCTAGGTAACCAGCATTGTGTGGTGGAGAATAACCTCCACAAGTGGGATGACGACATATGTACAATAAAATATGTTTTCATTTGCCATCAAGGTAAATGTTCAATAACACACACAAAACAAATAAACAAACAAACAAAAAAACATACCCTGACTAACAACAACTCCTGTTTCTCAGTTTGTCAAAACTTACTTTTATTTTTTGGTTACATGTTTCCTGCTAAGTGGCAAAGTTGAGGACGACAGTGAAGACTAAGTTTTTGACTGATGTTGACTTAACTGACTCTGCAATTAATGTCCAGATACTCCAACAGGTAAAAGTTTTGTTTTTGCTTCTGGAAAATTTTAAAGTAAAGCAAACAAACTACAAAGAAAAAGCAATGGATAAATATACTGACAGACAGCTTCAATAAAATGATGAAACCACCTACTTATCTTTCTATTCTGTCACAGCTAGGAGCCAAGCTAACAAATCAAGGATTGACTGATTTCAAACTGCAGTGGAAGATTCAACCCAAGAAACAAGAGAATGAGGAAAACAGAGAAACTTAGAGGAACTAGGTGTGTTTTGGATCACTGCTCAGCTTTGTAACCCAAGTGTGCTTAAGATTCAGGACAGAAATTGATGGCCAGATATTCTCCTTCAGGATTTTTGAAATTTTTAGACAAATTTTTTTTTCCAATTTTAAAATACAAAAAGTCATTCAGATACCAAAGGAGAAACTTTTAACTCATTAGTCCAAATGATATTTAAGGTTTTGGGGATTAACATTTTTTGTAGCAAATGTGGTGTATTGTGAGTAGTGAGTAGTGGTTCTCTCCTTGGGACATATTGGGACAATGCACTTTTGGAGTAATTTCGGTAGGCCAGCCATGCCTGGGAAGTTTCACCACTGTTCAGTTTTCTCCATTTGTGGATAATCAAGTTCATTTAAAAACAGTCCTTTGAACCTTGATAGCGGGATGTACATTGTCTAAAATTAAAAATTAATTGTGTAAAATATTTAAGTGTGGGAAATATGCAAAAAACCAAGGAATGCCAAAAGGGGAAAATTAGTTTTTCATGGCACTGTATATGAAACATATGCCTTAAACTTTGCCATATTATCAAAGAGATGATGATATGTTGCTGTTATTTATTATTGTCCCCTTTATTAATGTATTATATAAATTAAAAGAAATAGTTGACAGTAAACACAAAAAGGTTATTATATTCAGCCATGTTCATTGTTTTTTGTTTTTTTGTTTTTTGTTTTGTTTTGCCTGTCCCATTTGGTTCTTTAGCCATCAGAATTGTTGTCTGAAGACCAACAAAGACTTATTTTGCCAAATGGATCATCGTGGCATTGCCGTATTGGTCCATTTGATCGACCTTTGTTTTTATTATTTATTTTATTTTATTTTCAGTTGTTACAGACGGGACAGACATGAGTGAGGGATAGGAAAGGGAGAAAGAAAGAGGAAGGAAAAGAAAAACAGAAGGGGAGAGGGACAGCGAGAAAGGGGGGGAGAAAAAATCTCCTGGATCACCTGTTGAGAGAAAAAGAATAGAAAACAAGCAAAAAAACCCAAAGCAACATGCTAAACACAACACCATCGCATTAATCTAGCTAAGTGTAAACAGCAGTAAATACTAAATATTCAATGTTGTTGTGCAGCACGCAGGACAGACAGCGCACAATGTGCTTTGAAGTAGCAGCCAAGAAAGGTGTAATTTAGGTCTATGAACAGTGAACACCCGTGTGCACACCTATGTGGATCAACACGCTTGTATTCAAATGGTTTCCACATGTAATGGTCTGCAAGAGGATGTAGAGAGCCATAGCCCCGTCCCCCAGGGCATGAAGCAGGCATGGAGGAGATCCAGGCCCCAGACATCCAGAGGCCCCAGAGTGCGAGAACCCAAGGAGGACCACCGGAGGGGCATCCGTGCCACCCTCATGGGAAGGGCTGAGGATCCCCAGACAAGGTGTCACCCAGTAGCCACCGAGCAGAAGCTAGAGGGGGCTGCACCGGCGTGCCCGCCGGCTCTGCCGGCAGCCAGCTATGCCAGAGTGAACCGGGCCGGAGGCCCGAGGGCCCCCCGCACCCCGGAGGAGGCCTGACTGAGCAACAGGCGCCAGGCCCCGCCAGGTAGCCACCGGGAGTGAGCTCGTACATACCTGAGCGCCCAGCCCCGGACACCAAGAACCACCAATGCACCGACCCCTGAGGGCATCAGTCACCGGCAGGGAGTGTGGTGAGGGGAGATAGGCCTTGGAGGGCCTGGGAGTTCCCAGAGAGGTGGAGTCTAAGACCTGACCTGACATATAGACACAGACAAACAGGCACACACAGACACAAACATGCATTCCCACCCTCATGCACACATATACAAACACTCAGCACTCACCCAACGTAAGGATTAACATAAATGGACATGTACACACAATCACACTCCCCAAACATACTCTATACCCCGGGTCCAGGTACCCTCGCCCCCAGAGGGGGAAACAGAACCCAGACCCAAGAGATGTTACCCTTCCCCTCGGGGTGGAGGCAAGCAGACCGTCCCAGGCTCCGCAGCAGCAGGGAGGCCAATCGGACAGCCAACATCTCCTCCCAGCCCCCCCGCCCCGATGGCTAGCAGAGAACGGGGGTGTGTGAAGACCCCATACCTCCCTCCTCCCGCTCATGTGTAGTGTTGCTGCGTGTTGTTCTAAAGTGCATTTAAAACAAGGGAGAGCATGGTGCTGCTGCCAGAGAGCAGCAGGTGTTAGCACGGCCCCTCCCGAGAACCCTCAATGTCTACATGGATTTAAAATTGAGAGGTGGGCACCAGCGCCAGAGGTAGGTTTGAGTACACAGACCGTCCACTGGACGCCGTTAACGTGCCCACCCTCAAGGCCCTATATATATATGTGTGTGTTATGAGAGTGTAAGTAATGTGGATGTCTAAGTTGTGAGATAAAATTGAGGCACAGGTGGCCAGAAGGGGACAGAGGGGGGGGGGGGATGTCTCCCCTGCACCCTGGTGACACACCCGCAGCCCAAGGCCCTACCTGTGTGGGTGAGTGTGGTGGAGCGGGAAGAGGGAGGTAGCCAGGGATGGGGAGGAAAAGGAGGGAGGGGAGCCATGTTCATTGTTGATGTTTGAGGAATTTGTATCGTTGCAATAAAATTGTTTTAAAATTGTGGGGCTGAATTTACTATTTGAATGCCAGTAAATAGTCTGTAGGTAATCGGTCTGGTAAACTAATCACTATGATGACAAATAACACTATAACATGAAGTAATGCTTGTCGAGTAACTTGGGGTAAAGAGACCCCTGGCTGAATTGCAGCTTTCCAAGCTTCTTGCTGCTTCTCCCAATATTAAGAAGGTTTGGGGTCTCTCTGTACTCCTGAAGGATTGAATATTCAATGCACCCTGCTTCCCTGTTAGATCCTTTCCATTAGCACAGACACAGAGATAAGGACATCTGTGGCCAAAGTGTACTCATACTCTTACCAAAGATAAGAACAAAATCAGAGTAGGTTAATTACATAGTATAACTGATGTGATTTCATTATTATTTTGTGATTATTCTTGTTTTTAATTCTGCTTTTGCTTTGTCCTGCCAAATTGCTTGAATACATTTTTCAAAAATTTTCAATGACTTTTTAGCCCTTTGTGAAACAGTAAAAGAAAAAAAAGTATTATTACCAACACCACAAAACAACAACAACAAAAAAACAAAACAACCCAACCTTCCATCATGGCTGTAGAAACTCACTGATCTACTTCTATACTCACCTCCTCCGTATACTTCCATTCCTTAAGAATGGCTTCTTGATACTGACAACCACACTTCCCTGAAAACCATTTTTATGAGATTTCAGTGAATGGTCAGTGGATCAACTGAAGGGCCAGATGCATCTCTCAGGTCCTATTTCAGGTCTTAACTGCATTTTCCCCCACTTCTTAAGAACATATATTTCAGGTACTGTTCATCTCTCATTGACAGTATCAAGTCCTGCCGTTCTTTTGTTCTCCACTTCTCCAGTTTTCAGATGTTAACTTTAAGTGTAAATATTTTAATTGACTGTTCTTTGATGTTTTAACTTACAAAAGTTCTCAGCAACAGCCGAGTCAAAGTTAATTCTTATTATTGCTTTTGTCATGGTCCTGAGTCTGTGGACTCATTGGTTTTGGTTTTGATTATTATCTTGTGTTTTAGATTCATTCTTGTTGGGAATTTCTTGCTCTCAGGTTTTGTTTCTGTTTTGTATTTCGAGCTCCTTTTGTTCTGTGTCTCTGTGCCTGCCCTGGGCCCTGTTTCAGGAAGCCGGTTTAGTGGAAAAACTGAGTAAGTATACCCTGAGTTAACGAAAACTCTGGGTTTTCGGTTTCACAAAGCGAGTTCAGCTGCAGCCTGAGTGAGTCACTATGACGACACACTCCGTGAAGCTAACCTGCCCCCTAGCAGGTTTACTACAACTAACCCTGACTGTCTCCGCCCCTTTGTCGGAAACCTGACAGTAGGAAGTGTCGGACATGGCGTGCCACTTCCTTGAAGAGCCAGTAGATCGTGAAGCCCAAATTCTCCGCAGAGCTCTCCGCCGGGAGAGAGTGATCAGAGCGCGTTTGGACATTTTATCATTTCCTGATGATTTTCTGTGCGAACGTTACCGTTTCTCAGCACAATCTATAATTTATTTGGATAACATCCTCAGGCCATATATTACGCATGTGACACATCGCGGACATGCTCTCAGTTCATTGCATATTATTTGTATTGCACTTCGGTTTCTTGCAAACGGGAGCTTTCTGTATAATATTGGTGACGCTGAGCACGTTTCCAAGGCTACCGTCTGTCGGGCAGTCAGGAATGTTACAGTTGCACTGAAACGTCTCCTGTACTCGTCTGTGGTGTTCCCCGGTCACAGACCCACAAGATTTATCAAAGAGGGATGCCACAAAATTGCAGGTATCAGGATGAACAAAACTTAATTTATGATGTGGTGATACTTGGACTACTACTTAAATTGCACATTTATTTTCAGGGTTCCCAGGCGTGATTGGCTATACAGATGGCACTCACATTCCAATCATTGCTCCTTCAGTAAATGAAGGAGACTATGTGAACAGGAAGTCTTTCCACAGCATTAATGTACAGGTACATAGTTCCCTGTAGCATGTCAAACTAACAAATTATTTCATTATAGTAATGGATGCTAATTTGTGTTCTCTGCACTGTGAAGATCATATGTGATGCTGCCAACATTATCACAAATGTGGAAGCCAAGTGGCCAGGCTCTGTCCATGACTCACAAATATTCCGTGAATGTACACTGAGCACAAAATTTGGACATGGTGAGTTGAGAATACTTTAAAATATATAAAGACCAATTGCTTCAGGGACATTTGAACTGAAGTGTACCCTTCTGTCTTAGGAGAGTTCACTGGCTACTTGCTTGGTGATAGGGGGTATCCATGTTTACCCTATTTGCTTACCCCTTACCCTGACCCTGAACCGGGCCCACAGCAGCGATATAATCTGGCTAATTGCAGGACAAGAGCCAGAATTGAAATGACTATCGGAATGCTTAAGGCCCGGTTCCAGTGCCTGCAAAGACTCAGGGTCACCCCAGAAAGGGCATGTGACATTATTGTGGCATGTGTGATTCTTCACAACATTGCCACAATTAGAGGAGAACACTGTCCTTCTGAACCAAACATCAGCAGTGATCCAAACCATGAACATCCTGACCCTCCCACGGACATACAAGATGGAAGAGCAGTCAGAGACACCATATGTCACAATCATTTCTTTTGACCCATCACCTCAACATGTTGAAAGAAGAATAAACAGATTTTTTGTTCAACTGGCTTTATTGGTCGCCTGTATTTCCTGTACACAAAGTATTAAAAGATGTAAACCTCATAAAGTGTCTCTGTTGCTTCCTCCTCTGTAACAGCTGTCAATGTTTCTTCATTATTTTCCTGTAGTAAAGAAATAAACAACATTGCTGTTCTACTGTAAACTCATATAATCTGTGGAGTATTACTCACAACTGCATGTTGGTCTGGCTCAACAGGAGGCTGCACCAGATGCAGTACACCATCACCATCAACTGATAGAATATGAGGTTTATACAGGTCACTTATAACTTACAAGGGACCAAATGGCAATTAACAAACATACCAAGCACCTTACACTTCATTGTCATTATGCTCTCAAAGACAACCAAGGCTGAGGGAAGGCAAAATCAGTCGGAAAATAACTTCACTACAAAATAATTCATTATGGTAAAGAGTTTATCAAATGAATGTGTCGCACTGCAAAGGTGACTGTGAAGAAAGGATGTATGCACATCATGTATTATTTTGAATTTACCCCTTATGTAGGCACTTGTGTCTTGCGGGGTTATTGCCTCAGAGGATGTCCCCGCAGAGATGCCTTCGGCCACAGGGCGCCCACTGTTTTGGCTGAGGGCCAACTGCTCAGCCTCTGTGAGTGGTGGTGGTGGAGGACCCCCACCTGTTTTTCGGGCCTCCGCTTTTTTTCTGTTGGCTATAACGGGCCACATTTGAGCATACAGAGTAAGCAAATATGTACTTGTAATGTGCTCAGATAATTTCAATAAGTGCTTACAGAAAGAAAATTAATGTAGCCTCTAACTGCAATTGATTTACATGGGACAAACAGACCAAGCACTATGGCTCATAATACAATTACACCTCACCTGTTTGGACTATATTTTTATATTTCATTTTTACTTGCTGCCAGGCACGTTTGGGGCCTGTTGGGTTGCACCTGCGCTCACATCACATCACAAAATAAAATGTATAAAATAACAAATAAAATAACATATGATAAAATAACGTGTTAAATGGGTGGAAATCCCTCGATCAATGTTTAAATTAACACTCACGCATTGACTCTGTCGGCTATGTTTTGCCATGCATGCTTTTGCAGCTGTGGCTGTGTTCCTTTTTTTCGCGGAATTTGCATGTTATCGGCATATGCTGCCATCAGAATTTCGGCCTCAAGCGCTGTGAAATACATTGACCGCGCCTTCTTTCCCTCCGTCTCCATGGTGACTCGCTTAATCTGTGCTCCGCTTATCAGGGCTTTATGTATCCTCGTCCGCGCGCTTCACTTGGGGTTAAAGCAACTCCGCGTTGACTGAACTAATTGTTATCAGCCTTTCTGAAACGGAATATTCCGAGTTGGACAGTTCGGGGTTACTCAACCGTGAGTGTCGTTTTTCACTCTGAGTTTTCCAAACCGGCTTCCTGAAACAGGGCCCTGGTCCCACATCTTTGTGTTCCCTCCCTGTTGACATATCTTGTGTTAAGTTTGTGTCTGTGCATACCTGTTGTTTTCCTATTTTACTTTGAAGCTACCTTGTCAAATGTCAGTGTGTTCAGTTTACGTTTCCCCTGTCTCATCAGCTCTGATTTCTCCCAGCTGTGTTGCTCTCCTGTATCCCATTCCCTGATTGCTCCTGTGAGTATATAAGCCCTGTGTTTTCTCCTGCCTGTTACTGGTCTGTGTTATCGCCCTGTGTTTCCACTGCATGTAGGTTTCAGGTTAGTTTTCTCAGTTTAGGTTTCTCTTTAGCCTGTTCACCTCAAAAAATAAAGCTCACTCTCTAGCGCTAAACACAAAGCACAGACCCACCGAAACATCAGAATCAGTGAGCTGTCTGTGCCGTCGGGTGAGAAAGACGACATATAGCTGTTTGGTGGTTGCTGAAATTTTGTGAGGTTTAACCTGAGATTCTGGCATTTCAGGCAAAATAAATTAAATGCCCACCACAATACGAGAGCTCAGGTGATTCTTGGGTCTAGTGGGCTACTATAGCAGTTTCTGCCAGAATTTGTCGACAGTAGTGGCTCCTATAAGTCATTTGTGCAGTACAAATGCAGTGTCAACATGTATTTAACTGTGCCAAGTCTCTCCTTTGCAGTGCCCCTATACTGGCTCCAGGTTTCAGCAAGGCCTTCAACGTGTAGCAGTACTGCTACACGATGGAGCAGATGGCATCAGTCACCAAGTTGCCTACTTCTCAGCTAAGTTCAAGCCTCACCAACTTAACTACTCCACCATTGAGAAAGAAACGTTAACCATTTTGATGTTTACGTAAGATCCACCGCAACTCCTGTTATGGTGTATACCGACCATAACCCTTTGGTATTTCTGGAGTGCATATACAACCACAACCAGAGATTGATAAGATGGGCTTTGCTTGTTCAAGAATACAATCCAGACATCAGACATAAGAGAGGTCAGACTCAGAATGGGTTTATTGCCAAATGTTGAACAGGTTTACAACATTAGGAAATTGCTGTGGTACTTAGTGCAAAATATACTGTCAGATGACGCTTAAATAAACATAAAAATTAAAATTAAAAGTGCTAAGTAGATAGATTTATACATGAGTGCAGGTGGTGATCAGTGCCAAACATGGAATGATGCTTTGAACACAGTGTAGGGTCATGTGTTAGTGGTGGGAACAGTCATACGGTTATTGTTCATGTGTCCGACAGCAGAGGGGAAGAAACTGTGCTT
Source organism: Rhamphochromis sp. 'chilingali' (assembly GCF_963969265.1). Taxonomy (NCBI): domain Eukaryota; kingdom Metazoa; phylum Chordata; class Actinopteri; order Cichliformes; family Cichlidae; genus Rhamphochromis; species Rhamphochromis sp. 'chilingali'. The sequence continues at coordinate 33,987,441 of NC_137938.1, read as the reverse complement.
CCTGAAGTCCACAATAATCTCCACTGTCTTCTGGGCATTCAGCACCAGGTTGTTGTGGCTGCACCAGGACACCAGACGTTCAACCTCCCTCCTGTAGGCAGACTCATCCCCGTCCGAGATGAGTCCAATAACGGTGGTGTCATCTGCAAACTTGATTAGCTTGACAGACTGGTGGGTGGAGGTGCAGCAGTTAGTGTACAGGGAGAAGAGCAGAGGAGAAAGAACACAGCCCTGAGGGGAGCCGGTCCTGATGGTCCATTCTTTCCCAGCCTCACATGCTGCTTCCTGTCCGTCAGGAAGTCAGTGATCCACCAGCAGATGGGATCAGGCACATTCATCTGGGAAAGCTTGCCTTGGAGATGGTCTGGAAGGATGGTGTTGAAGGCAGAGCTGAAGTCCACAAACAGGATCCTGGCGTAGGTTCCTGGGGAGTCCAGATGCTGCAGGATGAAGTGTAGAGCCATGTTGATAGCATCGTCTACAGACCTGTTGGCTCTGTATGCAAACTGCAGGGGGTCCAGGAGGGGGGCCGTGAGGGTCTTCAGGTAGGAGAGAACCAGGCGCTCAAATGACTTCATGACCACAGATGTCAGAGCCACAGGTCTGTAGTCATTTAGTCCAGTGAGCCTTGGTTTCTTGGGGACAGGGATTATGATAGAGGACTTCAAGCAAGCAGGCACATGACATGCCTGCAGTGAGGAGTTGAAAATGCCAGAAAACACTGGGGCCAGCTCGTTTGCACAGTGTCTGAGGGTGGCAGGAGACACACCATCTGGTCCAGGAGCTTTTCGAGCATTCAGACTCTTAAACTGCTTCCTCACATCTGCTTCATGAATATGAAGAGTTGTGGTGGGAGGAGGTGGTGTGAAATCCTCCTTGGTGTGGGGTGTGGAGGGGGGTGTTGTAGGTGAAGTGTTTGATGGTGGTGATGGCTCTATGGAGGGGGGAGAGGTGGGGGAATGAGTGTCCAAAGTGTCTCTATTGTTGGGGCCGTTGGAGGTGTGAAGGCTGCTTGATGGCTCATCAAAACGGCAGTAAAAGTCGTTAAGGGTGTTGGCTAAGAGCAAGTCAGTGGGGGGTTTTAGGATTGTAGTTGGTGATATTCCTAAAACTTTTCCACACAGAGGCCGAGTCATTCTCTGAGATCTGCTGCTGCATCTTCTCAGAGTGCTGATGTTTAGCAATGTCCACTTCTTTAGTGAACCTGTACTTGGCCTCTCTGTAGCAGTCCCTGTCTCCACTTCTGAACTCTTTTGTCTTTTCCAGCCACAGCTTTTTGAGCTTAGGAGTAAACCAGGGTTTGTCATTGTTATAACTCACCCTGGTGCATGATGGCACAATGCTGTCCTCACAGAAGTGGATATAGTGACAGTGTCCATAAACTCATCCAAGCTGTTAGAAGCAACCTTCAGGGGTCGACCGTGGCTTAGGGGGTTGGGAACTGGAAGGTCGCTGGTTTGATCCCCGGGCTCTCTGTCCTGGTCGTTGTGTCCTTGGGCAAGACACTTTACCCTACCGCCTACTGGTGCTGGCCAGTAGGTCCATGGCAGCCTCGCTTCTGTCAGTCTGCCCCAGGGCAGCTGTGGCTACAACTGTAGCTTGCCTCCACCAGTGTGTGAATGTGAGAGTGAATGAATAGTGGCATTGTAAAGCGCTTTGGGTGCCTTGAAAAGCGCTATATAAATCCAATCCATTATTATTCATTGTGTCCCAGTCTATAGACTCCAAACACGTGCGAAGCTCCTCCACAGCCTCGTTGCTCCACAGTTTTTTAGTCCTCACGACAGGTTTGGAGAGCTTCAGCCTCTGTCTGTATGCGGGGATCAGGTGGATCATGACGTGGTCAGAAAGTCCGAGTGAAGCGCGGGGCACCGCGCAATAGGCCCTGCTGATCGTGCTGTAACAGTGGTCCAATGTCCTCTCCTCTCTGGTCGGGCATTTAATATACTGCTTGTATTTGGGAAGCTCTTGGCTCAGATTGGCTTTTTTAATAATAATAATGGATTGGATTTATATAGCGCTTTTCAAGGCACCCAAAGCGCTTTACAATACCACTATTCATTCACTCTCACATTCATACACTGGTGGAGGCAAGCTACGGTTGTAGCCACAGCTGCCCTGGGGCAGACTGACAGAAGCGAGGCTGCCATATCGCGCCATCGGCCCCTCTGGCCAACACCAGTGGGCAAGTAGGGTAAAGTGTCTTGCCCAAGGACACAACGACCAGGACAAAGAGCCCAGGGATCGAACCGGCGACCTTCCGGTTACAGATGCGATTCCCAACCCCCTGAGCCACGGTCGCCCCATATAAAGATCCCAGGAAGAGCAGTTTGCAGTCCGCGTCTCCTCAGACGCACGAGTTTGCCAGCTCACTTTCCTTCGGCGTCTCACTTTCCTGATCAAGGTCTGTAGTAAATTTGCCGCAGCTGCGACAAAAATTGGAATTAAATCCACAGGTGTTGTAGTCCTGTAGTTAAGAAGCTCTTCCCTGGTGTAAGAATATCCAGAGGAGTGCCCAGACACACAAGTTATGCACAAAAACAAAACAGAAGTAACTCACTGAAGTACCAGGGCATCCATACGCGGCGCCATCTTGGTATGGTGTGGACAATGTAATGCAGGAGTGTCCAAACTTTTTCACTGAGGGCCACAAACATAAAAATATAGGAGGGGCTGGGCCACTTACTAGAAATATAACCTTAACTTTAGTGTATTAAAGTTAGAAAAATCACTTAAAAGTGGTCAAATATGTTATATTGTTGAATATAATTAAAGACAAAACTGCCTTCATCACAGCTTTCCATAAATGGATCTTTATTGATTTATTCAGAAAAAGCTTTGGTAGCTCATTCTCATAACAGCAGCCTCAGATTTCTTCTTAGAAGATTTACAGCACAGAGAAAAAACAATAAAGGGGAAAATGGGACGGGTACATTTCAAGTTTGTTATTTAAGTTATTAGTCTTAGCAACACACCTATTAACGTTCGTTTGAAACCGTTATCAACATTAACAGACTGAACTGGACTTAATAACAGGAGTCCATATAATTTTAGTAAATTATTCTGTGAGTATCAGCTGTGCTGGGTATGTAAATCTGGCCATCCAGCTGCGGTGCTGATTGCCACTCGTGGCAAAAATACAGACAAATGTCACTTGATCAAGGATGAGATCAGCTGACTTCGCGTGTGCGTGCACTGTGCACAGCGGTGTGTACTCTGTGTGTTAACGAGAAAAACGCATTTAAGAAAGTGGTGCGCAAAAGCAGGGTAGTGACAGAATTGATGCGCATTATTGATATTTGAAGCATGTGTACCTGCAGATTAACACACGGGTACTGTGGAATATATTTTTTACTCACCTAAAGCGCTCGTGCTGTCGTCCACTCCCCGCAATAAATGATGAGTTGGGCGACCTCATATCTGGCTATTGTAGTCTTTTCCTGGACCTTTTGAGCACGAAAAAAATACTGTTGCTGACCCCGCAGGAGAGCTACACTTTGCTTTAATTTCTGCTCTCGCTCAGCACCAGTGTAGGATGCATAGGCCTGATGTTTGGTTTCATAATGACGTCGTACATTATACTCTTTCATAACTGCTATAGTTTCAGTGCAGATCAAACAGACACACTTCCCCTTGAATTCTTTGAAAAAATATTCACTCTCCCACAGTGTCTGAAATTTTCTGCATTCACTTTCTACCTTTCGCTTCTTTGGTTCTGCCATCTTTAGTAACTTGGGGTAAATTTCTTCTGTGATTGTCCTTTTTGGTGGAGCAACTGCCTTGATCAACAGCAGCTCCCCCTGGTGTTAAAACTAAGAAGTGCAATACACTCAAGCAAAAGTTGAAGTGCGGGCCATATTCTATTCTATTTATAAAATTACTTGTGGGCCAATTAACCCTTTAAAACCGGTCAGAGTGGACACGCTCCATTTTGCGTAACTATTTTTAAATCCCGGTAGCACTGCAACCACGTAAGCTAGCGCAATAATTTTTTTTGCATATGAAACCAGAGGAGTTGTACTTACATCTTATGCCATCAGCTTGTCCTAGGTCACAGTTTTCTTCCATATATAGCTTTGCAAAAACTGCATTAAAAAGCACTTGCAGCAACAAAAATATAATATTCCAGAAACACGCTTTGCCGATCCGATCAGCTGTTCGTAACACTTCCTACTCCATCAGCGTGAACTATCACATGACCGCATGACCTGCCCGAAACCGGAAGTGACGTCATTTTGCGGAAATGTAGTTTTTAACCATCGTGGCCTTATGAGCCTATTTTTGTGTTTTTAAAAGTTATGTTTGACTTTATGACTTTCTGTGTCGTTTCTGGGATGCTGAGGACTCATATTGCAATGCTGGAAATAGTTTATTTTGATGCATATGCTGTTATTTTGCAAATTTGCACTATAATATATTTTTTCGTTTTTCCTGTAGTATATGAAAATTGGTGTATCTCAAAAATAAAACTATGAAGACACTTAAAATAAATTTCCTTTTGGTGGGAAACTAGTTTGTGCAACTTTTTTGTATTTACAGTTTTGAGGGATAAGCCTCTTAAATTTCTCTAAATATATGTTAAAAATCAAAAACGATTTTCAATTTTTTTGTAGTTTATTGCACTTTTTTTGCAATTTATGTAATTACTATGCACTTAATGCATACATATTATTAAAATTTGGGCTATAATGGTTGTATTGATGTATATCAACTTGAAATGCTCCAAAAAATGGCTTCACAGCATGTAAAAATACAGGGAGTGCAGAATTATTAGGCAAGTTGTATTTTTGAGGAATAATTTTATTATTGAACAACAACCATGTTCTCAATGAACCCAAAAAACTCATTAATATC